>NC_090939.1:45732257-46382535 GCF_040938575.1 Ambystoma mexicanum
GTCAATTTTATACCCAAGTATGCTAAGCATGCCCTGGCTGACCCGAATGTGGAACTGTTCAGTACTCGACCGGCCACCTTCTTCGAGAGTCCCACCTCTAATATCTTGGATTTCCCCATGTTTATTTTCAAACCGGACAGCCCTTCCTGTTCTTTGAGGGTGGCCACCAACGCTGCAATAGACCTCTCCGGGTCCCCAAGTGTTAGTAGCATGTCGTCTGCATACGCAGCTGTTTTATGTATTTCCCTCCTGAAAGGGAATCTCTTGATGCCTTGATTCGGTCTGATTATTGCTAGCAGTGGTTCTAAGTAGATAACGTATACATGTGGAGATAATGGGCATCCCTGTCTCGTCCCCCGTTCTACCCATATTGCTTCCGAGGTTTGATTGTTAACGTCCAGGCAGATCAGTGGGTTAATGTAACTGGCCTTCACATGGGCATATATTTGGACCCAAAGCCCATTAGGGTCATCGTCTGAAACCGGTACGGCCACTCCACTATATCAAAAGCTTTCTCAGCGTCCAAAGAGACTGGAGTGGTTGGAATCTGCCTGATTTCTTATGTTTCCAATAGATGGAACACCCTTATGGTGTTGTCCAAGGTTTGCCTCCCTTTTATGAATGCTGAATGGTCTTTCCCAATGACCCGGGGGAGAACCTCTTTAATTTTATCAGCTGGTATCCCAGTTTAGATTTTAGCATCTGTATTCAATAGTGCAATAGGTCTGTAGGACCCGCAATTGGTGGAGTTCTTGTTTGGTTTCCAAATAATACCACTCTCTTCCGTCATTGAATCCGTCACCCTGTCCCCATCCCTAAATGTAATAAACAATTTGGTCAGGGGCCCTTTAACCGCTTTGCAAAAAGCCCTGTAGAAGCCCCCACTGAAGCCATCTGGCCCTGGAGCTTTGTTGATCGTCATGTTTTAATTCGCTCTTTCCACTTCTTCCCCTGTAATTCCCCTGTGCAGCCCATCACTTTCCTCAACTGTAATTTTTGTCAGTTCTACTCCTGCCAGGTAGATCATTATTTTTTGTGCATCTGGGTTCCCTGTAGAGTAAAGCTCCTTATAGTATTCTGTAAAAACTTGCGTTATCACGCCTGAATCCGTTATTCGCTCCCCATTCGCTAGTTTTATTCCCTCTACATGCTGTTGCCCCTTCTGTTGCTTCAAGAGCCTGGCCAGCAATTTGTCTGCCTTATTTGCAGCCACATAATATTGCTGTTTAAGCCTTAACAGGGCGGTCTCTGCCTTTGCAGTATTAAATAATCGCAGTTGCCTCTGTGCTTCCTTCACTTTATTATAGTTCTCTTTTGTCTTCTGGCCACTAGGAGATATTGTGCCTGGGTCCACGCTTCCTCTACATATTTCTCCATCCTATCTCTTTCTTTACGCCTTTGGGCTCTAATTGACATGAACTCTCCACTCAGTACTGCCTTAAAGGTGTCCCAGACAAACCTCAACGGGGCATCATTTGTGGAATTTAATTCAAAGTGTTCTATTATTTTGCCCCTCACCATACCCTGTATCACTGGGTTGCTCAAGAGGTCCCCTGGAAACCTCCATGGACATAAGTGTCAGGTGAGCACAACGGCAGTGAATATGGCAATAGAAATATGCACAAGATCACACAGTGAATAGCTTTGAGTCAAGCAACATGCACACAGGAACCAAGACACATGTATACTAAAACCCAGGAGTGCAAATAGAGTGTGACAACAATACAAATATATGAAAAGGGTTGTGGGGTAAGCGCTTAGAAGCTACTTATGAATGCAAGGAAAATCGGCAAGCGCCTTATCCCCAATTACTGTTACAGGTACTGACAGCGCTAAGCCCACGTAGAGGGCAAGCAACGACAGGGTCTGTAAGCTAACAATCTTGATGGTATTGAATAAGGAAACTTAAAACAGTACTCATGAAGACGAGAAATACCACTTGAATGTCAGCAAGCCCACGAACCCTGTTGATCAAACAGGGACCCAGAACGGCTATACCAGCAATGGGAGGATAACTAAATACATAAGACTCAAGACAAGGGGCAAGTAGGAATAGTGATTACAGAATAGTGAGGAAAACATAGGCATTCACACAGGAGCTAGCTACAACAGCACACCACACCTAATAATCAATGGGAAATAAATGCAGAAGTGCAAGGGAAAACATGGAATGGATTTCAAGAGAAAGTGAAGGAACAGGAGCAGGGAAAAACGAAATTACAAAGTCAAACTTCCCCCACCCATCCAAGGAAAAAGGCAGGAAGCGAAATCTATAAAGAGTAAGACTAAACCATCAAGGTTTACAGCAGCAAGGGATAAAGTCAAAGAAATATAGAACACAGGCAAACTGGGCTGCACCAAAAAGGAAAGCACTGACAAATGCTGCCTGCAAACAGAGGAACACAGAAAGGGAATCTAGGAAGCATAAATCAATTAAGCACATTAAATTCGAAATCCAGGGAAGAAGGAACAGGAAATAGAAACGAGGAACTAGGCACAAAGCTAAGAACCAGGAACAAGGGCCCAGTCACAAACAGGAACACTGCATCAATGACCAGCGCTCAACTGAAGCAAACTGAGGCTTTTAAAGCTGCTAAATGAGCACACGCCTCAGGTGTGCTGCTTGTTGCAACTGCAGCCACAGGTGTTGCCTATACTCCACCCTACATTGTCCTGCAAGGGTGGAGATGAAGCAGTGGCCCAGGCATTCTGGGAAGCATAGTCATTTGATTAAAGAAGCATGCTGGCTGCCAAAAACCTGGAATGGATCCGGAAGGGAAGTAGCTTGGAAAATAAGGATTTAGGGCTCCCAATTCATCACAGCACTGTAGCATAAGGTTCAGAAGGAAAGTCCAGTAGGGAATAAACCCCAAAACATGCCCCCAAGTGGTGGGAATGGGAGCAAAGGGAGCAAATCGTGACAATAAATGATTGCGTGGCTTTGGGTCCCCAAGTTGTAGCCTCATTGGCGCATGATCCGATATGGAGATTGGACCTAGTTCTCTATACTTTACCGTGCCTCGTCTTCCGGGGGTCCCCCATGCTAAATCTATTCTAGAGTTTGAAAGTATATGCGGTGCACATGTGAGAAGCATGTGTACCCCGTCTCCTGTCCCTTTCTCGCACTCCATAAGTCTTTTAACGCCAGGCCTTCCATTCTATCGCGCAATGTCGCTGATGGAAGTATGCCCCTGATCAGACTCTCTCCGCTCCTGTCAACCTTTAGGTCCCATGTCATATTGAAGTCTGCTGTGATTAAAATGTCCCCTTCGGCGAACTGCCCCAGTTTCCCCATAACTTGATTTAGAAAAGGGTATTTTCCTATGTTTGGGGTAGATATGGTGGCAAAGGTAATAACTCTTTCACCTATCTGTGCCTGATCAAAAACGTATCTCCCATTCCGGTCTACTAGCGTGTTAGTCATTCATGCACCCAGTGTGTTCTTCAATCCCAACATTATCCCTGCTGTCTTACTATGGGCATTTGCCTGGTACAATTATGTGAGTTTGGTATCTGTATCTTGTGTCTGTCCTCTTTCCTAATATGTGTTTCCTGTAGTAGGAGTATGTCCGCATTATATCTCTGTGATAACACCTTCTTCCAATTTATTGGGGTGTTCAGGCCCCGTACATTATGGGAGTAAATCCGCAATGACCTTGTCATTAGCCTTCTATCCTATTCCTCTCTCAGACCTTGTGTTCCTAGTATGAGCTACCCATTTCATTAGTGTACTTCCATGAATGTGGCTCCTCTTCCCCTCACCCTTCCCCCTATATCTACCCCCTACATCTACCCCCCCACCCTCATCCCCTTCCGGGTCTGACTCAGTATCCAAAGTTACTTCCCACCATCGTGGGCACCGACCCATGTTTCACCTGGACCCCAAGGTTAACCTAACCTTTTAGATTTCAAATGGAGCCTCCTCTCCTCCTGATAGGGCCTCAGTTTTAGAGGGATCAACTCTGTAATGGATGGAAATGCACTGTTACACTCCCTTCCGTACTCCGTGGGCTGCAGCCTTGTCTATTCCTTCTCCCACTTGAAAACCTCTTGTAGCGTAGATGGAACTCTGCTTCATTTCCTGGGTCTTGAGACTTTCAATTTCTCTCCCCTTGTCCCTTGTGCCATTGTCCATTCCCAGGGCTTGTGTCCTCCCCCTCGTGTGTCTCTGAATCCCTCCTCTAGGAGCACGACTTCTGCTCCCAGCCCAAGCACTGCCATTCCTTCATCGCATGATGTCACTCTCTGCTGTCTCCCTTTCCAGGGAGAAAAAGTAATCAGAAGGGAAATGTCAATTTATAGGGCACTTTCTTTTCTTGCAGTTTCCTTGTCAGCAGTCCCTTCACTCTCCTCTTTTGCAGGGTGGACATCGCCAGATCTTGAAATAGGCGTACCTCTGCACCATTTATTGCAATTGACTCTTGTCCTCTTGCCGCTCTTAGTATTTTTTCCTTCGCCTCATAGGAGGCTAGGGCTGCCAGGATGTCCCTGGGCCTGTTCCCTTCTCCACTCCTCTTCGGGCCCACTCTATGTACCCAGTCTATCCAAATCTATTCGGGTACGCTATTCGTCAGCAGGGTGGAAAAGTATTGTTGTACGGTAGATCTCAATTCTGTGTCTGGGTTTGCCTCCAGCAAGACTTTAATCCTGATGTTAGAACGTCTCAATCATTTTTCCAGGTACTATGTTTGTATTTCGAGGTTTTGTGTGGCAGAGGCAATGTTTTCAAGGACGCCCGAGTTCTGGCACACCTCCTTTTCATTTTCGGACAACCCTTGTTATGACACATCCTGAAGGAGTTAATACAGTCTATTATTTCTTTAAGTGAGCCCTTCAGTTCCTCCTTTAAACTTCCAATCTGCCGTGATTCTCTCCTCCATGCCGAGTAGGCACTTTTGCAGGTCTTCTTTATTTAAGACCATCGCCTCTGGGCCCCGTGTCTCTTCTGCGGCCCAATCTCCCTGACAAAGGTCTTCTTGACATGTCTCCATGGGGGCCTTTTCCAAGTATCTCTCCAATTGGCTTTTCTTGGGACTTTTCTTGGACGGCTGCTGGCCATGGGTGTGTTTACCCTTTGGGCCAGGCCTCTGCAAGTGGAGGCATTCCTCTATGTCTGTGTTCCCTTTGGTTCACCCGGCAATTCCTTTGCTGGTGCTTATGGGTTTTCCCCACCTCTCTCCCAGATTCAGCTCTATGTTCCAATCTTGGCTTGGCCTCCTATATTTCTAGCATTGCTCCCGGGGCGCAAACTTCCCCTCGGCCTGCTTCCAGCCAATCAGTCCCCCTCACGGGAGTCTGCCAGGCCTTTTCTACTTCTGGTTCCTTTCCTTTCCTTTTCTTTTTATTAGTCTTATTGCCTCAGTTCAACGTATGGGGCCCCTCCTCCCACTGCGCTGCTTAAGAGCATGACTGTCTCCTATATTGTCCAACGGGCCGACTGATTGTGTTATTCTTCCCCCAGGTTCCAGCTGATCTGTGTGTGCATGTTTATTCCCCATTATGTGTCCTCCTGACAAATCTGTTAATGGGGGAAATGCTAGCTGGCTTCCAATCATTGCCTTATATTTTTTGCCATGTCCGTGGCTTGTCCATGGCTCCATCGGCTTACCTCTGCCGGGGCCTCATTCAGGCACTCTACTGCTGGGCACACTGCAATGCTGTGTGTTGTGGATGTGGCCTGTCCCGTGCTACTCAGCTCTGTCTGCCTCCTTGATATTGCCGCGTGCTGTGGATGCAGCTTCACCAATGCTGCCTCTGACACTGCATGTCTCAGTGGGTTTCCCCCTGCAGTGCTTTGATGCCAGAGCTATGTTGGATCCCCAAAGGTCTGTGTCTCCCCCGGGGGTCCACCACACCATTCCAGCTTCTTTTCTGGATGTCCCCACCGTGGAGTTCCCCCTCGCTCTCATTTCTCGCGTCGCGACTTCTGGCAGTTTCCTCGCTGCTCCCCATTTACTATACCCAGCGATTCCTTCCGTCTGCCCCCTAAAGGGGTCCACTCTTCAGGCTGGGTTCTCCGTTCCTCTCTCCTGCTAGCCAGCTGCAGCACTGCACTGCTCTTGCCCAATCTCAGGTGGGTCCGTCGGGCACACTGTTCCTAGTCTCAGCTTCACCCCTCTGCAGCCAGCAACAGTCACACTTTCCACTGCTACTTCTTTCGTTTTGCTTCACACCTTGAACGTTTAGTATTTCAGGGTGTCTTTCCTGGCTATGTAGTCCACCTTGCCGAGAGCTCTCAGGAGTCACTACTCGGCTGCCATTTTGGTATGAGCACTACATTTGAACACAAATCAGATGAGACTAGTCAGAAGTCTGTATGTCATTCCTGTGCAGAGATACAGTTTTTCTTAATTTACTATGGAACCTTATCAGTGAAAAATATGCAGTTTTACAGGCATCATATCATTCATAATTGGCATGCTTTATCAACTTTTTCGCCTCTCTGGAAAACACAAGGAGGGCCACATCACATTTTCATGAATACCTTTAGCTGTGTTTAGCCCACAAAATCATTTTCGCATGGTTAGAAGGGATTAACTTTCACCTTTAATAAAATCCTAGAATTACTATTGAGCTAGGTACACTGTCCAATTTACACGATAATATACATGTCTCCCATTGAAAATCAATGTGCAGCTCCACCACTCATTTGCTTAGACCCCCACCTTTCTTTAAGTTTCACTCTGTTGTTCAGGCATATGAGGTCAAGAGAGGGATCTGTGTTTAGATTAGGCTACCCCTTCAAGGGCTAATGACTAAGCTAATGCACTTTTTATGAGACTAGTGACCTGCAGGTCACAAAGGCTGCAGAACAGACGCAGCCTTATCTGGTTCCACCGCATTTCCCATCTAAGAGTATATTATTTCCTGTATTTAGGCTTGTATTTTTAAGACATAGTTCTGATTGATGATGACACCCGAGGCCTGTCTTGAGGATAACAAAGGGGAGGTCCTGGAGCTCATGTTGGGAGAATCACAGTCCCTGAATCCTGCAGCAAATAGCATTTCACCTTGCACCTAATTGTAATTTTAAACAACAGCTATCTAGTTTCAACTATATGTGCATATTGTTTCTGAATGGAACATGTACATGAGAACACCATGCACAGGCTTGCAATTCTGGTGGGCATCCTGCTGAGCATATTATTAGTCTAGAGAGAAAAAACAAAATTACCTCACTTTATATAATGTACATGAAGAAAATGCTCCGATTCCCTGCAGCTGCTTGGGCACACAATTCTGGTATTTCCTTTAAGATACTGTGCACTGTGGTTTCATGGAATAGGAGTACAGCTCTACATGGACTTGTCCAAATGTTCTTTCTATGTATCTTTCACTTTCTTCATTAAAGGAATTGTGCATCTCAACATATTTTGCAATTTAGGCACCTTTTCCTTCCTTTTGATTAGAATGTACAAGGTCTTATGTCGGCCTTCATTTCTGTGCAGTCCTTGCATTTTGGTGAGTCCTCATAACTGACACTGGCCTCTTTATTTCTCGCATCCGGACTATTTCACCTCACAAGATTCATGCATGCATCTAATATACAGTATATACCTCTCAATATATAAGGCTTTGCATGTGCCCCCTTGGCAAATGCAAAGCCAAACCCAAAGCCCATATCAATCACTGGTTCACCTCAGAGCTTAAGAACATGTGCAATAGAAAAAGAAATGCAGAATCCAACTGGAAAAAAACCACAGCCACAACTACAAACTTCAATCTGCCACCTTAGCCTCAGAATATAAAGAAGCCATCTTTCAAGCTAAAAGCAACACATGCATCTTGAACGCCAAGTTTGGCACCAAAGAGCTAGTCTCTGTCCTGCGAGAATTAGAATCACCCCTCCTGGCCCCTGGCACTGTTATCAAAGATCAGGCGTGGTGCGAAAGCATACAAAAAGCACTCCTAGACAAAATCACATCCCTACAATAGAAGATTAACCTAAAATAACGGAAACTCACCACGTCAGCCCAACCACCTACCGCAGAACTCAACCCCCCAAAATCACACCCCAGGTTTGAATTCTCTCCTATTACGGTAGATGAGACCATCAAAATCATAAAAGGCAGGAAACCCTCAAAATGTCAAGGAGACATCTGCCCGGCCATGTTGATCAAAGACTGCGTCAACAACATAGCCCCATTTAACACATCTTTAACTAACAACTCCTTTACCTCCAGCAAAGTAACGGAAAACCTGAAGGAAGAGTGGGTACTTCCCCTATTGAAGAAAACCCAGTCTGGACCCTAATGTGCCAACCAACTATAGGCCCATCACCACAGTGCCCTTTCTATTACACATTTTAGATCACGTGGCTTATGTACAAATCCAGAACTATCTTGAAAAGCACAATCTTCTTGGCCTTCGCCAATCAGGATTTAGACCTGGCCATGGCACCGAAACAGCCTTGGTAGATCTTAAAATCCAAATAGATCCCTTCAGAGACAGAGGCAACCTTGCCATCCTCCTCTTACTGGACCTCTCGGCAGCCTTTGATTTGTTGATTCATAACATCTTATGCCGCCACCTAGCCAATGATGCCCACTTCTCAAACAATGCCATAAGCTGGATCGAATCATTCCTGTAAAATCGATCCATGACAGTCTTCTCCCCGACAGCGGCAGCACCCCTTTCCCCAGTCATGTGCAGAGTTCCACAAGGATCTTGAGCCTCCCCACGCTTTACAACGCATTCACGAAACCGCTCTTTGACCGACTAGACAAACTATGGTGACGACTCCCAGATACTCATACCTATCACAGGCAATTACGACGTTGACGCTGACGCCAAATCCCTGAACGTCATCTACTCTGCCATTCAAGCCTGGATGGCTCAAAATGAACTGTCTTAATGAAGATAAAACAGAGGCTGGTTAAAGAAGAGTGGGTCAGCACTAGGCCATGAATGCAGTTTAACTGAACTAGCAATGAAATCGAACAGCAGTGCTTTCTGTCAATACTTGTTTGACCAGGTCTTGAAACCTCAATACATTATGGCATAGCCAAGCCCAAAAAGACGTTGTCATTATTTGTTGATGAAGTTCAATGACAGCGAAGCGCTGGAACCAAAAGGTGTGCAGGGAGGCCTGCCTAGATCAATGCGTATGTGCCACTTATGCGGCAATGAGGTAGTGGAGTCCCTTGAACACTTGATGATGCAACGTGATAGCCTGTTGGAACTGCGATTAAAATATCTCAAATCCTTTGACAATATGTTAGATATTAATAACCTTTCCAATATATGACAAAATTGTATGAATGGCAATGATTGTAATTTGATTTATTTCATGGCGTTATTATATTTACGTATAGTGGATATTTTAACTGTTTTTAAAATGTGAAATTTTGTTTAACTGTTGTATGCCGAGACCCACGTGCTGATTTTGTACATGTGATGTCTAGGCTTAGAGTTTGAAAATGTTGATGTTGCCTAGAAATAGAATGTTGAAACTGCGATAGGAATGTCGCATACTCTTTGATATTATGCTAGATACTAATGATCTTTTTAACAATAGGTACAAAACCCATGAAAATGACTGCTTGTAAATTGAATTATTTTATGGAATTATTTTATGACGAATAACTGATACTATTAATCGTTTTAGCAATAGTCAATCCCTGACTAAAAGCTGGTATAACCAACCTTGCTCAAATTTATTGAGGTGTGTTGGTATTATAGAATGTCACGTAGCTACTCAGATTTGTGATCTCCTCGTACCGCATGAATTGAGAGAATGTAAAGATGTAATAATGTAGGGAATCTAATGTATGCAGGAGCATTGATGCATTTTGTTTTATCCAGTTGCAACCAGTAGGCATGGTATAGGCATGGTATAAATGGAATTTTAAAGAAATATTTATGTTGTCTTTGTAATGTTTTAATTGTTGTATATACACAGTGTTTATGGCTATTAAGTATATATATTAATAAACAAACAAACATAAAACTGAGATTCTGATAATACACAGTCCATCCAGGTTGAAGAACCTCCCATCCACTTGCATATCCTTTGACATTGACAGGAACAAAATCACATTGGCCAAAGAAGTCAAAAACTCTAGGGGTTTACCTAGACTCAGCAGTAATTCTTACCCGACGCCATAAAATCAGCCTCTGCATACAATGCAAAACGTATTACTGCATCCAAGCTTTTACTAACCGTAGAGAACCGCATCACACTTGCCAGAGCCTTCATCCTCTCCAGGATCGATTACTGTAACGCCCTCTTTGCAGGCTCCTCAGCTAAAATCACCACCAAACTTCAGATTGTCCAAAACAATGCTAGCCGAGTGGCACTCAACATCCATAAATCAGCTCACGTAACTACCACCAGAAGAAATATCCATTGGCTACCAGTCAGAGACCCCATCAAATTCAAAATACTCTCACTTACACACAAATGCATGTCCAACACTGCCCCTCGCTACCTCTCTAATTAAATAACTAAAGCACAACCATCTAGACCTACCAGATCAGCCTATCAGCCTATCTGGGTCAGCTGACCACACAGAGATACAAAAGACAAAAGGCTGGTGGCGCTACCTTTCTGGTTATCACAGCCAACTACTGGAATGCCATGCCCTCAGAGCTCAGGATCGACCCTTCACTTTGGTCATTCCGCAAAAAACCCAAAACATGGCTCTTCAACCAAGATATCAAAAACTACTGCTAGTCCATTCCGAATCCTTTGTTAGCCACCTCAGACGAGGCAAACCTAGGGTCCTAGAAAACCACTTTACTACGTAACTGCCACTGTACGCACATCTTGCTGTTCGACCAAGATGAATAAGCTTATGAATGTAACATCTATGTATTCGTACTCTGCATTTGACTAAGATTGTAAGTAAATGGATATAACCAATTCCGTATGCACAAGATTAAGACAAAGCTCGAAAGTAACTGGATGTAACCAATGTCTTTATGCACAAGACTAAACTGAAACAGACTGTAACCATTTTCTTAAGCTCGAGCGCCCAGATGCCCAAGGGTTAGGTGCGCTATATAAATGTAATAAATAAATAGAATGTATGTATCTCAGCATGCAGTCTGTCTATTTCAATATATAATGCAGCATCTCCATATACAGTATATACCTCCCAGTATAGAATGTATGTATCTCAGGACGCAGTGTGTCTATTTCGAACTATGCTGTGCCCTGTGGCCACTGCGTTTCATCTGCTCTGCCACATTTTCAAACTGTGCTGCGGCTAGTGACCATCGTGTTTTACCTGCTGTGCTTTCCCAATTTAGCTCTCTTTTTTGTCTCCTCTGCTTGCACCCCCTGTGTCTCCATTCCCCCCTCCTGTCTTCCCTCACTGCCCACTTACCCCCCCCCCCCCGCTCTCCACCTCCGCTGAACTTCAGTTATGGTGCTCTCTGTCTCTCCTATCTTTTCCAACTGTTTCTCTATCGACTCCCCTTCCCATCTCAATAAGTCTGGTAGGAAGACGTTCAAAAAGGATATCCTGGTCTCCAACCCAGGCCTTCCCATCACTGATACCTACACCAGCACTTCCTCCAGACAGACCCTCACTGACATCCTCTTGGCTTTTCCTTCACCAGACCTATGGACTCTTCATATGGTCTCTGTGCTCTCGCCTTACTTCTCCTCTCCCATTAATGGTGGCACATGGTGGGAGGCCCTCGTCTCCTTCCACTCCTCTAAGGTCATCATTAATGTTTACTTGTATGGCACCGTCTTGGTCCAAGGCCCCTAGGCCAACCTCCTCTTCTTAGATAGATGCTTCCCGCGCCTTATCAATTTTCTTCCCTCTCCCACTCTCCCTTCTCTCCCTTCTTTGGCTTCATTCCCTCCACCCTCTGTCACTTCTCTGGTGCCCTCTTCCTCCTCCTCAGCTACCTTTCCCTCTCCTCCTGCCTCATCTGCCCTCCCTCAGGTTCATTCTACACCTCTGCAGGGAGTACCTCGGATGTGTACCCCTCCCCAGAAGTCTTTCAAGTATGGCAACCTTCTCCACCTCGCCACTCTCATCTGTCGTTCAGCTGTCAAACACTCCTCTGACATCTGCTGTCTCCTGGAACAACTCAACCTTGATGTCCTTGGTACATATTTTATAAAGGATATATTTCCTTTTGAGAGAATGAAGGCTCTCGATAGCATAATGCAACTGGCTGTCATTAAGAAAGGTTTGCATGCATGTATCAACTTGCAAGTGTAGGCGGTTGCTGAGGCCGTAGTGTTGACTTGCTTATGCATGTTTAAGGCTGCGTCAGGGTAACAGCCCCGCATTTTGACCTCATTTGCCACTTTGATAACAATGCAGTCGATATTGAAAGACTGGAATTGCGTGCTAAGTTTAAGATTGGCAAGAGCTCCTAGAAGCAGCAGCTGAGTCTTTTCATCATGCAGACATAGGCCATGGGAGGCCATCCATGCCTGAATGATGACATAGATTTGATTGACCAGAGCCCTGTCTGTGTCATAATCACCAGTTAGGGGGATGAGGATATGGGTGTCATCTGCGTAATTAGTATAGTTGACACCCAGATCGTCTAGATCATCGAAAAGTGGCTTGGTGAAGATGTACATGGTGGGCGAAACACATGAGCCTTGCTAAACTCCACAGGTGATAGGTGTGGGATCCACTGACGCAGATGGTGAGATTACCCTCATAGACCGGTTATTAAAAAATGATTGGATCCAGGCCGATGCTTCAGAGAGAAATGGGCAGCTGTAGACAGATGCTTAAAAAGCACTTTGTGGTCTACCAGATCAAAGGCGTCTGAGAGGTCTAATAAGAGTAGAAGGGCCAGATTTCCCTTGTCCTTAAAATCGTCAAGTTGGTTCTTCAGGTCAATCAGGGAAGTTTCTGTCCCATGCCTGGGTCTAAAACCAGACTACATGTGTCCTAGTAGGTTATTGCACTCCATGTATGACTGTATCTGGAGGTATGCTGCTTTATACATTATTTTTAAGAGAAAGGGGACTGTAGTTATTGGTCTATAGTTAGTTGGGATATTTGGGTCAAGTGTGGGTTTCTTTAAGAGACGTCGGACCCCAGAATCCTTACGGTTGCCAGGGACAGTACATGATTTAAATGAGGAGTTAATGAGAGTGGTAATGAAAGGGGCTTCTTTAATAATCGGGCCGGACAGATATCACCCTGGCATCTGGAAGGTTTGAGTGAAGTTATAATGTCTACCACTTCTTGGGTGGAGAACTGCGCACATTTTAATTGCTGGAGAGGTTTATTGGGATGCGGTTGAATCCTTGGAATGGTAACAGTGTTGGGAAGGTTATGTTTCTTCACTTCTATTTTATTTTGCAGGAGAGTGATTTTATTTGATAGTGCATTTTGAGTATTAGTACACCAGGATTTGTCCTTGGTGCAAGTGTCCGCAGGAGGGACATGGGATTCCATTTCTCTAAGGATGACAAATAGTTCTCTGGTGCTAAGACTTGCTTTGTTCATCCTGTCATTGTATGTATCCCGTTTAGTTTGCAGGATCTCTGTTTTGTATTTGGCTGTGATTTTCAGTAGGTTCTCTTTGTTAAAGGCTGTAGGGCAATTTTTCCATCTGGCTTCTGGTTTCCTTTTTTCCGTCTGTATGGTTTTGAGGTTAAGGATAAACCATGAGTTAAGGTGAGTTTTGGTTTGCTTTTACGCATTTTTAGGGGTGTAATATTATCTAAGGCAAAGGTGATGGTAGTAACTAGTGACTAGTAACTCTGGGTCTGAGTTATCAGGCAATGGATTTAATTAAGGAATGAGATGAGGGAGTATCTTGTTCACAGTAATATTACGTTTATTCCTCGCGAGATGGATATTTTACTGTATATTGAGATGCATGCCTTATATATTGAAATAGACACACTGCGTGTTGAGATACATACATTATATACTGAGAGGTATATACTCTATGATATGATAGTTTATTTATATAGCGCCTATTCACAATGTGTTTCAAAGCGCTTCAAGGCAAGAGAGGGATGAAGGGAAAATACAACAACATTCTTACAGGCCATGAACAGTAAGGATGTGAAATTAACTATCGTACTCGGCCTGACGACATTTCAGATAGTGCAAGAGCTAAGACATAGATGAGGAAGGGAGGGGGAGAGTGGGAAGGAGATGGAAACAGACGGGCGACTACCGTACTAGGCCTGAGAACCTTTCTGGAAAAGGTGAGCGAGAGGGTGCAGGAAGGGAGGGGAGGAACAAAATAAGCGACTATAGTACTAGGACTGATGACATTTTAGACAATGCTGGAGGGGGGTCAATTAAGGGGAGGAGAGAGACGAGATTGCTATCATACTAGGTCCAGGGGCAATTCTGATAGAGTAATTATATAGAAGAAAGGAAGGGGAGGAGATAGGAAAAGCGAGAAAGGGTGAGGAGGTGAGAATGGTGATTAAGCAGTCAAAAAGAGTGGAGAAGCAAGAGGGGAGAGCAAATACAATTGCAGAAGTCAGTAGTAACACATAATGTTTCAAGCCAGGATACAAGATAACGATGGGAACAGCATGATTCAGGGCCACCATTAGTACAGAATGCAAAGGAAGTCCAGCATGAGAGTTGAGAAAGGGTGACACACCGTGAATAAGTATATTTATATTCATGCATTATATATTGAAATAGACACACTGCGTGCTGAGATACACACATTCTATACTGGGAGGTATGGACTGTATATTGAGAAGGATACATTATATATTGAAATAGATACTCTGTGCGCTGCCTGCGGGATAGAGAGGGAGCGATGGGAGGAAAGGAGAAAGTGATTGCTCCAGGAGAGAGGAGTGGTGAGAGGGTTAGAGAGGGGGAGGTCAGAGGAGATGGGCGCATGCAGAGTGAGTCTGACCAGAGGGAAGAATAGAAAGAGAGAGAGCATTGCGGAGGTTGCGAAAGAGTCCAGAGGAGTGACAGGAGGCATCCAAATATATCCTTATCTTACATAATAATGCACTAAGAATGGCACTAAATATTCCGAGAAGACAACATATCTCAGAGGCTAGATGTGACAACAAGTGGCTGTCAGTCAAGGACAGGATCCAGTTCAAAGTTGCATTCCTCACACAATAATCTTTAACTAACTCTGCCTCAGTTTATCTTATGAAGAAACTTGTCAAAAATTCTTCGACATGTCCCACTAGAACCCAACATTCTTTATTCTCCCTAGATATACCTTGAAAAAAGCAGGGTGTAGTAGCTTTCCAGTCATGGCAGCCAAGCTGTGGAACTCCTTGCCTACCACTCTAAGAGTTGACCAGTCCTTCTACAGCTTTAGGAAAAACACTAAGAAATGGCTCATTGCTAATGACCTATGACTTGCTCTAGCAGCCTTTTACTAGTACTAGCCAACATTTTACAATACTTGTATGTATGAAAAGTGATATGTATATTGTCTATGTATAATGCTGCTATCTGATGTGTATATTGTTTATGTCTAAAAATGTTGTTTTCACTGTGTTAACATTGTAAATAATGTAATGTAACTTTCACTCCCTGTACTATATGTAACTGATAACTGCAATACGTGTAGCGCCCAGATACCTCAAGGCATGGAGCGCTATATAAATAAATAAAAACAAACAGTAAATGCCTCTCAGTAGAGAATGAATGTATCTCAGCACGTGGTGTCTATTTCAATCTTGTGTGTGAAGATAGGGTTAATATTTGAAACATCCAGTTCAGCTTGTCAGAGTGCGTCTGAATTGTCGACTGCTGCCTGACACCTTTTCTACTTTGTGCTGGGCTATTGCGCCTTGATAGGCTTGTTTAGAAATGTACCATGCCTATTGTTTAATTCCTACAACTTGGCATTTAAATTGCTTACCATGCCAGACTAGAACATCTGAATTGATTTCTAGAATTGTAAGACACTTCGGAGGGAATTATCCCCTTTGTAATTCACTTTGTACCTTAGCAAGGTTGACTCTCACACTCGGGCATTTTGTAGTTCTGTAAACTACATTCCCCTGTGAGCGCGGGATCTATATTTTCATCTGACACATTTGGGCTGGCCTGGGATGTACTCTGTGAAGCGGTGCCAGGAACCCGACTCGCTCTAGGTAAGGCCAGTTTTTTACACACCATTTGTTGTTTCCCTGCCCTTCTTACATGTGTTTCCTCCACGGAAATATGCCTAATTCGGCAGTATGTGAATTACAAGGATCCACACTGCCTGCTGTAAAATCGATTCCTACAGCAATCAGCATTGCGATTATTAACATCCCGGAAGACAAGTTAGGAGCCCCTTGCTCAGCACCACACACCACTAATGCGAAACTAATGCCAGACAATCTAAAATTGCCCCTACTTAACACAAGGTCCCTACCTAAACATTCTTTGGACATACACAACTACATCCTTGAAAATAAGATGGACATATTATGTCTCACTGAGACTTGGCTGCAAGAAAGCAGTGGCCCCTGTATTGAACTAGAAACTCCACATGGCTACAAAATGATAAACAAAAACCGCTCAGAAGGAAAAGGGGGTGGAGTTGCTATTATTACTACAAAGGAAATTGGTATCTTTGAATGCGCAATCGAATGTTCGGGATGCGAAGCTCTCCAAACAACTGCATCAATATGTGCCTAATCTATAGGCCACCTACCGATGTGCCCTCATTTAACGATTTTTTTATTTTTATTATTTATTACGCATACCAAGTAGACTTAACTGCATTCGGGCGCAGCTGGTAACTATATTTCGCAATAATACTATCAGGTGTTACAACTGGTCTAACACTCGGTGAGTTCATGTGAGTTCATGTGAATAAGAACATTTTTAAAAGTTTTCTGAAACCCTTGAGCGATGGGCAAGCCCGGATTTCGACTGGTAACTAGTTCCACATTTTTTTTGGGGCCAAACACAGAACATCTTCTGTCACCTTTGGAAACCCGTGTTGTCCTGGGTACGCATATCAGCAGTTTCTCTCCAGACCGGACATCTCTTGTTGGCTGATGACAGCATACCCTGGCACTCAGGTATTCAGGTGCAAGATCATGAAAACATCTGTACATCAAACAGGCCACCTTAAATTGAACACAATCTTCCACCATAAGCCAGAGGAGAGATCTGCGGAGGGATGAAATATGGGCCCACTCCCTGAGGTGGGCAATCAGCCTAATCGCTGCATTCTGGGCCCTCTGAGGTCTCATCATCTGGTTGGCTGGGATCGCAGCCAAAAGCCTATTACAATAGTCAAGATGGGAATTGGTCAGGGCCCCTACTACCACTGCATGATCTTAAGTTGCAACAAATGGGAGCACATTCCTGAGCATGCATAGTGAGTAATACACTGATTTTACTTTAGCACCCACCTGGGCTTCACTGCCCAGGTTTTCCTGCCAAAAGCACCCAAGATTTTTGAGTTTCCTCGAGAACTGTAATTCCTCGCCCAGGATCAGAGGGGAGTGCTTTGTCTTTCACTCACCATTTTACTCCCTGGTCCAAATAAAATCACCTCGGTTTTCGCTGCATTAAGCTGTAACTGATTACAGGCCATCCACCTTTTAACTTCTTCCATACATTGGTTGATCTTCTCAAAAGCCTCAGCAATGTTCGCCGTCTCTATATAAATCTGAGTATCGTCAGCACAGGAGTGGAAACTTAGCCATGGCTTGTCAGAATATTAAGTAACTGATGATTATATAAATTGAAGATCAAAGGTGACAGTGCGGAGCTCTGTGGGACACCACACCTTAGCCAGAAAGAAAGCCTCCCAATGTCACCCATTGTGTCCTATCTTTCATGAAAGACCCAAAGCAGTCCACCACTGTCTTTGAGGCCCTCCCAACATTTTCAATTCATTGAGGATGATCTTATGATCCACTGTATCGAAGGCTTTGGCTAGATCTAGCATCAGCAATACGGTGGATCCCCTTTATCCACTGCCCCCAGTAGATCATCCTGGACCACCACTAAAGCTAACGAAGATCTCAGTCCCTTCCTTAATGCCTCAACCCGCCCAAGCTCCTCAATGATACTTCTAGGAGATTTAAACCGTTGGCAAGGGGATAGCAAGGATAATGAAGCCACTGAGCTAGAACAACGTCTCACAAATGCAGGATTAACTGTTCATAACAATAACACAACCAATATCGGAGGCCACATTTTAGATTGGGTTGCAACTCAAAACATCAATATATGTAACCTTTCTACTAACCCATGTATCTGGTCAGACCATTGTAAAATGGAATGTACAATCTCACTGCCTGTACCAAAAAAACTGTTTCGCGAACCACCCAAAAAATTCTTACATTGAAATTTCAATAAAATCAGATTTAGAAGTTTGTATGCAAACAATCATGAATAAATTCAGATTCAGACTCCCCAGACAGACTAGCAAATCCCGAATCTCCAAACTGTTCAAAGAATCTGCGCCATTAAAGTTAAAAAACATCAGTGATCGACCTAAACAGCAAATTGGTTTACCCCCCCGAGATAAAGATCCTAAAACAGGAAAAAAGACAACAGAATAAAATGGAAAACTATTGAAAGGGAATACAAGAAAACGATTCTAGAGGATAAAAGAATCTACTGTGCTTCACAAATTGAACAGGCAGGACACAACACTAAAAAGCTCTATGAGCTCTATAGATCTTGTGAAAAACCTAGTGCTGTCACTCAATGCATCACTCCTAATAGGGAAGACTGCGAAATTGTATAAAAAGCATTTTAAAAAAAGGTTGTACTAGCTCGTGACAAAATCAAAAAGTCACAAAACATGACCAAGAAACCTACAGATCAAGAGAAAGAAACCCTATAAGGAGAATACTAATACAAAGGTGAACTTCAGCTCTCAAGCGATAACCACGGGCGATACCTTGCTTATGCTTGCAAAGATCAGACCTACCTCCTGTATTGGAGACCCCCTTCCATCGAAGTTTATTCTTAAGCACAGCAGCATCTTTTCACCTTTTCTCCCACGTTTCATAAATTCCCCTTTGCTCCATAAGAACGTACAAATCTCTATAAAGGAGATGGCTGTTAGTCCTAATGTTAAAAAACCAGAGCACAGTGCTAAGGACCCTTCTAACTTACGGCCAATAACAAATACTCCTTTTCTATTAAAGATATTGGATAAGGCAGCTACTATCCAACTACAGACCCACTTTGAATCTGCCTTCGTGTTTTATCGCAAGCAATCTGGCTTCCGTAAAAATCACAGTACAGAGAGTGCATTGTTAGGTCTGCAGACGCAAATGCTAAGATGCATGGATGAGGGTCAAACGGGTCCCCTTATTTTATTGGATCTTTTGGCAGCGTTTGATCTTTTTGATCACGTCGGGTTACTGGAAACACTGGCTGACGTCGGAAAATGTGCAAGCCAGGCCATGGAATGGATTGGTTTGTTCTTGTGTGAAAGAACATCCAAGATATGTTGGGGTATGGAGTGCTCAGACCCTATTGCCATCAAATATGGGGTATCACAGGGGGCCTGTATTTCCCCTATTTTGTTTAACATCTACATAAGACTCCTATGCGACAAACTGGAGAGGATGGGCTTCCATTTCACTAACTACACCAATGATTTTCAACTGGTCATGGACCTTAGTGGTGACCATGCGAAAGACACAACAACTCTTAATCACATATATTCCATTATCCAGGAGTGGATGACTGAAAGCTGAATGGGTTTAAATAGCTCTAAGACAGAGCTCATGGTATTTGGATCTAGTCAGGACAGAAAAGAGCTGGACCAAACCTATACAAACTTCTCGATAGACTCCTGTACCATCAAGGTGGTTGAAAAGGTAAAAACCTTAGGCACTATATTCGAGGCCACCCTAAATGCGGACGCACATGTCAACTATGTGACAAAAGCACACACATTACTACCTTAAAGTCCAGAGACAGATTAATCTTTTGGTGTCACGCAAAAATTGCGAAACATTAGTTTGAGCTCTAATCATGCCCCGGCTGGACTACTGTAATGTCTTACTATGTGAAGGGAGTAAAAAGGACATCCAAAGGTTGCAGACAATCCAAAATGATGCCATTAAAATAATTCACAACGTAACTAGGAAGGTACATATTTCACACTATAGAAGGGAGCAGCATTGGTTGCCGATAGAAAAATGAATCAAATTCAAGACGATGGCTGTCACTCATAAATGCCTCTACGGAAAGGCTCCACACTACTTGAAGCAGACCTTAAGGAAATACGCTCCAAACAGGGGCTTGCGCTCAAGTGCCACACACCTCTTAACTATTCCTCATGCCAAAAGGAGCTTGAGGATCAGGAAGAGCTGCAAGTAACTGGAATAAACTACCTGCATCAACGCGATCAGAAAAGAGCTACACTCTATTCAGAAACAATCTGAAAACCACCCTGTTCTAATAAATCATTCTGCGGGCTATGGCGCAGTATAAATAAATAAACAATAATAAAATAATTCAACATATAATGCATGCATCTCAATATACAGTATATACCTCTCAGTATAGAATGAATGCATCTCAGCACACAGTGTGTCTTTTTCAATATATAATGCATGCTTCTCAAGGCACAGTATACACTTCTCAGTACACAATATATGCAACTCAGGATGCAGTTTGTCTATTTCAACATATAATGCATGCATCTCAATATACAGTATATACATCTCTCAGTATAGAATGTATGTATCTCATTGTACAGTGTGTACATTTCAATATGGAATGTATCCATCTCAGTATTGAGAGAAATCTGAAGGTACTCTCACATCTACTCCCGGGGATCTTCTGTTCAGGTGGCCAGGGCGGGGCCATCGCTTTTGGATCCCAACCCTGGGGGTGGACAAGCGAGGGAGGATCACCTGAGTTGCGGGTCTTTGGGCATTGGAGAGAGGGTGCCTGAAGCCGAGACATGGTATCCCCTCTTTCCTGATAGTGACCTACCATCACATCCCTTAACCTTTATGGGCTATTGCCAATCTCATCCCATCTTCCCTTGTATTATCCCTTTAAGTACTGGGAAGAAGAGGAAACAACTAGGAGTAGTACACCACTCTGGTACTGGGACAAAGAACATGGCATGTAGTAATAAAGATCAGTCATGTCACACAAATAGGCTTAAGCAGGGTCAGGCAATTGAGTATACCTTGTTACACCTGCATCCTGTTAGTAGTAGAGAACAGTATACAAGGTGGAAATCAGAAGCACCTGAGAGTTAAAGTTGCAGAAGGAACAGAGAACCGAGGAGTTGCTGTGCTGAGAATTGAGAAGCCGAAATGCCAACGGAGATCCTGAGAATCTTGCCGAGGTGACTCCACGAATGGGAACCCCTCTGAAGGAAGGTGTACAGCAGGAGCTGCCAGGGAGCAGAGGTGGAACCAGGCACGAAGGCCGGCATGTGCAGAGTGGAGCACCCGGCAAACTGGCGAGCTGGTTTTCCCGCTTGGGGAGAAGCCACCGAACAGAGGGGCAGACACCTGGTTAGTGTCGGGAGACACTAGGAATGCCAGAGCGCTCCAAGGCACCATGGAAATGGTTACAGTCCACAGAAGAAATGCAAAATAGCACTTTTTGAATACCGAACTAAATGAAAGTTGTTATTTACAAAACCTACAACTTAAAACTGCATTTACTAAGTACCGAACTGTATGTGCTAATAAAGCCTGCACTACTTAAACTGCATTTATTGAATATCAAACTAGATTAAAAGCGCTAAACAAGTCTGCACAACTCAAAACTACATTTATTAAATAGTGCGCTCAATGAAAGTGCTATTCAAGTCTGCACAACTCAAAACAGCATTTATGGAAAACTGAATTGAATGAAAGGTGTAATCCTGACAAATAAATGCAACATTGCATTTGCTGAATATTGGGCGATAGGAAAGTCGTCGTTTGAGTGAAACCAAGTAAATGCTGCAATTATGAAGAATTGAAGGAAAATAAAGTTGTTACTTGATCACACTATAAAATGCTAAAGACTACACAAACATTCTGGGACAATCAAGCGTATCAAGTAACACACTTCCAGAAAAAACACTTTAAGAATAATGGGCAAGACATATAAGGACATTGAAGAGTTGTCTTGAATATCACTGAACAATGACCTTTGGGGAAACCTATGGTTCCGTGACCTGTGATGGGTGGATCGTGTGGTCCGACAACCGCGTCTAGACCAGAAACCACTAAATATTGGAAAAGCAGCAAAGAGGTGTGTGTCTTTGGTGAAGCAAACCAAAGGACGAATCAAGTGAACCGTGTATTTGCTTGTAAACAGAGGAAACAAGTCAACTGCTCAGTGTCAGTCTTGGGGAAGGGAACCCGGAGTACCAAAGAACTGGACAGTGTTTATCGTGGGGAAGCGAGTCCCAAGATCACTGTATTGTACTAACTCGTTATATTTGAACTTGCGGAAGGGAAACCCAAGACCCTATTTTGATGTGAAATGTTATACCTGTGAATCTACAGGCGGTAGCTTCAGAATGCGATCAAACCACTTTGAAACGAAAATACGCTGGAACTGCATTGTAGTTGAACACTTATATTTGGTCGAGAACATTTCCCCCAACTGTTGTTGTAGTTAAGAGGAGAAGCATAGGTTTTGACACAGACAGTCTTTTGATCTGAACTTGTAGACACTGACGTACCTAAGATTTCTTTAGGAAGGGAAATCCCACCATAGCCTAGGGTTAGTTGGGCGCTACACCATCCGGATCATTAATAAAGGTTGGTTTAGAAATATATATCTGTTGTCTGTGTCATCTCTCATGATACCATGCCTGTCTCACATTATGTAATATATACATTTCAGTGTTCAGTATATACGTTTATCAAAACAAAGGGGGTTCTGGGAGTCTCTCAACCAGCACAAACACAGCCCATTGACCTGTTCTTGGGTGGATGGCCCCCAGGGGAGTCACAACCAATTCTTTAGCTCACTGTCCCTTTCACAGAGAAGAAACTTCCCTGTATATCAGTCTTTGCCCTGCCCAGGGGCAGTCCAGCACCGAAATGCTATGGCAATTCGCCTCTGAACAAGAGTAACAACAGAAACCCCATACAAGTGCTTCAGCCTTGTTGGGCATCATCAGTGAGGTGGAGCTGTGCCTCTCTGAGAACGATGAGCAAGGGGTCCACGTCTGGATTCCCCTGGTAACGTAGGGTGAGACCCAAAGATACTTAATATGCAAAACAAAGGGGTCTGGGAGTCTCTCAACCAGCACAAACAGAGCCCATTGACCTGTTCTTGGATGGATGCCCCCGGGAGAGTCTCAAACAATTCTTTAGCTTACTGTCCCTTTCAAAGAAGAAATATCCCTGCATATCAATCTTTGTCCTGCCCAGGGGCGGTCCAGCAACGAAATGCTAGGCAATTCTCCTCTGAACAAGAGTATTTTTTATATATTTATCAATCTTGAATTAGGTCCCAAACAGCCCTTGATGAGGAAGTTGTAATCTGCAAAGAACAAGGGCCAATACATCAGCCAGGGAGGCCTTTGAAATGTTGACACCACGGTTCCCAGTGTGAAGTTCTTCTTTGAGTGTTTACTTTTCATCAGTTCTCATCTGTTGAAATGTACTGTAGAGGAGCAGTTAAAGGCCTCTGCAGGAGATCCACCTCCCCTGCCTCCTATATTTTGGAAGTGTGAGATTGTGCCATGTTTGACACCACCAGCAGCTGTGCCAATACCGCACATTATATTCAAAAGAAGATACCCATTGAGACAACTCTATCGAGTGTAACCCCAAAGGGACGACAATCTCTGAGGGAGGAACTCCCTGAAGGAATATGAAAAAGAGCGAAGAGAGGAGCTAGTGACGTCAGAAAAGACATGTTTGATGTCTCGAGATACTGGCTGAAGAAGATGCATGGATCCAATGAAAAACGAATAATGAAGTAAAGAATCGAGAGAACTCAAATATGAAAAAGAAGATTACACATGGACGAAGTGCTGCAGAGAATCAACCGTTCAATAATTGTGCAGATGGTGATACGCAAGGTAGATTAAGTCATCATAAAAGCCGGCTGTATGTAGTGATAGATACAAGTAGAGCCACCAATGTCCAGGAGCTGGACATCGGTGGTATGAATTTAGTAAGCCAGGACCCATGAAGAGAAAAGGTCAGGATTTTGTCGCAGCAAGAATAAGCTGAAATCGGGGAGCTGCAGACTTAGAGAGGCACAGCTCCACCCTACTGATGAGGTCCAACCAGACTGAAACACATGTCGGCTAAGATTGGGCCTATATATCTCCTAAACTGTGTTGAATAAAATGGTTGGGCGAGATTGGGCTTCATTTGCTTTCATAATTATGATGAACTATCGTGTCTCTTTTGGTCAAGATTGACCCTATGTCATTCTCCAGTGTTATCAATGAACTATTATCTACTGCAAGCACTAACTGAGGTGGACAGTGCAATTCCTATATACATACCTAAGTCCATTTGCATGGTTAGGCTGTCTGGCCTGGTATCAAAGCTGAATCAGCCAAGGTCGGTTATCTATTCTTGAAAGCAGTGAATTTGCGAAGGATGAATCATCTCTTGTTAAGGTGCAAAGAAAAACACCAAAGGTGCCAAGTTTTATTCATGTAAGATATTTAAAAACCTGCAAATTTGAGCAAATTGTGGTCTCCTGTCACGTGAGCCAAGGATGAAAATAGAGTTGAACTTGGAGTCCTAGAACAACGATAGTGAGTTCCTGCACTCCCGTGTATTCCCAGAGACAAGGATACTTTTCAAGGCCAAGTTCAAAGACAATCTTCATGGCAGAAGGCATGGGCGATGGGCTAATTGGGTGAGGCGGTAGAGTCAGGCGCACCTCCTTGCATCTGGGTCTGGGCTTACGTGCTGCTAATTCAGCCAAATGTTCCAGACATGGCACAAGCGTGCCAACCAATTGTAGAATTCTGTATAACGAAGGACCTTATAGTTTGAAGACCAATTGAAAACAGTGTATTTAATGATTTTGAAGATGACATGTTTTAGAGGTAGGCATATATTGTCCACCTGACAGCGGGCAGCCAATCACAATCCCAGTCCCTATGTAATGTGTACTTAGATGTTCCCCTTACGCCAATTACAATCCCTAGTAGGTTTTTCATTATTTGCCACGTAGTATGACGTTACCTGTGATGTATTTTTAGTATAAATGTATGTTTTATGAAAAGATCGAGAGAGACTGAGCGAACGTCCATTGATGTTTGTTGTAATCTCCCTGTTTTAGATAATTGATAATAAAACAGTATCTTTGCCATCTTCCTGAGTTGGTTTGGTTATTTGGACTCAGAGTTATTCATTGTGTGCACATTCCTAAAACTCAAAGCTCAGTACCCATATTGTGTGTGTGGTGGATGCTTGCACAGCCTGCACTACAATGTAACAATTCCATGTGTATTGTGGAAGCTTGGGACAACTCCTTAATGACAGTCATGGGAACTTTGTTAGCTAGATCAAAACTAAATTTAACTAATGTAAACAAGCAAAACCTAACATGAAATGTTGCAAAGAGGCTTCCTTTGTTAGTCATTTCAGATGTCTAGCATGGAAGGACACTTAGAGCAGACATTGCCAGAGGAAATGTTTATCTTGCCCCGGGAGGATAGCTCAGCAGCAACGTGTTCGCCTTGGAAGCAAGACGA
The DNA here is from genome assembly GCF_040938575.1 of Ambystoma mexicanum. Classification (NCBI taxonomy): domain Eukaryota; kingdom Metazoa; phylum Chordata; class Amphibia; order Caudata; family Ambystomatidae; genus Ambystoma; species Ambystoma mexicanum. The sequence goes on from NC_090939.1 coordinate 45,757,809, forward strand.
AACGAAGCAAAACAGGTTCGATCCCCGGGTCCGCGCTTAGCAACCTCTGGGTATTTAAGCGCATTATAAATACGCAACTAAGATACACACAAAAAAAATAAATACAATTACGTGTCTAAAAAAACAATACTTCCCATAACAGCGCCTCGATGCCCGCGGGCTATGTGAGCGCTTTAAAAATGCAAAAAATAAATAAAGTTCCTGCGCTGTCTTGAAAGAGAAAAACCTATGTATTACAATAGGAATGTTTTTACAACATCAGTTCCAGCTAATCTGATCTGATGTCTGTGTGCACCAGCCCCCTTTGTTGAGGGCACTTATGGTCTTAGCTGGGTCACACTGTGAGATGGGGCCACCATTGAAGCAGTGTTCACATGTTTAGGGTGGTTCCTGAGGGCAGAATATAGGGGAGGGGGGCTAGGCAGAGGGTCTGTAAAGGAAGGGTTTGGGGAGGGGGGGCTCCTTCCATCACTACGCGGTGAAGTTTGAGCCACGATTTGAAGAGTTCCACTGAAGAGATAGATTTTAAGGTCGGGGAAGGTCATTCCAGGGGAGTGGGGCAAGATGAGGGAAAGGAGCAAAGGTGCAAGGAAGCACAGGGGAAGTGGGGACTGATAGTTTGAGAAGAGACAAGGAGAAGAGAGTTTGGGAAGGAGAGTAAAGGGAGATGCAGTGAGAAGGGTCGTGGAGGGGCAAGACCATGGGTGGGGCCATCCAGCGTGGTGATGGTAGGCAGAGGTGGAAGAGGATCAGGGGAGGTTGTGAAGGGTGTGCATCACAAAGTTGAAGACGCTGAGGCAAGCAACAGATTAGAGCAGTAGCCCCATTTGCAAAGCGGGACGTTTTTTGGGGTCCCGAGAACTATTTTTTGTTCCAGTATGATCCAAACCGTCACTGATGCGGAGTGTCAAGGTATGAAAATCTCCTTTAGTCACAGTTTTTCTGTACATTGGGGAAGGCAGAGTCTTAAAGTGTTAAATGATTAAGATCAAATGTATCTATGTTGTTAAAGGGGTGCCATAAAGCAACAGAGGACTAAAAGACGTGCCTTCCTTCTAAGGGTTAGACGTGGAGGCGTGGCTGTGCATGCATACATTAGGGCAGGGGTCTGCAACTTGCACTAAGCTATGCAGACTCGCCATGTGTTTTGAGCAGATGGGAGTTGTAGTTCGACACATCTGTCGAACCAGAGGTTGCAGATCCCTACATTGGGGGCAGTGAAGGGAAGCCTCTGGCTGATGCAGTGGTCATTGCATACGTTGTTATGTATTTTTATTTCTCTTTCCTGTGTCACATCTTGAAGTGAAACTTAAAGCAAGCCTGCCTTCCCCACCTGCATTTCACCTACAGTGTTTTCGACCAAACCCTGGTATTCCTTTAGTGCCTTCCTTTGGCTTAATGCCCAGCTCATTCTTGGGTTTTAAGCCCATCTGAAAGCATGCTCAATACCTCTTGAAGGCCAGGAGGTTGTCATCCCGCGTGCAGCAGTCGTCTGCTCCTGCAGCATAGTACTCCCAGGTGGCCTTTGGGAGGTGGTCCTTGGCGTAGGCTTCGAAATCGGACAGGCATATCAAAGACATCGCAGAATGCTGCACGTGGACACCTGTAAAGACAAGAGAAGAGTGAGCAAGTAGCAGGACGGGTGAGCAAGGAGCAGGACGGGTGAGCAAGGAGCAGGACGGGTAAGCAAGGGGCACATCTGGTTGCTTCAAACTGTTCATTGTCAACTATAGGGATGGGTACGCTCTAACTGTCCAGGCAAAATATTCAAGGGAAATAAAATGCCCTCTAGATGTAGGGGCCGGTCCAGAGGGAGTTTCTGTCACTGATTGTAGGTGACATTTGGGCAAAGTGGTCTTTTTACTCACCCAAAACGGCTGTTTCGCAAACACATTTTGGCCCGATAAATATCCCAAGTGCAAGGTTGAAAGATGCGATATAAGGTTTTGCCACTATGTCTCCCTGTCATTCAACATGGCCTGCACATGCATGCTTTGTTCACAATACGCCCAGTAGTCTGGGGTTGCAAGAGGTGCACATGCTTTGAGGCAGGCGTCATGGCCAAAGCATTGGTGCATCATCGATTAACACACACACACACCTGGGAAGTGAGCATCTGCAGGAGATGTGGGTGTGATCTTCTCCACCAAGGATCTCATATCATTAAATCTCCTTCCCCATCATTAATTATAAGAATTCCTTAGCCAATATAAACACACATGCTGAGAGAGAGAGAGAGAGAGAGAGAGAGAGAGAGAGAGCGAGAGAGCGAGAGAGAGTGTGTGTGTGTGTGGAGATTCTCAAACTGTACTGTAAGACTGTAAGTAACTTAGTTTACTACCAAATGCAATATATACGCTTCTGTTTAGCGCAACCTGCACAATGTATTAACCCTAGCACTGCTGACCACTTCCTGAATTACTCATAAAATACCACTTTATAATGTTTGTCATCCTACCGTACTTGACTGCTCTTAGGCCTATGATGACCCTTGCGAGCCCACCCTCCCAAGACATGACCTCTAAAAATCATAACTGCATTACTGGACTGGACATGCCAACTCTAGGAAAGATACTGTATCCTAACCCTACTATAACCAATATTCCTTGTGGCCTCATACAAAGGAACTCCAAACTGCGCACAAGACTACCAAAAATATATAAACCATTAGCCAGGCACATTACTGGATGTACCTATATTAGAAGTCTTCAAAAGGACATAACCAAAAATCGCTCCTCACCAAGTGACCCCACTAACCATAATAAGCTAGCCAAACCGAATAGACCTGCCAAACCCATACTGCCCACAGACAGCCCTACCATCATAGGAACACTTATTAATACCAGGTCATAAATAGCTCATGCTACTGAAATTGACGACATTATTCAAACAGGCAACTATGATTTCCTAGCCATTACAGAGACTTGGCTACATCAAGCGGCTGGCCCAGCCCTGATGCTTGCAGTGCCGACCAACTACACCATCTTCAGAGAAGATAGAACTAATTCCCGCGGAGGAGGCCTAGCCCTCATCGCCAAAACTAATCTCTCTATATGTATAGAAGCACCTAGGCATACAGAATCATGTGAGTCCCTAATGGTCAAGCTCACAAATTATCAACTTAGACCTCATCTATCGACCACCAGGACCCATTGGTACCTTTGAGGAGGACATATCCACCATCGTCTCAGATGATCTAAAGAAACTCATCACAAGCCCTCTTATTAGGAGATTTGAACCTAGGCTTTCAATGATCACAAAGACGTACAAGCCACTAACATTGCCAATGTCCTATCAGAGCTCGGCTTCACCCAAAGAGTGACACAGCCGACCCATGAGAAAGGGCCGCACACTCGATTGGGTGGCGGACCACAATTGCAACACAACCATCACCTCCGCCTGCCCACAAGTGGTTATAGCTTTCTCAGTAAACGCTAAAATCCTCCAACCTCAAAATAATACTCTACCACCACCTACGCTAACAAGAAACAAATAAAATATAACAACAGACAGGCTATTACCACTAATCCTTCCAACTTTAAACTCACTGCCAGACACATTAGATCCCTTATCTCTAGTCAACAAATGTAATACTGTCATGGCCAATGCCCTGGACACCATCTCCCCACTAAAAATGAGAAACAGCAAACCTAGAACACACCAAAATGCCTGGTTTACCCCTCACCTAAAATCACTAAGGATAGAAAAACGCAAGTGCAAATCTGCCTGGAGGCTACTACCACTAGAGACCAATAAAGCCACCCTTATCAGCATCTCCACAAAATACAAACTTGAAATAAAACGTGCCAAAAAGGAAAGTTATGACAACAGAATAGCACAAGCTAAATCAGGAACTAAGGAGCTCTTTACAATATTGAAAGAGCTAGAGACATCCCAGCACCTGATAACTGTGACAAAAAAAAAAACATGGTGTTCTAACATTCAGAAGTCCCTTAGTGATAAAATTGCCACACTCCAATTCAAAATGGACAAGAAAAAACTAAATATTCCCTCGGCAACTAGCCAATCTAATAACTCACCTACCAACGCCAAACCTGAACAAAGATTTAACTTTACTAAAGTTTCCATACTGGAGGTAGAAAAAATAATCCTATCTTTGAAACATTCAAACTGCCGAGGTGACAACTGCCCGGCTCAAATAATAAAAGACGCGGCCAGAGACCTAGCCCCGGTCATCACGAAATGAATCAACTCCTCATTCACCTCAGGCACTACACCCAGAAACTTTAAGGAATCGTTGGTCCTTCCCTTCCTTAAGAAGCAAACACTGGATCCGGCGATACCAACAAATTACAGGCCGATCACTACAGTGTCCTTTTTACTAAAGATCCTAGATAAAGTGGCCTACCTACATGTCCAAAAATTCCTGGAGCTGCACCAATTCCTAGGTACTAGGTAGTCAGGTTTCAGACCGCAACACAGTACTGAAACAGCACTTATCGATCTCAAAGCCCAGGTCGATGAGCTGAGAGACCAAGGAAAACTGCCTTGCTCCTCCTTCTGGATCTCTCATCAGCATTTGACCTGGTGGATCACAGAGTGCTCTGCAAACATCTAGAATCAGCAGGACACTTTTTGACACAAGCCATGGCATGGATTAATTAATTCTTAAGCGAGAGAACAATGAGGGTCTTCTCTACTTCGGCAGCTGCTGACCCTGCGCCGATCACATGCGGCGTGCCCCTGGGATCGTGTGCGTCTCCCACCACGTATAACATTTTTACTAAGACCCTGTTTGATGATTTAGACTATCTGGGCGTCACCTACACTTACTATGCAGATGACACCCAGATTCTCATCTTTCTGGGGATTATAAACAGGATTTGTCCTTGGTGAACAAGATATACCTCATCATCCGGGCATGGATGGCACGTCGTGGTCTAATGCCTGAATTATGACAAAACGAGACTCATCATACTGGGGACTACACACAACATCAGGAAACTTAGTCAAGACTACTCATCCTTCATCATTGATGGCCACATCATTAAAGTGGCTAAGAAGGTAAGAACACTAGGTTTTTACCTCGACTCTAGCCTAACTTTAACAAAAACAAGTGAACGATATGGCTTCTTCCACAGCCTACACTTGTAAGCTAATCCGATCAGCTAAACCTTACCTGTCCTCAAACAGTTGCACCACGCTGGCACAAGCACTCGTGTTATCCAAACTGGATTATTGCAATGCTCTCTATCTAGGTGCTAATAAATACATCATGCAGAAAATCCAAATTCTACAAAATAATGCCCTTAGAGCGGCACTAGGAATCTCGAAAAGAGAAATATCACAACATTCAGCAAGCAATCCAACTGGTTACCCACAACTGACAGAAGTAAACTTAAAACTACTTCCCTTACATTTATAGGCCTTAATAACCTAGCACCTAGCTACCTCACTGAAAGGTTCAAATGAAGAACTACATTAAGACCCATGAGAGCAGCCTGCATGAAACTGCCTAGCTTTCCCCCCCATTCAAAATGACTACAACTGGAGGGAACAGCTTCTCTGTCAAAGCTGCACAATTGTGGAACTCCCCCCCACGAACACTAGACGGTCGGTACTTCAAGCCAGGTGTGCAGATTCTGGAAGGGCGACCATAGTCTACGAGAACTGGCTGAACCCTTAAGTCCCTACATTTACCCATGACCTTAACTAATGCTCACAGAGGACTGGAAAACCGAGGCACTATAATCCCTCAGCTGCACAAATGACAGCCCCAGTTCTATAAAAGTTAATGTTCTGCCCAAATGAACAATTTACCTTTCCTTTAATTTTGTGTTACTCTGCCTCTCTGGCCATTAGTAATGGGAAGATGGGGGTCAGCGGAGGCGGCGTGCACTTCTGGATACAATCCGTCCTTTGATCCTTTAAATGGTGTGCGGTATCCTAATGTCACCGGTGATCTTATCCTGACAGTTACTACAGCATATTTTGTAACTTTTATGGTGCTCCAAAACCTGGAAGTGCCAGAATAGACCTGGCAAACAGACGCAGGAACACAAGATGGGGGACAGTGGGCTGAGGTACGTGACCTGCTAGGAGGAGGAGTGGAACGGTACAAGTGCGGCAGCAGAGTAAAGGCCCCTGTGGTGCCTAGATCAAAGTAGGTGGTGGCGCCTGATCTCCCCCTCCTACCCCGACCAACACATTGTGATCTTAAAGGCAGAGTAGAGCTGCGGTAGGCTACGTTGGTGAAGGCAGTGGGACGCATGCTTGAAAGACGGCGGGTAGCACTGATCTCATTGTGCCAGGTCGGCTATTGACAGCGCTGTGTGGCGGGAGACCGGAGAGGCTTTTGGACGCGTTCATTGAGAGGATGGCCAGCTGCTACGTTGGATTGAGGCACACACGAGTACTGGATCAGCTATGTGGACCGCTATGATACAAGGGATGAAGGCTGGTGCAGCGGCCCATATACGCAATTGGTAAATTTGGTTACACGTGGGGCCCCTAGATGGTGTTAGATGTAGATTTGCCCCGGATGGTGTGTCCCTGAGAGTATGTACCAATGTTCCTCCTTTGGAAACCTGGAGAAGGGGTGGGATTTGAGCATATTTCTGACAATAACTATTACATCCAGGCTGAGATACCACAACAAGGAAAACCCTGTGCTGTTACTCTGTAACACAGTGATTGTATTCAAACACAGATTGAGACACTGAGCTTGGTGACAGACCATTTACAGTATTAAGGTATCCTGGTTGGCTCGGAAGATAGAACTGCGTGCACTGCGATTGGCATGTGACCTCTGGCCTCAACTCTCTCGCTCTCCCAGGGTGGACTCACCCGGAGGCTCGGCAAAGGATCAAGTCTCTTGACCTCTCTGGCGAGCATGCTCTCCACCAGCCGCAGGACTCTCTTCACTGGTCTGACTTCACTCCCATGCACCTGACTTGTCTGCCCCTGTCTTGCTGCTAGGACGCCTGGTGAGGTATTTTTTTCTCTCTCTCTCTCTCTCTCTCTCTTCTCTCTCTCTCCTCTCTCTCTCTCTCTCTCTCTCTCTCTCTCTCTCTCTCTTCTCTCTCTCTCTCTCTCTCTCTCTCTCTCTCTCTCTCTCTCTCTCTCTCTCTCTCTCTCTCTCTCTCTCTCTCTCTCTCTCTCTCTCTCTCTCTCTCTCTCTCTCTCTCTCTCTCTCTCTCTCTCTCTCTCTCTCTCTCTCTCTCTCTCTCTCTCTCTCTCTCTCTCTCTCTCTCTCTCTCTCTCTCCTCTCTCTCTCTCTCTCTCCTCCTCTCTCTCTCTCCTCTCTCTCTCTCTCTCTCTCTCTCTCTCTCTCTCTCTCTCTCTCTCTCTCTCTCTCTCTCCTCTCTCTCTCTCTCTCTCTCTTTCTCTCCCCTCCCCCCCCCCCCCCTTCATGGTGCTTACCATCTCCCCATCTACTCCTAACTGCTACTCTATCACCTATCCTATCTACTCTTCCTAAGTGTGGAAGGAAAAAGTTCGAGAAATATCTCCTTGTCTCCCGATCCAGACCAACCCATCGCTGACACCTATTGCATTGCTTCTTCCAGGCAGACTGTCACTGACATCCTCTGTCGTTCCCTCTCCGGACCTTTGGATTCCTCATATGGTTTCGGTCTCTTCCCCTTTCTCTTCTTCGCCCATTATAGGTGGAGCCTGATGGGAGGTACTCTTGGCGTAATTCCCATCCTCAAGAAGGACCTTTAGCCCAACCTCCTCCTTCCTGATAGGTATCTTCCGCCTCTCATCAAATCCCTCACTTCTGCTGCCACTCCTCCTTCTGCCACCCCTCTGGGCCCTTCGCCACCATGGCAGGCATGCCTTATTCCTGTACCCCTCATCAGAAGACCTTCAAAAGGTGGCAACCAGCTTCACTCTGGTTAAACACTCATCTGACATCTGTCACCTCCTTGAAGACTTCGTCTCACGAGATGTGGTTCACTGCTAGGCCTTTCCCTGTCTTTGACACACTCCTCCCAGAGGGATACAAGATCCTCTTTAAGCCCAGGCCTAACCGGGCTGGGGCCGAGGGGCCACAATCTTCCCTGAATGGGTTCCTTCTACTATCATACCCACTCAGACCTACTCTTCCTTCGACAGCCTCGTCTGCAGGCTTGGTGTCTCTCCAATCCTCTTGCTGACTTTTGCCACCATCTATAGGCCCCTTGTCCGGTTCTCCCTATTCCTTTCGGAGTGGTCAGATGGCACCTCTTCTCTTCTGGCCTGCACCCCCAAGCTTCTCTTCCTCAGCGACTTCAGAATTCACCTAGACTCTCTTGACATGGCCTCTGGTCTCTTCCACAACCTCTGGAACTCTCTTTTTCCTCACTATTATGCCCTCTGGTCCGACGCACTCAGCCCGACACACCTTGGATGGTCTCATCTCAGCAGACATCCCCATCTCTGACCCTCTCCTATAACCTCTCTCCTGGTCTGATCATGCACCTGTCCTCTCACCTGGATCTCTTGGGTCCCTGGCTAAGTCTCTGCCCGCCACTTTCATTCCCCCTTCCACTCTGGCCACTGACTCTCACTCTGACACAGCCGTTGCAAACCTTCACCTCTCCATCTCCAACACTCTCAGACATTCCTGCCCCTTCATGAGGATCCGCATATAACCTACCACCAAGTCCAACACCTGGTATGATTCTGACCTAGCCTCTCTGACAGGCAAGTGCAGAGGCCTGAGCCGGAACTGGCAGGCTTTGAGTACATCCTCTGACAGACTGGCCCACTGCCTGCTCCAAAGGCAATACAGACTCTCCATCTGCCCGAAGAAGAAGGACCATCTTCAAGACTGCATCTCTGAGGCCACCAACACGGCTGAAATGTTCAAAATCTGCAAGGAAACTGCCAATCCCCCTGCACTCTCCACTTCTCCTTTTGCCATCCCTGACCTTCTGCACGGCACTGGCCTCTCAATTCAAAGCCAAAACTCAGCACATCCTGTCCTCACTCTCCTCTACACCCCCTCCCTTCTCCCTCAACCTGCTATCAGGCCTCCCCTGGCCACCCTCTCCCTCCCTCCTTCCTCGCCTCTTTCACACCATAGCACCGGATAAGGTCTCCAGACAAGTCCTCTCTATGAAATTCTCCTCGAAACAGGTGCTCCCCGGCTCCTCAGAACTATCAAGGACGTCTTTGCCTCCTTCTCCAGCTTTGGCTGATATTTGCAATCACTCCTTTGCCACTGGCTCCTTCCCGCCTACCCCTCAAGCACTCCCTTGTGCATCCAGGTTCCTTCGGAGTCCTAAAGGGTACCAGGCCCTCCTCACCCAGTCTACCCCATCACCTCGGTCTCCCCTAACTCCTCATTCTGCATATGCCCTTCCGGGTTCCCCGCCCCTGTACTAGCCTGGAGGGAGGGCTGCACCGCTTCTGAGCCTGGTCCACCCCCTCCTTGCACTTAGCATGTGGACCTTCATTCCCTGCACTCTCCTGGCACTTGTCCACCCGGCCTCCCCTTAGCACTTGCATAGCCCAGGGGCCCTCTTTCCCCTCTCCTCCTCCCCCAGCACTTGTGCGCTCTCCACTCTGATCTGCACTTCCCTTCCCACCTTAGCCTTATCGCATTCCACTCTGACCTGCCCCCACTTCCCTGCCTTCTTATTAGTGCACTTGCATGGTCCGAATGACACAAGAGCTACTAGGACTGTGTTTTGTTATACTTCACCCCTGTTCCCCCCTTTTTGTCTTGTGGCACCTTGAAACACAATTTGCTGTATTGGCATATTATAAATGCACAATAAATAAAATAATTATTCTGTATGGGGCATAGTGGCCATGTGGCAATAGTGTATGATGTACTGGGATAATTTCACACCTGGTTGCATTGCATCGTTACTTTTAAGATGCAGGAAAGTAGTGAGAGAGGATAGGGTCAGACTCTTGACTATCTCTCACCCTAGACAGGCGTAATAATAGCACACCCTTGGGTTATCTTGCCCATCCAGAGAGATAGATAGAGACTCTTTACAGGGACAGTTCATTTGTAGGATTCAGAAAACAGGAATAACTTTATAATTAAACAGTTCTGTCTACATGGTGTTATGCATTGCAGTGTGCAATGAGACTGCACAGCGTGCATACATAGGACATGCAAGGTGATTCTGAAGGAATGACACTTGCCTGGATAGCGTGCACTGTCCCAAGGCGTCACGTGCAAGATAAGACCATGTGCAAATAGGCCATTTGCATTGGGGAAGGTTTGCCAACGGTGAAGCCCATTTCACTTCTCTGCAATTTGCCCCCATAATGCCTGGCCGGACTGCGGAGACTGATTGAAATGACGCGGGGATCGCCACAACCCACAATGCAGCATTGGACAGGCACCCCAGGCACTACGGACAAGGTTAGAGGAAAGTACTGTCTTATGGATTCCTATGGATAAAGTCAGGATCTCTGGTCAAAGGACAACCTCAAGGCTCAAATGTGCCCTCGCCACAGCCCCCTGGATAGAGACATCTGAATCCTGGCGAGTAAGAAATAGTGTGTGTGTGGAATTGAGGTGGCAAGTGACTTTTTATGTCTGGCTCGCAGCTTGCAACTTGAAATTCGTACCCCTGATTAAACTTGTAACTAGCTGCAATATTTGAAAAGAAACCTAACGCAGAGGAACGCATAGGATTGGGCCTGGGAGAACCACAGTGAGGCGCAAACCACCACAGGTATCCTTTCTGCGACACTGCAGTGAAAAGGGAAACCTCAGGGTCCAGAAATGAGGCCTGAGCAAAATGAGAGCAAACATAGCCTGTACCACATGCATGACTGCTGGCTAGTCACCACTTTAATATTATCTGGGACCCTTATGTCAAGTTGCAGAGAGCAAAGGCAGCCCTTGCTGCCTTTTGTAGGCAAAAACGGGTGATGTTTGCGTAGTGGAAGTGAATTAAAAGTAGTACATGACAGCAAAACAAGCAAAAACCAAATATTGAAAATAAATCTTTGCAAAGGAAGCGCAAGAAGCCACAAAAAAATGGAGTAGGGTAACACTCCAAAAGGCAGCCCAAATGTGACAGAAGATCACCTACAATTCAGAAAGCTAAGAATAAAATGGCTCTTTAACGCACCAAGCTGAAGTAAAACACCGGAGAGAGAAACCCCATCACAGCAAAGCAAGAAAACACTAGGAAACTGGAGCACCAAAACAAATACTCGACCATAAACCGAAAAGGAATAAAAGTAAGCCGCAGCATTAGCCCAACACAAAACACTGAAGCCACAGGCGCGCTACCAACTCTCCACCACACCCAACATGAAACACCCACACACAACCATCCACAAAACATCACAAACACGCCAATCCACATAACCATACCAGCACGCAGTGACCAGTGTGTCCGAACAGAAGCTACCAACAGCACATCAAAGTCACCTTTCAACCCTACTAACTGACTAACCATCGCAACCCCCTTCCTTTTCAGATCCGCCATAGCGCCTGGAGGCCACAGAAAATGGCAGCGGTGCGCGGTACAAGACACAATAACATAACATCTGGTGTCCGCCAGACCCGCAGCATAGGAACGGCTCAACTTGTACCTGCCAACACTATGTATCCAACAAGTTTCAATTCTAGTAATTGAGAGAAAGATATCATCAAATACAATGGCATAATGTAGCCATTGGCCATTTGATGACCTCACAGGACATGACATGTGACTGAGCAGATTACAGGAAATGAATGGCCGACCTCTGAGCCATCATGAGAAATGACACAAGCAACGGATCCTTCCTAAAAGAAATGTTAATCTTCATACGTACCTGCAACAATGATACAGCGGTCCAGATGTTTACTTGGACGTTTGTAAACACCTGGTAAGCGCGGTGTTACCCTACCAAACATAGTAAAATTATTTTATACTAAACCAGTGTATCCCTTTTCTTTTTTTAGAGCTGTAACATGGCCTGCATGTGGACACAGGTAAATGTGTCAAGTGTTAATTTCCCTCCTAGTGGCAATGTATAATTATTACCCAGGCTGGCGCCAGGGTGTCTTCTCACACTGGAGACGGAGCTGAACGCCGGAACCATCTCAGTGAAGAGACGACCCCAGCACACCATCTCACTGAAACCCAGGAGGGGCAAGAACGTACAGTCCCCTGGCTCAGAGGTGGAGTGTCCGCCATACTGCTCGGCAGCATAGTCAAACAAGTGCAGACACACGAGCCCAGCTGAACTGTGCACTTCCCACAAGACACCCGCTTTGCGCAGTGCTGGAAATTGACCACATTTACTGGGGGTCCCCTTAGTGCCCACAGGGGATGGGGGTATCAGGGGAGACAAGGGGTGGATTATCAGTGATGTGGGTGGGAGTAAGGGGTGGAGCTAGGTGTTGAATAATGTGGGTGCCCTGCATATAGGATGCTGGCTACTTTGCATAAAAACAAAGTGCATTTTGGGAACATAAGAATGACCACCAATGTATCAAACATGTCTGTGATAGTAATTGAAACGTGCATTCCCTTCTTAAGTTTCAATGCACACTTGCCCTGATGCTCATTTCCTGTCGGAATGGTCACCATGACAGTAGAATGTGTGCAGAACATGAGATGCATAAAGCTTTGACTTTCATTGTTGTGCTGGTGAGCAAAGGACGACTTTCAGATGCAGTTTGTGAAGTCATGGCACAGTGCCGCATGCATGGACACTGTCCAAATGCACAGTGCTCTAGAGAGTGCGGGGGCACTCGGGGGCAGAGAGCTTCCTCAACTTGGTGGGGCCTCAGGTCTACATGGAACAGTGTCCAGGGAAAACAGTTTTAGCAGGCGCACAGCTCCGTCTTGTTCCAGTCCAATTCCTTCCCTGGCTGTGTGTCGATCATTGAAGCTCCTTGGAGCTGGCAGTGGAGGGAGGGAATACGATATAGATAGGGTTTCCTGTTGTCATGGTTTGGTTGCCAAATTCCAGTCAGGTTTTCCCGTCTTTTACGCCAAAAAATGTGGACAACTGTATTTATACCAAAACACGGTGAGTTCATTGTTGCATCCATAATTCAAAAGCCCAGTAAAGCAAGCAGTGCTCGCAAACCCATGCCTGCCCACTTCTCACCTAAAGTCACCAAGCAGTGAAGCTGGGCTTTTAACACACTCTGCTAGTTATGCCCTTCACCGTATACCTTCCAAGATCAGGTTTGTACAAACATTTAAGTTGTTGCTTTCAAGAAGTACGATAATACTGTCTTTTAGAGGTTGCAGGAAAATCATATAGAAAACAATCTGACAAAATATAAATAAAAGCATATTAATCCAAATGAGTATGATTGTATCTTTATTTGACATATACTGAATGGAATGGAAGACTACAAGTCCCAGAATGCAAAGTTACTCTAGACCAGCAATTGGCCTCTTCTTGACATATACTGAATGGAATGGAAGACTACAAGTCACAGAACACAAAGTTACTCTAGACCAGCAATTGGCCTCTGCTTGACATATACTGAATGGAATGGAAGACTACAAGTCACAGAATACAAAGTTACTCTAGACCAGCAATTGGCCTCTGCTTGACATATACTGAATGGAATGGAAGACTACAAGTCACAGAATACAATGTTACTCTAGACCAGCAATTGGCCTCTGCTTGACATATACTGAATGGAATGGAAGACTACAAGTCACAGAATACAAAGTTACTCTAGACCAGCAATTGGCCTCTGCTTGACATATACTGAATGGAATGGAAGACTACAAGTCACAGAATACAAAGTTACTCTAGACCCCTGCCCGATTCCTGTGAGGGGGAATTCTCCTGTAAACCCCTATACCTGGCCTTGTTCATCTGGAGGTGGTGGCTAGGGGGTTCCAGCCGTCGCTGCCATAGCCCCTCTACCACTTACCACAATCACGACGTCTGTGCGCTGCATCCTCTCCAGCTGTGCCCACATGACGTCAATGCCCCCGAGTGTCCTGATGCACTTTTTGCACATGCGCACACACACGCACACACACACACACACACACACCATTGTCGCACTTATTTATTGTGCAATGATTCGTGTGTGGTAAAGACTGGCACCGCAATTTCTGCACAGTAAAGATGTGTCACCGACTAAATAGACTGTGTACTGTACATCATAAGACTACTACTGGGAGGGCCAATGGCCCCATACAGGTCCAGCTACACGCTCTAGTGAATAGGTCGTGCTGCACCAACCCCAGACCACCAAAGGTCATGGGTCTCATTACATATTTGCTTGTGCGGTACTAACGTGCTGGTAATACCGTTAATGGGCAAATTACCACACCGGCAAACTACAGGTTCGGTGGTGAGGTGGCTGGATTTACCTGCAGCTCAGAGCAGACGGTAATCCCGGCACCACACCACCAAAGAATTCTAGTATTACTGGCACCTGTATGGCCAGTTCCGGTAATACCAGCAATTCTCCCCCATGGAGTCCTCTCCATGGATTGGGGAATTCCAGTACTTAGTGGCACTTGGAATCTGCTGGTAATTCCGGCCGACCAAGTGCCTGTAATTCCACCCAACCAAGTGCCGGTAATGGCAATACCGTCTGGTGGTTTCCCACCGGATATTCCAGTGGGATATCATAGTCTGCGTCATCATTTGTGAACCGGAAACATAGTACGCTGGAGTGTTTCTAGGTCTGTCTGGGAACACAACTGATACATCGTCATGGAGAGGAAACCGCTCAGTAAAATAAGGGTGGGATTAAGATCGGAATACAAGCAGAAAATAGGCATTTAGTTATTCCTCCTAATGCAAAGCGCTATCATTCAAAAGGGTGTTGTGTGACATCTACACCACAAAAAAAGAGGGAACGGGGTCTATTGCTGGTGAAATGGGTCAGCCAGGGCAAAGAGAATAACCACGTTCTCTCTCCGGAAGCCCAGAGCTCCCATTAGGTTCCATCACTCAACATGGCTCATGGACAATAAAAGTACATCAGGCCAGATCCCTGTGATTGTAACGAAATTTGTAATGATGAAAAACCTTTTTACCATACCGATAATATTGAAAGAATACTGGATTTGTTATTTTTTATTTTATTTGGGGGTCCCCCCGCAAGCCACCCATTTCCCTAGGTTTAGAACCCCAACCGCTTCTGTTAGGCAGTATCACCTGCAGTACCCTTTGGGAACACTACAGGCAATTAAGACTATAAGTGTAAGCACAATTTCACCTTTGGTACAAGCCTGTACTACACAGTAAAGTGGTAGCGATGGCTGAGCAGCCAGACTTATCTCAAGAGTTTAAGTGAGCAGTAGAGCAAGTTACACAAAGGACCAACTAATACAGTGATTCAAACAAACACTCAAGGTTTCTTGGTAAAAGAATATACATTTCGGACCTGCAGCAGGGCATCACCGGTCGTCCAGGAGTTGCAGCAGTCGTCTTCCTTCAGCTCTTCTTCGGTTCTTTCGGTCCAGTCGTCGACTCTGCTTTCCAAGTCCCAGAGACCTGCTTTTAAACAGTTTTTCCCCATACATTCCAGCCTAGCTGTCATTCACCGAGCAGGGTGGCTGTCCTTGCCAGACAGTCAGCCGGCCAATCACGCCAGAGTGCATTCAGGTCTCCTCGGAGACTAAGCACAGGGAGTTTCGGGCACCTCCCTCATATCCTGTCCACCACAGACACTCATGCACCAGAGGAGGCCTTCAGCACTGAAGCCCGCAAAAGGCCAACGAACAAAGGGACCAAACCTGTTTTGACGCGCAGAGACAAACACAAGAAGGACTTTTCCTAAATGAAATGGCGAAAAAAGGTGACCAGAGTCTGTTTTTACAGATAGGTCTTGGGCGCCATACTTAAAAACATGGTTGACCCGATTTTTAGCTACCGTTGTTCGCAGTCGGGAAAAATCAAGGTAGTTGATCTAAACCACTCCCACCAGCCATGTAAAGTAGGAATAAGTAACATTTGACTGTTACATGACTGTTTAGACTCAGGGGATGCTAGGCAACCCCTCCTGCACTCTATAGGAAGATAGTGTGTGCTGGGCCAGTAAACTTACAAAGACTAGTAAAGCCAATTTAACTTTAAATGCTCTGGGGGATGGTAGTCAGTCCCAGAGAAGGTATTTAAACCTTGGGAAGTCTGAAAGACATCCCTGTGCCACTGCACTGAAGGTGCTGTGTGACACAGAAAAAGATGATGCCATGGAGTTGTTTTAAAACTCCATAAACAAAAAACACAAAAGTAAAACACACACAAAATGAAAAGTTCAAATCCCAAAATATAGCAAAAGAGCTGGAGGGCTCTAAGGTAGAGGGAATTTAGCACCTGTGTGTGAAATCTCCCTAACAGCTTCCCCACCCGATTTAATCCTTTACCCCACCCCCATACATGTTTTTACTAAAATATGCTGTATTTTTCAGTTTTTTGGGTTCGGTAAAAATGTATTTTGGTATTAGCTATTAGGTAATATTACTGGATACCCAGCAGGCCTTCAATATCTGTGTTATTTATGAACGGATTGCAATATGGACTCACTGGGAAGATGCGTGCAGGTTTATAAACGTGTTCCTAACAAAATGTACTCTTAACTCAATAGTGTGTCAAAAAGGCGTGTTACACATTTGTTGCCTCATTTTTTTCGGTGGCTAATTTTTATTATCTATTTCAGGCTGGACTGGCGTTAAGGACGGTGAAAATGCAGAAAGATCAACCATTCTCATCCAAACAAGAGCGCTCGAGTGGTGCAGGCTTTCCTCTGTGTTTATTGTGTCAATGACTGCAAAAGGAGTCTTTAGAAAACCTACTGAAAAACCGATTGATGGTGTAAGAATTTGAACCGAGAATGAATAATCCATCACCTGCATGTCAAAGGCCCTTTCAGGGGGTACGGTTGCCATAACTGCAGATGCTGAGTGACAGTACAAGGAAACCCGTCACTTGGAGTGGAAGACACGATCAAATGTCATCATATTTACATACTTGCATAAATACACAATCTTAAACCTCGCATCTTAAACATTCCTATGAATTAAATGAAGTCATCATATCACCAATTCATTATAGCAATCATACTCAGTCTAAAACCTATAACTCACATAACAGTCCACAAGTGTTCATTGTTATCCAAACATGATCCAATTTTTATAATCAAAATAAAATTGGTGTTTCGCCCTACGAATATGGCTTCAATCCTTCTCCACGCATTACACAGAGCAATAGTGATGTGGGTCACCCCCCCCAACACACATCATCCAGATGAATTCCTCCTTGATGTGTTTGGGAATGTGCTTAAGGGACATTTCAAGCTTCAGGGATCAGGCATGCCGGACACAAAGCTATATTTATGTTTATTTATTTATTTGTTTATTTCTAGCGCACCATAGCCTGCAGGCGTCACATGTTGCCTCTTATGAGGAAGTGAGATATGGACTAGAACCTGGAACTCCAGAGGTAGCTGCTGCCTGCCAAGTGTTGCCCAATGCCCAAGGGACGATTTTAGCTCGTGCTCATCAAATGCTTCTTTCGTTCAAGTGATGCGAAATTACATGGCAATTATGGAATCTTTGCAGTACATAATGAGGTTAATTTTGCTGCGGTGACTGGAATGCACACATTTCATCAGTGGTAGCAATCAGTGGGTGTTTCATTGCACTGAACTCTGGGACGATGACAGACTATCTCGCAGAGACGTGTGTTTTGAAAGAGACAGATCCTGCAATAGGGGGAAGAGCTTGAAAAGAGAAACCGGGTTGTGAGAAACACTCATGTTTCTTTCTGTGCTCTGGGAGCCAATGAAGTGCTTGACCATCAAAATGAAGCTCTGAAGGTTTAAGGAGGCTTAGTGGCCTGAAAGCAGCTCCTGGGAATCCGCATTAACCAGTCAGCAGGAGCTACCACTGGGAAACCAGAAGCTACTGCCTAGCGTTCCACACATCGAACTTCCACGTAAGATACAAACTTAGGATTCTGTCCTTTATTTAGGACCCCTTATGTTTTTAATATCAGATGTGTCCTCATGCTTATTTATAGATTGTCCCAAATGCACAAAGTTAATGTCGCATAGGTGTGTTTCTTTGGTAGCAGTTGGCTTGGGGGCCAAACGTAGCTCCTGGTAGCTGCGGGAGTCAGGCTAATCAGGCTCTTACAGGCTACAAACAGGACCTAATGGCTCATAGCTCTCCTCTATTTCGAGCCATGCTATGGCACGCACAGCACATTTTTTTTCTCAACACCAGTACTTGACCATACGTCTTAACTGGCATCCGGCAAGGCAGAGCAATCAGCAGTAATCAAACGACAGTATAATTTTAAAGAAGCAGGAAACAAGGACGATGTTGCAATAAATACTTTTCTTGTTGAAATAAACAGATTGAAAATCAATTTTTTCATTATGGTTCTGCAATTCGGTATATGAAAAATATATTCTGCGAAATCCACTAGATGGCAGCACTGACCTACACAACCTATGAAGAGTGCACACTGTGCTACACAAGTGATACCTTTCATCGGAGGTCCCATGGTAGGAGAGCATGTGTACGTTTGTGTAAGTTTCATGGGAGGAAAGGATGGGACTGGTCTTGCATCATCAGAAAGTACCAATAGATGAATAATTGACATTGTGCCACTCTGTGGGGTATGGCATGTAGGATTGAGGGCATCATTTATATGGCTGCCAGCGAAGTTCATAAACTCTTCAACATCTGCTATTTAGGCACAGATTGTAATTTCTAAGCTCTCCTCTGAAAGATCGAATTTTCGGACTAAAAAAGTAGTCCTAACAACGTTTACTTAGAAGTCGACGCCGGCTCAAATATTTCCATAGTCCTATTATAAGAACTCATTTGTACTTTGGAAGCTCCAGGGGAAATATAAACTATCAATATGATATTTGAGCAACGACTACTTTATTTTAACTTGTAAAATATGATTATATACTAGGACTTAACTGTTGGAATTACCTTGAAATAACGTAATTATATAGCATCTGTCAGTAAGTCACTCATTGCGATCAGTAACATTTTTAAAGAACTCCTCTCCAATGTCAGAGTCTGCTCATTTCCGTAAAGTGTGAGAATCATTGTCCCATAGTTCCTTGTGTTGCGCGCACACACACACGCAAACACGCAGCGTTTCTACGAGGTCAGGAGTTTGTTATACATTTATGTGGAGGACTGAATCTGTTAGTCACACATGAACATCTTCTAAATTGCAGAATGAAGTCTGGAGCACATGGCATTTCACAGAGAATGAGGGCCATTTCTCAGTCCTCCATGTTCTGATGGCATCCCACAAGAGATGAAATAGTTGGACATGGTTGGTCAATTTGATTCTAGATCATGACCTGATATTTCAGTCTCTTTACTGCAGCTATGAGCACGTAACTTGTAGCCTGTAATCCTCCCCAGCTCGCCCAGTTCTTGGAAAAACGTAATCCACCTCAACTCTGGAAGTTATGCAAATCTTTGTGATCACTGCGCCGCCCGTAACTGCGCTGATGAAAATTACGGCTGAGAGCAGTGATCAAATAAATCACTTTGTAGGGGTCTGCCAGCCTGCATTCCCTTAACAGAGCCCCCATCTCACTACCTTACTTCTGTGTGCGCCCCCGACTCCTCGCTATCCCTGCAGCGTTGGTTCCTCCCACTTACGTGGGTGGGAGCTGACGTTGCAGGGTGGTTTTTATTTTGTTTTTTTTACTTTCTTGTCGCTTACCACAATGGTAAGCGGGAGACACCCCCGAAACAACCGCCTCACGTTACTGCGCCCAAGCAGAGCGGGGGACACTGCTGCAACCCCTGCTCTGCTTTGGTGCAGTAATGGGAGTCCATATTTTGTGCTCCCCCAAAGTCACAGTGACACTCCGGACGCCGGATTTGCCACCGTGAATCAACCACATATTCACAAGCTGCTAATGCATCTAGTCAACAGCTCGTCTGTTAAGAGCAACCTCTGTTGATGAAGCAAACCTCCATTACCATCTACGAGGTTTCACCATTACAAGATGGCCGCCTGCCGAAATTGACGACCACCAGCACTCTGTTTACCAGTGCTATCAACCTTGTGCCTGCTGATTGGCTGCCGACCCGTTATTGCAGGCCAATTGGAACCAGGAGGCGAGAGCCGGCCCTTTCCACGAAGGCACGACCCACAAAGGCTCCCTGTCCCAAGCCTTCCTCGCCGTTCGCCCGGACTCTATGCCCTTTTTACCCCCTGCTACCTCGACTACCATCTGGATCATCGTGCACGGAGTTGTCACCAGTGTTGCCAGGTCCGCTTATTATAAGCGACTTTGGGCTTGTTTTTGCCCAAAGTCGCTTATAATATTTGGAGGTCGCTTGTCGTGGTTTTTGTCCGCTTGTTGGACCGTCTGTGCACGTGTAATTGGGCTTGTTTATTTGCAGTTAAGCCCATTACACGTCGCACAGAGCGTCCTGCACTGGGCTGCTGGCAGCACTTGACAGCAATTGCTGCTTTGTCTTGCTCTCGGGTGCGCCCTGTATTTTGCATATGCTTAGGTGTTTGGCACTGATGGGATCGTTACTTGCCCACCAGGTGGCCCATCAATGCCAAATGCCTAAACATATGTAAAAAGAAAGCGCACTTTAAAAGTTTTGTCATGCAGACAGACACACTGACATGTAAAGAAGGGGATTGTTTTAGTTTAGCAAGCGTCACTCTATAGCAATATTATCTTGGTGATATCCCTAGTGCTGACGCATTATCCACTAACATCCTTTATTTATTTATTTTTTAAAAACTTTTTTTGCAAGACTGGGTTAGAGGATTATTGGAATCTACATACAACATTTTCTCAGACAGATGTATTCAGGAAGGCCATGTTTCTTTTCAGCTTCCAATTGGCCATGTTAAGATATTATATAGCACCTTGGATTAAGGCGCTATATAAAACAATAAATACAAATACAAGATACAAATACAATGTATTTCAGGGCCGTATTATTTTGCAATCTGGGACTTCTAGTCACCATGCAATAAAATATTGTTGTTCTAACACACTATGTAGTGTTCTGTCTATGTATGTTTTTCTTGTTGTGTTATGTTTCTTACTTTTGAGACCTTTCCATAACTTTTTAGGTGCACGCTTGTTTCTTCAGTTTATTTGGATGGGAGTCAGCTTGTTTTGGGCTTGTTTTGGAAGGGCATTCAGCTTATTTTTTCCTTCCGACCTGGCAACACTGGTTGTCACCAAACTGGACTGCCCATTACTCATCAACTTGATCCTGAAACCGTAAGACTTTCTAACGCTCCAAGCATTGCTTACCTGCAGTTATATTACCTGTATGAATTGTTGCTTCCGGCCTTCCGATAGGAGCTATTCTCCTTGCGCCCCCCCACAGATGCTACGTATGCCTGCTCATGTCCTGCCCGCCCATTTACTGCGCATGATCGCGCCCTTCTCAGCCCCGTGCACATTGCAACGCTCACTGCACCATCCTGTATAACGGCCCATGTCTCCATGTCGTGCATTGCCTTGCTGTTGCACTGTTGGTAATACTCGCGGCCACGCTTCTTGCTTGGCCACATACACTTGTGATCTGCCTGACCCTTCCTCCTCACTGCCGTGCCTCCCTCCTCTCTTATTGTGCTGACTTTTGTATTTATGCCCGCGGATTAGCCAGTGTAGCATACTGTTTTTCTGCCGCATGTGTGCTCTGTGATCCATGCTCTGCCTGTCACCCCCACACTATTTTTAACCGGACCGGCTCAGCCCCTATAATGGTCTATGGTTCTTTCTGCTAAACGTGCTGACCCTATGATTATGCCTATTGTGTAGTCTTCCAAACATACTGTCCAATGTTTTTTTGCATGTATGCTTCGAGTACTGTGCCTAGCCTTTTCCTCCAATACTGTGCCTAGACTGCCCTCTTGTTTTAAAAAAAGAATCATTGCTCACCCTAGATGCTACTCCATCCTGCGCTCCTGATCCTCCTGATGGACTGCATAACTGATAGCTGACCTTCCCTAGCTAATTTATTCACGCAATACCACCTACCACTCTCCACAGGCTCGACACTGCAAGCCTCATCTACCTGCTTCTATGCTCGCCCAGAGTTCTTCCTTTGCCTGTTTCCAACTTGCACTATGTCTCACAGTTAAACTATCAGCACTGTTAGGACCACTATTACTCTGTTACAACACCCCTACCGCAGCCTCACCACTGACCTGCCCACACGTCTTCTCATCTTCCTGTGCTTCACAACTTGCACCCAACATGCATCCCACCCCTCACGTGCATTGCCTTAGCGACACTTCGCGTAGCACACAGCAGCAACACCTCACACTGTCGACTACAGTCGACCCTCCTGCCAACCCATACCTTAACTCTCCATCTCTTTGGCTCCAACACTTCGCCATGAAGCCCACACCCAACCAACCTTGCACTGTGCCCGTGAG
Source organism: Ambystoma mexicanum (assembly GCF_040938575.1). Taxonomy (NCBI): domain Eukaryota; kingdom Metazoa; phylum Chordata; class Amphibia; order Caudata; family Ambystomatidae; genus Ambystoma; species Ambystoma mexicanum. The sequence goes on from NC_090939.1 coordinate 45,780,117, forward strand.
AAATCTTAGACTAGGATCCAGACTCCCCCACATCTCCCACCGTCCCACTAACACCAACTTGCCAGCTAAACCATCTCGCACTAAGCCTACAGCATCTGCCCAACACCACGTACACACACCCATATTGGACTTCACTCCTGATTCGAGCACCCTACCGCTTAGCCCCACAACCTGTCTCAAGGCTGCATTGATTAACACTAGGTCACTCACGGCTCACGCACTCGACATGGCTGACATCCTCACCACTCATGACCTGGACTTCATAGCCGTTACTGAAACCTGGCTCCACGCTGCCTCAGGACCTCTTCTATCCCTAGCTTTCCCTGAAGGCTACACTATTATTAGAAGTGACTGTAATACTGATCAAACTAAAGGAGGTGGTGTTGCCATTATACACAAAACCTTGATCAATCTTTGCCTCACCGCTCCCTGCAAAATTACCTCAGCAGAATTACTCACAGCTAAGCTGGCCATCACCCCCAACCAGACTATCACACTCCACAATATATACAGACCTCCTGGCCCACTATCCACGTTTGCTGAGGACCTCTCCCACGTCCTCGCTGGCATTACCAAGACCAAGTCTCAAATCACTGTATTAGGTGATTTCAATCTAGGCTACCAAGACCCTAATGATGCCCCTGCCCACAAAGTCAACAACCTACTACTCACCCTAGGCTTCACACAACGGGTCACTACGCCAACTCACTCCAAGGGTAGGACTCTCGATTGGATAGCTGACTTAAATTGCGACGCTAATGTCAATTCCAATCAACCATGTGCATGGACCGACCATCACCTAATCACCTTCAGTATCCCCACTAAAATCATCCAATCTATCCCTAATATCGCACCCGCCACCACCACAAGAAATAAGCGCAACATAACCTGCGCCAAACTACTCCCACTCATCCTCCCCTCTCTCAATGATCTCTCTTCCTCATGCTCTGATCCCACAGTCTTGGTAGGCACACACAATCAGACCATGCTAAAAGCGCTTGATCTCATCGCGCCCTCCAAATTACGAAAACCCAAACCTCGGGCCCACCTCAACTCTTGGTTCATGGAAAAAAGGACTCTTGAAGCACGTTGGAAAACCCATCCAGGGGAAGCCGATAAAGCAAGTATTGCCTTAGCTACCCTAAATTACAAAGAAGCCATACTTTCTGCTAAAAAGAGACATACAATAAACGCATTGAACTAGCCCAATCCAACACCAAGGAGTTATTTTAAATTTTAAAGGAACTGGAATCCCTGCCACTCCCCCAGACACCTGCTCCAAAGACACCACCTGGTGTGCAAACATTCAAAAGGCCCACTTGGGAAAAATCGTAACCCTCCAAATTAATATTAATGCAAAAAAAAAATCTTGCACTCGAGTCTATCACATAATACCCCTCAGGCTAATATCAAATCCAACATTGAATCCTTGCAACCATTTAGCTTCTCACCACTCTCCATCAATGAAGTTGAACACATCATCAACAACCTTAAACCCTCCAATTGTCAGGGGGACCCATGCCCTGCCACCATTATTAAGGAGGCATCGCATAATTTAGCACCCTTCATCACCACACTCATAAACTCCCCCTTCATCTCTGGGATTTTCCCAGACAACCTCAAGGATGCCTGGGTTATTCCACTCCTGAAAAAACCCACCTTGGACACTAACATACCCTTTAACTACAGACCGATCACAACGGTCCCTTCTCTTCTAAAAATTCTTGATCGTGCTGCATACCTACAGATCCAAGAGTATTTGGAAACCAATAATCTCTTGGGATTGAGGCAATCTGGCTTCCGCCCACACTACGGTACAGAAACTGCACTTTTAAAGCTACTAAAAACTCAGATTGAAGACCTAAAAGATAAGGGGAAACTGGCCCTCTTACTCCTCTTAGATCTCTCTGCTCTGTGGCCTTCGATTTAGTAAATCACCAAATACTATGCCGCCACCTCAAAACTGCCGCCCATTTCTCGAACAAAGCTACACCTTGCATCACCTCCTTCCTGGATAATAGATCCATGAGGGTCTTCTCCCCCACTGCCACAGCCAAACCCTCTCCAGTCACTTGTGGAGTCCCTCAAGGATCATGTGTATCCCTGACACTTTACAATGTATTCACAAAACCCTTTTTTGACATCTTGGATCTATTGGGTGTCACGTATACCAACTACGCCGATGACAACCAGATACTTATCCCCATCACAGGAGACCACAAACCCGACTCTCTAGCCATCAACGCCATTTATCAAGTCATCGAGGCCTGGATGGCGCAGCACGAATTGTGCTTAAATGACGAACAGACTGAGCTCCTCATCCTTTGGTCCCACCAAAGACTTAACAAGCTTGACCCATCGTTTAAATCCTTCACCATTGATGGTAAAACCATCAACGTGGCTAAGGACACTAAAACGCTTGGGATCTACATAGATTCCACTCTCTCACTATCCAGGCAAACTAATGCAGTATCCTCGGCAGCATCTTACACCTGCAAGCTCATCACAGCATGCCGCCCTTTCCCATCACCAGCCAACTGCACCACACTAGCCAGGACCCTGGTCCTATCCAAAATTGATTATTGCAACACCCTCTATCTTGGCACCAACCAATGTAATATTAACAAGTTAGAAATCATTCAAAATAATGCCTTCAGAGCGGCTCTATACATCCCCAGGAACCTCCACATCTCCGACTCTAGACGGAGTCTTCGCTGACTCTCAATCTCCCAAAGAGTCTCTCTTAAAGCACATGCGCTCACACACAAAAGCCTTGCCAACCAAGCTCCTAGCTACCTAGCTAGCAGATTCACACTACATACCACTGCAAGACCACTCAGAAGTGCCCAAACCAACTTCCTCGCTATCCCGCATTTCAACCTCCAGAGATCTGGTGGACGTAGCTTCCCAGTCCTAGCAGCGAAGCTTTGGAACTCGCTACCTAATCCTCTTAGAGCTGAATCCTCCTTCCTGGCCTTCAAGCGTAAAGCCAAAGCCTGGTTGTCTGCCCATGACTTACCGTGACTCTGCCCCAGAGTCATAAGCTATAGCATTAACTGCCAATTGTTATAACCTGCTATTGTACATTTGTATATTTCCTGTTTAACTTGTATATTTATGTATATTCAATTCAAATGCTTTGCCTGTACCATGCCTGTAACTAAGTGATGCACCCGGATGCCCTTGGGCCTGGTGCGCTATATAAATAAAATAAATACAAAATACACACAAACGAGGGCGACATTTTTTGTAGGATTCCCGTTACGCTAGTCTCTTCCTGGGCTGATAGCCCTGCCAAATGAATGCTTCTAGTTTATCTAGTACCTGATTTGGATCAATTCCTTGTGTTCCAAGTGAATTAAGTGCCAAACGAATGCTTTCCGGTGTAACATTTTAGCTTTCCCTAACAATGTACCGGCGCAATCAGATCCAGACAAGGCATAAAATGAAGATAATGCAGATGCCTTCCAGGACACAGAAGAAACTGGCCAGCCTAAACTCAAACCATGTACAGGATACTGGATAACCCTACTTTACCAATGACTACACCAATTCTCCTACACGTAAGCAAAGTCTGCAGACCAACTCCCAACCAAGACCGCGCCCAAGTGAGACAAGACCGCAGAAGACATCATGCACATACTATCTTGTAAAGAGATACTTAAGGCCCATAGAAATATGCCCAACAACGCAAGCAGAGCAGAAATGGGGAGGAGACCCTTTTACTAACCATTAAAAAAAATCAATCAAACAAATTGTGTAGTAATCGCAAAGAAAAATGTTACATTGTATCACTGTACAGCAAATAATGAAGCAAACACCAGACAAAAGTAAACACACATAAACACAGCAAACAAACACATGCCACCTCAGTCTAAGGAACAACACACAATACTGTGAGGGGTCAGCAATGCGAGGTGGACAACTGTTTGATATGTGTTCAAAATGTGCCATTTTATTTGAATAGAATAGAAATAATATCAAAATGCCTCACTCGCCCTACTCTACTGTGGGTTTCTCTACCTGACAAAACTCAGGGGAAAAGTTCTTTCACAAGACTGTTGGCCCTCACACTAAACATCAAATACACAGATAAATATATGGCAATACAATCAACATAAACCAGGATAGGTACAGTCACTTGAAAACCTTTTCAGTAACCTGGGTGGTGCCCCTTCCCTGGGATTCAAGGTTAGTAAAGCTCCACTGTTCATCAAAAGAAAATAATCCATATATGTAGAAAAGTCTTCATTCCGTTCTTGAAATTCCAATAGCAAGGTAAAGGTTTGTTAACCAAAGTTCCAACACACAAGTTCTTCTTCCTTAGAATGGCATCAGTTATTCCCAGCCACAATGCATTTTCACCACTTCCAAGAAGACTTGATACAGTTCAAATGAAATACAACTTCTAGAAAGTTAGTGGAACATGAGTCTTGGTTGACAGTACTTATTCTTCGTTTCAAATTGTGATACAACCACAGATTCAGCACTTTGTGATACAAAGCTTCAGTCTTGTAACTTTGCAAGAGGTATATTTGTCAGGATGACTTCACAATGCTGCTACTTCACTCCAGCAGGGTTCACTATGAGGACATTCTCGCTTGACTCATAGCATTCCACTTCACTTGGGTCACAGAAGGTTTGCATCCACTGACAATCAGATATAACACAACTGCTTCAGTAGGAGTAAAGCTCAAGACAGATGTTGACAAGGCTCCCTTCATGGCACTTCAACACTTTAAGGCACTCTTTGTCTGAATTTTTCTCTTGAAAAGGGGTGGCCTATTTGCCTCTCTTGTCTGTCTACCACAGTACCAACCGAAGTTTGCCTTTATGACCCACTTCTCTCTCACAGTCTTTGGCAATATAGGTTGTGTCAACTTCAACAATCTTTATGAGCAGCAAGATCCCCCTCCCCAACTTTGCCTTCAATTTATGTGCCAACCGTTAGCCAAACAATTGCCCAAAGGGCTTAGTGCCACTATCTTGGCTTCAGGTAATGCTTGCACATTGATGCCTTAAACAGGATTGAACTTCTATTGGCCTCACAGTATGAATAAGATTGCGCTCTGGCTCTGAGAAAGGCTGCTTTCAGGGACAAAGAGGGACAATCTCTTGGCTTGGGCAATGCTTGCTCTTTTCCGTCAGCTGCATATGCAATGATACAATGTTTAACCACTTGACTTTCATGAGTTGCGATTGTTCATGTTAATAAAAGGTTATAGTTCAGTATGCCTTTGGAAATCAAAATTAGGCACGCAGGTCCACTTCTTAATAGGTTTGACAAAAGTTAAAGGTTCAACAATGTCTTTTGCAACATTACTCTGGATAATGGAAGACACGCAACCACTTCTTAATAACGCTCACAAGCTACAATGGTCTTGGTAATGTTTGCTCTCCACACGCGTGAAATGTAAATTACTCAATCACACACGAGTGCTACTTTCCCATTGTCTTCAACTCACTTTAGCTTTTACGCGCTTGAATATTAGAAGCGGATACTGTTGCTGGCAATGCTCACGCAAGGAATCAGAAGGCCAGGTTTGACTCACCGGCTTCTGTGATCCTTGTTCTGCGGATTGCCCAACATCTACGACATCAGGCATGACTTCTACTGCTTCTGGCTTCTCAGGAACCCGCACCCTTCCTCGCTGAAGGTGTCTTTGGTCCAGCCACTTGGATTTGGAGCCCCTCTCGCTCCTGAGACCTGCGACTCACCCACATCTACTCGCTTCGGTCTCTAACACAGCTCCTGCACAGCAATCACAGCAATCAGGCTCACATGAGGAAAGACACACCCCCTGCACTGTGCAGCCTCTGCACTTTAAAGTTTGGGAAAACAGGACCCTCTAAGGACAAGAAATTGAACTCTGCTGCATCCACATTCCGGCGTATCTCTGTTTCTCCCACTCCTGCTTGATTTGCCAGCACTGTGTCTTATTCCTTCTGCCTCTGCTACTACAGTGCTCACTCCAGCTCCCTCGCATTGCCTGCACCTGAGGGGGCCTTTTATGCCTCCCAGGTTCCTGCAGGTGTGGGCTGTTAGGGTTAATTGCCTTACTACTGCTACTGCATGCCTCTTCAGCCCTCTTCCTCGTCCAAGTATTCTTGGAATTATGGGATGTGTAGTCCCTAACAACAAAGTTAGTTCTTTTCACTTCTGCTGTTTGGCAAACAGCCATCAAAAGGGTAGAATTACGGGGAAAGTTAAACAGGGTGGTTTACCAGTCTTTCTGGTCTGTTCCCTCCCATTCCCATGTGATCCTCCCACAGTACACCACCCCGAGGGTCGGTATCAGGAAGCGTCTGCCTGTCGCTGGCCACACGAGAAGGATCCCAGATCAGGTTTCTGGGAGGACCCATCAACGATTCATCACAATACACTTGCAAACGCAGCGAGAGACTCAACAAAATGAAGAACTACTGAGCAGAGAATAAAACCTTGCAGAACAGTTAAAACAAGCAATACATACAAATAATGACCAGATACAGGGTATTCCAGCGCGGCTGGAGTTGAGGGCAAACTTGAAAAACAGAGAAAGACCATATCTGTAGCCTGTGCAGCATGTAACGTAGCAATGACAAAACCCACTTTCTCCTTCAATGCACGAAATGGGAAGAGAAAAGGTGTCATGTGGAGAGAGACTGATAATATGATCACAAACTTCCCAAAACTAAAAAGACAAAGAGTAAATTCAAATTCTCCTGGATGAAAATGGTGAGACTGTAGAAATAGCAGCTTAATACCTCAAAGGATGTCACAACACAAGACACCCAAATGCCTTAAACCATCCAGAAGGACCCGACACCAAGTGGATGCTTAGACCTTAATCAAACACATGGACACAATACAACCAAATCAGGTCAATTCAACTGCTAGTACTACTGTATTTGAACAATAGTCACCAAATATATGTTAGATATGCTTAATTTCAGGCAGTGTATGAGTGGTTTAAGAGGATGTAGATCTTCTGGACCACAATTTCTGCCTCATCAAGTGGAGGTGTGACGATTCACGGGATCTCGTCAATTCTCCCCAGGGGAGCCCTTCCCTGTGAGGCTATGGCGGTGAATCTCCTACCCAATAGTCCCTCTAGGGGGGGGGCAGTAAGCGGGAACTCACAGGGTGCAACTGCCCTCTTGGGGATAGGGACACCCTAATCCTCTTTCCTATGAGACCCTGAGGCCGTTATTTTCTCAAGACGTCCAACTGGAAGAAGCTACTGTTCGATATTGTAAGATCTCTTCTTTTACTCAGTCAAGACCTGAAACCACAGAGAAGAGGAAGAGTAAAAGACATGAAGAATGGCAAGAGGTTGAAACCAAATGGTTCTGAGAAGAAAAAGAGTGAAAGAGCAGTAACAACTACTCCTTCAGTGTAGCTAGCCAGTATTGGGAAGAGTTGGCCCCAAGGAGGCATAAAGAATACCTCTTGGAAGGACTCTGATCCTACGCTGGGGAGGATCCAGCAACAGGGGATAAGCTGACGTCAAGCCTGCACAGCCCAGGAAGCTCAAACCTGGGAACGTGAAGGTTGTCGAAAGAAGCTGGTCCTCAATTGAGGAGACGACATGGAACGGTTGGAGAAGTACTCCATGAGCCGACCAAAGAAAAAAAACATTTGGAACCTGGAAGTAGGCAAACGGTGACGTGACCTCTGGGAGGTGGACCGTGTGGTCCCTAAACTACGCCGACACCGACAAGCTAAAGGCTGTGCGGAGCCGCAGATGCACCCAAGAAAACAGAGAGAGAGAAACGCTGGGAGCGTTTACCGAGAACGAACCAGCCTGCAACCCCAGGAAAAACCAGTGAGGCTCCCCCATTAAATTCAAGGTAACAGTAGTGGCAGGAGCCCCGGTAGGCGTTCAGGGTGAAGTAAAGATTGCTAGGGGTAATCTCCCTCGTCACAGTGATTGTGAGAACCACAACAGAAGTAAAGATTGCTACGGGAGTAATCTCCCTCATCACAGAAATTGTGAAGGCCATAATAGAAATAAAAAGAAGAGTGGTACTGGAGGAATCTCCCTCGTTGCAGCGATTGTAAAAATTATAAGAAAAGTCAAGAGTACTATGGGAGTAATCTCCCCTGTTACAGTTATTACGAAAGACCTAAGGCAAGTCCATAGTACAATAGGAGTAATCTATCTCACAACAAAAATTGTCAAAGCTATAAAAAAAAAAAAACAACACAAGAGAACTATGGAATGGATTGCCCTTGTCACAGTTATTGGGGAAAACCTTAAGAAAGCCAAGAGTACTACAGGAGTGACCTCCCTTGCCCTAATAGTGGGAAGAACAGGTTAGTGTATGCTTGATAGAGACCGAGAAACCAGGAGAGAGGGAATATATGAACAACGGTTAAGGAAAGAACTGTTTTGGACATTGAGAGGCATTAATCATTGGACCCTTGAGAAAAACCAAAGAAGTCCCTTTTTCGGAACTGTCGCAAGAGACGATTAGAAGGTCAGTCTGTGAGTCATTCTCCCAAGTCCCTTTTTGTTTTCTGAATTCTTTTTTCTTTTTTGATTAGTGGTAGGGTCAGAAGCTGGTCTGGTTTTGGACAGAGGGCAGAGTTTTTGCTTTGGCCAAACCACCCTGATGATGGACACCCCAACTAGAATTCTGTTTGGCAAGCAACCCCTATTAGTGTAGGGAAAGCTGGGCGTTTCTCTTATTATTTCAATAAAGGCTTTGTATAGGATGCCACCCCTTTGTCCGACTCTTTCTTCTGACTTACCACATGGGGTTAAGAAGTCGGGACTACAAGATGAAGGACATGGGCAAAGCAGGGCACATGAATGGTTTTGCCTATCATCAGGACAGCTAGACCATTAAACCCATCATCAACTACCAAAAATGCCCTAATTAAATCACGGGAGAGTGCCGCTGTGTGCCAATCCCTTTTACTTTCTCCCAGAGAACAACCTTCTGTGGGACTTGCTGTCAGGCCTGTCCATACACAAGGTGGCCTACTGGAGATTGGTATTCTGCGGTATCTGCACAATGCTTTTTTGATGACGAGTGAGAGGAAAGGTGTCCCAGTGTCTGGTGGTAGCCATGTAATGCTTGCCTTATGCACTGGTTCACATGTGCATTGCCAGGTGGACTTTCTTACGTTCAAAGTGGTCCCATGCAATCCCCACTGGTTTTAGAACGTGGTTGTAGAGGCGTGTAACTGAAGTAGTAGAGCCTCAGAATTCCCCAACTAGAATCAACAAGGCCAAGGAACTTCTAGATGAAAGTAGTAGGGTATCAAATCGTTGCCCAAGTGAATATGTCATGTGTTAAGTGCTCAACACTCACACAAGGGCAGTCTGAACTTTGCAAGCTTGAATCCCAGTGTAGGCCTTTTATCCTTCCGAGTTTGACAAATTGAGTACCCTAATTAAGGTAATAACAACACCTGGTACTACAGAGCTTAGAAGCTGTGCAAATCTGGCGTGGAGCGTTTTGACATTAATGTTGTCACTGGAGAGGCAAAGCTTTTCCTGTCTTTTATCATATTTGTTAACACACTCAAAATCCTCCTTAAGGGTGGACTTGCGCACCGCGAGGGAAAGAGGCTGAAGTGGGATCTCCAAAAGGTCTTAATGAGTCTGTGAATCTGCGAGAATCTCTGGTATAATGGGCTAGAATGTCGGTGCAAATGTGCCCCCGCCCTGCAGTAGAAGGATGAGAGCCTGACCTGTCTAATTTTGCAAAGTATATGGATGATGTCATCTCATATGAGCCCAACAGGAAGAGGGGACCACATTGGGTCCTGGCTTCCACTGCAAGACCCTTTTGCATATAGGACAGGTTCTCTAAATGTGGTTGTTGTTTTCTGATGCAAAAACAAAATGACTTCACTACGTGCTCAGTTTTATTTGGGACACGATGGACAACCTCTTCCGTTCTTGGGGTCTACTCAGTGTACTTTGCAGTGGATGCTGTATGAGTGCTGGAGACAAAGGTGTGGTTGACTTCAATGATATATTACCATATATTTTTTTTTAGACAGATTTTGGAAAAGACTGTTTCCTGAGCACAGTGATTTCACATGAAACCAGTGCCTGCACCCTCGTAGTCCGTCTCGCTCGTTATCTGGGTTATCCTCAAAGTAGACGCGCCTGAGCCTCAATCAGGAATGAGACGATGGAGCATAATCTTGGTAATGCTCTTCGTTGTCATCTGGAAAGCATTGACAGAGAATTGCAAGGAATCACCCCTTCTTCACCATCTGTTGGTTACACCCGCGGTCGCTGATGTAACGTCAACTCTTTTCTCTTTAGTGCCTCAGAAGGTGGTGGCGGATCTTCCTCCTCCTCCCAAACTTGATCCTCTGACACCAAATGGAAGTGCGACACAAGTGCATGCATGGTTCCTACTGAACCCGCTAGACTTGAGGCAGATGTCCATGTTCTTTGCACAGGACGAGACCTGCGGCTACCGATTGGTTCATGTGGCTGGCACACGGTCCCGCGTACTATCTGGGCTTCTCCAACGCACACAGCTACTGCTTTAGCAGGTCACAAACACTGAACCGTTACACTAAACCCACGCCCGCTACGCAGTCCCTTACTAAATTTGGTTTATGTTAATTTTATTTGCCTCTGCCCAAAAGTTAGCAGATGGCCCAGCACTGCTGTAGTGAACCGGCCATTTCTGGAACTTGGAGGGTTGAAACTGTGTGGAAGGCTTTTTGAGGAGCTACTTATTGCAAGTTGTGGTGGGTTATTTTTTTCAATTCTTTTTCCACTAAATCATAGGGCATATTGGAATAATAAACGAGGAAATATTTTCGTTCCTACAAACATTTTGTTGCTCAAATTGCAATGAGAAAATAAGGGACAGTGTTGGGGCTCTGGGTAGATGGAACCGGTCGAAGATTGTTTTGTATATATTTGCACGACTGTCGGGTCACAATAATTCCAGGGTAAGAAAGTTGAAGCCTCTTGTTAACTTTTCTACACTATATACACTGGGGTGTTTGGAGCACCACTTGGACCGGAGCAAAGGGGGTGGGGGGGTCTTGCAAGGCTTCTGCAGCGATCTGTCTCGGAGTTGTTTGTTGCTGAGAATAGGGTTCCCCAGAGGCTGACTGGCCCTTGTAGAGAAGTATAATTCCATCTTCATTGGTTACACATTATTTCTGTTTTTCTTCCTTGTTTATTTTTTTCTCATGCTAAATCGGAAGAGCGAAGGCCGGCAACAGGGGCATCGCAGGTAAGTGCATGTGAGGGGAGTGTGGTTCAGGGGACAAGTTTACGATGCGAAGGAAAGTGGGCCAGTGTGGGGGACAGGCCGAAATGTTGGGAGCGGGGAAGTGTGGGGGAAACGGTAGGTCAGTGCTTGCTTAAGGCGAAGAGAGCCAGGAGTGGAGGATGGGTATGGGAGCAGCACAAAGCTGGGTTCGGGGAGTGCAATACCCCTTGATGGAATCAAATCCTGCTCTTTGGAGGCCGTTCTGGGACGGCCAAGAAGGAGCGGTCCTTTGGATCCTGCGAGATTATAACACAGAACCTTTTACTCTGCATATTGTCGCCTGGGAAGTGTGAAACTAATCAGATTGCAACAACTGCATTGGACTTCTTCTCCGCCATTGGCTTTATCCTTTCTATTAGCCAATAAAAGACATGTGTGCATAACACTACTTTGGCCTTCTTGAATGTCAAAAGAATTTTCCATTTCATTCGCCATCAATCAGGAGTGTGTTGCTGATAAACAGTGCTGTACTTTCCCTCTCAACATTTAATAGTGTGACTCCCACTGGTTTGGTGTACTTCAATCCCCCCGCCCAATTCAACCACATGTCTTGTGCCTCCTTAACTCTGCTGTGAGGGAAAGAGTGTGCGCCTTTATGGGGGAGTGTGACGGAGGAGGAAGAGGAGGAGCCTCGAGGGAGGAAGAGGCAAGCTAATTCATTAATAAAGAATGGTGAAGCATCGAGACGGGTCTCTGTATCATCCTTTGGGTGCAGGTCCAACCCTTAACAACTGACGACGAGGATAAACCAGACACGAACGGAACGGTATCAGTAATAAGCCGGTCCGCTCGTTCGTGTACCGGTGCCCGCACAGGCAGCTGCCCTTCTGTGCCGCGGGAAGACACTCCTTCCGGCTCACCATTGCGACTGGTGTCACTGCTTCCTTATCAGCAGCCCAGCAAGGCAGCTGTCCTTGCCTGCATACAGCGGCCCAAGCCTTTGCCTCCATTGCCAGCAGCCCGACGAAGCAGATGTCCTTCAGGGCCATGGAACCTCTGGCCCACGTTCGGACACCCGGCAGATTACAGCAAAGTGCAGCCCATCGTAGTGGCGGCACAGCAGATTGTAGCAACAAAAAAACATCTTTTTCTCAAATACACTACGGCTATGAAGCCACACAAACTGCCAACAGGAGACACACCTGCACCACAGCACCTGGACATATCAGCACATGCAAAAGGTGGGTAACGCACCACCACCAAGCAGCACACTATGCCTGGGAAAGGCAGCAGAAGTGGCATGGCACACACGTCAGTCCAGTGGCTCCAGAACCCCACAAGAAAATGCAAGACCACCCCTACCAACGGCAAGAAGGGTGAGAGGCCACACACCACACCAAACAGTCTGACCAGCCAAGAGCTGCAACGGTGGGAGACCAAGAAGGCGACCAGCAAGGTGGGGGGAAGAGTAGCCCTCCTGCGAAAGCCCAGCCCATTCAACCTACTGCTCCAGCATGGCAGAGGCCCGAGATGGACCGAGTAGATCGAAGATTTTGATGGATTCATCACAGCACCAGATGAGGACAGATCACCAGTCCTGAGGGACATTTCCGTCAACCTTCCTGAGAAGTAGATGAAAAACATCATTGAAACAATACTGGCAGGTGAGAGGACCACGTACGATGACCTAGGGACTGCCCTCAACAGGAAACTCGCAATTGAACCAAACACATACTATCAGGGGTACGTGTTTAATCATTGCCAACAGGCAGCCCACGAACGGTGGAAGAGTTTATCACCCGCCTACTCCAGAATCTCATTCATTGTCAATTCTCTGCATACTTGGACGACAAAGCTATCCGCCTTCGTGTTATCGAGGGATGCATGTCCCCCGTGTTATGGAAACAGCTCCTAAAGAAACCCCTCACCATCGATGAAGTGATTGGCATGGCGAGGGTTGAGAAAAAATTACTCAGTTGCAGCACTCTCACATGTCAGAAATACAGGTAGGAATGCACACGTCAATGCACCCATGCCGACAACTCCACAAAAGGAGGGTTATGGGCAGACGCAGACTATGTTACAGATGTGGCCAGCTCTTCCCACACACAGGGCCCTGCCCAGCCATGACTCAACGGTGCACAAGATGCAGGAAGAAGGATACTTCTAGGCAGTCTGCAGGGAGGGGATACCATTTCTCCCGGGACGCTGGCCACCATTGGCGCCCATGACCAGGCAACAGCCCTACAGACCCAACTCTCAATCACTGCCGTGGAGACATCCGCAATCATATCCACAACCACCAAGAAGGATGGTTAGAGCCATGTAACAAGGGCCCGACTATAGAGAGACATTCAACGATGACCAACCACTCACCACAGGTAACTACCAAGACCAATATGCCTACCCAGGCGACCTGTATGCCTACTACGACTATGCCCAGGGTCAAGACCCTGACTTCCTAGACGAGTTTGTCAACCTGATGCAAGGCTACTCTGAGTGCAGCGAAGCCCCAACGATATTGGTGCAGATGGGAAAAGTGAATTACTCTTTCCTGATAGATACGGGGGGCTACGGCCAACATCATGGCGGAGCAGTAATTCTGGTAGTACCCAAAGACGGCAACACAATTCAGCAGTGTGTCGAGAGAGAGAGGCACCCTGGACCTAAATTGGAAGACATGATTGTGCAGCTGAACTGTGCTACTAAGTTCTCCAAAGTAGGCCTTAACCAGGAATACCACCAGCTGGAGCTACACCCCAAATCCCGAAGAATCAAAACTTTCACTACACACAAGGGCCTATTTCGTTATAAACACTTGAACTTTGGGATCTCCTCCGCCATGGAAGTCTTTCAGGAGACCATTAGACCTCTGCTACTCCCAGTCAAATCAACATTTAAATATTCGGACAACATCGCAGTATTTGGCACATCCCAAGAAGAATATGACCAAGCCCTCCTGGAAGAATGCAAGATACTAAAAGAAGCAGGACTCACCCTGAACTATGAAAAATGCAACATCAGCAAAGATCGACTACGGGTGTACAGCCACATCTTTACGAGCAAGGGCATGCAGCCCAACCCAGACAAGATACGGACCATCAGTGGACTGATGGAGCCCACACACTTGGGAGAGGTCAGATCATTCCTGGGCATGGCGGGATACTTCACCCGGTACATACCGAGGTACTCAATCCCAACCGAACCACTACACAGACTTCTACAGAAAAAAACACCTTTCCAGTGGACGCCAGATTGTCGGAGGGCATTTGAAACCATCAAATGCAAGCTCACGAACACCAAAAAAGCAGAAGACCAGGGGAACGTTGATTTCCTTTTTTCGGTTTCCCTGTGAAACAGATGCGGCTACATTGCAAAGGGGAAGGGCATGTGTTACGCTCACCTGGTCTCCACAGGGGCGCCAAAAGGAGCTGGACGGTCCGGTGTTGAGTGGTTCCTTGTGTCCTCCTCTGATTCCCCTTTTCGTCACAAAAGCAGGTTGCCTAAAAGGTTAAACCAAATGTTACCCAACCATAAAGACGAGGGCAACTCCTGCCTCCTGTGACCTCTTCTTGCACCCCTCTGCTATGTCTCACCTGTATTTTATGAATGGCGGACTCTCCATCCTGCGACTGTGTGCAGGGGTGTGTAGCAGTTCAAGGATCTAGTTACTTCACTGATCCCGCAGAGTTCCAGACAACTGTGACTCAATTGGTAAGTCTTTATTCCAAGGTATGGATTGCTTAAGAGTTCAAGTTGCCAAAGGTTCACTCCTGTGCCTCTTCCTTACAGGTTTCCCCTCGGTACTTAATATGGAGCGGGGTCCCTTCCAGAAATGGTAGCTGGCTTCCAAGGTAGGTCTAGCAGCAGCGTTATGCAATAATCTTTCCACACAGTATTGGTTCTCTGCGCACCTAACCTGCTGTTCTTGTATTCTGCAGGTGCGGTATATCCAAGGCGGAGAGTGCGTGGTGATGTCTTGCGGGACCGCGAGGAAGGGCTGCCTTCAGGTGAGTAGCGGTGCTGCGCAAGATTTTAAAGTCTGAATAAGGCCTTTCCCCCACTGCGCGGCTAACCTGATGTCTTCGTTTGTCTTCTACAGAAGCGGCAGCTCCAGAGCAGCGACCGGATGATGGAGCGGTGATCGAGTGATGGTGCTTCTATGGATCGCTGGAATGAGCAGCCTTCTGGTAAGTATTAGCGTTGCGCTGCTAACCTGGTGTCTTTTCCTTTGCAGCTCTGCAGAAGCGGTTACTCGGAGCGACCGAGATGGAGCATCAGGTAAGAGTCTTGTTCTGTTCTCTTCTCTCTCTTTCATCCTTGCAGGTAACTCGAGACGACAGGACGGGCGTGGCTGAAGACAGGCCTCGTGGCTGAAGACAGGCCTGGAGTTTGCAGACACGGTGAGAGTTACGCTGCAGGAGTGCAGAATAACGCGAAGCGTGTTCTGTACTGAAGGTGTGGTTTATATAGCCTTCAAGAAGTAGTTCCCAGGTAAAGTAGTTCCTCCAACCACACCCTAGCAAATAGTCCCATGGTAAAGTAGTCCCTTCAGCCTGCCTCGGACTGGTCTGCACGTGGGTTTCTCCCTTTGAAACCTGCCTTACTTGAGATGGCAGCATGAGCCTGGCGCCGTTGTCCAGGAATCCCTTAGGGAATCCTTTGGGACCTTGAAGGTCCCCATGGGTGCCAATACCCTGGGCTGGTTGGTCTGTTCCTGGTGTCTGGGGGAAGGTACCGTGACAGTATGTGAGAAACAAGAAGGTGTATCAACTAGTCCCCATGTATCTCTCTCTCTCTCTCTCTCTCTCTCTCTCTCTCTCTCTCAGGTGGCCAGGGGCATGGCCATCGCCTTTGGATCCAGACTTTGGAGGTGGACCAGTGCGGGAGGATCACCTGGGTGAGGGTCTTCGGGGAGCGGGGCACCAGATGGTGAAATGCGGTATCCCTCCTGTTGGAACACCTTTACCCCATCCTACCAGGTAGGATACGTGGGAACTTTACCCCCCACCCCCTCCACTCCTTTCACAAACACTTCCACAGGGACAGCCCGCTCTGGGAGTAAATTGGGAGTAAACAGACGCACACCCAAGAAGTGTACCTGACATGTCTTGCTACTATGGTGAGGGGAATTACTGGCAATTACTGGCAATCACTCACACCTGACTTCCATTAAACTTCCCCACATGGATAAAAGGCACACTTTGAGTGAGGCAAAGCACAGGAGGAAACAGCAGTTTCAAGTCAGCAGCTGAACGAGGGGAGAAATATTGAAAACCAAGAAGGAGGGAAATACCCTTGACCAGATCGGCAAGAAAACATTACTTTCAAGAAAGCTTTGAGCCAAAAAGCGTAAGGCCAGGAAACCAGACTGAGGGTTGACAACCAAGGCAGGGAGGAGCAGTAGCCGCTGTGGTATCAAGAACAACGAAGCAGCAGAGAGATCAACACAGCCGGTGAGTTGGGGAGACTGGTCTGTGTTGAAGTCAAGGTTGCAAGCGGCAACATTGTATAATGAGTGCTGGAACGAACATTGATAAACGTGTGTGATGAAAGATGCAAGTAAAGCTAAACGGCTGATGAATGTTTGAGCTTGAGAAGGAAAGATAAGATACCGTTGACCGAGTGGTCCGGCACCGTGAATGTGCTTAATTGAAGGTCTCTGGAAGGTATCCCGCCAAGAAGTGGTAGAAACGAAAGAAGAAGATTGATCCAAACATTGTGTAAAGTGAATTGAAGTGGTCCTGTAACAGTTTAAGCAAAACTCAAACATTCAAAAGACTTCAATTTTGATATCCAGAGGAAAACATAGAAAGTGAGATTGCATGGTCGAGCCGGAACGAGGGAGCCCAAACGTGAATAGTGTGCAAAAGGGATCTGAGCCCGAACGACGTAGATCCATGATTCGAGCCCCAATGAGGGAGTGCAAGAGTAAACATTGTGGTAAAAAAGGGGTCCAAGTCCAAGGAGGGAGAAGTATGATGAACACTGGAAGCGAGAACTTGTACATGTGAAAATCCTGATAAGACTGGAACTTTGATATTGGTTTGTTACAACTTGCTGTCCACAGTAAGAGACTGTTATTGGAAAAGAGGCTTTGACAGAACGCCCTGATACTTCTGCTTTGAACTGTATCCTTGATGCAGAGAAGACGGAGTGTGTGCAAAGTGTGAACGTGCCTCCTTGCCCCGTGCTGATAACGTGCGGAAGGGAAGCCAACTGCTCAACCGTCCAGACATATTATTTCTTCAACACTTTTCTTTTTGCATACACACTTGTTCCACGCCCTTTTGTATTTTAGAAGTAAGGATTGGCAATTGGTTTATTAGTATAGGCCCTTTTATTCTGACAGAGACTCGACTGGGACTGCGTTATTATTATTTGATGGTTGTAGCTTGCTCCTATCCTTAGATTTAGCTTAGATAGGCTTTCACCCAACCCATTGAAGTTCAATAAACACCCTTGAATCGTGATCAAGTGTGTCTGTCTTCACTGTTTGATACCATGCCTTCCGTACAGTGTGCAAGAATGAATGAATGCAGTGTGCATGGGTGTGAGGGAGCGTGTGAATGACAATGCTGTTTGAATGTTGTGGGTGCAAGTGGGAATCAGAGAAGGTTGTATGAGTGCTTGACTGGTGGATGGGTGTGTATGAATGTATGTTTCTACATGCAAGTCTGGTGTCCAGGGGGCACTGAAGCATGACAATTTTCTTACAGGGATATGGCATGTTTTACTGGCATTTTTGGGCAAAGGGTACTAAAATGGGGCTGACAACCTGACCATTTCTTAATGTGGCATTACTTTGTATTTACTGGCATTAAGCGCAAAGCCAACTTGATTAGTGTTCTTGCATAGGGGCAGGAAGGACATGTGTCAAGTTAGCAAGGACATGTTTTCTAAATGAGGAACGGCATTAAGAGCAAAGCCAGCATGGTTGTTTTTATATGGGTGTTTGGGGGGAGCAATTGTGCAGCACACAAGAACATGTTTTCCTAAAGTGGCAGGGCATTTTTTACTAGTGTTTGGGGGGGAATACATCACAATACGTGTTCTTATATGGGGGTTAATTTGAGTAGCCAGCAAGGACATGTTTTCTTACTGTGGCATAGCATTTTTTTCTGACATTAAGGGCAAAGCCACCAGGAGTATGTTCTTACGTGGCGATGCTAACATGTGTTGGCAGGGCCAGCATGAACCTGTTTTGTTATAGCACCATTACTGGGTTTATGCATAAAGGGCAACGCAAACTTGATAATGTTCTTGTGTGGGAATACTAGCATATACATGTACACCAGCATGGACATGTATGGGCACAATCAGCACATTACACTTGCATACAGTGGGAAAAGGTATCATGCAAATATTTATTTATTTAATGCGCATACAGCTTAAAGCTTTGCATATACAACATTTAAAACATACAATAATAAATACATCATTTAAAATTCCATGTAACAAATTTAAAAACAGAACTGATAAAACAGAATTAACACTTATAAAATGATCTTATTACTCAAGGAGAAATAACCTCTATAATGATAAAATCTCAAATTAATATCACAGCCTTTAAGAAGCTCCGACCATTTCTCAGACAGATCTTCCCTATTGATGGCATTATACCCTTTCAGATGGTTACATCGTAAACCTGTTAGACTTTCACATTCAAGTAACTGGTGTTCCAAAGTCTCCATGCATAGCGTACAGTAGCGTCTACTGCGCTGAATTCCCAACCGGGCACCCTGAGTCATTGAAGCAATACTTACAGTAAATTTCAGCCTTAAATATTGTTTGGCTATTGCACTACTGGGAAATGCCACCATATATCGGGGTTTAGCGTCTCTACTTTAATATAATCAGAAAAAACGGTGTGATTTTTACCTGAGAACAGATTGACTAAATACTGTTCCTTACTGCAGTCTAATATTTTTTTGTTTGTTTTATATAGACTACACCGTCCGGTCTCACACCACAGCACCCTGCATGCCATTACATGCAGGGTGCCCAGTGTGTGATAGGACTCAAGCGCACAAAAAGCATCCACAAATGGAGCCCATCATGGTATCCATTTCTAATTTGATCAATTTATCACAAAATAGAATAGTTTTCCTGATTACATCGTATTGAATTCAAGAAAGGTCAAACTCCAGGTCGGTGGAAGCCCAAATAACTTGTGAAGTATAGTTGCTTCATATCTTCTCAAAGCAGATGAAGAATTTCCGCCCCATATTTCAAAAATGATTGAACAGACGTTCCTGTGATAAAGCAACAGCACTGTCTCAAATGACATACCTGTCTGTCTGCTTGCAAAACGATTTATCGCGTTACCTGCTTGGTTGCATTTACCCGTAGTCACATTCCAATGCATGTCCCATTTCAGGTTACTATGGAGATGGAAACCCAGATACTCATAAGTACCAACATTCTCCGACATCAGTAGTACATCAATAAATTCTAGCTTTTCAGACGGTTGGAGTAAATACCATGGTCTTACTCTTCTCAATATTTATCTCCAACCCATTGTGTTGTGCATAAGTTCCTAATGTTTCAACCATGTTTTGGAGACCTTTTGGTGTATGGTTGACCAACACCAATTCAACAGTGTAGGCTAAACAACTTGTGAAGTGGCAACCTACTTTAACAGGACATAGTGTTAAATTGACAAAGTCCAGACCCAAATCAGATAGGTACAGATTAAAGAGGGTGGCTGCAACCACACACCCCTGCTTAACTCCACGTCTGGTAGTAAACCGGCCAGTCAGGCTACCCTCGCCATCCAACCTAATCCTAGCAGACGTATCCGAGTATAAAAGCAATATCATCTTCAAGAGTCCTGCAGGAATGTTCCACGCCACAAGCTTCTTCTAAAGGCGACTTCTAATGACGGAATCGAATGCGGCTGAGAAGTCTATGAATGCTGCATAGACTTTAGCATGCCTTCCTTCCCAAGCATATTCTATGCAAGATACACGTACCAGCAGATTGTAAGCCGTGTTAGAAGGTCTAATAAACCCCATCTGGCTTGGGGGAAGGATTTTGTTTACCGCAATCCAATCATTAAGTTCAATCAACTGGACCTAGGCGAATACTCTGGAGGGAACATCCAGCAATGCCAGCTTGCAATAATTAGCGGCCAAATTCCAAGCCCCTTTTTTATGCACTGGCAGAATTTGCCTCTCCCTCCAGGTCGGTGGTATTATGCCAGAGTTTCCAATGTGAGAGAACAGGAAATATAGACTGTGTGCCCAGAGATCAGGATTTAGTTTAACCACTGCATTACAAATGCCACCTGGCCCAGAAGCTCTAGATTTCTTTAAATGTCTGATAATATTAGCAATATCAAATGACAGATTGACAGGTCCATATCTCTTCTATTGATATATCAGGGATACTGTCAATCACATCGAGTCCCAGGGTTTTGGCAAAGTATGTATTTCCCCATCAGTCTCATTTACACAAATGGTCCAATATCCCTGTGCATTGTTGGTGACTTGGCACCTAAGAACGTGTTTCATGCGTCACCCTACAAAACCGATTGCAAACTGTGTGGCTTTTTACTGAATTTTCATAGAAAGCGTGCTGTAAAATGCACCATTCTAACCCATTATTTTAAATTGTAACCCAGGCCTCTAGAGGCTGTCTTAGTTGGTTTGGGATGCTGCGCCGATCTCGGTCGCTCCTACACATTCAGCTGGTCTGGGAGGAAGGGGGGGGGCTCCCTATACGGGCTACCCTTGCGACGGGCCCTATTTGCTGATGATCCAGTGATCCTAAACTGGACAAAGATCAGTCTAACCAGGAGGATAATGTAGAGAAAAGATTATCTCCAGAGAAATGCCTTGCTTAACCTGTAAAAAAATAAGATGGTCATCTTTGGAGGGCAAAAAGGGAAAATAATTCATTCTCTATTGAGGAAAACAAAGATGGCGTACAAAAAAGATATAAGTACCTTGGTAGAGCAAGTCGGGGGCGTCACATGTGAAAGAGGCTGCAAATAAGATGAAAATGCTGGCATTGGGCATTATGCTAAGAGGTACGTACGGTGGAGAGTGGTTACCCGGCACCCTCAACGTATATGATGCGTATGGTGCCGCAATGTGGGGAGTGAACAGCTTTCATACCCTCACTCTGGCTGAAAAGGCCCCACTGCGGTCACTAGCGCATCTTCCATCGTCTTGCCCGAGGGCACTTCTATATATTGCTAACTTCGAGTCTGGCAATTTCTGCAAAGAGTCTTGTAGTCCCCGTTCTCTACTGTATAGTTAGAGCTAGGAGAAACGCCGATATCAGAACGTCAAAAGAGAACTCAGTGGGTTCGGTTATGCATCTGTACTGTTGTATACCTCTGTAAAGCGCTCCGTTGTGTATCTGTATTGTTGTATACCTCCGTAAAGAACTCCATTGCTTCTCGAAGCTCGGTCCACGCTCAATAAATATTATTATAATAATCCACTTTTCAGAGTGTCCTAATAAAGCTGGATTTGCGACATCCAAGCATCACCGTCTCAACAGTGAGTTGTAGCCAGCTCAAGAATTAAGTGATAGACGGTCAGATCTAAGGAACCTCTAGTAACTGGATTATAGGGCACCCTGGGAAGTGATAAGAGGGCCGATCGAAGGAACATCTAATCACAGGATTATAGGGCACCGTGGGAAGTGAGAAGGGCCGATCTAAGGAACCTCTAGTAACTGGATTATAGGGCACCGTGGGAAGTGATAGAAGGGCTGATCGAAGGAACATCTAATCACAGGATTATAGGGCACCCTGGGAAGTGATAGGAGGGCTGATCGAAGGAACCTCCAGTAACTGGATTATAGGGCACCGTGGGAAGTGATAGGAGGGCTGATCGAAGGAACATCCAATCACAGGATTATAGGGCACCCTGGGAAGTGATAGGAGGGCTGATCGAAGGAACCTCTAGTAACTGGATTATAGGGCACCCTGGGAAGTGATAGGAGGGCTGATCGAAGGAACCTCTAATCACAGGATTATAGGGCACCCTGGGAAGTGATAGGAGGGCTGATCGAAGGAACCTCTAATCACGGGATTATAGGGCACCCTGGGAAGTGATAGGAGGGCTGATCGAAGGAACATCTAATCACGGGATTATAGGGCACCCTGGGAAGTGATAGGAGGGCTGATCGAAGGAACCTCTAGTAACTGGATTATAGGGCACCCTGGGAAGTGATAGGAGGGCTGATCGAAGGAACCTCTAATCACAGGATTATAGGGCACCCTGGAAAGTGATAGGAGGGCTGATCGAAGGAACATCTAATCACAGGATTATAGGGCACCCTGGGAAGTGATAGGAGGGCTGATCGAAGGAACCTCTAGTAACTGGATTATAGGGCAACCTGGGAAGTGATAGAAGGGCTGATCGAAGGAACCTCTAATCACAGGATTATAGGGCACCCTGGGAAGTGATAGGAGGGCTGATCGAAGGAACATCTAATCAGAGGATTATAGGGCACCCTGGGAAGTGATAGGAGGGCTGATCGAAGGAACCTCTAGTAACTGGATTATAGGGCACCCTGGGAAGTGATAGGAGGGCTGATCGAAGGAACATCTAATCAGAGGATTATAGGGCACCCTGGGAAGGGATAGGAGGGCTGATCGAAGGAACCTCTAGTAACTAGATTATAGGGCACCATGGGAAGTCATAGAAGGGCTGATTGAAGGAACATCTAATCACAGGATTATAGGGCACCGTGGGAAGTGATAGAAGGGCTGATCGAAGGAACATATAATCACAGGATTATAGGGCACCATGGGAAGTGAGAAGGTCAGATCTAAGGAACCTCTAGTAACTGGATTATAGGGCACCGTGGGAAGTGATAGAAGGGCTGTTTGAAGGAACATCTAATCACAGGATTATAGGGCACCGTTGGAAGTGAGAAGGGCCGATCTAAGGAACCTCTAGTAACTGGATTATAGTGCACCGTGGGAAGTGAGACGGGCCGATCTAAGGAACCTCTAGTAACTGGATTATAGGGCACCATGGGAAGTGAGAAGGGCTGATCGAAGTAACCTCTAGTAACTAGATTATAGGGCACCGTGGGAAGTGAGAAGGGCTGATCGAAGTAACCTCTAGTAACTGGATTATAGGGGTACCTTGGGAAGTTATTATGCACTTAGAGTTTACCTGGTTCTGAAACTCGCTTTGGGGTATGAATAGTTGTCAGAGCGATGCAGCACAGATTTTTAGAAATCTATATATGCCAGGGATTTTAAATCCGCTGAGAAAGGGCAATAGATGTCGAAATGTGCCCTTTTAAACCCTAAAATATTTCACTGTATAAAAATCATTCTAAAGGATCACTGGAAATTGATTTGTAACTTTTTATCTGAGGCACAGGGAGAACTGACTGAAAACTCTTTGAAAAAATAAGTGATAAACAGTCAGCGGCCCCGGCAGTGCTCCATCTCCTTTGGGGAAACAACCTGACAGTATCTAAATGTCTAATAGCTTTCAACTTCAACGCGGACTGATGCCACTCGAATCAAGTTGGTTCTGGCTTCCCTTTTGCCTTCAATACGACTTGAGATGGTTCTAGGCCATTGGGTATCAGAGGACTGGGCGTTTACTTTAACTTCCCATATACTTGTGTGGAACAATAAATCATCAGTCATAGCAGAACACAGCCGAGAAATGATACTCTTAAAACAGCTCTACATCATTATAACAAATTAAATTACTTTGTGGTAATTTACTATTGATAATGATATTTTATTTCTATTGCACTCGTACACAGTGTTTCAGAGCACGACAAGGCAAGGGAGGGGAACAGGGGAGAACAAAACAGTGATCTTACTAGGCCCAGTGACATTGAGAATGCACAAGTGCATGGGAGAGGGGGAGACGTGGAAAGTGTGAAGCAAAGGAGAAACAGATAAATATAAATAAGTAAATAAATAAATAAATAAATAATAAAGGCAACAAACAGTGGTAGTGCAGCCAGCAATTGGCAAGTGCTAGGTTTAAGGCAGCAGACAGGGTAGGTCTGATAAGCACAGGAAGAAAATGGGGGGGAGCTGTATGGGTACAGATACAGACCCCAGTGCAAGGGGTGGCCCGGAGGCAGTGCGGGAGGGTGGCAGGGTGAGCAGGTACCTGGACCCAGAGGACAGAGGGTGGCCAGGTGCACGGTGCCAAGAGAGAACAGATCATTAGGGGACTGGGGAGAGAAGGCAAAAGAAAAAAGGAAGGTCTTGAGGTGCTTCCGGAACCAAAGATGGTTCTCCTCAAGTTTTAGAGTGGCAGGGAGGCTGTCCCAGTGGGAGGCCCCAGCCGAAGATAGAGATCTCCCCCAGCTCATTTCTTTGAAAAACGACTGACCCTGAGGGAGTTGGAGGTAGAGGAGCGAAGAGCTCGAGAGGGGAGGTATTTGTGGAGGGATAGCTGAAGGTATTTTGGACCCAGGCCCCAGAAAGCCTTGTAGCCAATGCAGAGGGCTTTGAATTTACTCCTTGCATCCACTGGGAGCCAATGGAGGGATTTAAGAGCTGGAGAGATACAATGTTGTAATTACTTCGAATGGTTTTCAAATTTTTGTATGCGGTTCCCTTGCTTCCCCTTTTCGACCCTAACTATTACCTCTTCCCATCACGCTTGTATACCCTACACAATTACTTTCCCACAAAGTTATTCAGAGTAATGACAACTAAGTAAAATACCTCGAAGTAATTTACTTTGTGAAAACAGCAGCACACCCATAAGGCTTCTACTGTTACTAGTTTCACAATTATATAGGAGTGAATTTTGGATTTCATGGAATTGGAGACCTTCCTGAAACAAGTGTTCAGCTCTCTGTCACTCCAAACATCAAGAATATGGAAATAGACCAGAAGAATAGGATATACACTGTAAGTGCCTTTTCGATCTAAACTTCCTTTTGAAAGATGTTCTCCTAAACTGGACCTTGAGATTATTCCAGAAAGTAGATTCCAGATACAAAGGAATTCCCTCATCTAGAGGGTGGTGATAATAACATTTACACCACCAATTCACTGAAAAACCGCTGGAGAAGCGGCGGTAGAGAGAACGCCAGATCTCCACTGATAAAGAGTTTGGCGAAAGCGTTGTTCCAGGAACCGACGGAAACAACCCCAATCTACCAATCGTGCTGCCCCAACGCTGACGAAACACTGGCACTGCGCCACCGGAAAAGAAATTCATCAGCGTACATCAAAAAGGAGCAGCCGCTACGCCATAAAATCGCCAGGAATTCCACAAAAAAAAGACTGGCATAAATTGGATAAAAACCCATGGATAATTTGCTTGTCCACCCACAGGAGCACGATGGCTCCCTTCGCGCGATGGATACTCCTTCTGCCGCTCCCTGAAGACTCATCTTTTCTAAATCACCTTGATCCTGTATCCGCTGGCTACTTTCAATCTCTAGCGCCAAGATGCCCTCGGGAGACCGTCGAGTTTAACAAGTTCTATTAACATAACATGGCTAATGCAGGGGCACACCTATAATTAGTGGCATGCATCTACACACAGGAAGAGGACAGCAAGCAAGGTAAGCAGTGAGACTGGCAGTGCTGCGGGGAGATGGGACGTCTGCGGACGGAACAGAACAGGGCGGACCCTGAAGCACAGAACGTTCACATGTTGAGCTAGTGTGCAAAATGTTGGATGTGTGTGATCCCATCTCGACATGGAGATGCGTGGTAGGACAGGAAAATGGATATTGCTCATGCAACATACCAGGGCAGCCACCACACATCACCAGTGCATGCGCCACTGTGGCATTACTGTGCCGTAAAGCCACGATGGCTGGATCATGCAAAACAGCGGGGTGTGCTGCAGCAGCTCAGGGCAGCGCGTTTGTCTCGGAAGCAAGAGAACGCATAACAACACAGGTTTGAATCCCGGTCTCGAGCTTAGAAACTGGTCTCCGATATTGAGCGCGTTATAAAAGAACAATTATCATTATAATTACATGCATGTGCACGGAACACTGGATATTGACATACATTGCCACCTCCTACAGACCGCATCACAGACACAGGTGAAGTTCCAATACCTATCTTTCAAGGGCCTGTCTCTAGGAGATATCTACAAAGCACACACTTCACATCTAGAGACTCCACCAAAGGAACAACACGGACCCAAGAGATGCCACCATAGCTGCAGACCTTGAGCTCCAGAGCAACATTGTGGCAGTCATTCCACCAACATTGAAGGTGAGGAGTGTCTTGCATCTTTGTGCCAGTGGATGTTTCCAGAACTCTGTGGTATGGGTTGCCGGCATCTGCCAACCAGCATTATCCCACAGGGGCTGGATGCCATTGCCTCACGTGCGGGGTGCGGGGGACATCAAATTCTCAACATTCTCAACAGATGAGAACAGCATCATCAGTCTGAATTCTACATTGTGGCAAGCCTCCCCAATGCTGTGGGTGTCCTTGATGGGAGACATGTGGGCTTCATACCCCTGAAGACACTCGAACAGATGGAGTCAACATGGAAGAAGGATTTACAGAATCACGTGTCTGTGTGTGATGCAAGCATGGTCTTCACACATATATGGGCCAATTGCCCGGGGAATGACACATGACGCCATGGCAGGGGTCTGCAACTTGTGGCTCGCCAGATGTTTTGGACTAGAATTCCCGTAATCTCTCAGTGTTGGTTATGCTGGTTAAGGCTGATGGGGTTTGTAGACCGAAACATGTGCAGAGCCCAAGTTTGCAGACCCCCGTGCCATGAACATGCAGAAGAGCAGTGTGACATGATTCATGTGAAGTATGAGCAACATGAGATTGGCAGTTGCCTGAACACATCAAGCAGAGCAAACGTATGTTGGCAAACAGCATGCGAGTGTCACATCTGTAGTGACCATTCCAAGGTGTGCCCCTCTATTCCCACATTTGCTCCTGCTTATCCAGGAAGACCATGCCTTCTGACCCCGGTGCCCAATCCTCAAATGGCAGCAGACCACCCCTGCAACCGGACCCGCGATGTGTTAGAACGTGCCGTTGCAATGTTGAATAACGGACAGCAATGCACAGGAGGCGCTCTCGTGTATGCACCAGTCCAGGGGTGCAGTATGATTTTGATAGGTCATTTATAACGCGCTTTATACCCAGAGGTTTCTAAGCGCGGACCCTGGGATCGAACCTGTGTTGCTCTGCGTCGTCTTGCTTCCAAGGCGAGCACATCGCCCCTGAGATATCCTCCCAATTCTGCTCTGCCGCGCATTACAAAGCATTACCATGCGCAAGGGTGTGTCATTACCACAGGATGAAGACAGAAACAAGGAGGATGAAGAAGACAACACAGAGGACACAGCAGATGAGGAATCACCCAGATGATGGCAGGACCATGAGACAAGTCTTAATCTGTGACTACCGCTGAAGGGGGTCGTGTCACTCATACAGTTGGCACCCAGGTACTTGAGCATCGTTTTAAGCTACACGTGTGCTTAATGAGGTGCCAGGCATCACACACCACCCCCATAACACATTTGCAAATTGTGAGTGGGAAATTACCACATAGAGGGATCTGCATAGCAATTGATGCGCCCTCCCTACTCGCCTGCCCGGTATGTAGACATGTGGGCAATACTTCATATCATGTGGCCACATCGGTAGCCAGATGGGGGTATCCGCTGGATACAGGACCATGTTCCCATGGAAGACAACATACTTCTCAAAAGTGCATGGGACCATCCAGTGATGTTCCCCATCCACATCAGACATTGTGAGGGGGAAATTCCCCATACCCTCGGAGTGAACAAGCAGCCTCATCGGGTGCCTTCACAGATACTCAAAAAAGGTTCATGGTCCTGGTAGCCAACACATTACGGAACATACAGCTTGCTAGGGTTCCCAACAGGGCTCAGGATCCTGGCAGGCTGAGGAATGATGGTCTAGAGAGTGCCCAGAGCTACGCGAGAGATGAAGTCTCACCCTTTCAGCCATCGCCTCATTTGTTTTGCCTTAGTCACCCTGAGTGGGACGGGTATGCCTAGACGTGGGTCCCGTGCCTGCTGGACCTAGAAACCTGAGCTACACCTCACTGACGATGCTTGTGAGGCTGAAGCGTGTCTCTGGATGCTTCTTTTTGTCTCAAAGGGATGTGGCCTAGCAGTTTGGGCTGGACTGCGCCTTTTGAGATGGGACCAAGCCTGATTTGCAAATGGCTTGGCAGGCTGAAGAAGGATGGCCTGGAGGGTTGCTCAGAGCTTTGCCAGCGGTGAAACCTTCCAGCCATCAGCTCTTGTGTGTTGCTTCTATCCCTGCGTATCGGCTGCTGAGGCAGGCACACGTGTATGCGTGCTTGGTTGGATATTTTAGTGGCTTGCTCATCTGTGTGATGTCCATCCTCTAGCTCAGCGACACTTTTCAGTCTGTGAGATGTCCTTCCTCTAGCTCAGCGACACTTTTCAGTCTGTGAGATGTCCTTCCTCTAGCTCAGCGACACTTTTCAGTCTGTGAGATGTCCAACCTCTAGCTCAGCGACACTTTTCAGTCTGTGAGATGTCCTTCTTATATCTCAGCGACACTTTTCAGTCTGTGAGATGTCCTTCTTCTATCTCAGCGACACTTTTCAGTCTGTGAGATGTCCTTCTTCTAGCTCAGCGACACTTTTCAGGTCTATCAGGGGGAGCAATTTGGCTGGCAGGTGGTCCATGCTATGGCCTCTGGTTCATCCCACCCTTGCTGTATTTGGCTTCCTCTGCCTTTGATATTTTCTTCTGCATGGCACATTTGAGGTCATTCCACCTAATGAATACCTTATCTTGCTTGTGTGGTCACTTCCTTCACCGGTGTTGTCCACATGTCCCCGTTACCTGAGCCTTTCTTGCCTGTTCCATCTAGGGTTTGGATGGCCTCCGTCAGTGCCTTCAAGGATGTTGTTGTGGAACTCTTGCAGTGGTTGTGGCGGGGTGACTTCCACCAGCAGTAGGACCAACGCCAGAACGTGCTTGACATCACTTCCTTGATGTTGCAATGTCCTCCATCGGACACGGGTCCACGGTCATAACATGCGCGGATATTCCGCTGCTGCCGCACAACGGTTCGGGTGCTATTCTGCTTCCTCCAGCGGCTTTCTCTGGCCCCTCTTTCCCCTACCACCTCCCTGTTTGCACGCCCCGCTTGCCTGCTCCCAGAGCTTATACCATCCGCGCATGGCCGGCTGCTAATACCATGATTACCTGGACCCCCAAGAGCCTGCAACCCCATTATGCGCCCTACCTTCGCTTGGGCCGATAGTTTGGGCGTCCAGACTCCAGACTCTTAGCGAGCACTATTGCCCCGGGCAATAGTCCAGAATAGATCCTCCACCCCATCATGACTAAATGGCACCTCTCTAAATAGCATGAAATAGTACTAGAAGGAAATGCCAAATGTACCGCAATAGCGCGGAGCGTGCGTTTGTACCCCTTTCTCCAATTGGACATATATATTTAAGTACTGAGAAAATGCCGCCCCAGCAAGAAAATAAGGCTGATTAAGGACGGTTGCTTACATCATGTACCCTTCCAGCCCACACGGGCCCCACAGATAATGAAAATTCATGGGATGTGTAGGGGGTGCTCTCCACTTCTACAGTCTCTTCCTAAAGGGAAGAACAGGTCAGTCGCCTATAGACACGCATGCGTGCATATGGAGCAATTTGCACTATCATGACAGATAGTTACTTAGTGGTAGGTCAATATAAATCAGACCGATCCCCAGTGTCTGCCCAATGGTCCCAGTGTGGGAAGACCCAGCACATCACTTGGGAAACAAATAGACCGATCTCCAGTGTCTGCCCAATGGTCCCAGTGTGGGAAGACCCAGCACATCACTTGGGAAACAAATAGACCGATCTCCAGTGTCTGCCCAATGGTCCCAGTGTGGGAAGACCCAGCACATCACTTGGGAAACAAATAGACCGATCCCCAGTGTCTGCCCAATGGTCCCAGTGTGGGAAGACCCAGCACATCACTTGGGAAACAAATAGACCGATCTCCAGTGTCTGCCCAATGGTCCCAGTGTGGGAAGACCCAGCGGATCACTTGCGAAACAAATAGACCGATCTCCAGTGTCTGGTCCCAGAGCGGGAAGACCCAGTAAATCAGCTGGCAGAAGAATAGACTTCCAACCTCAAGACGGTGACAGTTCTCTAGAGCAGCTCCCAACGGCTCACTACTAGTTGGAGGTCTACAGGTCCTCCAAGGAGTGTTAATACATCCAATCCATTGTTGTCTTCTGTATTGGCTTGTCGCCATTCTGTAAATTTTCGCATTAGGAAATGACAATTGTCATTCCAGGACTGTTGCCTTGGTGATTTCTGGACAGCTTTCCTGGCAAACACATCCAGTTCGTCATTACCAACATTTATGATGTGAACACTGGCTTCATATTCTGTTCCCGGCGACTGGGATCCGATGTCCTCAGGACTGGTAGGTCAGTTACTATGGCTCAGTATCATGAGGAGGTATGACAGTAGATAGTAGAGTAGCCTCAGGCTACTAGCGTTTTTAGAGGTAAGGGTAATTTCTCAAACACTACGGCATTCTAATTTGGACATCGACCTCCAAGAGTAAGTCTCGGGTAATAATATCCCTATATATATGGTCGCCGTATATAATGTTGTGACGACATTATATAGGTCACCATATATATAGGGACTGGGGGGCGGGGGTGCCCCTGCTCCCCTTGAAAAAAAAGTTTTTGGGGGTCCCCCGCATGTTCCATGTAACATTGTCCCCTCATAAAACGGCAAATTCTCTGCCATTTTTTTGCATGGGGATATCTTTGAGGGGACATTTTTACATGGAACCCAGAGTACAGATGATAATTGCGTACACATTTGCTCCCATCAAGAAGTACCTTGGGTGAATCCAGGCTCATCGTACAATGGGGGGGCTGTCAATGGCAGCTCAACTCTCAACGACCTGGCTCACACATCCTTCTCGTGGTAACTTTGTAAGGGATGCACATAGACAGTACATATCGGAGTAGGGTACCCCTTACTAACTTGTGAAAGACTATAAAGGCACCGCCTTATACATCTTCATTAGTAAGGAATGAGACCGGACTAGGGAGGATGGAAGGTAATGTCTGATTGCATAGGGTAATCGCTATTACTCCTAGACAACCGGTTTTGTCACGGTCCCTCCCTACGTCCCTCCTGTATTATTCTGCCTTTTCTAGGGCTAATAAAACCACAGGCAGAAGACAATCAATGAGGATGAGGTTCTGCACTCCCCCTTAGATAGTAGGAGAGCATTCTGGTAAATATTAGATTTTGTTGGTTTCTGGTTAGAAGGCAAAGCCTTCCTTAGTAAGGAATGTGACGAGACATGCCGGGCGATTCATCCAGGTAATTTGACATTATATTGCATGCTGGTAATCGCAGGCATCCATTGAGGATGTGGAAAATAAAGCCACAACTGTATTCTCATGGCGCAACATGTTATTGTGAGTATTTATATATTGTCCGGTTTGTTTATTATAGGCTTTGGGCACATTTCAAGTTAACAGAACAGTGTATTATTGTCACACTGTGTTTTTAACACGTTTTCGAAGCCCATCACCTGCCTGCCATGCCTGAACCCATAACCCTGCCCCCATTGCTTGCTACCACTCTCCCCCAGATGAAACCCAAGAGCATTATTGGCCATTTGTAGCACCAAGCAACATTGCCATAACACAGCAGTGTATGTTAACAAAACAGGGCATAGGAAAATTCCCCTTCACCCACCCAATACACTTCACTCCCATAAAACATCAGGGAATTGAACTCAGTGCTTCAGCTAAGAACTTTGTTGATGTTTTTAAGGCCCAAAAAGGCCAACGTAGTTCCAGAAATCAGAAAAATGGAAGTCAACTAATTGCACTGGAGGTCCCTTTCCAAGTCCAGGAGCGTAAATAAAGGTGTTAATGACAGGCGTAAAGGGGTTCAGCCCATCTTAACATCTTCTTGTCATTTCTGTTGTTTTTAAAGATGGGAGCGGGGGCCAGGGGGATTGGATCAAGAGTTACGCTTCCATCTTCCTTTTCCCCTCCACCTCCAGAAACATTCCCTTTTTACGACACAATGTTTTCATGCTGGTCAAAACCAATGGATTCCTATGGAATCGGCTTGCTTTTTACGCCAGCAAAAAGCAGGCGGATTCCATAGAATCCATTGTAAATGCTGCTTTGGACGTATAAATGCCAGGCAGGCTTTACTCAATTTGCTCTATGCTTTCGCCACAATTGTACAGCTCCCTTTTGCAGTACGCACTGGACAGGGATTGGGCCGGGCCAAGAGGAACCTGTACTCCTGCATAAACTAGCTTGGCAGAGGACTGTTCCGTGCAGGACCAAGGCTCAAACTCCCACATGGTGAGGAAGCTGTCTGCCCCTGACTGTATTTATCATGTGCACTGTCAGAACACACACATACAACTGATTGTATAAGCTGCATTAAAAAGTGGTCTATTGCTCACCAGGACAGCGCACACATGAATGGTAAAATGGACAAAAGGAGTATATGCATCATACTGTGTATACATTTTACTATTAAGGTGTGTGTGGTGACAGATTCAATGAGCACCACGACCAGTGTGTACATTATGTGTTCATAAAGAATGCATGCTTGAATTACTATCATAGACATATTTGTAAATCGGTGGCCGTTCTTATCTTCCCAAAATGCATTTTGGGTTCATGCAAAGCAGCCGGCCCCCACCCCCGACCACAACACTTTAACAATACCCTGGACCCGGTCCATGAATGGGGATTGGAAGTAGGGAGTTCCCACAGTACATTTTGTCAGTCTCTAGCACTGACGCAGGAGTCCTGTTTGCACATAAGTGTAAAGGTAACAAGTCCTCTCTATGCACTTTACTTTCAAGAGCAAAATGAGCACCACTGTGTTGAAATATGACTTTAAAAGCCCTTATTCTGAGCTTCATGTAAAATAAGAAAAGTGTCATTCCGCGAGGGAAGAACACTTTTCCGATTTGCTCCATGGTGCAGCAATGTATACATGTAGGTGCATAGCACACAGAAAATAAGAAAAGTGTCCTCCCATTAGGAGGACACTTTTCTGATGTTACCTGGAGCTCAGAATACGGCCCTCAATTGCGGAGCCTCTGTGCACTCACCGATGGTGTATTTTCATGCCTCCCTGCTCTCTCCCCT
Source organism: Ambystoma mexicanum (assembly GCF_040938575.1). NCBI lineage: Eukaryota > Metazoa > Chordata > Amphibia > Caudata > Ambystomatidae > Ambystoma > Ambystoma mexicanum. The sequence continues at coordinate 45,813,436 of NC_090939.1, forward strand.
TCACCCTCGAAGGCCTGAACAGCAGGAAGAGCGCTCTACCTGTCACCCTATCTAGCCATGTACTTCCAGTTTCCTGCTATGAAAGTCATTTACTCCCTAGTTTTAAGCATGTTAGTATTTTGACTTCCAAAGAAATGGAACGCCTTCCATCATTTTAGGCTTCAAATTGAACGACTTTCTTACACGAAAAAGTGGACAGAATTAAGCATTGGTTGCACTCCCTAAATCAACGCGCAAAAATGAGTGCTTGGTTGAGCGGCGGCACGCATGCTATGCCCTTCCCAGGGCAGCAGATACAGACCTGGCAGCCAGGGGGCGTTGCCCAAGGGGATGCTGGGAGTCCCCGCTTCAGCCTCACTGGGCCCCACCTGTGAAGGCGCTGATGAGCTGCACTGCTCCCCCTGCGCAGGAAGTGCAGCGGTGACTCAGCCACAGTGCCACACACACTTCCCAACTTCCCTCTCTCCCGAGTACCGCCTTCTTGCCGGAGGGTCTGGGTGCTGTCTGTGTGCATGAGTTTCGGAAAGGGGCCTTGTGATCGGGAGAAGCCTTCCAACTCCTGCTGGGGGATGTTTGGAGAGGCATGAGGCGTAGTGGGATATTTGTGTGCTTCCTACCCCCCCCCCCCCACGCCAGTATTAATTTGCTTATTCTCACATTCGCTCTCAATCTGCCACTCTCACTCTCATTCTCTCCCAACTGTAATGAGGAAGTGGGCTGCATTGAAATGTCATTTGAAAGGTAAAATACAGTTTTCTAATAACAAAAATTGACAAAAAGAACTTGGTGTCATTAATTAAGGTGACCAGACGTCCTGGTTTTGAAGGAATGCCCCGGAATTGAGATCGGTGTTCTCTGCCCCAAGAGTTTTAAAAACACTGACCTGGTTTTGGGGACAAATGGGGTGAGCACTGGCACAATCCCATACCACTCAATGTTTTGTGGGCCCAGGTCAGGTGAAAACATCCGATTTTGTTTTTGGCAGGTGAAAGCGCCTTAATTTATATGAGCGAATAGTGAGCTTGGCGGGTGAGAGCTGCTGAGCAGGTGACACCCGCCAAAAGCATGTCAGTTGAGAGGTATGCAATCCCAACTCGACCGAAGAAGGAAATTAAGGCACTCATTACGAGTTCCCCGTTAACAGTCACGCTGGTAATACCGTCTCCGGCAGACAGACTGCCGGAAATACCAGCGCATTACAAGTTCTCGAGTGCGCGCACACCTCCCAGACGGAAACGTTAATACCGTGGTAGTATTACCAGCGTCGGCATCAATCCAGCAGTATTACCGGCATAAATGTACCAGTAATACTGATACCGCACCCAAACTGCCGGAATTAGCGTCACTGCCGGAACGGGAAGTTCCCCGGCGGCCATGTTTAAAACGCAATCCACTTTGAATGTCCCATTTCCTGCTGCCCTCCACTGTGACTGAAGCTTGGAAACATTTCTGGGAACAAAAAGGCGCGAGTCGCTGACATCTGCACGCTGAAACCCAAGAACTCAGCGGCAGAGCTGACTGCACTGGTCAACAGTGTGGTGCAGCATGCTGAGACACTCTTTGGGGCTAGCCACAGAAGGACCAGCCAGAAGAGGAAAACGGCCACCTGGAAGGAAGTGACAGAAAGGGTCACGGCCGTGGGGACTGACCCCCGCACGCAGAGGGACTGCCATAAGTGGCGGGATGACCTGCGCCCGACGGTCTCGAACCTCATTTCGACACACAGGAGGGAATTTGCTGGCTCAGGAGGAGGGATGGCGGCACCCCTCAATCTCATGCCCTGGGAGGAGAGGTGCAGCTCCATCCTGCACATGGAGGGTATAGCGGGAGTCTGGACCACCGAGTAAGTACAACAAACCCCATGTAAAGGCAAATGTTGAGTCCAAACACATGCATCCCCAGGCAGAGAAACACCAAATGGGCAAGAAACAGGTCCAACATGTGTGAGTCACAGCAAAAGGCCAAATCACGCGCACATGCCAGGGGATGTAGGTAGATGTAGCAATGCACAAGCACTGTTGCCAAATGTTTCAGTGCCACACACGAACATATGACGAGCACCCATGTTTGCCAAGGGAGAACAGGACAGGAATCATACGCCCCACCGCACACACAACAACAAGCCACCTTGGCAGACCAACAGTCAATGTGCACTCTCACCACCCACATGTAGAAGCACACATCGGAGCCAAAAGACCAAAGAAGCCGCATGTCAAGAGCAGGGCACACACAATGTAGCATGAGTGCAGAAGACCAACCTCGACTGACCTCAGTTGACGGGTGTTACCTACCTCCTACTGGTATTAATCACTAGACCTTCACTCTACACAGCTGTAATTCTGATTGACCTACTTGAACCTGTATATTTTGTAATTATTTGTGTGACCTTATTGTATTTTCTAATGTACATTTTGCTATGATGCAACCTTGTAAGTTTTGCATTTTCTTGGCACTGCGCCCTGCTACCCCTGGGTCTGGCGCGCACAAAAAACAAACAAACAAACAAACAAACAAGCATGCTCATCTCTCCGCAACAGGCACACAGTCCTCTGACAGTGATGTACCTGGACCATCATCCAGCCCAGCAGCTGCAGGCAGACCTGTGAAGTTCACACCACTCGCCAGCAGGGCAGGACTACTGGTCTGTCACAGCCACAATCATCCCCACCACCTCCAGCTGTGTCATCCCCACCACCATCCCCAACGCCATCCCTATTTCTCCCACCACCATCATTCCCACCCACAACTGGAAGTAGCACATCAGCAGCAGTGCATGTGGCTACTGCCATCACCACACATGTGGTCAGTTGCCCCACTGTCCTTCCTTTGCCCTCCACACCACTACGGGCACAGCAGCCACCAGGCCATCGTGACAGGTCACCAGTGATGAGGAGGAGCGGACAATGACATGCCCTACCGGTAGCGTGTTACAGCCCCACGACACCACACAGTCCCCCTACTCTGCCACTGCCTAGCATCCGTTCCCTTGATGCAAGCATGTGTGTAATTGAGGATCTCCACAGTGAACGCTCTGTAAAAGCAGGGCAACAGCTGGAAGAGATGAGACTCGTACGCGAATGCATGCAGACCTCCACCCGCAGGAGTGGCAAGTCTCGAGGCCATGGCACCGTCGCCCTCCTCACTCTTGCCCAAAGAGTGTGTGAGGGCAATGAAATTGCCTCTGTCATGGCTGAGGCCTTAAACCATTCCATCCAATTGACCCAGGAACACATGCGAGGCAGAGGATCTGAACCATCGGCATTGGTAACCACCACTAAGAGCTCCCAGCATGGAAGCCCAAGGCACCCGCTCACAGCGACTCAGCACCCCAAAGGAGTCTGCTACGATCCCCATGCCAAAGAGGGACCGCAAGTGACACTGAATACTGACTGGGTGCTTCACTGGGTGTGTTTGGGGAGAGGGTGTTTGAGAAGCAGGATGGAAAGGGTGTTTAGGGAGGGGGGTGCAAGGCTTGTGGGCATTTACGTTAGTAATGAATACTAACTTTTCACCTGAAGCACTGGCAGGACATTCCTTTTTTTCCAAACAAGTGTTTACTGTGATGGTGCATGATAAAGGTGCAGGCGGTGAGGAGAGTAGAGGGGAAACTGAAAAAAAAGTTCTCAAGCAGTTCTTGCCGGGGCATGCGCCCATCCCTGGCCTCAATGCACACGTGCATGGGCCCGGCTGACGCTGCATCATCATCCTCCTCTGGTGGAGGAATGTCCAGTTGTGGGTGCCGGGGTAAGTTGCGTCTGACGCAGATGTTGTGCAACATTGCACAGGTCAGGACTATCTTCCCCACCTTCTCTGGCCTGTACATGAGTGCACCCCCACACCGGTGTAGGCATCTGAAAGGTGCATTCAAGCATTCAAGATCCCGAAGGCCCGCTCGATGGTCACGCTGGTCCTCACATGGGCCCTGCGTTAGGGAGAATTCTCAAGAATGTGCTAATTTCCCTTACCTTTTGAGACCCCAGCAACTTTGCTGGATTTCTAGGATTTTATTTTTTACCTGGGATGAGTGTGAGCCTTTTTTCCCACTCCTCCATGTATTTTGATGTGCGTTTTACTTTTGTGTTCTTTGGTTATGGAGTTTTAAAACAACTCCATAGGCATCATCTTTTCATGTGTGTCACACAGCACCTTCAGTGCAGTGGCACAGGGATGTCTTTCAGACTTCCCAAGGTTTAACTACCTTCTCAGGGACTGACTACTGTCTCCCAGAGCATGTAAAGTTAAATTGAATTTACTAGTCTCTTTAAATGTATAGACCCAGCACACTATCTTCCTATACAGTGTTGGAGGGGTTACCTAGCATCCCCTGAGTCAAAACACTCATGTAACAGTCAAATGTTACCCTTTCCTACTTTAAATGGCTGCTGGCAGTGGTTTAGATCAATCTACCATGATTTTTCCCGACCGCGAACAACGGTAGCTAAAAATCGGGTCAGACACGTTTTTACAGATAGGTCTTGGCCGCCATATTGAAAAAGAGACTCTGGTTGACTTTTTTTGGCATTTCTTTTAGGAAAGGTCCTTCTTGTGTTTGTCTCTACGCACCAAACCAGATTTGGTCCCTTTGTTCGTTGGCCTTTGATGGGCTTCAGTGCTGAAGCCGTCCTCTGGCGCCTGAGTGTCTGGGGTGGGGACAGGATGTGAGGGAGGTGTCCGAAACTCCCTGTGCTTAGTCTCCTAGGAGACCTGAATGCACTCTGGCGTGATTGGCTTGCTGGCTGTCCGGCAAGGACAGCAACCCTGCTGTGTGAGTGACAGCCAGGCTGGAATGAATGGGGGAAAACTGTTTGAAAGCAGGTCTATGGGACTTGGAAAGCAGAGTCGACCACTGGAACGAAAGAACCGAAGACGAGCTGAAGGAAGAGGACTGCTGCAACTCCTGGATGACCGGTGAAGCCCTGCTCCAGGTCCGAATTGCCTGAAACTCCATCGACAGAGAAGCGCTTCAAGGTTAACTTCTTCCCTTGAGTTTGGTGGCAACAACCAACTCGTAAGCCGCCTGGACACGGTCCCCTCCTGGTCGAATTTTCTGCAGAGTGCTGTGGAAAACTGGATAGCCAGTGGGTAGGATACCAGTTTGTGGTCTTTAAGGCACTCACACCTCAAACCGACGTTTTGCCAAGCTTGTGGCCTCATCCCTGGGCAGTGCAGGAACCTCCCGACGTCCTCCTTGTCCCCACGACTGAAGCTCAAGAGCAGCGTGTTAGGGAGAATTCTCTGTTTAGGCTGAATTTCCTAACCCAGTGAGTCCCCCAGCAGCTTTGCTGGATTTCTGGGGTTTATTTTTTTCTCCTGCCAAGAGTGAGACTCTTTTACCCTCACTCTTGGACATGATTTGAGTGTGTTCCTTTGACTCTAGATGTGTTTAATGGGCTATGGGGTCTTTTACTCCATAGGGCTTCATGTGTTTTTGTGATGTGTGTTACACAGCACCCTCAGTGCAGTAACACAGGGGTGTCATAGTGACCCCCCAGTATAGACTCCATACCCTGGGACTGACTACTGTCTCCCAGGGCATGTAAAGTCACCATTGACTTTACTAGTCTTGAATTCTGAACAGAACCAGAACAAACCATCATATTGTGGACGTACTGGCCGGGGCAATTCGATTGCGCCGGGGTCTGTTAGTCGAGGGGGCACGTCTCCGTCCCCCCTGATCGAGTTTTGGCTGGTGGCAGTGGATACTACTTTTTATATTCAACCGCAAATATTTCTCAATGGGATTTTCCCATTGTTCGAGGCTACTATCTTTATTTATTTAATTACGATAGCCTCGAACATACCGCCGGTTTATTTAATTATTATTAATTCTCCGGTTGGTATTTTTTGCCAAAACTCGGTTCTAAAATGGCATTTGTGTTCTCTTCTGTGACCCCAACCCAAGTCGAGCCCTTTGATCCACTTTTTGGCGGGCTTCTCCACAGAAGCCCTCCAAAGTGGTGCCACTCTGTCTGGGGTACTTAGGAGGGGTGGAGGGGGATTTAGGCACCCTGGACTGAGTTGCCTAGGCAACTCAAGTCGCACTCCGTCCTGATTGGCCCAAGTGGTGAGCCGGCCGGCTCACCACTTAGCATGTTTGAGTGACAGCTAGGCTGAGTGAATGGGGGTTTTCTGCATAAAAGCAGGGCTTTGGGGACTGGAACTTCAGAAGTCGCCACAGGACCTAAGAATCCGACGAGGGAGAAACTGAGCCGACCTGCTACGACGACACCACCGTTGGAGCCCTGCTGAACCGTCTCACCACTTTTCCCAACGACAGAGGAGATCTCCCGCCGGAGAGTCTTCTTCCTTTGACTGGTGGGGATAACCAGTTTCACAGTCTTTTTGCCTTCCCGACGCATCTCATGGCCGCCTTGTCTGTGCAACCGGAATACCACGTTTTACCACGACCGCGAAATAAAGAGTAATACCTTTAACCGGAAAACTCTGTGGCTGGTTTCTTCCCTGGCAGTGCAACGACCTTCATCTTTCCTCCAAGTCGAGATCTTCTCTTCCTCTGGACGACGCCAAGACTTGCACCCACTGCCAGGAACAACTGCCACCGCTGGAGGATCCTTCCCACTTAAGGTACAGTGTTCCGCCTGGCTTCCCTTGCCACCGACTGTACGGGGTAGATTTAGCCCCCGGCTTTCGAACCTGGGTTAGCCTGGGACACCCTGGCTAAACTTTTCTGAGCCTCTCTAAACTCTTTTCGAACTCCCTGCAAGACTTTCAAAGCCTAGTGTAACTGTGTGATCTTGGGCGCATTTGTGCTCTGCTCTCTCTAAGAGTGGGCCCAGCCTATGGACATTCGCTCACAGGTGACTTTTGCTCTTCTGCCTTGCTAAAAGTGTTCCTAAATCTTAGAGTGGTGTATCTTCACATATTCTGCCTTTTTCCCTCCCTTTTTCATGAACTTATTGGAGTGCCATCTATAGTTAAGCGCTCACCTCTGTCGGGAAATAAGTGGTGTTAACTAAGACTTGTCTGATAAGGAATAAGGGTTGTATATATCATAATAGTAACTGTGTTTAGAGTGTTTTACTAATAAGAGTGCTGGAGTGTTTCAAACAGTGTGTTTTTAAATAAATAATTATATACTTTGATACCAAAGCTCTGGTCAGTGTTTGCTTGTGCTATTGTATCTGAGTGCCTATTGTGTATACTTTGCATACTGCCTAACTCTTCTTGAGGGAGGTCTGACTGCTCAGCCACAGCTACCAGGTAAATCTGGGTGGTACAGACTGCTACCAAGTGGGTTTACTGCTAACACCTGTAGTCCTAAATCTTTTGCAGTGTTCCCAAAGGGAACTGCACAGGTTTCTGCCTAACACAGCGAGATCTGCTCGAACTGCCAGGAGCAACTGCCTCAGCTACAGCTCTTCTTCACTTTAAAGGTACTGTGCAAACGCATTCCGGAAACCTTTTCGACCATGGTGAAAGTTTGTGAAACTTTCCCGACTTCAAAGGCTTGTCCTTCCCTAAACATTCATCAAACCTTTCGCCTAGCCAAATTCTCCTAAGATACGTGGCAAAGACTTAACCATTTACTACCAAAACTGTGCTATCCTATACAAAGACTCTGAACCATTGACTTTGGCCCAGGCCTATGAACTGAATTGCTGGTTGTAGTTTACTGAAACCCTTTGCCCTGCCTATGAAAGTATTTGTGCTGTGGATTCCAATAACCTTGCCTTTTTACCCCTTTTGAAAGTATCTGAAGTGCCATTTTGCTCCCACTTCATGGGAGCTGAACTTGTTCAGTAGTTATCGGTTGTGTTTTTGTAGTATAGTAGTGTGTGATATTGAGCTGCTCTTCCTAGTGTAATGTTTTCAAACTGACTGTGTAAATAAATGTATATTATTGTACCAAGAAACCTTGAGTAAAGTGTTTGTTTGAATCACTGTATTTGTTGGCCCTACGTGTAACTTGTTCTACTGCTCACTTACTCTTGGGATAAGTCTGGCTGCTCAGCCACTGCTACCACATAACTGTGTAGTACAGGCTTGTACCAAAGGTAACATTGTACTGACACTTGTAGTCTTAACTGCATGTAGTGTTCCCCAAGGGTACTGCAGGTGATTCTGCCTAACACCCTGTTGTATGCCACATCCTGTGGCGTATGGGGAATCCACAGAGGGGTCTTCAGCCTCGGAAGCAGCGGGTATCCAGAGTCACCTACAAGGGGTAAGGACACAGGTGTGAGTAATGATGCTCGGCAGTGGTGTTTCCTGTGACGGCGCAATATCAATGGTCAGTCTGTGCATGCATGTCCCATGTCTCATTGTTCCACACTGTTTCACGTTACAGTCCTTGCAAGCGTATTGCACTGCTCGGTGAGTGTGGGGGGTGAAGTCTGAGCAGGAAACACCTGCACACAGCTCTGACTCCAACAGTGGCATGCCATGGGGGTAGGGGGTCTGGGCCTGTTCATGGCCACCATGTGTGGTGCCTGATAGGAGTCTGGGGTGCATGTGCAAATGGTCTGCACAGCATCCATGATGCTGTGTGTCATTACTTGTGGATGGAGTGGCTGCCAGGTCTGATGGCAAGGTAGTGTTCCTCAGTAGTTGTTTGGTAGTCCCTCATCCTATGTATGGGGGGGGGGGTTTGGGTGCCTCATCTAACGGCAACATCATGGGCAACATTGTTGTTTGTGGGCCCGGCAACTTACGCCAAGTGTGTGTGGGCCTGGGCCACCTGTTCTGGTTATGCATGTGTCATTGGATAGGTACGGCTAATTGTGCATCCCTGGGCTGTGTTGGTCTTCGTTGTTGCTGCATGTCATCTACAGGCTTGCCTCCGGGCTCTTGGAGTGACCCAGGACATACATTTGGTGACCCTAGGTTGCCATGTCTATCAATTCACTGTCACAGTATGTAGCCTTTTGAATTCTCACTCTTAGGCTACACGCTCACTGTATCTCTGAGCTTTCTTTGCCTGTAACTAAGACACTTTCATGCAATGGTGCCTCAATGCCAATGGGCTGCTAGTGCGCTTTACAAATCCAAAAAATAAAAATAAAATAGCATGGGGGAGGTTGCATTCTGGTATCTGTAGTGCATTGCGTGTGGATGCCCTGTTCGGTTTGAAAATGGCCTGGTCTGTGACTGCTACATCTCCAGTAATGTGCTACTCCTGTGCGTTGTGGCCTGTCAAATGATGAGTGCACTCGTGGGTCCTCAATGTGCAGGGTGCTCACCAGACATGTATTTGGACGTTGTTGCCTCACCCCTTGCCTGGTACTCATGTTGCAAGGTAGATGGCATGTACTCACCCAACATCCAGGTCCTTTGTCCCCTGTGATGTTTCATGTAGGCTGGCAGCGTGCTGTTCTGCAGGACCATTTGCTGTGGGTCGATCCTGGGAATCGTGCACAGCAGTGCGTGATGGTTAGGTCTGCAACACAGGTGACCTGGACATTCAGGCAATGGACCTGCTTCCGGTTCCTGTAGACCTCCTCTGAGGCGTGAGGGGGATTCCAGCTCAACATGCGTGCAGTCCAATGCTGCCACCACATTGGGAATGCCAACAATTGCATAGAAGCAGGCCTTGGTGGCGTTGAACTGTGCCTGCATGGTGGGGAGGGCGATGTGAGGGTCCACATGATGCAGGAGGGCCTTCAGTACCTGCAACAGCACTCTGAAGAAGGCAGGCTGTGAAATGTTGTGCCGCTGGCTCACAGAGTGCTGGAACGTGCCACTGGCCAGGAAATGCAGGACCGACACCAGCTTTACCATTGGTGGCATGCCTGACCTGAATCTGATCCTGGTCCCAATGTCCTCCTGGATGTGTCTCAGGAAACCAAGTTTGGCGGTACAGGGTTAGTATCTGCCTGTCAGAGAGGGGCCCATGGTGTGACCCTTGTGCGAGGGATCACTGTATGCCTCCGCCTCACCACCTGCATCCCCTCATCCTCCTTCTCTGCCTGGCCTCCTGTTGAATCTGCTGGTTCTCCAGCCCCTGCAGCTGTCGATTAGCATGCCACACCTCCAGCTCCATGTCTGCAGCAATGACTGGCAGCATGGTTGTGTTGGGAAGTGTTTTTGGGGTAGGTGTGGCCTTTTTGTACTCTTCCTGTGTGCCTTTTTTCCTGAACCTGTGTCCATTTACTGGCTGCTCTGAGGTGTTATCACCACCTCGGTTTTACTGTATTACCAGCAAATACCAGCTGATATTACCGGCAAATCCAATCTTGTAATATGCTGCTGATACCATTGTGCCGGTATTACCGGTGCAGGCTTCCAGTCCATCCTTTAACGGCGCCGGTAACTCTGGATGATGGGATACTAGTGCCAGTAATTCCAGCAACTGTGTTCTGGGAAGCGTGTACTAGGCTGGACTGGTAAATAGCATTACCAGTACTTTTACTGTATTCCAGAAAAATTAAAATGAGCCTCTAAGTCTTCATCAATGTGAACAATTAAACATAATATTTATAAATGAAATAAACATTTCATTCACACCACATCCCATGCTGGACTTGTAGCGCTAACTTTTTCAGAAAACAGCCACGTGCATGAACCGATTGTGCCACACAGACAGGCTGGGAAACAGATATATAGAAAGGTCTGTAATAGCTTACATTTACAGCCAAATCCACACCATGTATATCCAGGAACAGTGCTGGAAATGGACATTATTAATTGTGCGATCCCACCAGGGACGGAAGAGGGGGCATGGGGAGAGTTTGGTGTCCTACTCTTATATTTGTGGCTGTCCCTTATTATTTGGAAAATGTGGTCACACTGTGATTAATGGACCAACAACCACCCATATGCATTTAAGATCTTGAGGTACATCTATTTGATGCTCACAATTTTGCAGGTTCTATCCGATTGCAGCTGCACAAATTTCACCAAATGTATTGTCCACAAAATATTTATTGCGGTGTCAAACCACCAGTTTTAAAAAATGAAAACCATAAAAGAATGAATACTATTTCTTAAACTAACTAAAATGATTTCATTGAAATTAATTGTGCATTAGCTTTCCAAGCCACAAAGACCTTCTTCATCAGATGGTAATAAACAAAAGCGAGGCAATAGAAACCATTCCCGCTGGCATAAAAGTCTGAAGCGCTGTCAGACTTGACCGACAAAGCGTTATTGTGGGATCCAGCAGTATAGTTAAGCGGCGAATCCACGCGCAAGAGGATTGTACGAGTAACAGGAAAGCTACATGCCGACAAACCGCTCCGGAGCGCTGTCGTACTTAACAAGCGAAGCGTCACAGCAGGATTAAACAGCAGCAAATCAATGTGCAAAGAATAAGTAGAAGGGCAGACATACCTTTTTTCAAGACACATTGCTACTTTGAATTGTCTACGGGTAGACAGAGGACTGAGGCACACATACCGGAGCCATATTATTCATCTGTTTCTCCATGAGGCAAACTTGTTCTGCATCTGTCAATACGTATATATGGTACAGATCCAGAGATATCTTAGACTTTGTTTCACCCAGCACGCATAAATGGTGCAGACTCTGTAGGCTTCCCAGACTCTGTGTTCAATTTACACAACATGATATACACCACAGGCAGTAGGCAACACTTTCACTTCTCCCGTCCTGATGAAGGCCATCACAATTGGAGCTAATAGAATATCATAGGCCAAAACACAAATTGTCGACTTGTTTTTGTTTGAGTGTGCCAAAAGTGGCAAAAAAGACATTATTTGTATTGTATACTTAGTTATCGTAAAAACCTTGGGATTACAAGGCTCGTCGGTATAAATCTCAAGATGTCGTTTTATATGTAATGAACTGTGAAAAATGTGTAGGTTTTTTTATGGGATGGTCCGAGACTCACTATACCTTGATGGTGAAGTATGCTTTTGTATAATTGACATAAAATTATGCAATATTTGTGATAAAAAAAATTGTCCAAACAGAATTATTCTTCCACATGTATTCTTGTCCAGATACGCCCTGATCAATTATGTCCTTTGATGTACTGCATAACACCTGGAATGGTCAGGGAATAGCTAGGTGCCCCTTTTGTTTTATATAGTACCAAAATAAAAGAAATGCCCAATTAAGTTCTATACCAATACCTCTGTCTGTCCTTTTAGTTTCATCTATTAAAACACTAACAACTCCACCCTGTAAAGAAATACACATTGAATGCAGCCCTCGAGAGAAAAGAGCCCCGTGGGTATTGAAGAACAAGGGTCTGCAAGTAAATAGTCTTGCAGGAAAGTTAATACATTTCAAGAATATGTCTTTTGAGGTATAAAGTAGACCCTTAAATGTCACTAAGGCCAATAGAACAAGGCGCAGGGTACAAAACCATGGTTAGATTCCTTACTCTCTTTCAGGAGGTCAACTGCTTGAATCTTGGTTTCTGGGCACTTTCCAGTGCGTCAAATTGAGTTCTTAACCGTCAAGCTGACTTGACAGGGTTGGGGCAATTCAGCATGCGGCAATGGCTTGAGGTTGAAAGAAGCTTTGGACAAGCAGTGATGTTCAAATTCATCTGGCTCGAAGGTTTTACTTGGTATCGATGCATGAAAGCAGTGATTAGACTAGAGCGGCATGTGGCGTGACTGAGTTCAACTACTCAGTACTATTCATCCAGGGGAAATGGCTCGAGGCCTACAGAAGGTTGGTACACAGAGACGATGTACGAGTGGGCGCGGCTCAAAGTGGTTTGGAGTGTTGAGTGTCAAAGACACCTCTTTTGGGTTTTAAAGGGGCTCTATGGCTTTAGCAATGGCTCAAATAGGCTTGATATTGCAGACCGAGCCAAAGGCAGCTTCTTTTAGACCTTTAGATGTTGTGAGACCTTCCACTGGGTCTCTGAGGAAAGGCAAGCCTGTCTTTTACCCTTCTTGCACTTCAGCAGACAGAGTCCTCAGTACCAGTGCCAAGCTGCAGTTGGGCCTTGAAATGTCCCCCTGAAGTGGTTGGGGAGAAGGTCTGCACCCGTCTTGAATGGCTGAGACTTTGGCCAGACTTTACCCCAGCAAGGTTTCTTTCCTTCCATACAAAAGTGTCACAAAGGGTGGCCGACGGTATTTGCCACTAGTAATATTCAAGGAAACCACATAAGATGGTCCACAGCAGATGTAATTAGAGTCAATACTATCTTCACCTGAATTGTTATTAAAGGGGATCAAACATCTAAAAGGTAGTTTTCCTAGTTGGAATATTGTTGTAAAGAGCATTATTGAACCCCTAACGCAGTGTAGATGGGTGTATAATACAGAGGTGAGACACTGGGCTGTATTTGACATCGAAATACACAATGCCAAGAAAATGTACTGTAAGAACATCCGTAACATCAAAGCCAGGAATCACCTTGATATTCAAGGGAAAAAGAATACGATGAATAAATATAGATCCAATTACAATCAATGGTTGACGACACAAAAAATAAATAAGAATTTGGGTAATTGGAAGATGGTTTACAGGATGATTGGCACATATATCGAACATACATATCCGGGCTTCCTCCTAAAGAAATTAACACCATTTCGATGGAGTCCGGGTGCGAATAGATTGGCAGGTTGTATTGGGATCAATTAAGAGAGGCGAAATGCAATGTAGAAAGGGGTAAGGAATGGAGTGTGAGCAATATCGCATTTGATGAAGACTATATATAGCGGATAATTATTAGACTTAAACCATCTAGAGCACCTGGACCAGACAACCTGCCAAATATAGTGATCAAAGAAAACCCGGGCACATGGGAAAAAATACTGTAGCATGCGTTTAGGCGGATTCTAGAATGCGGACACATCCCTGACAGCTGGCATCATTCCATCTAAATACCAGTACACAAAGGAGGCCCTTTAACAGAGCCCAGCAACTTCAGACACCCGGCAATGCTGGATTCCAGCAGTAAAATCTCTGCCACAGTTTTGTCAAAACAGCTTAATAAAAAGGGATCGAGGAAAAGGAGTTGCAGAGCCCGTTGCAGACGGGCTTCAGAACAGGATGCAGCACCATGCAGAGTGCGCGGGCCCTTCAGCGGCTGGTGGCAGATGCTGGCTGTAGGGGAAACATCTGCCTATACACATGTTTTATAGACTACTCTTGTGCATTTGACTGTGTCACACGGGATCGCTTCTGGGAGAAGCTAAAGAGGTGGGGCATTGACCCGACCTTGTTATACTATATCCGGGTCATATATACCAGCACACGTGTCTCAGTTAGAGTCGCTCAGGATGGAGCGTTAGCCAAGTATATGAACACAAATGTGGGCCTACCACAGGGCTGTGTCCTTGCCCCCGTCCTTTTCAACTTATATGTTTCGGATCTGAGAACTCATTTGGAAAATTGTCATATTTTCCCTCCCAGACTTGCATGTGGGCCTGTGGGGTGGTTGTGCTATGCAGATGATAGAGTCTTAATTGGCTGAACCCCCCTGGGCCTCCAGCGATCAATATCTTGTTTATATAAATACGCGAAAGCGAATGTGTGAGGGTCAATCGGACTAAAACCAAGGTTATGGTTATGGCTAAAACCTCGGGCTAGCAAGCATCACAGTTTACCTTTCAGTTGGCATATTGGGGGGTGGGAGGTGGTTAGAGGTCATCAACTCTTACATCTACATAGAACAACCTATTTTTTGTTTCCCGGCAATAACCTATTATAAAGACATAACACATGCTAAAGTAATGGGGTGTTGGCTGGTCACTACAAATTACATCAACCGCAAATGTGGAGGCTCGTTTGAAGTTTTACTGCAGGTTTACACAAAGAGTACTGCGCGTTGCCTTCTGTATGCTCTACAAACTTTATCGGAGAGATATGCAAGTTGGATCACGGCCTTGGAGGAAAACTCCTCCGATCTGGGACTGCTGTTAGAAACCAGAAAGTGGCTCATCCACTAATCCTCAGGGATATCAGGGATCTGTCATCTAGGTGGCCAAGACACGGCCATCGCTTTTGGATCCTGTTCCTGAGAGTGGACCAGTGCGGGAGGATCACCTAAGTAAGGGGTCTTCAGGGAGTGGGACACCCGATAGTGAGATGCAAAATCCCCTTCCCTGTAACACCTTTACCCCATCCTACCAGGTAGGATACTGTGAGAAACCTGAAGGTGTCTCACCCGCTAATGCCCGGGTATCCGTCATCCAGGTGGCCAGGACACAGCCATCACTTTTGAATCCAGTTCCTGGGGGTGGACCTGTGCGGGAGGATCACCTGGGTGAAGGGTCTTCGGGTAGTGGAAGTGGGGCACCGGAGGGGGAGATGCAGTATCCCCCTCCTTGTAACACCTTTTCCCCCTCCTACCTGGTAGGATACCTAGGAACTCAACATCCCCCCTTTCCCGACAGGAACACTTTCTCACAGACAGTTCAATATGAGCGACAATGGACTAACACCAAAGCCGTATACCTGACATGTCCCAACACCATGGTCAGGCAAGGATCATTACACACACCTGACTTCCATTACACTTCCCCACACGGATGAAAGGCGGAGCCCAAAAGCACACTCTGAGCGAGTAAAATCCACGAGGAAACAGCAGTTTCAAGTGGTAGTTTAATAGAAGGAGAAAGACAGTGAGACCAGAGAGGGTTACAAGGAGGGAAGTACCCTTGACCGTTACTTCCGTGAGCCTTGGAAAGCAAGAAACGGAAGACCAGGAACTAAGGCTGATCAAACCTGCACAGTGTGTCGGAGGTACCCAGGACTGTCCCACAATGATAATCAAAGCAGGGAGGAGCGATTGCTCTGTGGTACTGTCCTTGGCTTCTACAACAAATTGGCGTCAGAAAAGACAGCACGGTCAGTGAGTTGGAGAGACTGATATCAAACCAGCTTGTGTTTTGAACCAAGGTTGCAAGCAGCAACATTGTATAAAAGAGAATAGTGTGTGAGACATTTGGGATCAACAACACAAATACAATTGGAAGCCAAAGGAAGTAGTTGAACTTTATAATTGAACTTTGGCAGACCAAGAAAAGATGCTATACACAGATTGGTGCAGCGCCAAGTGGGTGCTCATTCGAAAGTCTCTGTTAGGTATCCAACTGATGCCGAGTGTGAGAGAAAGAAATATTGATATCGAAGTGGCCATGCAACAGGTCTAGCTAAACCCTGTGCACATTCGAAAGTCTTCAATAGTTTAAGGTACATTACAATTTGTCTGAGCCCGGCTGAGGGAGACTAAATAAATGAAAGAAAGGGATCTGAGCCCGGAAGAGGGAGATCCAACATTGAGCTTTTGTTTTGAAAAGGATCTGAGCCTGGCTGAGGGGGATCCAGGGTTTACAACCAAGCTGAATACTGGTGAAGGGAAAATAATGTTTTTGGATGTTGTTTTTGGTACAACAGTCCCTCTGCACCAAAATACTTGCAAGAAGTAAAGCGACTTGGACACAGAAGGTCTTGAACTGGGAAAATAGAACTGTATCCTCATGCCAGAGTGTGTGCTTTGCTCGCGTGACCCGCCTTGCCCCATGCTGAAGACATGGAGAAGGGAGGCCAACAGGCCGAGCATCCTGAATATTATTTTGTGAACACTTCCTTCTTTTTCATGAACATTACCCCACATTATTTGTAAATTAGTGGTAGGGATTGGGAATAGGTTTTTGTGAGTGAGTAACTTTATTCAGCATTGGGCCATCACAGCACATCCTGTCAATACATTTCTAAACATTTCAACCTGGGAAAAAAAGAAAACATAAAACATCATTCGTAACTAAAGATGCTTAGAGCCAGATTGATTCCCCAGTACCCTCATTCCCAAGGGGGTGAGGTTTGCACCAGATAAAACATTATTACTTGGAACAGTTCCAGGAGGGCCAGTTAATCCCAGATAGGGGTGTGTACTCATTACAATCCCACTGTTAGGTACCACTCCATGGCACTCGGTTCTTCCCAAGGCATCCCTAGCCGCTTGTTCGTCCCTAAAAACCAGTAACACCATGGCTTCCTTGATCACAGAGGCACATTTCCCAACAGAGCGAAGTCAATGAAGGCATTTGCTTGCAATGGTGTCCCTTAGTTCTTGATGGTCATGAAACGGCTTTGGTACCCTGTGGAGGAATGCAGTTGTGTTTCATAGACTCCCATATGGGTGGCGCTTGGGCATGCAATCCCTTGGTCGAAAACTATGTGTGTTACTTTCACTTACACCAGGGCAATTTGTTTTCTGTGCGTTTGGGGCACAGCCCACCAGCGTTGTTGAAATAGTGCACAGGGTGGGAAGACCTCCATCTTTTTTGGGTTGTTAAAGCTGCTCAGCCTGAGGCTGTCTCATTAGTTTAGGGGCGTTGGTTTCACAAGGGTTGGCACAAGGAGTCGGGCCCCATGGACTCAGGCAAGGTATTGGCGAGCTCCCCATGCAATAGGCTTTTTAGTCTGGGCCCTTTTATTTTGACAAGACTTCACTAGGACTGCATCATTATTATTTGATGGTTGTAGCTTCCTCCCATCCTTAGATTTAGATTTAGGTTTAGATAGGCGTTTTTCCAACCCAATTGAAGTTCAGTAAACACCCTTGAACTGTTGTCACATGTGTCTGTCTTACTGTTTGATACCATACCTTGCTTACACTGCCTACTGCAGTCCCGCTGAGGTAATGTGCTTGGAACTGGGGTTGCCCTCTCTTCTTATGCAAGTTGTAAATTGTATGTAAAACTCCAAAGCAGGGACGTGTCTAGGGGACCCTTAATGTCCCTTATGGCTAAACATGTAAACGCATAGGAAAACAGTAACAATGGCCCACATAGAAACGTGGCCTATAGAGAACTTGCCTTGACTGCTCAGCAACATCTAGATGAGCTGGGCTTGGATATGCCGAGAGACAGTCTGTGAACTTGGCATTTTCTGGAAAACGCAAATCGCTTGATAGGGACAGAGTGCATAACAGTAATGCACTAACGAGGAAAAAGCGTTATGCAGAGTACACCAACCAGGGTCATCTGCCAGGCGTTCCTAAAAGCTATCTGACCAAGTTCTGCCGTGCCAGACGGCACCATATTATCATCCAATTAAGATAGAGTACATTACCAGTATTTGAGTATACGGGGGGGGGGCCTGGAGTGGGGTTGAGAGCAGGAAGCGACTCTGCCGGTTATGCAACCTGGAAGTAGAAACACCCAGACACATCCTTACGGGCTGTCTGGAATTGAGAGGGTATTATTGGAGGGGCTACGGTACATTATGTAGTGCAGTAAACAGTATGCAGACTGACCAGTTCTGGTCCTTCGGAATCTTTAGTCATTGCTGCTGCGGCCTACCATGCCTGCTCACTTGCGTAACAAATAATAACCTTTATACCATTGCAGAGACCTAGAAAACAGGGATTAGCGTTGGCCTGTTTAGTGAATGTGAACTTTAAGTATAAATAATGGTGAAATTATTCTGATATGTTTTTTCTTTTATACTGTTTTATATTGTTTGATTTTATTATCCTTCTGTATTTTATAGTGCAAAAAGCTTTTTTTAGCTACATGCACGTATAATACATTTTCTTTCTCCAAATAACCTGTCCTCTGCGCAGGGTTATAGTGCCCAGATGCTTAAAATAACCACCCCTCTAAACATGGTTATAGTGCCGAGCTGCTTCAATAACCATCCCTCTAGACAGGGTTATAGTGCCCAACTGCTTCAATAACTGGTCCTCTGCATAGGGACATAGCATTCAGCTTCTTCAATAACCAGCCCTCTACACAGGGTTATAGTGCCGATCCACTTCAGTAACCACTCCTCTACACAGGTATATAGCGTCCAGCTACTTCAAAAACTGGTCCTTTGTACAGGTACATAGTGATCAGCTGCTTCAATAATGAACGTTATGCACCAGGACATACCACCCAGTCGCTTCAATAACCAGTCCAGTGAACAGGGTTATAGTGCGCAGCTGCGTCAATAACCAACCTTCTTAAGGGGATTAAAGATCCCTGCTGCTTCGGGGGGCGCTGTGACGCGCTGAACAAGATGGCTGCCTGACCTGGGAGCTCCGTGGCTACAAAAATCCTGTAAAGAGAATTCTGCAGATTGACGTGACTTTTGGCATTTCTGCGCGACCCTACAGGAGCATTAACACCCCCAGAACAACCAGGGGTAATTATAGAGCTGCCGCAGCTTCACCGAGTCCAACCCTGAGAGTTTCACCTGGCTGCCGCGCACCTTCATGCCAAAAATCCTCCCGTGGCTGGAGCCCCTGTAACGGGTCTCACGCCCGTGGGCGGTAGACTCCATCCTCTGCCGTGGCTGCAGTACCCCTTGCATGCTCTCCTGACACTGCCGTGCCGGGACCGAACTCCACTGCTGCCTGCCACCGCAGAGACCTGGCCACCAAGGGACAAACGCTGGCGTGCTGCAGATACTATCCCGGACTATACCGCAGACGACCACCATGATCATCGCCCCCCCGGGTCGAAGCGGGCCCCTAGGGCTAGACCAGGCTTATTACTTGCGCTCTGGTCGATCCACTCCCCGAAGGTCGGAAGGAATAACACGCTGCAGAGGTCGACTCCTGGCTCAGGCAGAGCCATTAAGGTATGTGGGTGAGGGAGGACAACACTGCAGGCTCCCAAAGGAACACGGACTGCGGTCCACCCTTCCCCCAATACACGATCCAGATTGGCAAGCAAGGGGACAATTGTGAGCCCACTCACACCAACTGCCACCTAGCCCTGCACACACAGCTTGAAACACCAAGGCAGATCCAAGGGGCATCCTCCACACTGGACACACACTCAGGACATCAGTGGACAACCCGGCTGCAATACATGGGCTAGTCTGTCCATAACATTATGAGTAACTAAAAGACCAGGCACATAGCGCCACCAGCAAAGGAGTATAACCGCCTGCATCGTCCCCAGTCCAGAGCCCATAGAATCCATACAAAAGCTCTGATCCGTGAAGCAAAGGGCAATAGGTGAACTCCCCATAAATCCTTCAATCATACCCTGCAACACCAGGAGGCGAACATCTAGTCGGACCTCTCGGCACCAGAACCGAATTCTGATCACCGAAGTCAGGGCACCAACTCCCCTTCGAGCTCAGCCCTTGACCCACAGGTCTCAGTGTCAAAAATAAAACAACCCAAACCCAACGCATGAACATGGCAGGCAGCGGCAAAAACAAGGAAAAGAAAAGGGGACCTATGGATGCATTTGCAAACTCCTCCAATCAAGACCACTCCTCTGAACCCACTGAAACACCCGACAATCCTCCCTCTGACCCCTCAACACAAAGTATGGCCCCATACATGGCTGCTATGGAAAAAGGATTTACATTCATTAATGCCAAACTAGACGAAATAGGTGACAACATCGCCTCCATCCGCACAGATATAAAAACACTCAACACAAGGGTCACAGAGGCGGAAGACTGGGTATCCACATTGGAAGACATGCCAAGCTCCCAAAGCAAAACCATGGATAAGATTCAGAAAGATGTCAAGACCCTCCAAAGCAAATGTGAAGATTTAGAATCTAGATCAAGACGGAATAACATAAGAGTGGTCGGGGTGGCAGAACGCAAGTCCAATGTGCCCATGGAACAATTCCTGGAAGATTTACTCCACTCACTATTCCCAGAAACACAATTCTCAAAACAATTCCTGATAGAAAGGGCACACCGGGCACCAGTTCCTCCGCCCAAGCCCGGAGCACCACCAAGAACTATTATAGCCAGACTACTCAGCTATAGAGACCAGGATCTTATCCTCCGCCTGGCAAGAGAACAAGGTCCACTGTCATTCGAGTCTAACCAAGTCCATATTTACTCGGATTTATCAATGGGAGTCCAAACTGTCCGAAGATCCTTTGACCCCGTGAAAAGAACATGCAGAGAACGCAAAGTAATATATGCGATGTTGTTCCCCCGCCAAGCTACGCATCCAGCATGCAGGTAAACACAATTTTTTGAATCACCAGAGGACGCTATGGCATTTATCGAACGCCACATTCCATAGCCACCCAAAGGGACCTGATGCAAGTACCTCTACCCCAAAACAGAAGAAGGGCAATGATAGCCATAAAGTCCAGAACACATTAAACAACAGCATGTTGATCTACAAGACACTTGAAGCCGTGGCGCAGTAACGGTGTAGGCCACACGAGCCCCCTGCCTCCACCAAAGTCAAAAGTTTTTTGCTTGCAAGTTGCATATGGTTTTGAGGGATAGACCGCCCGATTGGGGGTAAGGATAGGGGGAGGTAAAGTCACTGGCCAGTTGCCAGTACAGGACGAAGTTATGTCATCCAAATGTTCATAGAGTTAATAAATGTTGTTACAAAAAAAATGAAAACCCTGGCATGGGAGCAATGCGAAGAAGACTACCATGAACTGAACTAAACAGTTATCATAATACAATCACCCCACGAATGGTACACCAACAGTGGAACGTGAGGTATCTTCTGAATCCGAATCCAATCAAAGTTAGGAAAATAATCGCATACGCCAATAGACACAGAATCGACACCCTTCTGCTACAAGAAACGCACATCACGGAACGGATGACCAATTCATTTGGCCGGGCTTGGGATCCACAACAAACTACTCGTCACAATCACGGGGAGTCCTAACATTGATTCTGACCGCAGAAACAAGAAGAATATGGGGAGGAGACTTCAATACCATTCTAGACCCCTTGCTCGACAGGACATCCACAACGCCGCGGCCAAATTCCAAATCAGCACTCGCCAAAAAGCAAGCCATGTCATCCTTACCGCTTGCTGATGCCTGGAGAGAAATGCACCCTGACACCAGAGACTATACGTTTCACTCGTACATCCATGGGTCGAGCTCCAGAATGGACTACTGGCTCTGCTCCACCAACTACACCCCAAGACTAAAGGCATGCATCATACTGCCTAGAACACTCTTGAACCACTCACCAGTGGTACTTGAAATCCAGATTGGGCCTCCCACACCAGAGCACCAACTATGGTGAATGCCTCCAGACCTTCTACGAGATGTCTCACTACATGAAACTCTACGAATCGATGTGCAAGACTACTTCGGCTGGAACCTAAACTCAGTGAAATTACACCAAATAGTCTGGGAATCCTTCAAGGCCTGGCTAAGAGGGCACCTAATCTCCAAGGTGCATGGCACGCTGAAAGACATACGCACCCAACTAACCCTAACAGAAGGACGCATTAAAGAATCCGAAACCGAATATACAAAAACCCCAGAACCAGCTACATTAGCCAGGATGCAAAAAGCCCTTACTAAAGTCACAACACTAGCAGAACAGGAGGTGTGGTATACAGCACAACCAATCAAAGCTAGGCAGTATGGAGAGGGCAATAAATCCGGAAAACATCTGGCTAACCTCATCAAGACTGAACTGGGACAAAGACAAATCACCAGCATCATGGACGATCAAGGTATAACCCATGTAGACCACCGGGAAGTGAATGAGGTGTTCCGAGAATTCTACAGCAAGCTCTAAACAAATGCAGACCAAGTAACAACAGAAGTACTGCAAGAGTACCTGAACTCCTTTCCGCTCCTCAGACTCACTGGAGAAGAAAGTGCCACCATTGATTTGCCACTAACCCTGGAGGACCTGCAGCAAGCAATAAAAGACTTAAAGGTGGGCAGAGCACCAGGGTCAGACGGCCTGCCGGCAGACCTCTACAAGATCCTCAGTGACAAACTAGCCCCACGACTGCTGGAGGTATGGGAGGAATCCCTTGAATCTGGAACGCTCCCTCCTACAATGAGAGAAGCCATTATCACAGTCCTGCTAAAACCAAACAAGCCAGCATGCTCTCTGTCATCATACAGACCATTATCCCTCATCAACATCGATGCAAAAATCTTTGATAAGGCCCTAACCAACAAACTGAACCCCTATATGACCAAACTGGTGCACCCGGACCAATCAGGGTTCATTCCTGGGTGCTCCACTGCCCTGAACCTCAGGCGCTTCTTCGCCATCACCTCCCAACTAGACCACCGGGCACAAACGTGGCAGTCACACTAGACGTAAAAAAAGCGTTTGACTGTGTTGTGGAGGTTCACGTTTGGAATCCTGAAGAAGATGAGTTTCGGCGCAGGCTTCCTCCGGTTCATACAAATACTGTACAACAACCGCACGGCCAAAGTAAGAACCAACAAAACACTGTCGCCCACCTTCACACTACAAAAAGCGGGGATTATGTGGCTCTTAAGCTCTCACGTACAATGCGAGCGGCGCAAGTAACATCTTTAATAGCCAACTTTACCAATAAGCAAGGAGGATTTTCGCTTTGGGGTACGCGCCAATTATACATGCAGGTATTCATCCCTATGATGACTTATGGTCTAGAATCACTTCTAGACTTAGATCTCAGCTGGCTTCAAATCATCGAGGGGAAGTTCTGGCGTCGTATACTTGGCCTGGGCCCGGGAGTTCCGATGGCAATTATTCGATTAGAATTAGGACTACCCTCTATGAAGGCCATCGTCATGAAAAGGAGATTGGGGCACTTCTTGAAAATGCGCAGTACAACATCTAACCCTCTCCTGCTTACTATCTTCCAAGAATTGTGCAAGAAACAAAATCCTCAGTCACCATCTGTGATGATGATAAAACTTCTTGCTACAATTGGATGGACCTGGCGAGAAGGTCCATATTCTAAGCAAGTTCAAAATGCACTTGATAAGCGGGTAGAAATGTGGGATTGGCTAGAGAATTTCGCTCACCTTAGCGCGTTGAAAAGCTACGCATTTGTACAATACAGGTTGTACTCATTCTTGCAACCCCAAGGGTATCTCAATCTCTGCCCTTCAAAAAAACTGCGACGATTTATCCTTCTATTAAGGATGGACCAACTGCCTATCCTGTTGGTCACGGGCAGAAGATTGCAGTTGCCATTGGAACAACGCACCTGTCGGTTGTGTGAAGGAAGCAATGTATTAGAGTCAGCAAGACATGTTTTGACAGAATGTGGCACTATGATTGATGTAATCCACTGTCATCTGGGGAAGTTCTCCCATAATCTAGCATCAATCGGAACGTCATTATTCTGGCATCACTGCATGAATTCTGAGAGTATGCGAGAAATGTTAGCTCTCTTCAACATCTGGATTAGGATAGAAGAAATATTGAATATTCAGATTTGAAATTAGTACTCGTATCCCAAAACAGTCACTGCCCCGGCCCTAGGAGGAGGTAAACGGCCGTGCTGTGAGTGCCCTTGGTATGGTAGTTATGAGAAATGAACTAAGTATAGTTTACCGCTTCGTATTGCTATCCGTATATTATAGTGAGCATTGTGGATGTTATTGTATAAATATGTAATGTTTTTTTTCTTTATACTTTTCTTATTTACATGCTATTTGAGCTTTTAGATTGATTTTATATGTGTAAATAGTTCATTATTTAACATATTGTTATATTGTTATTATTCTGCTCATGGAAGTTTAGTCTATATATGTGCTTACTTATTAATATGTGTAAAGTTTATTAAATAGACTGTATCACATTAAATAAATAAACTACAAAAAGCAACCAGACAGGGATGTCCACTCTCCCCACTGATATTCGCACTGACGATGGAGGGAATGGCGGCAGGTTTGCGACATAACCATGCCTGGAGAGGTATCCGTATAATGGGATCCCCACAGTTCATCTCCCTCTACGCGGATGACACAATGCTATACATCAGGAACCCAGACACCCACCTCGCCCCCGTGTTGCGAGATATAGCTGAATTCACCAAACATTCCGGTTATAAAATCAACCAAGCCAAGTCCGAAATAATCCCATTGACTGTCTCCACTATCCAGACCGTAGCCATTGAGGGCCTGCTGCGTTGGTCTCCCACCACTGCAAGATATCTGGGCATCATAATAGCGCCGGACATACAAACCTTATTTGCCAATAACTATGCCCCCTATGTCACGCACTTGGAAAGCAAACTCAATGCATGGACAAGGCTGCCGCTGTCCCTCTGCGGTCGCATAGCCCTACTGAAAATGTTGGTAGTACCAAAACTACTATACTTATTCAACGGAATACCGATCTGGCCGGGCAGGAAGTTCTTCGACACACTACAAAAACTCGCCACACACTTTGTCTGGGAAGGACAGAGTCCCAGAATGAGCCGGTCCAAACTATGTGAAAATTACAACACTGGTGGCCTGGCAGCCCCAGATTTTCAACTATACTATTACTCGGCGCAGGCACACTTTGCAAAATACAGGTCCAATACTGTAGAAAAATTTGCACACATACATGCAGAAAAATGTGCTGCATCTCCCCTAGAACTCCAAAGTATGTTTGCCAAGGGACCTAGAGAAAAAACACTTGCCGACCCAATGGAATCGATAGTCCAAGATTGGGCACAGATCCTTGGACGAGTAGGATGCAAAATGCCATACTGGCCACACTCACCCCTATGGCACTACCCTGGGCTGGAACCTACAATGGACTGTACTATACAAACATCCTGGGACCCTGGAAAACAAGCCAAAGTTGGAGACCTCTTCCCAGAGGGTCGCTTCCTCAAGCTGTCAGAAAATCCAAAACAGGACAAGGAAAGGCCTATCCACAACTCTGTATTGCCAACGATTAAAAGCCGCCTGCAAGAAGAAATGGCCAACCTTCCCAGAGGCACCTCCTACCCACAAGTTCCTTACGGAAATCCTCACTGAAGAAGCCTTCACGGGCAGCGTTTCCACGTTATACAGGATAACACAGGCCAACACACCATCCAAGAACGATATAATAACTAAATGGGATAAAGACTTAAATATTCAGATTGAAGAGCAACAATGGACAACCTATTGCAGATACACCAAAACCATCTCCTTCTGCGCAAACTTTAGACTCATCCAATTCAAAATCCTGAATCATCTACACATCACTCCAAACAAATCTCCAAGTACGACCCCTCCAAGCCACAGACATGCCCTAAATGCGGCTCACCCGAGGCCACTTCCTTGCACATGTATTGGGAATGTCCCCCAATTAAACACTACTGGAACGAAGTGGCAAAGACAATGAACTCGATCTTAAACACAAACATTACTTCCACCCCATTGAAGTACCTACTGGGAGACATAGAGAATGCATCGACCAAGACCCGCAGACTTTTCACAGTGGGGGGGGCAGTAGCCAAATGGAACATCCTCAGAAAATGGAAAGCAAAAGACCCCCAACACACCAGTGGTGGATGCGAGACTTGATCAGCACACAAGAATGTGAAGTAACTTACGTTAGAGGGGTCCAGCCCACCTCGAGACCCAAAGACATATGGGCCCCCCTCAGATCATACTTAATGTCGGAGGAAGACAAGACAAGGGACACGAAGACTGGAACCCCTCCCTAAAGTGACCTATTAAGCTCCACCTATTTCCCTATCTTCCTCCTCCGTGCCTCTTCCCCCCAATGCATCCCCAATGTTGTAAATGTTGTCGCACTACATACCTATGAAATGCCTGATAATGCATTGTTTTAAATAAAATAAGATCTTCCCGTAATGTCAACATGCCAGTATTAAATAAAGTTGAGAAAAAAAAGATCCCTGCTGCTTCGATAACCAGTCCGCTGCTCATCGATATAGTGTCAACCTGCTTCAAACACCAGTCCTCTCCACAGGGTTATAGTGCCCAGATGCTTCAATAACCAGTCCTCTCCTCAGGGTTATAGTGCCCAGCTGCTTCAACAACCAATCCTCTGCACAGGGTTATAGTTGCCAGATAAACCAATAACCACTGCTATTCTCAGGGATATAACACCCAGTTGCTTCATAGCCAGTCCTCTCCACGTGGTTATAGTGCCCAGCTGCTTCAACAACCAATCCTCTGCACAGGGTTATAGTTCCCAGATGCTCCAATAACCACTGCTATTCTCAGGGATATAACACCCAGTTGCTTCATAGCCAGTCCTCTCCACGTGGTTATAGTGCCCAGCTGCTTCAACAACCAATCCTCTGGACAGGGTTATAGTTCCCAGATGCTCCAATAACCACTGCTATTCCAGGGTTATAACACCCAGATGCTTCATAGCCAGTCCTCTCCACAGGGTTATAGTGCCCAGATGCTTCAATAACCAGTCCTCTCCTCAGGGTTATAGTGCCCACCTACTTCAATAGCAAGCCCTCTACACAGGGTTATAGTGGCCAGCCGCTTCATTAACCAGCCCTCTGTACAGGGTTATAGTGGCCAGCCGCTTCATTAACCAGCCCTCTGTACAGGGTTATAGTGGCCAGCCGCTTCATTAACCAGCCCTCTGTACAGGGTTATAGTGGCCAGACGCTTCATTAACCAGCCCTCTGTACAGGGTTATAGTGGCCTGCCGCTTCATTAACCAGCCCTCTGTACAGGGTTATAGTGGCCAGCCGCTTCATTAACCAGCCCTCTCTACAGGCTTATAGTGGCCAGCCGCTTCATTAACCAGCCCTCTGCACACGTTTATAGTGGCCAGCCGCTTCATTAACCAGCCCTCTGTACAGGGTTATAGTGGCCAGCCGCTTCATTAACCAGCCCTCTGTACAGGGTTATAGTGGCCAGCCGCTTCATTAACCAGCCCTCTGCACAGGGTTATAGTGGCCAGCCGCTTCATTAACCAGCCCTCTGCACAGGGTTATAGTGGCCAGCCGCTTCATTAACCAGCCCTCTGTACAGGGTTATAGTGGCCAGCCGCTTCATTAACCAGCCCTCTGCACACGGTTATAGTGGCCAGCCGCTTCATTAACCAGCCCTCTGCACAGGGTTATAGTGGCCAGCCGCTTCATTAACCAGCCCTCTGTACAGGGTTATAGTGGCCAGCCGCTTCATTAACCAGCCATCTGTACAGGGTTATAGTGGCCAGACGCTTCATTAACCAGCCCTCTGTACAGTGTTATAGTGGCCAGCCGCTTCATTAACCAGCCCTCTGTACAGGGTTATAGTGGCCAGCCGCTTCATTAACCAGCCCTCTGTACAGGGTTATAGTGGCCAGCCGCTTCATTAACCAGCCCTCTGTACAGGGTTATAGTGGCCAGCCGCTTCATTAACCAGCCCGCTGTACAGGGTTATAGTGGCCAGCCGCTTCATTAACCAGCCCTCTGTACAGGGTTATAGTGGCCAGCCGCTTCATTAACCAGCCCTCTGTACAGGGTTATAGTGGCCAGCCGCTTCATTAACCAGCCCTCTGTACAGGGTTATAGTGGCCAGCCGCTTCATTAACCAGCCCTCTGTACAGGGTTATAGTGGCCAGCCGCTTCATTAACCAGCCCTCTGTACAGGGTTATAGTGGCCAGACGCTTCATTAACCAGCCCTCTGTACAGGGTTATAGTGGCCAGCCGCTTCATTAACCAGCCCTCTGCACAGGGTTATAGTGGCCAGCCGCTTCATTAACCAGCCCTCTGCACAGGGTTATAGTGGCCAGCCGCTTCATTAACCAGCCCTCTGCACAGGGTTATAGTGGCCAGCCGCTTCATTAACCAGCCCTCTCTACAGGGTTATAGTGGCCAGCCGCTTCATCAACCAGCCCTCTGCACAGGGTTATAGTGGCCAGGCGCTTCATCAACCAGCCCTCTGCACAGGGTTATAGTGGCCAGGCGCTTCATCAACCAGCCCTCTGCACAGGGTTATAGTGGCCAGCCGCTTCATTAACCAGCCCTCTGTACAGGGTTATAGTGGCCAGTCGCTTCATTAACCAGCCCTCTGTACAGGGTTATAGTGGACAGCCGCTTCATTAACCAGCCCTCTGCACAGGGTTATAGTGGCCAGCCGCTTCATTAACCAGCCCTCTGCACACGGTTATAGTGGCCAGCCGCTTCATTAACCAGCCCTCTGCACAGTGTTATAGTGGCCAGGCGCTTCATTAACCAGCCCTCTCTACAGGGTTATAGTGGCCAGCCGCTTCATTAACCAGCCCTCTGCACAGGGTTATAGTGGCCAGGTGCTTCATTAACCAGCCCTCTGCACAGGGTTAAAGTGGCCAGCCGCTTCATTAACCAGCCCTCTGTACAGGGTTATAGTGGCCAGTCGCTTCATTAACCAGCCCTCTGTACAGGGTTATAGTGGCCAGCCGCTTCATTAACCAGCCCTCTGCACACGGTTATAGTGGCCAGCCGCTTCATTAACTAGCCCTCTGTACAGGGTTATAGTGGCCTGCCGCTTCATTAACCAGCCCTCTGTACAGGGTTATAGTGGCCTGCCGCTTCATTAACCAGCCCTCTGTACAGGGTTATAGTGGCCAGCCGCTTCATTAACCAGCCCTCTGCACACGGTTATATTGGCCAGCCGCTTCATTAACCAGCCCTCTGCACACGGTTATAGTGGCCAGCCACTTCATTAACTAGCCCTATATACAGGGTTATAGTGGCCAGCCGCTTCATTAACCAGCCCTCTGCACAGGGTTATAGTGGCCAGCCGCTTCATTAACCAGCCCTCTGCACACGGTTATAGTGGCCAGCCGCTTCATTAACCAGCCCTCTGTACAGGGTTATAGTGGCCAGCCGCTTCATTAACCAGCCCTCTGCACAGGGTTATAGTGGCCAGCCGCTTCATTAACCAGCCCTCTGCACAGGGTTATAGTGGCCAGCCGCTTCATTGACCAGCCCTCTGCACACGGTTATAGTGGCCAGCCGCTTCATTAACCAGCCCTCTGCACATATGTGTTTGGAGCACTAGAAATGCGGGACACTGCACTCAATTTAGTGGTTATGGTATACCCTTCTGTGTGCGGATGGGTTTGCGTAAGACAGTGCCCTACTGTCCTAGATCATTATATAGATCGTTTAAATATACATGTAAACTGAAATTAAACGTTCTTCCCGATACAGATACCATGAAATCCACCTCCAACTACCAACCCAGTAATAAGCGAAACCACCATTGAGAAACTGAATCACACCCACCTTCTCCTATCCATAGGGGACAAAGACAACACCAGCAACATCTCCAAACAGGAACTGACACATCACCTAGAAAGTGAAGAACAATATATCACTACCAAAGAACTGACAAAGAAGTCCAGATTCACCCCCAACCTGCAGGGGGACAATGCAATCAACATTTTTTCAGAAAGCTGTGACCCTTGAACTACACAAATTGGAAGACAGAACAAAGAAAAACAGATAGACCCTTCAGCTCAATCTCAATCCTATGGAAAGAAAGGCTCTAGACAAACTTAAAGATGACAGTAACATCATAATAAAAGTAGTAGATAAGGGTGGAAACATTGTCCTGATTGAGACTATGTAAAGATGGCACCCACCTAGAAACACCTGAATGCTATGAACCCCTTATACTGAATCCCAGCAAAAGTATCAGCATTGAAGCCAAAAGGGTGATTGAGAAATGGCACAGGAGCGGGTTACCGACTGACGAGGAGGCTCATTTCTTGGTGGTGGAACATCCTCCAATGCCCACCACATCTTTTTTTCCAAAGGTGCACAAAGAACATACTCCTATCCCTGGATGAAGGCCTATCCTAAGTGGCATGGGCTGGGTTACAGAACCAATAGACCAATAGATCAATTATATCATACACAAGGAGGTCACCAAAATCCCCACCTACATACATGACATGATGCACATCCTCCAAAACCTACAGGAATTGGAGTGGCAGTTCGGCTACACGCGTGTGACACTCCAAGCCTCTGGACTCCACATATGCCAATGAATCTGCATCCTCCCACTTGGAAATATTGAAGGAGGTGTTACTCTTCTATCCAACAATGTGCTCCATTTCAATGGACAATACTATAGACAAAAGAAGGGGGTCACCATGGGAGCTACCTATGGCCCAGCGACAGCGAACCTATTCACAAATCAATTCAAGCAGGTCCATGCTCTAGCTGAGGCTAGATTCAACAAGAACATTGTGGAATGGTACTGCTACATCGATGATGTTATAATGATATGGTCTGGTACAGAAGGGGAACTAGACCAACTCAACACTTATCTCAACTCTAACATGCAAGTGCAGCAACACAACCATAGACTTTCTAGAAATCTGTATCAATGTGACTGAAGGACAAGTTGATACAAGGACATTCTGCAAACCCACAGAAGTCAACTCCTTGTTACACACCAACAGCTGCCACAAGAAGAGCATAATACATAACATTCCAAAAAAAAGAATATATAAGAGCACGTACAAAATTGCAAAAATTAGCCAGCATTCCAGAAAGAATGTCAATTGTCAATAGAGAGATTCAGGTAGAGACGACCCAACCAAGGTAGTAACTAAAGCGGAAAACCAAACAAGCAAAATCAACAGGACTTCGCTCCCAACACCCAAAGTAAGGAACAGGGAATCAGAGGACACCTTAACAAGATTCCTGACAAGATACAACGAAGACAGCCACAAATTCCAACAGATTATCAAGAAACACTGCCATCTTTTTCAGATTGACCAAGATATCAAACCATGGGTATCGGACATTCCACTATTCTCTTTTATGAAATCACCCACATTTAAGAACATCCTCAGCCCTTCATTCATGGCACTGACCGCCACCTCTAAAACGAACTGGCTACTAAAAGCTCAAGACAAAGGGTTTCACAAATGTGGCACCCCTACCATGTGCCCATATGCCTGCACCACCAACACAATCATGTTCGAAGGCACAGACCAACACAAGATAAAACATTGCATCAACTGCCGCTCCAAGTTTGTGGTCTATGTGATTATTTGTGTTTGTGGCCTGAAACCCATAGGCAGCACAATAAGAGAGCTGTGAACCATGATCTGGGGGCACCTGAACCTGCTAAGCTCCCAGGACACATAGTATCTCCTTGCCACCCACTGGCAGGAACAACACCAATGGGACAACAAAAGGAGCATACGCTTTGCAGGACTGGAAAGGATAGCGCCCATCATCAGAGGAGGTGACGGAGAACTTCACCTCCGACAGCATGAATGTAAAACTAATCTGCAGACCCAGATTAGTGACCACTGGATTGAATAAGAAACACAAATTCAATATTTTCTTGTAAATCCCTTCCTAAATCCTCTTATGAATGCTTTCTTACACACAACATGTTGATATCCCCCATCCAAGTCCGCCCCATATGCATACAAGATATGGCCTTTTTGTTTGACTGACACCTTGGTCTTATAGCAGTCCACAGCTAAATGGATACCACTCAGCCCTACATAGCTCCCTACTGTGGAGACACCCATCAGGGTCACCAGCCTCTCATCTGGAAAGCTCAGACCACTGCCACTCCCACCCACAACTGAGGACATATCAGCTCACCACAAGTGCTCTCTAATTGCCTTTATCAGGTCTGCGGGCACCCATCCAGACAGCCCAGTCTGCTCATTGTATACGCCTGTCATGAGATGATCACAGGCGTATTCTTACACACCACTCACCCACTAGAAGGGGCCACGATCACACCTGGGCTCTCAAAACACACAGACCTTGCCCTTCAAATACTTAATTGGCCTGAACTCCATGCCTCCAAACCTCATCACGCAGGACGTTTTTCGGCACCATAGGTTACGACCTCCAACATGGTGGCCACCACTGTATCCAGTGCAGCCACCCGGCATACTGACTGAGCCCCACCAGGCCCATCAGGAAAACATCCTACTCCCTGCACTACGCACGGCTTATTCCGCACCAATGCTCTTTCGTGC
Source organism: Ambystoma mexicanum (assembly GCF_040938575.1). Lineage (NCBI taxonomy): Eukaryota > Metazoa > Chordata > Amphibia > Caudata > Ambystomatidae > Ambystoma > Ambystoma mexicanum. The sequence continues at coordinate 45,845,927 of NC_090939.1, forward strand.
TTCAGCATGCTCCTCATGCCCGTCACCCCACATGGCCGGCCCGGCACAATGTGCCTCCATCGCTGCACTTCCCCACCGTGACCACCATGTCAGACACTGCCCTAACCTTTTTCAGAGCCCAATATGTAAGGACACTCTGACTGTCCGAGCTGGGCATTTTGCGGCGGATGCCTCATCCAGCCTTGCAGCCATCTACCAGGGGCATACAGGCCCCGCCACGTCCGCAGCCACTCACACCAATTATTTGGGGCATAGCCCCCTTGCAGCACACCCAGCATCTATTAATTGTGTCAGCACACCAGGTGCACTGACACCATGGCGTCCTTGCTAATTACCCACTGCTTCCACGAGCCCCAGCCACCAGGATTAGCTCACATGCACTGGCAGCCTCCTAACAACACTATTAACACTGTGTGCATGGCAGCAAGCCACTACCTAGCTCTCTGCACCATATGGCCACTTCACACGCGACCAGCTTATACTGCTGCACTCCCCTTAATGGCCTGCATGGATGACCATCTCTCAAAACGCACGGGACAACAGACCACAGTATGTTAAACACCAGCCTCGCAGAGACCAGCTGCATCAAGCAGACCCCCACTAGCACTACGAATGCCCCCACGTGCCAACCCTTTCCTCTTCACTGTACCACCAACACATACTGCCCACCCTACTAGTACATAGCCCTCAACATGGGCGCCTAACAATGCCTTACCTCCTTATTCTTCCCATAATCACAGGCTAACCCTGCTTCACAGAATTTGCCGATTAACCACTTGTAAATTATTCAGGGAACCACCTCGGCCCGTCCTCCTGACCACCAAGGACAGTGACCCACAGCCAAGGACCAATTGTCCAGCTATACCCACTCTTTACCGGTAAGCTAACCCTTCCATGTTCATCAAGAGACCACCCGTGCGCCCTCAACCAGGGGGCCCTATTCCAACACACTTAACTTACTGTCTCTCCTTCTCCCCCATTTCCCTCTTCTCCCCCTCCTCAATACCAAGGTCTCATGCAACTGTCTGAAATGCATTGATCAGTTGCTAGCACTGTTTATTTATTTCTTGCATTTGTAGCAGCGCACTGAACCCTCCGGTATCTAGGGGAAAGGATAAGGGGTGAACAGGTAAATGTAAAAGGGGAAAGTAGGAGGCATACATTCAAGGCGTTCAGCAGTAATACAGTTATTTACTTCATTATATTTTTACTTATCATGAATTCTCGTTATTTCTTGACCTATTGTTCCACCCATGATTGCCCGAATGCAATAAATGAACTGCACTCCAACTGCCAACCACGATCACACTGCGTTAGGCTTATCCATGGAAACTCTCCCACCACTGGGCAAAACTCACTATCAGGGGATTCACCATAAATTGTATGATCATTTCTTTGAATTTTTCTAGTTGGACACGATGAGGTGAAAAGCAATACACACCAAAAAGTTTAATAATTCCATCGATGTAACAGTTGACCTAAAAGGATTCACTAATACACCAATTATAACATTGCACAATGACAAAGGTCAACGAAAAGAAAACATCTTTTGGAAGCATTTCCAAATTTGGGTCCAAGAGCAAAAATACATATTTGCAACTAAAGACTGATTTAATAAAATCTGTGGTGGGGGAGAGACACGACCAACATAAGCTATCATTTGAGTTAGTCATTTTGGCAACTCGGTGATGTGTTAGATATGCTTTATGTTATATGAAATAATGTGATTGAGTAAGAATTGCAGCTACCAAGGTGGAAAGGTATTGTTCCCAAATTTTAATCCAAATCCCGAGTAATTTACACATCCCAATCAGATTCCCAAAGCATAGTAAGTTTAAATGCGACGTCAGTGAGCTGGTTAAGTTTGAGGCTTTCGTAGAGATTAATTCAATATATTTTGAAGGGGAATTCTGGGAGTAATATGGGATGGCTATGGTAATTAGGTTTATATGAATAGTATACATTTTGAGATCGGTTTCATTCAGATTATATCAGATGCAGAGTTCATTAAAAGAAATGAGCATGTTATTATTGAATAAATGTTTGACAAGAAAGATTCCTGCAGAGTACCCTTTATGTAAAATGTCATGTTTAGGTCTGAACAGGAAGGATTTATTAAACCATAAGAAGGCATTAGAGGAGCCGTGGCTAATAGGAGAGGATAGAATTAAGCAATTCCATGCCTGTTTGAGAGAGTAAAGGAGTGGATTCTTTTTAATACCCGACCAAGAGGAAAATCTAAGAAAATGAGAGCAGAATAGAGGTGCTATATATTTTGATTCTAATATAATGCAAGAGGATTCCTTAATGAATGGGGGTTCTTAAGATAAAAATAGATACATTTGTTGCAGTCAAAAGGATTTTTGATATTTAAGAAAATATGGAAATTTTACTCCACCAGAAGATTTACAGGTTTTAAGTTTATTCAGTGCAATTTTGGGCGTTTTATTTTTCCAAATAAATTGGTTAGGAGATTATCTATTTTTTTAAAGTGGGAAGTAAAATTTGGATCACGGATAGATGGTAAAGAAAAATAGGTCCAAGAGTCATTGCAATGGAATCTATTCGGCCCAACCATGAAAGGAATAAGGGAGATCACCGATTTATGGAAGAATTAATTTGATCTATAATTGCATTCTGATTAAGACTTAAAGTGGAAGCAGTAACTGTAGCAATAATGATACCTACGTATTCAATGGAAGTAGTGCACCATTTCATACCAAAGAGAAGGGTATCAGATAATATACAGAAGTTAGTGAGAGGTAATATTTCTGAATTTTTGTAATTTTATTTGTATCCAGAGAATGAAGTAGACATTAGTGCAGGAAGATAAGTAGCCGCGTCTGAAAGGTAGAGTCAAATATAATCTGCATAAGCAGAACATTTAATAGAAAACTCTTTAATGAATAATGCCTTTGATGCTATTATTAACAGAGATATGCAGAAGAGGTTCTAAAGCTAAGATAAAAAGAAGTGGTGATAATGGGCAACCCTGTCTGGTTCCACATGATATAGGAAACGATTTAGAAAAAGCCTTATTGATAAATATTCTGGTTGAGGGTGTCAAATATAAGAGGGAGATACATTTGGAAAAGGTAGGACTGAACCCAAGCCAACGGAGTGATTCAAATAGAAAGGGCCCGAAAACTCTGTCAAATGCCTGCTCTGCATCTAACCCACAATAAGCATGAGGGAGGAGGCATTTTGTGCATATGGAAGGGTGTTAAAATGGATTCTAGTATTGGATGAAGCATATCTTCCCTTAATGAAACCAGTTTGGTTGACATTGACTAATTTTGGAATTATACAATTGAGTCGATTAGCAATTACTTTGGCTACAATTTTTGAGTCTGAGTTAATTAGTGAAGTGGGGCAATAATTTGGAACAAATGAAGGGTCTTTGTCTGGTTTGGGGAATAGAATTAGCAAGGCTTATCCGAAGGATATGGTACTAGATCCTAAAGCAATGGATTGTTTAAAGAGTTCTAGGGGTCAGCAAGGTGGAATAGAATTGATGAAATTAATCGGGGAACCCGTCAGGTCCCGGGGCCTTGCTGATTTTAAGATAAGAAATGGCTTTTGCGTGGAGTGTGGAGGTAGAGTGTGGAGTCTGCTGGAGTCAAGTCTGTTTTCCGTGTCTATTGCTGGAGGAGGCAACAGAGAACTGTATAACTACCACTCCTGGCCGTGGAGCGGGCCGCGGAGTGTGGAGGTAGAGTGTGGAGTCTGCTGGAGTCCGCGGGATCAGCGGATCGGAGGACACGACCCACTCAGGTAAGAACAGCCCTGTGCGCATATACAACTTGAAATATATGGTGCGCACATAATTCCACGTGTGAAACGTGAAAAATTGAACTCTGAACATCGAACACTAATATAAACTTTATTAGGTGAAATAACACAAATACAAGCCGAAACGAGAACACGTCCTTGTACTTTACACCAGCAAAAGTGTAAAAGAGATCAGCTGACCGAATATAAGACGTTATCACGGAGAATTAAGAGCACGGAAGCCCGGTAAATCTTAGAAAAGGCGCAGCGTGGGGGGACTGCGGGAAGTGTCCTTTGACCCCCGCGCTGCAAAACTGAGAAACCTCGAAAATAACGCAGCCGAGGAAAGAACACCATAGTGTTCCCTTTTTGCCTTTTATTTTTTGGTTTCACTTTATTTATTTATTTCTTTATTTTTTTGAAACCTAAGGCATAATAATCAACGAATTTGCTGCACAAAGAGAGCACCATAGAACTCGCACCCAAGTCAAGGTGTGGATCACACAATAGAAGGAGAACTGTGTGGGGGGACTGCGGGATTAGGTCCTTTGACCCCCACATGCAGACAGAAACAACAATCATCCCCCGCCCCCGACACTGACCCCGACCTACCTAGTGCTGAGGCTGGCAAGTCCATTCACGGCGCGGTCGCGCTTGCAGGGAGAGCAGGCTCCTGTGCCGAGAGAGAAGCAGGGGACGCGAACAACGCCCACAGCGCGCTAACAGCATAGGGCTGAACGCGGAGCGGGCAGCAGCCAGTGGGAGAATGGAGAGAGAGAGCGGGGAGGATCGGAGCAAGTAAAGCTGATGCCAGAAAAAAACAAAGTAAAAAACAAAGTGAACTCCATATTCACCAAACAAAAGAATCTAGAACAACTGATACATAAAATACAAGAACAGCTCAGCATAGAGGCAGAAAATAGTTATATATGGCAACAACGTCTTGCAGAGATAGCATGACAGGACAGAATGGATAAAGCTGGACAGGACAGAATGGATAAAGCTACGCTCATGGAAGCCTTAATCTCATTTACAAAGACATCACTAACGAGGAATAACATCGAAGGAAAAAATCAAAAGGAGAAAGATCATATGTCTGGAGCATCAAAGGCAGGTCCCGCTAAGAAAAGGGGGGACAGCGCACAGACCATGAGGGAGAACCACCACAATGACGAAACATGAGAGATAATGACATTCTCCTAATAGACTTGTCACCTGAAGAACTAAGTAAAAAGCCTACAAATCGGATTGTGGAACCAACCACACATATTATAGATCCTCACACCGAGACAACACAAGGGAATGTGAATTATAGCATATTCGAACAACAGTCACAGAATAATTCAAACAAAACAAAAAAGTTAGCGGCAAAAAAACTGACCAAAACACAACAAAGAGGATCTAGAGCATTCCTCAGGAACCTAGCTCAAAGTGCTAAGGATACCACCAAAAAAATCGCAGCCCCAAAAACACAAAGAAATGAGCACAGCGGGCCCAGTAACAAAAGAAAGTGACACTGGAACCAGAGGAATAGAAGAATCCACCAAAACCCAAGAAATAATAAGAGTGGGCGATAACACCCAGTCCGTTAGTGTTTTAACAAGTGAAGAAGGAAACATTGAATGCCTGTTGAACCTTTCCACATATTCAATACATGAATCATAGAACGTTCAAAACGAAGACAAAATTGGAAACGAGCAACATGAACCACAACCAAATCCCGCATCTATGATTGTAATTGACTGTTATGAGGAAACCATCACAGGATCATATATATCAATTGAACTATCCTGTGAAGAAATTTCAGACAGAGATCTGTATTCAGGAAATAGCACCCTGAACACGACAAGACTAGAGAGATCAGAACAGGAACAACAGCCTGAAGTAACAAACATACACAGTTATGAACGATCTGACCGAAGAAAGAAACAAGTCAGGAACGAAGAAAGATCGCAGCTAGAACAACCACAATTTGTAGACCCTTACTACAAAGAAAGTGTAATCAGACTGAAGCTGGAAGGAAGATCGGAAAAAGAGGCCAACATTGTGATGAATATAACCAATCTATTACGCCTCTTTAAGGCAATTCCAAAATTGAAAATGTTAAAATCAAAAGATCTGAAATTAATTGAATTTAGAGATGAACAAAGATTGGATAAAATCTGGATATATTGTTGCTCAAGGGAATTGCAGAGTTCAATAGCATCATGTGCCGAAGAACTTGAATCCAGAGGATTCAGCGTGTCAAATGATGACAAATTGGACAATGAGATGAAAGAAATATCCATCATGACTCAGCAAGAGAGTAATAGAACATACTCTGACATCACTAGTGCTGTAAGCATTTCATACAATGAAAACAAAGGATGGAATGAAAAAGAGGAAGAAAGATGGCACAAGGATGATAAAAAAAGAATGAATCCAAGACAATACAACGACAAAACACCTAACAGATGGAATTTTGAAAAATCACCCTTCTGGCGGGAAATGAGTATGGAAAAGAGTAGACACGAGGAAACAAAAAACCGAGGCAATAACAACGAACAGGAAACAACAAACAAACAGTAACAATATGCTCATGGAATACTAGGGGACACTCATATCTTTTCCAAATGGAACAACCTGAGTTGAACGCAGTAGAGGTGATATGCCTACAGGAGACATGGCTACCAGCTCCGCCAGTATGCGCAGGACTTATTACCCTAATCAGTCAAGACCTGGCAACAGAAATTATTGAATATCAGAATATAGGAAATTGGGCGCAAAACACCCTAGTCAAAATGCAAACGATAACACAACCACAGAGTAATAATGAGACTACAAGGACCCAACACTTAAACATCACCAATGTATATTGGAATCCAAGGAAAGTGCCAGAAGAAACGGTAATAGATACTATCTTTACTAAGATGGATAACATTGCACAGGGGCATCAAGATGTCGAATTCATAATATGTGGCGATCTCAACTTGCATCTATTTGACGATAAAGGAGAACGAATAGAAGAGCAACTGCTGGAACATAGAGCACGAAGATGGATAACAGAGACACGCAATAGAAACTTTGAAAGATGGGATGCCCTTACTGTAGCAACAAAACAGATACCAACATGGTCACGAGGGAAAACCAAATCAATTATCGATTATATTTATACTAGTAAGGGAATTACTCAAACTAAAATCGAAGCCAAAAAATCTATTTAGTGAACATAGTGACCACTATATACTAAAGCGTTCATGGGAAATGAACAAAGGAGAACGACTCAAAATAAATCTACCCAATCTGACGCTATCAAATAGAATGAACCGTTTGAGAATTCCACATAACAGACTAAATGAAATCACAGAAACATTAATGAATTCAAAGAAAGAAGATTCCAATAAAATTAATTAGGGATGGTTAACCAACCAATTCCAAATGAAGCAGCGATTGAATAATCAAGCAAAGCCAGAACGAAAATATATTTATAACAAAGCTATTGCTGAAAGAAAAAAATGGAAAAAAGCGATCATTAAAAAAGCACAAAAGGAATCTCCACAAACCAAAAAAAGAATAATTGGCCAAGCAAAACAAAAATTAAAAAACTGGCATAAAAATGCTAAAATGATGCAAGAGCAAGGAAACGCTGAATCTATTATGGCTTCCCTGAAAAATTTTAACACCAGACGTCTATGGGAACTCTTGAAATCGAATAAAAACTCAGAAGAGGCAATAGTAGTGGATGTCCCAGAAGCAGCGTGGCTAGAGTACTTCATAGCACTCTACGAAGAAAGATCAACAGTAATGAATAAAAGCCAGCAACACACGCAAAAGTCATGGAACATAAGATACGATATTGGTGAAATTACCAACAGAATAAAAAAATTAAACACATCAAGGGCCCCGGGCCCGGACGGCATGTCAAATGCCACATTTAAACAAAACCCTGAAGTTTGGGCACAATTCTGTGGTAAAATAATAGACCTGATTAACCGTACAAAAAATGTTCCTGATTCCTGGAAAATGGCAACACTAATCCCAATATACAAACAAGGATCATCCAAAGAGCCAAAGAAGTATCGACCGTTGGCGCTCCTGGATCTGTTAGGAAACATTTTTGCCAACCTCATACTGACCAGATTAAACATTTGGGCTAAGCAAACAAACCATCAAGCAATGCGTCAAACAGGATTTGTCGGTACAAATATAAATCTGATGATCTTAAACATGATGAAAAAGGAAGCTGAAAGAACAAAAACGAATACAATAGTAGCGTATGTCGACCTGAGCTTAGCCTATGATAAAATCAATAGAGACTTGCTTTGGAACAAACTTGAACAATGGAGATGCCCTAGCGACATCCTAGAACAAATCAAACTCTTGTATACTAACACAAAAATACAAATGAGAATGACATCGGATGGAATAATAACAAAACAAATCAGCACCTGGCACGGCCTAAAGCAAGGGTGTCCGCTTGCGGCTGCACTGTTCAGTCTTTTTACGTCGGATTTTGAAGAGTCCATAAGTACATTGAGCATTAATCCGCCGAAATTAAATGTGACTGCAGTCCCTTGTTTGATCTATGTAGATGATATAATTCTATTAGCAAAAACTCTGTGCGGATTACAAAAAGCCCTCAACAAAACTCATGAATACATGGAAAAAAATGAACTCACAATAAACATCAAGAAAACAAGAATTATGTATCTGAAAAAGAAGAAATCAAAATGGAATAAAGCCTTCAATTATTACCTTCAGGAAGAAAAATTGATCCAGGTCACAACCTATACATTTCTAGGGATATGGATCAATCAATCACTGACAGAAGCGCCATGGGCAGAACAGTTAAAGGCTAAAACCAGAATGCTGGCCAGACAAGGTCTGTCAATACATAAGAAATTCGGGACATTTTCTCTCATACCAGTTGTAACATTTTACAAGCAAAAGGTGACAGCGATCCTTGCATATGGTGCTGAAACTATGATCAACCATGACAGAACCATATGGATGAAACTGGAGGCGATTTATTGGCGGAAAATACTAAGTCTACCCCAGAACATGCCAATGACACGTATTCGTTATGAACTGGGCCTCCAATCACTAGAATCAATAATAGAATGGAAAATATTAGATCTATTCAGGAAAATGAACAGCGAAAGAAAAGATACCGGCATTGTAAATACTAAGAACTTCACAAGAACACGTTAATGATGCTACATTAAACAAATGGAAAGAAGCGTCTATAAGTATATGTAACAAAAAAGGAATTACACTGGAGACGTTGACGAAAATGCCTCAAATCGCAAAAAAGAAGCTGAGTCGAACTGATTGGATTGAGACTCAAGAGCAGAAAGACCGATATAAAATGACTCTGAAATGTGAGGGAGAGGCAAGATCACTCAACCAACTTCCATACTATCTAAAACTATAGCCAGATCGAAGAATCAGAGACATGTTCTTAAGATTCAGACTAAACCTACTACCAACAAGAGAAGTCCTGGGGAAATGGAGCCAAAATAAAAGTGCAAATAGCGACTGCAGATCCTGTCAAACAATAGGAAAAACAGAAACTCTCTATCATGTGATTATGGAATGCGAGGCACTAAATCAAAAAAGACTGCTCTACAGCGCCAAATATTTTAGTGCCACAGTAGAAATGGAAAAAGAAAAGAAGAAAGATGGAGCCAAATCCTGATGGGAAATAATAGAAAGATGGTTGCAACCATAGTTCACTTCTGGGAACTATTACGTTGGAAAACAGTAGCAGTAATGAAGAATAATAAAAGTCAACGATGTTAACGTTTTTAATAAGGAGAACAATGTAAATCGAATGCGAATGATAAATGTAAGGTTTAAGATGTAAACCAAATGCATTTTAATAAAAAAAATAAAAAATAAAAAGAAAGAAATAGGGTTCTTTTTTATTAAATGACTCACACTTCGTCCAGTACTTTTTTCACTGAATTTTTTTACCTTTAATTATCCCTTAGACACCTCAATAGGCATGTGTGATGCATTTAAAGCCACCTTGAACGCAATTCCCAAGAACTACTGCGCTCTGTTAAATCTTTAGATGCAGCATATTTTAGCAACCCAACTGAAGACTTGTTTAAATCTCTATTGTCAAAACGATTAGAATTCAACACGTGTAACACAAGCAAAGCCTGCTCAGCTTTCTTAAGGTCTAAAGCAAAGTTGTATGGTGGATCCAATAGATCGGGTGAATTATTAGCTGCTTTTCCTAACCCCTTAAGTGCCAAGGACAAGGTATCTCGTCATTGGAATTACCTCCCTGTTGCCAAGGATGAGATTGCTCGTCCTTGGCACTTAGGGGGTTAATGAAGTAGAAACCGTTAGAAGGCATTGAATGGCGAAATACCGAAATCACCAAAAAAGGCCTTGGCACTGGGGGGGAAAACCCATGGCAGTTAAAAGGTTAAAAGAAGGAAAGAAACATTTATTATCACTTCTATTGTTATCCAGCAAGGTATAAGAGTTACCAACTCACAACAAATGAATGTCCATTTCTTTGGATCGTATTACCAATGATATTCAGGTGATCAAACCATTCTTATTGATAATATTCTTAATTACCTTTGCTTGAACAAATAAATCACCCTTTACCCAATTGATCTATCCTTGTTGGAGACTTAAATCTTCATTGGGAAGGAAGGGTAGGTTGAGGTTCCCACTCTATGATAGTGAGGACTAAGGCATGATCTGATTGGATAATAGGACTCATTTCCGAGTGAAGAATACCATTTGAAACCGTGGAATTGATAAATATATGTTCTTATCTTGATAAGGATTTGTGAGAGGTGACAAAAAGGTAAATTCTTTGGCATCAGGGTGACAAAAACATAAATTATTTATGAGATTTAGAGTCAATTAATTTGGTTTCTGATTTTCGGTCTAGGGTGTAGTCACAGATTTGATTACAATCTCCACTAAATAATAAGTCGGCCGTAATTTATGTTGAAAAGAGATTGCTTTAAATTGATCCAAAAGGAAGGGTCAGGGGCATGGGGACCATAGATATTAAGGATAGTAACAGTCAATTTGTTGATATTTGCATCAATAATAGACTAACTCCCAGAGGGGTCATTCAATTCATTAATCAGTTGAAAGGCAGTTCTCTTATGAATGAGGATACTAACTCCACCCTTTTTCCAAATCGATGGTGCAATAAAAGCATGTTTTACCCAACATTGATCCAGTTTATTATTGTCTTCAATGGATTCCAAGTGAGATTCCTGGATGCATGCAATGTCAGGACTGCTTTTCCCCAAATGGTTAAGAGTTCTTTGTCTTTTAATAGGGCTATTAAGCCCTTTAACATTCCAAGTCATCATTTTAAGACTCATTAGCACCAAAGCCTAAAAATATGATAACCAAAGGAATTATGTAAAAGCAATAAAGGAGTAAATATTTTGCAGAAATGAATGCTGGGTAGCAGTTCTTCTAGGGTAATGAAAATAGAGTAATTTGCCACATGAATGGAGTGAGATGGTTGCCTGGGAAGGGTAAGGAATACAACAAGGAGAGGGGACAATAGTACAAAAGTACAGATAATGATTATAATCATGACTCATGCATAAGGATTCTAGATAAATAAACAGCAATACATAAGCATAACAAGTCAAGTAATTATTAGGAGCTGCAAAAGGAAGGAACAAGGCCGTCCATTATGAATCAATGAACAAGATGGAGCTATAAAAAGAAACATGGATAATGAAGTAAGGACATAATATAGTAGAACTTATCAAAGATATAACCAGGATGAATATGGGATGGTATTTATGTAAGACAATCTAGAATTATTTGGTTGGGGTGTATCTTCAGGCTCAATACGCTTAATAAGAGCTCTGGATTTATCTCTGTGTTTCTCTGGGTTCTCAAATACCCCAGTAGTAGGGTTAAGATCGGTTCTGCTTCTGGAGTAATGGGGTTTTCCAGGTTCAAAGGTGCGCCGGCCAGAAGGTGGCTGAGAAGATGAATTGGAAGCATGAGATACTGACTGATCGGGAAAAGTATCCATCTGTATGATATGATATGATATGGCATTTATAACGCACATATGCACTGTGAGGATGGAAGAGACTTCATGAGAGCATCAAGGTCATTTGGATTTAGGAATTATGTGGCTAGGCAGCCAGGCGGGGTGATACACATTCGTGCTGGCTCTAACAGCCCATATTTAATATCTAGGCTCTTTAGAGCTGGTCTTAAGTCTAAGAATGTCTTCCTTTTATCTTGTGTGGCTTTGGAGAAGTCTGAGGTAATTAATATTTTGTTGCTTTGGAAGCTGAGAAGTGTGATTTTTTTTGCAGCAAATAAAATCTGCCGTGCTTTCTGATGAGGTAATAGGCAGGCTTTCAAGGGTCTAGGCAAGCTGCTGCTGGAAGCGAAACACGGTCTGATTCTATGTGCCTTCATTTAAGAGAGGTGGGAAAGAAATATTCAGAGTTTTGGGGCGCCAATCTGTAAGAAATGTAATGGGATTATTGTGTTCAGCACGCTCAGGAATTCCGTACATTCTTATATTGTCCCTTCGATTCCTGTATTCCAAATGTGTAATTTCAGCTTCTGAGTGGTGAATTGTATTATGCATTTGTTCAAGCCTTTCCATTCTTCTGAGAATGGAACACGTTCCTCAACTTCAGCCAGTCTGGCACCAATTGTTTTGATGTCATTTTTAAAGGAGTTGATATCATCTTGAATAAATAGGGACCTGGAATCTAGCACAGAGATGGATGACTGAATGGTGGGGAGTTCAAGTAAAACATTTTCCATGCTTTTATTAATGGCAGATCAGTCTCCAGAAGGGGTTAACAGAGTTCTGCGCAGCCATTTTTGACCAGATAAAGCTTTTATTTTAGAATTAGTTTGCAAATGGAAGTCCTCCCAGACTTGTTCCAGTAATGTGCAGGCTGAGGTCCCTCCCAGATCCACTCAGAGTAGCCCCCTTGCACTTTGACATGCAGGTTCTGAAGCTGCCAAAGTAATATTAAATTAATGTATTGACCTAGAAATAATCTTCACAAATATATCTTTGCCGGAAATAAGGCCGAAGACTCCTTACTCCTCAAAAGACACTCATTCTAGCTTCTTCCTCTCCTTTATATGATGGACGTTGGAATACTCACTCTCCTCATGAGCACTCATAATCCTTAAGAATTCCACAGGTGGAGAGGCAGTTTTTGAAAATCTAGGGAGTGTAAATAATTTATGTCAGAGTCCTGTACTGCTTGTATAGCAAAGCAAATTAATGGGAATTGAATTAATTAATTTTTAGGATCATTTGCTGTGAGATGGGGCTAAAAAGTCAGGCTTAACAGCAAAAGGAATACTCTCCTATGGACTACCAGCATGTCAGGAAACGCTCCGCTCATCTTACTACACATTCTCATGTTCGTAAAATGTGTGAACCTGGTACACCATCAAGTGGCGGTACGGCTGTCACACATCAGCATTGTGACCCTAAAACACTCACTGCTTCTCCGGAAAATATTTAAACGATCACGGGTGTTTCTTACTGGGCGGGCAAGACTGATTGAGCTTTGGAGGTTTCCATGGAAATTGGCTTCCTTGGTATGCTCACGCTACGCGTCACACGTTTCTTTCTGATCACGTGAACATGCTATCCGATAAGAGCGCTACTATTCTTGTGACCAGTGCTTCTGATTACTGTTTCCACTGAAGTACTTCTTGTTCCTGTTGTTTCCTGATTCTTGGTATCTTCATTGCCAACTTATTTCTTGTTCTACGGATTGCTCTCGTCTAGCCCCTTGCTTGTATCACCTCTACGTTGCCAACCTTGGACGGCCTTGGATTGCTTCCACCTTACGAATTTGGTGTTGTTTGCCCTGTCATTGCCTTGACCTGGATTTCTTCACGGACCTCTAGCTGGATCACGTTTTGTCATTTGCTGATCCGCTCGTTGACTGTTTGGAGCTCTTACTGGACTGCTTTGGATTAAGTTTTGGATCTTGGTACCTGGATACCGTTTCCCGTTCTGGTTGTTGGTAGCTCTTCAGTGTTTTCACACAGAGACTTGAGACTGCTGGTAGTGTGCGTCGCATCCTTCTGGGCATCTGCATGCCGGCGGGTCCGGTGATCCCACCTGGAACTAGAGACTGGGTCACCTTGGTTTAGGCGTCTGCGTGCCGTCGGGACAGCCTCTTCTTCTTAGCTGCCAACAACTGGACACTTCTGGATACTCTTCTCCTGTGGTAAGTCCGGTCCACTATTCTCCTGATATTCCTTGTTCCTATGTCTGGGTATTGACGGGTAGTGACTTTGTTTCTGCAGGGACGCCAATACACTGTAACAGTTTTCCTCCTGGGTTTACTCTCTTTCCAGAGTTCTGTTTTCTCATTATAGTAAGTCCTTGTCCCTTTTGAGTTTATTCCTGATTCATGTACTCTGGATACTTATTGCCTGTTATTTCCTTGTTGTAGTCTACGGCTGACCTTCACCGCTGTCATTATTCACGAACGACATCTGGTGGTCTACCCAAGGAAGAATTCTCCGACCTGCGGCTGGTGTTCCCTTCTTCCTGCTAATAGACTCCTCTGCGTGTTTTATCACTCAGAGGGGTACATTGGTCAGACGAACTCGTCAGCTACTCTACGCGAGCAACTCTGGTGTTGACGGGTTCTGACACAGCATAAGCCAATGGGTGTCAGCCAAGTTAGGCATTTTCATTTCCTAGAAGCTACATTGTAACGTATCACGTGACACTATTTACAAACCAATGGGCCCCCGGCCTGAAGCATAGAGAATGCCCGAGAGATGACGGGTTCGGAAGGTTGATGTCAAGCTGGAATAAAGAGGGGAAACCTGGTCTCCCTTTCACAACCATTGTAAAGGGGGACCAACGGAACAACGGCAGCACCAGAGATTGCTGGATCTCTGCGTTTTCAGTCAGAGAAGAGCACCAGTGTCCTTCAGGATCGAGCCTGTTCATAGATTTGGCCCTTCACACGGAAATGGGAAAGTGCTGGCTCAGGGCAGTACCCTCCCTGTCCACACCAACCTCATTACTGAAACACGCAAACTTTATGACCCGGTATATGCAGGAAAGGCAGTTATAAATGCTCCGTCTTAGAGCTCATGAATCATGCAGCCATCTTGTTTGGCTGCCGACCACGCCACCCCCAACATACTCTCATTCTAATGTACCTAGTGCAAGTAAGTGTAAAGGGTTTCAAACACCAATTGCCAAGTCCTCTGCACATGGTACAGTACCCAGCTGCATCAATACCCAGGTCTCTGCATGGGAATATAGTGCACAGCTGTTTCAATAACGAGTCCTCTGCAGAGGGCTATAGTGCCCTGCTCCTTACACAGCCAGTCTGCTGCAAAGGGTTATAGTGTCCAGCTGTGTAAACAACCGCCCCTCTGCACAGGGTTATAGTGCCCAGCTGCTTCAATAACCGTGTTACTGGACCTAAAAAAACAGATGGATGAGGCTAGGGACTTCGTCAAACAGGCCCTCCTCTTCCTCCTAGATCTCTCAGCAGCATTTGACCTTGTTGATCACAAGGTCTTATGCCACCACCTAACCAACACAGCCAAATTCTCACCAGAAGCCACCGCATGGATATCATCCTTCCTGCCAGGAAGAACCAAGCAAGTCTTCTCAGACTGTGCCTCGGACTCACCCACCATCATCCAGTGTGGTGTACTACAAAGGACCTGCATCTCGCCCACCCTCTACAATATTTTTACGTGCCCCCTCTTCTTCATTCTAGACGCACTGGGTATCTCGTATACTAATTACGCCGACGATACCCAGATCCTCCTTACCCTAAAAGGAGACTATGACACCGACTTCATGACCCTAAATGACATTTATAACACAATCCAAGCCTGGGTGGCTGTAAATGGACTATGCCTGAACTCAGACAAAACTGAGCTACTCCTAGTTGGCACCAGCGAAACACTCAGGAAGCTTGACCCTAAGTTCAGCCACTTCAGCATCGACAATAAAAGAATCCCAGTTGCCAGCGCAGTAAAAACTCTGGGAGTTTACCTTGACTCTAAACTATCAATGACCAGGCATGTCAATGCTATCGCTTCTGCGGCAGCCTACCACGCTAAACTCATGACAGCAGCCAGACCATTCCTATCAAAAGAAAACTCCATTACCATCGTACGAGCCATTACTGGATCAAGATTGGACTACTGTAATGTCCTCTTCTTAGGAACCTCCACAAAAAACTTGGCTAAACTACAGGTCATTTAAAATAATGCCATACAAGCAGCCCTAGGCATCCCTAAAAGAAAGAAGCACATTGGCTTCCTACGAAAGAGAGAGTTATTTTCAAAGCCCTTGCACTGACACACAAATGTATACACCAAAGCGCTCCCACCTACCTCTCTGAAAAAGTCCACCTTATCTTCACAAACAGACCTACTAGAACACCTTATGCGAACAAGCTCACAGTGCCCAAATTTAAGAGAGCTCAAGCTGGTGGCACCAGCTTCCCGTACCTAGCAGCTACGCAATGGAACGCCTTACCACCCGCACTCCTAGGTGAAAGCTCACACCTACCCTTCAGAAAAGCTGCCAAAACACTACTTTTCACATAACCATGCCACACTTTAGCTACCTAACCTACACCTGCCTAAATGCATAATGTAATGTAATGTTTCACCTAAATGCATAAGGTATTGTACTGTTCCTGTAACTAAGTGTAACTACAAGTAACAGTGCTGCGATGCCTAGGCGCTGCCTTGTGCGCTATACAAATGTAAAAATAAATAAATAAAGTACTCTGTAAATGGTATAGTACCCGGCTGCTTCAGTAACCACCCCTCTGCACAGGGCTATAGCACCCAGTTGCATCAATAGCCATTCCCCTGCATAGGGAAAAAGTGCCAAGCTGCTTCAATAACAAGTCCTCTGCACATGGTATAGTACCCACCTGCTTCAATAACGAGTCCTCTGCACAGAGATATGGTCTCCAGCTGCTTCAATAACCAGTTTTCTGCATAGGGATATAGTGACCAGCTCCAATAACCAGTCCTCTGCACAGGGTTTAGTACCCAGTTGCTTCAATAACCAGCCCTCAGCACATGGATATAGTGCCCAGCTGCTTCAATAACCAGTCCTTTACACAGGGTTATAGTGCCCAGCCACTTCAATAACCAGTCCTCCACACAGGGTTATAGTACCCAGCTGTTTCAATAACCAGTCCTCTGCACAAGCTTATAGTGCCCAGCTGTTTCAATAACCGGTCCTCTACACAAGGTTATAGTGCCCAGCCACTTCAATAACCAGTCCTCTGCACATGGTGTAGTACCCAACTGCTTCAATAACGAGTCCCCTGTACAGGGTTATAGTGCTCAGCTGTTTCAATAACCAGTCCTCTGAACAGGTTTATAGTGGTCAGTCGCTTTAATACCCATTCCTCTGCACAGGGTTGTAGTGCCCAGCTGCTTCAATAACTAGTCCTCTGCACAGGGTTATAGGGACCAGCCACTTCAAAAACCAGCCCTCTGCACAGGGCAATAGTACCCAACTGATTAATAACCAGTTCACTGCACAGGGTTATAGTACCCAGCTGTTTCAATAACCAGTGCCCCACACAGGGATATAATGCCCAGATGCTTCAATAAGCTGCCCTCCACACAGGGATATAGCACCCAGCTTGTTCATTAACCAGCCCTTTGTACATGGTTATAGTACCCAACTGCTTCAATAACCGGTCCTCTGCACAGTGACATAGTGTTCAGCTGCTTCAATAACGAGCCCATTGCACCGGGACATAGCGCCCAGCCACTTCAATAACCGGTCCACTACGGAGGATTATAGACCCTGCTGCTTTGATAACCAGTCCTCTACTGAGGGATATAGTGCCCAGTTGCTTCACTAGCCAGTCCTATGTTCAGGGATATAGCATCCAGCCACTTCAAAAGCCACCCCTCTGCACATGGTATAGTACCCAGCTGCTTCAATAACCATTCCTCTGCACAGGTTTATAGCACCCAACTGCATCAACTGCCAGTCCTCTTCATAGTGTAAATGGAGGCAGGGTATCACTAGTGAAGATAGACACAAGAGATGCAAGGTTCAAGGGTGTTTACTGAACAACAAGGGTTGGAAAAACTCTTATCTGGCCCTATATCTAAAGATTGGAGCACGCTCTACCATCAAATAATAAATAACACAGCCCTGGTCATTCTGTCAAAATAATGTGGGCTATAGTAAATAAACCTATGGCCTGCCCTTACGCTATTACAATAAATGGGCGCGTGGAAAAAGGTGTATGTAAAGGAAAATTAGTGTTATAACAAAGGATCAAGATGGCTGAGTCAGCTCTCCTCCCCACGTTGGACAGCACGGAGTAAGGTGCCCCTCATAGACAGGATGACACACTCTGGCACAGGTTCTCAAAACAAAGGCAGTTCAAAACATGGATCGCGCCCATCTGGCCTTTATTTGTCGCTTGCTCGCTTCAACTCACCGGCTGTGTTGGTTTCTTTGTTCGTATCCTCGATTTTGGAGGCAAGGACGATTCCACAGCTGCGGCTTCACTTCCCAAACCCGGCCGTCAACCCAGGAGGGCTGCTGGTATCTTTTGAATGCAATGTTGGAGGCACTGTTCTCTTTTGCTCTGTCCTCTAAGGGATCTCCCTAGCCGGGCTCGGACACCCCTTGATTTGCAAAGTGTTAAAGTCTTTGGAATTCAAGTCCCAGAATGCACTCTTCTTATTTTGCTCCCAGTTCGTCAGCTCCCCTATATAGCATTACAGGGCCTTGGTAGCTGCAGGAGGTAAAGGGGATAAATTGTTGAGGCCAGGGTCTCGCCACCTGCCCCTCAAAGGCCTGGGCTTTCCGGTTTTGCCCAGGGGAGGAGCTCTGGTGTGGGCACTGCCAGGTAAGTCCCAGCTGCCCCTGGTTTGGCTCCCTGGAGTTAGAACTCCCTTGCCACACTGCAGCCTCCCCTGTACTCACAGGTACAGCAATTAGGCAGTCCTTCTTCCTCCTGGCCTTCCAGGACTCTCCAGCTCGAATTCTCCCTTCTCTGCCTCTGTGCGCCATCCAGCATCCCCAGCTCACTCAAAGTGTGTCTGTGTGCTCCACCTTTGTACTGACTGGGAGGCTTAACAGGTTTCAGGTGGGAATAATTGAAAAGGGAGGCCTGACCTTGCCTTTACCAGGACAAAATGGTGACTTGCCATTGAATCCCTGGTGTATTGTTTTCTATGGGTAATCTTCATAGCTGCCTTTCACCTCTTCTTCTTCCCAGTGGTTTGGTACATGGGATTTCTAGAATGGAGGTAGGTATTGTGGGAGATATCGTTTTTGGGAAGTGGTAAAAATATCAGTAGAAGGGGAACGTTTTTGTTGTTGTGAGATATAGGGTGTTGTGTTTGTTCTCCTATGCCTCCCTTTGATGTGGGTACCTATTGGAATTGGGGAGGGGCAAGGGGACAAGACTTACAATCATCTATAAAGGTGGAGGAAGTGTTGGGCAGGGGTGTGTTGTGAAGAGGGGCATACCGTGTCTTGCCATCATATGTCTCACTCCCACTTCCATAGAACCCCTCACCCATGTGATCCTCCCATACTTGTCCACCCCCAGGGTCTGGAACCAAAAGCGATGGCCATGCCCTGGCCACCTGAGCAAGAGATCTCCGAGGTCTAGATAGTGAGACACCCTTTGGTTTCTCAGAATAGGGATATAATGCTCAGCTGCGTCATGTAAGGGGGGGCATGGCATCACAAATATGACATTGATACAAGAGGTACAATTTGTAAAAACTTTATTCAATTTTCGGGGTTTGGAAAAACTCCTGCTTTGCCCTATAGCTATCACGGGAGTAGTCCATACCATCAAATAATAAAAAAACACAGTCCTAGTCAGTCTCTGTCAAATCAAAGATGGTTCCCCTACAATTTATGGGTAGACTCAGCCGGTGTTTGCGAAGTTGCAACTCCGGAAAGGCTTCTCCGGCTTTGCTGATGCTCATTTGGTTCCAGCATCAGCTCCGCATTCGTGTGTTGGTGAAATTGAAGGACCTCTGCAAGAGCACGCTTCCAACAGCCTCGCCATTGCTTTTGACCTTCTAGTGGTCCCTTTGAAGCATCCATGGCACTGTTCCCGGTCTCACGGCTCTCTTAGTAGGTGTGCTTCCAAGCAGGTGCTTCACCCAGCACGGTTCACCTTCTCACGTCTGCTTCTGTTGTCTGTGCCGCTTCCCGCTCTGCAGCTTCCTTCTCCTCTCCTGAATGAGAGGTTTTCATCAGATTTAAATGTCCTATACAGCTGATTTCTATCATGGTAACTAGTCCGCACATTCAGTTTGAGGTTTCCTTCATTCCTCATTAACTCTTCCTCGTCTCAGTACTTGAGGCTTTGTGGGATTTGAAGTCTATAGGAGTTTTAGGCTTTTTAAGGCTGTTTTGTATTGTAGGGTGCTCGGCAAGAAGGGGTTTCAAGGTTTTACAACCAGAGGAATTTGTATAATGAAAATATGTCATTAGAAACTCTGCAATTATAGGTTCTTCTTTTCTTCACATGAAAGGGAAGAATACCACATCTCCCCGACAACCATCTCCTCCCATGTGATCCTCTCTCATAATACCACCCTCAGGTTCAGGATCAGGTAGCGGCCGTCGTCCCCTGGCCACATGGGAGGATACTGCAGTCTGGGAATCAGATATGACTGCACAGGATTCATCAGAACAGGGATATAGTGTCCTGACACTTCAATAACCAGTCTTGCAGACTGGAATATAGTTCTCAGCAGCTTCAATAACCAGCCCTCCACACAGGGATATAGCCCCTAGCTTCTTCAATAACCACCTGTCAGAAGGGTTGTCATTTGGGAGTCACCAGGGATTGCACCTGCGACCCCCGAGGTCTCCCTTGCCACCCCTAAGAAAACGTAATTTTTCTTTTTTTTTTAATTAGCGCTCCTGGGCTGTGGCCAGTGCCCTGTGCCTCTTTGTTTCTGGAGTAGCTGACTTACTTGTGCAGGCCTCTTAAAAAAAATAGGGGTTTCCACAAGTATAACACTTCGAGCAGTGAACCTAAATAAGAAAGAATAGGAATAAATAGTGTGTCTT
The DNA here is from genome assembly GCF_040938575.1 of Ambystoma mexicanum. Taxonomy (NCBI): domain Eukaryota; kingdom Metazoa; phylum Chordata; class Amphibia; order Caudata; family Ambystomatidae; genus Ambystoma; species Ambystoma mexicanum. The sequence continues at coordinate 45,866,763 of NC_090939.1, forward strand.
TCTGGAATTACAATTATTGCAAGACCCATTAAAGGTTTATTTCAGGCACACTACAGGGCGTGAGTGACTGATTATGTATTTTGCTTTTCGCAATTATCAGTTATATCATGTTTTTTCTGCTGTTGTATCCGTTACGATCATTATAAGACATTCCATCTCGGTTTCCTCGTTTACTTGACAAAATCCTTGTGCCTAAAAGCTTGTTTCCAGTGTGGAATGTTTTGACCATAGCACATCAAGTGACCCTTGATTTCATTGTGCCACTATTAATGCTTGGTTGTAATGTGTCTATCTTTCCCATCTCCATGGCATACTGTTCAGGATGTTTGTTTGCATGTATGAGGTAACGAGTGCCAAGGGCACGGAATGTCATGTGAGTGCGCTGCTTTCCCTCCGCTAGTCTAAATTCTTTAAGACACAGTTAAGAACCCTCCCAATGGTATGCATTTTGCCAACCTCTGAAGCCTGAAAAGTAGATCCCTGCAGGCTTGACCTGTGGCCAACTTTGCACTAGACCTGCAGATGAACTGGCCAGGTGTTGAATCTCAGTTACCAGTTTAATGGTATCCACTACGGAGTAACCAGATTTTTCGTAGTGTACTTAGAAACAATGCTATGTGATGCCACTTCCTGATTTGTCAAGGGGTGATGAAAGGTCAAATCCCATCGCTTCCTGCGATATCACTACTGCTACCCCTAGAATTTGGTGAAATGACGCCGCCTACCTGTCAGCACATATTATAGAGTACCAAGCTGCTACACTAACCAGTAATCTATGCTCAGGGATATAACACCCAGCCACTTCAATTGTCAGTCCTCTGCAGGGGTATATAGCATCCAGCTGCTTCAATAACTGGTCCTCTTTACAAGAAAATAATGCCATCTACTTCAATAACCAGTCCACTGCAGAGGGTTATAGTGCCCAGCTGCTTCAATAACCAGTCCTCTGTACAGGAATATAGTGTCCAGCCTCTTCAATAACCAGCCCTCTTCACAGGGTTATAGTTCCCAGCTGCTTCAATACCCAGTCCTCTGCAAAGGGATATAGCACTAGGCCAGTACACACACTGGTACTCTGCACAGGGATATAGCACCCAGCTGCTTGATAACTAGTCCTCTGCATAGGGTTCTTGTGCCCAGCCGCTTCAATAAGCAATCCTCTGGAAAGGGTTAAAGTGCCCAGCAGCTTCAATAACCAGCCCTCTGCACTGGGTTATAATGCAGAGCCGTTTCAATAACTGGCCTCCTGCACAGAGTATAGAACCCAGCCGCTTCATTAACTAGTTCTCTGAAAAGGATTATAGTGTCCAGCTGCTTCAACAACCACCCCTCTATACAGGGCGATATCGCCGAGCCGCTTCAATAGCCAGCCCTCTGCACAGGGTTACAGTTCCCAGCTGCTTCAATAACTACCCCTCTGCATAGGGTTATATTGCCCTGTAACGTCAATAACGGGTCCCTTGTAAAGGATATAGTAACCAGCTGCTTCATTAACTAGTCCTCTGCATAGAGTTCTTTTGCCCAGCCACTTCAATAACCAGTCCTCTGCACGTGCTATAGTACCCAGTTTAACTCGACGCGCTCCCGTTGATGTCCCCCATAATGCCATTTTCTATGCAATTGTGAATCCCTTCTCTTAGAAGGCACCGAGTTAAGCTGGTCAGGACATCCGCTGAATTTTAAGGGTTTTGTTGCATTAAATCTGGTCAACTTGCCTGCACGTTAACCAACATTTTTTCAGTGAATTTCATGGGTTTTGTTATACCATAGTTGTTTACGGCTCACTAGCCATGGCCTTCGGCCGTGTCTACTGTATACGCTCCCCCAATATGTTTCTTTTACACACACTGCGTGGCCAAAGCCTTTAGCCTTGGCCACGAAGTTGTCTTTCGGGCCCACTAGCCAGGGCCTTTGGTCCTGGCCAGTGACAACGGCCTTTGGCCGTGCTCACTGTATATTTTAAATCACTACCGGGCTACTAGCCATGGCCTTCGGTCGTGTCGACTGTGCATGTACGTCCCATATGTTTCTTTTGGACCCACTAGGGGACATGATCAATATATATGCCATGGGCACTACACTGCATTCTAAATAACATTTTCATTTTTGGACTAATTGTTCACGATTGTTTGTATTGTTTCACGATACAGCTGTTCAAACACTGCACATTTTCCTCTATGGGAAAATGATGGGCTGAAAACTGTGTCGTTTTCTTGGTAACTTTTTCATTTTAGAATGTATGGTTCCCACAATTTGCATTACGGGGGGCCCTTAACCAACTTCATGTTTTCAAAATTTCATCCAAATCCATCTAACAAATCAAATGTTATTAGCAATAGAATTCTGGGGGAAAATGGCTGATTTTTCATTTTCTGCAAATCTGGTCAGCCTCTCTGCTGCAAAGCACCATGGGAGATATCACTATAATTTTGGGAAAAGGGGGCACTCCCTTCTATGTCAAATATTTTTAAAAAACAACTGTATGCAATCCCCACCCACTGTAAATCGGGTCAACGCTTCGTGCCCAAGATGTTTTGTACCTGGTCCAATTCTGTCCAGTGGTTTCTGCTGTAGGCTGCACAGAAATCTGGGAAAATAAATGGAGACTAGGCCGAAATATACGACAGAATCGATGAAAAGTTTAGGCAGCAAACTAATCCCCTTCCAGGAGAAGTCATTCAGATGAGTAGAGTCAATGAAAGGACCCAAAGATAACTCAAGGGGGGACGGAGATGGGGGCTGCTGGAGGAGGGGTTCAAACTTATTAGGACATGATAGGGCGTCACTGGACTGGAAACAGGAGGTAACAAGGGCTTAGGTGGAGATTCAAGGTGCCCGAGTGTTGATGGAATGGACGAGTGATCGTTTGGATAAACGTTGGCTGCCGTAATATACTGCTTTCCACCTTCTCAATGGAGGGGGCTCAGTACCCCTGAACATTGTTCATTGGATGATAAAGAATTGAGGTGAGAACAGACTTCTATCGATTTATAAGGTAATGTAGATTGCACTAAATATTTAGGGGTCAAGGACGACTTGTTGACTTTTCTATTTTGCAGCATTACTTACAAGGCCCACACAGCTCCCTCCCACACCAGCTACCGCTAGCCTAGAATTCCACAATAAATGTTCTCTTATCTCGAACCCCCCAAAAAAGTGGCAAAACGACCGTTCACCCAATGCAATAAAATGGCTGCGAGGATGTGGGCGGGTTCGAGGTTGAATGGGTTCCACAGTCCTATAAGAAATGCCAAGTGATATTAAAATCTTGGAATGCTTTTTCCTGGCAGCAGTAGGTTTATCCTTCCTCTCCCAGATCACGCGGGAAAATCGTAATCTCGTTCCTGAGAACCTTTGCGTGGTTTAGTGGCGTTCATTTGGCCCTTGTCCTGGGGTGACGTTCCAGATGCGTCTTGGCAGTTTGTATCTGTAAGAGGGTGCGCCAGACTGGCTTCGAGAGTGACCAGAGTCAGACCACTCCCCTACACCCCCACACTATCAGTTAGTGCTTCCATGAGACCAGCAGTGTCATTATAGAAATAAAAGTGTGAACTTGCTTTTACGCTTTCATTTTCCGCTCCAGCTCGTTTCTAGGAGGGCAGACGATTGAATCTCTGCTTTGCTTTCCTCCTCTGTCTCAGGAGAGCACTTTGTTTTGCTCCTGCCGGAAAAATTGCAGCCAACATTAACAAAAAAAGTCACTTCCACTTTTTGGGCACAGTACGGCACCCGGTTAGGCGCAGGGATATTAAATTCACTTTGAGCTGGTAAATGTTTGCACATTCATTCTCTTGCTGGCACAGGATTACGCAAAGTGGTGGGGTGACCTGATAGTGAGCTTCTGTAAGCAAGTTAATTGTAAATAAACTAAACTCTCACATTCACGTTCTTGGTTTGGAGAGGGGCGGGGGGCGAGAGGGGTTGCAGAGTAGGCGCTCCACACATAAAACCTCCTGATGGGTCGCGCATAATTCAAAGAACTGATGGCGCCATTTACTGGGCTATGTCTCAATTGCACGGACGGTTACCAAGCAAATGGCGGTGCAGGGCAAGCACGGGCAAGTGCAGCCTTGTAGTCGCTGCCCGACAAGCGCAGGCAGTAGACTGCTCTTTGCCACGGGTTCTGGTCTATTTCTATAAGGGCCTGTGGCTCCTGGCACGCAAGACTTCTCCTCCTACCACCCCCAGGAAACGTTTGAGGTTCAACAGAAGGAACTAGGGGGGCCAGAATTAGGGCAGGAAACTCAACAATTAACCAGTCGCCATCATGCATTAAAACAGCTGAGAGCAAATAGGCTCCTGGAATCCCACCCCGGGCAGGGTTGGCCATGACCCTCAGAGAGGGGGGGGGATTACCAAGCACCAAGACCCGCATTAGAACTGGAAGCCGTCTTGATGGGCGAGGTCCACCAGTCTATCCCTACACACAGTCCTGCCAAACCCAACATTTCAAAACCACAAGCCAAGGATCACAAGGAGCTATTTTCCGCTATTAGAGAAAGTGGGGTCCCAGTGCCAGCAATCATTGACATTCTAAGGCCGTGTAGGGGAGGTTATGCCGGTAAATTATGTGGTTTATGCCGATCTGACCCACATCCTTATGCCCTCACCGAATGAGAACGCCAATACGAAGGGCCAACCAATGGGATTAGGAATAAGGGCCACCCAGCAGGATCGGGAATGTTGACCAGTAGGTCGGAGATGCGGAATAAGGACAGAAATCGTGGGATTACCAATCACAATATCAGGGGGGCTAGCATTCCTGAGGAGCATCACCCGGCATGGGATTAGCAATGAGAAGAGGTCTGGCGTTAACAATGCAGACCTTATGAAGACCACTCTGGATTAGTCGCACGGATATCATGCAGAACTAGCAATAATGGAAAGAGAAAACAGACCGCTGAAACATTGTGTTGCTCAGGTAACCCTAATCCTGCCTCGCTCATAGAGCGCCCAAACCTCAAAAGCACACATCTGCCTTCATCCACAGACCAGGGATATCCAACCAAGTATACCAAGACACACAACACTCTACCCACACTCCCACAGGAAGGTCCCCCTGCCTGCTCACCCCATCTGGCATCGCTCGATCCTCCAGTCAACCCCCCCTATCGGTGCATCCCCATGTGCACCCCAAAATATCACCCTCCACCCCGCTCCCATCGGCCCATTAGATGCACATCTCCACCCTTAAACATCAAACGAAATCAGCACCACCTTTCATCCAGACCATCACAGACATGAGCCAATTTCATCCCCACACTACCTACTCAAACACGGGCACAAGGGATGACCGGAAACAGAGTGGAGTGGAAGGGTAAGGAGGGAGGAGAAGGGGGAACGGAGGGATGAGAGGACAAGGAGGAAAGGGGAGTTGGGAGGGAGGAGAAGGGGAAAAGGAAGGAGAGGAGAAGGGGGAAAGGAAGGAGAGGAAAAGATCTAGTGGACACATTGCAGACTTTAGAACCAGAAAATCTCTGTTCTCATATGACTTCTCCCCTGTCCTAAGACTCTGATCTTGGGCAAATCATTGTATGTCCCTGTGCTTTGGTTTGCTTATCTGCTAAAATGGGGTGGGAGGGGGCAAAGAAATGGAATTAACATTACTATAAATCACTGTATGCAATCAAAGATACTTCATATGAATTGAAGGGTGTGGTTCAGAGGCTACACTGCAGATTCGGATCAAGGTATGTATTTGAACTGTACATGTGGTGCCTAGAGCAGGGGTATAAGGCAATAACCAGCATTAGAAGCACTTTCTGCCACATCGGAGTCTGCACTTAGCACACAGTGGCAGCACCTGCATATGTGAGGCTGTACAATGTGTATAGTGACTCTCTCAGGCCTAGGTGGCATTAGATGGCATTACTAGGGCATCTGAGGTCCCACTTGGCATAACTCGGCGGTACCTGCGCATGGTCTCATGTTGATACTGCAGATGTGACGTATTAAGTGGCTTTAGATAGTGTTACTGCAGCACCAGAGGCTGCACTCGACATCCTGTGGCGGGCAGTGCCTGCATGGGCGAGCTTGTGCTGGCCACATGCTACTGAGACGAGCGAATCTGCACTTGGAATCGGCCTGCAGGAGGCACATAGGAGGCTTCCCGTGAATGAAGTGGTGTCAAGGTCATGAGGTAGTGCTTCCTGTCATGTCATTTGATATGGCTCATGGGCCCACCGTTTCAGTTCACCATTTGGCGCCACACTTGAAACATTGCTCAAGGCTGATCAGTAAGGTAATTAACTGTTGAAAGGTCACTTGCTCACAAATGAAAAGGTCAGGTGGAGGGCAATAGACATTACCTATCCCAGGCACGCCAGGAGGGGCAAATTGCCCCGCACCTCACCGCATAAACAGGGTCTTGAAACAGCAGAAAGTGAACATTAATAACAGCAATCCCCATTCCATGTACTACGATAGACTGCATGGAATGGGGAATTTACCGGTATTCTCTCCACCTGGTGTATGCCAATAGTTCCGGCATATCATGCAGTGGGAACAGTAATACCGTTTGCCGGTTTCCTGCTGGAATTAACAGTGCGATATCAACAGTGTGTGCACCAGCCACTAGGAGACTTACGCAGACCCTCGGAAGTAGCAGTAGAGGCTTTGAAGCCCAGTGAAATATATTTGTTTCACAAAGGCTCTTCCTGGCAGGACTCAAGGAAACAAGACTCTGCTGCCATCTAGCATTCAAGAGTAACATGCGGTTCAATGCCACTTACTGAAAAGGAACTACAGCTAGTTACCAAGCAATTTAAAACCCACCAAGCAAATCTCTCCTTAGGAAAGAGAGTTTTTCAATAGAACTTGAATATATAAACATATTTTACAAAGACTGCGGTAGCAGCCCTATAGTTATGGTTAAGTTGCTCAACTCATAGAAAGAGCACTGTGTTTGGGTGGCTCATAACTTTCCCTCTCTGGACAAATCTTCACCAAACTTTGCAAAAAAAGTATATTGTCCCCTCGGAGTGATTCTACAAAGTTTGGTGTGATTTCGTCCAGGGGGCAAAGTTAAAGGGGGGGTTGTCAACATTTGGTCAAGACGCAATGTAAAAAAAAAAGTTGTGCGCGTCTTCACCCCAAACCGCTGGATGAATTGTCACCAAATTTGTGCCAGGATCAGCGTCTCAGTCCCAAAAGCAAATTTGGTGTATATCCATCTAGTAGTTTTTTGAAAAAAAAATGGCCAAAACATACAAACACAAAAATTAGTGATATCTGGGTCCGGTCCGCAGACTCATTTCCTGATTCGGAGTCCGGGAACACCCCTGAACCAATCAGAGAGCACCGTGATGTTCGTGGACATCATATGCACCCACTGATTAGATGTTCAAAAAACGTAAGGTACGTTATATTTTTTGAAACAATCACTATATTGGATCCGCAGACAGCTGCCGTTGTCCACAGACATCGCAGTAAAACATATTAAAAAACACAACATTGCACTTCTCTGGGGATGTGAGACGTGATGAGCATGGAATATGGCCATAAAAAGTCAGAAATCAGGTGTTTTTTCATCTACATAGTCTACGAATATCTCAAATGTTCAGCGACATTCCTGTGGTGTTCACAATCATCAAACATCTCAGATGTTCGGGGACATCCATGCATATTTCAGTATTACAGGATTGGTGAAAAGCAGTTTTTGGATGCCTTATAACTTGGTGCCACTCAATGAAACTGCAATATCATTTTAGACGTGACCCTGAATGGTTCTGCAAAGTTTGGTGCTGTTTCGCCAAGAGGGAGCAAAATTGGAGGGGAGGTCCAAAAGTATTTGAAAGATTTATAATTGAAAGATTTATAAATTCGGTGGCTTTTGACGAATCCGCACAAACCTTTTCAGAAAGATTATAGACCCAATCTTGAATGTTTGGGCAAAGTCTGAATAGATTTAGTAAAGTGGAGGCTAAGTTATATGACTATTGTTTGTACGCACATTTTGACACTTTTCAAAATATAAAACATGGACGGATTTGCAGCAAACTCATGCATGGAGCACTGGCAAGGACCCGAAAGCATTGTTTTGCAAATGTGTCCTTGTTTTATTTTTAGAAAAGTAGCACAATGCAGGTAATAATGTTTTGCTTAGATGAGTACATTCTTTAATGCATTAAGTAGTTCATGATGGGTCTCCCGATCATCCCTGAGATTTTGTTACCAACATTATAAACACAACCCCTTGTAGGGACTTTTCATCAAAATAAATTTAATATGTAATATCATCGTGATGTCATCAATGACATTTGTGATGTCATCTTTGATGTCCTGGGTGTAAGTCTTAGCAGTGCACAGTGGTGGCGCGAGTTATGGTTTCTTAGCTTACTATAACTGGTGAATTTCTGGGGTTTTTCGGTTTTACTTGCAACCATAACGTCCCTTTAACAAAGTCTTTTCACTGAATTTCATAGGTTTTAATTCGTGCAACTTAACCATAATGTCTCTTTAACAAATTGTTTTCACTGAATATGAGTATATATATATATATATATATTTTGAGAAAACCAGAGGAGAAGGGACGGACCGCACTCTCCGTGGACCCAAGGAGGTCCTACAATCCCAGATGGGAAGAGAACCCAAAAATATATGATGCTCACACGGTAAGAATAGGAAGTTTTTAATAGTAAAAAACTGCACGGTTGTACAGAGCAAAAAGGCTGGGGAAACAGCAAGACAAACAGAGGCAGGACGCCTGGTACACGGCCCACCTACAACGCGTTTCACGCTCAACTGAGCGCTTGATCACGTAGCACAACAGAGGACAAAGACACAATTAAAAATAACATGTAGTCCATCATCTATGTTAGTTGGAATAGAGGTACACAAGAGGACTGATTCCATGGCGGCCATGTTGGAATGGAGATTCAACAATAAGCCAACAGTGTAACACTTATACCGACCTAAAGTAAAGTACAGAAATAGAAGAAAAATTCTATACAGACAGCCATGCGAGTCAAATCCCTTGTACCTGGAATTCCAACGTATATAACTGGTTTTAAAAAACAAGATATTACAATGCATATTTAAAGATTGAATAAGTGCACAGTGCACTTAAAATAAATTATAAGATTGCAGCTTATAAAAGTCAATCAATTAATCTTAAAACAAGCTAAAGAAGCTAAAAAAGCAACACGATACCATGTGCAATCAGGCTTTGTGCAAATCCACAAAATATCAGCATAAATATGCAAGATTTGGCTTTGTGCAAATGAACAAAATAGCAGCATAGCCATGTGCAAAATAGCAGACATTGCAACACGTTGTCATAGTAGACGGTTCAAAAGGCTCAGTGCCAAAAAAATAGTCATGGAGGAACCATCAGAGTTGTAAGATGATCAGAATACGAAGATATGTAAAAAATGATCAGAATTAGAATTCTGATCGTAAAATACAAGGCAACAATGATTGTAATAAATCAATCAAAAAGCATTACATATTCTGACCAATAATGACAAAGTGCAGGTGCAAGTCGGTTAAGAGCAGCATGAAAAAATGTGCAAACAGGCAAGATCGTATCGGCCATATTGACATAAAGTGCAAGTGCAAATCAATCAAAAAGCAGCATAAAAGTTGTGCAAACAGGCAAAATCACGTAAGCAACTATAATTAGCAGCAATTTGGCAGATTAATAGGCAGATGGTATCACAACTAACAAAGATGAACACTTTTGTAAGACTAGCTGAATACCTCGACTGAAGCATGTAAATTTGAAATGATCTTGTACAACCAGATAACCAAAATAGAGAAGGTGTTAAAAAGCACCAACTGTTAAACATGAAAGACTACAACAAAAAAATATAGACAAAAAGTGTCAAATGTCCAACTAGGTCATGAAGATAACAGCTTGAAAAATAAGACTAAAAGTAAAACCAATCCCATTTATAAACCTTAGTGGTAATATAGCCATCGTAGTGGTAATGGGGAAAAGATGAAACTAGACCACAGGTCAGGGACTGAAAAGTGAAAAAGGAAAAACATGTTCATTCCAGAAAACAAAAGAAACGAAAGCAACAACACTCGTAAATGAGAAAGCACAATCCCATCATCTGAATATAATCAGAAACGAATCGATAACTTAAGGAAAACCAATCCAAAGCAAACAATTAGCAAACAAAGGTCTCTTATGTGCCTAAAAACGTATAAAGCTCCTCGTCAAGATTGTGGCCATTGGGGAACTTGGTGTCGAAATCCAAAATAAATCTGGTCTCTAGCTGTCTTAGTTTCAGCACACGGTCCCCACCTCTAGGGTGGATCGGAATGTGCGCCACTGCGAAGAATTTAAGGAGAAAAAGGTCATTGTTGTGTTTTTCTTTAAAGTGCTTGGCCATAGGGTATGCGGGATCAGAGTTTTTGATTGCCCTGAGATGCTGTAATATTCTGAGCTTAAGCTTACATGTGGTACTCCCGACATACCATCTCATGCATGGACATGAGAGCACATAAAAGTGGTATCACAATTCATTGAATGTTTGATTAACTGGTTGCATTGGGTAACCGGATGCAAAAAGGATTTGCATGTAATGGCACGAGCACAGGCCTTGCATTTGCAGCATTTAGTAAAGCCTATGGGGGATTCCATCAATGATTTCATGAGAGATGGGTTGGTATTGATAGGTGGCAAGAAGCTAGAGACCAGTTTATCCCTGAGCGAGGGTACACGCTTGTACGTGATAGTAGGACGTTTGGAAAGCAGAGGACATAAGTCCTTGTCAATGATGAGAATACGCCAATGTCGCTCTATAATTTTGCGAACATGATTGGAAGCATTGTCAAATGTGACAATCAGATGGGGTTCATCGTTGACAGTAGTTCTGGCAGGCTTAATGCCATACAATAGGCGGTCCCTAGATAGTCCACGTGCTTTGGTGTAGGCCAATTCTATGATTCTGCGCTCATAGCCTTGCTTAACAAAATCTGGAGCCGCCAGGGCACAGTGATGATCAAAGGATGCTAGATCTGTGCAATTCCTACGATATCTAATAAATTCCCCATATGGAATACTGTGTTTACATGACGTAGGATGACAGCTTGTGGCATGTAAGGGCAGACCAGTGTTAGATGGTTTTTTGTATAGTGCTGTACGAAGGCCAGATCTTTCAAGAGTCACCACTATATCAAGATAGACAATTTCAGTCGTGCTGTTGCATTCTGTGAAGCTCAGATTAGACATGTTGGTATTGATCTGTTTCACAAATGATTGCCATTCAACTTCGGTCCCCTTCCATATGACGAATAGATCATCAATATATCGCCACCAGGCGACAATATGTGTGGCAAAGCTAGATGCAAGTAGATCACTAAGGAAAGTAGCCTCCCACCATCCCATTGTCAGGTTTGCATATGAAGGAGCAAAAGTACTGCCCATGGCAGTACCCCTTACCTGACGAAAAAAAGAACCCTCGAACAAGAAGACATTGTTGTTTAGGCAGAAAGAGAGCATTTCAAGAATCATGGAACTGTGGCTGTAGAAATTCAATGAGCGGGTATCGAGAAAATATTTGCAGGCACCCATACCAACTTGATGGTCAATGGAGGTATAGAGAGAGACAACATAAAGGGTTGCTAAAAGCAACCATCCTCCCAATGTATGTTTGAGATATGTTGTAGAAAATCTTTGGTGTCCCGTAAATAAGAAGGAAAACTGACACAAGGGGAAATAAAGTTTTGTCAACAAACTGGGCCAAATGCTCAAGGAGAGAAGTACACAGAGTAACAATAGGCCTGCCCGGTGGATGTACAAGAGATTTGTGAGTTTTGGGTAAAAAATAGATTGTAGGTATAGTGAAACAGGATGGAGCTAAAAATTTTACAAAATCATCATCTATGAGGCCAATGTCAACCCATTTAGTACATACATTTTTGAGTTCAGACTGTATGTCATCGAAGGGATTTTTCGAGAGTTGGGCATAACACAGTCGATCTTTGAGTTGACGGTTGGCCTCCATTACATAGTGTACTCGATCTTGAATTACAATATTAGAGCCCTTATCGGCCGGTTTAATAATAATGTTCGGCAAGCTTTGTAGTTCGCCGATGGCCGCGAGTTGGGCAGAAGTGAGGTTGTGTTTGCTCTTGATGGTACTGCTTCGTAGTTTCCTAAAATCACTAATGCACAAATCATAGAATGCTTCAATACATCCACCAACAGGAAACTGTGGATTAAACTTGGATTTATCCTTGAGTTTGGTGCGTACATCCCAATCAGGGTCAATGCCAAACTCAGCGAGACAAGCATTTGACGGATCATAGTCAGTCTTCAAGATAGGCCAGGTCCATAAGAGATGGAATATCAGAGATCAGAAGGTTGGTATGACCAGTACGGGATGTTGATGGTTTTGGCACAGTTGTATTTAAAGAAAAACATTTCTTGAGTCTGATCTTTCGAATAAATGTATCCAGGTTAATGCGTGACTGGACATAGTCAAATGCTTTAGTGGGGCAAAGGTTAAGGCCAAGTGAAAGGACCGAGGCTTGGGCTTTGGTGAGGACATGAGAGGACAGATTGATAATTTGACACAACTTCATATTGTCACTGGTTATTTTTTGGTTCCAGAGCGCGTTGCTCTGCTCTCTTGGCATGCTTCTGGGCCCTTTCCCACACTGGCCTCGCCGAGTTGTTTTCCTCCTCGTGATTTCTGTTCCCTTCCTCTTCCTTTTCCTCTGCCTCGCCCCCTTCCCTGTTGCTTCTGATTCTTCCCATCCTGGCATAGCAGTCTTATCTCGTCTAAAAAATTTAGTCTGACAGAGGGCTCCTCATTTTCAAAGACTGAGACATCTGATTCAGACGAGATAGAGCCAAGGTCACCACCAGCTGTGGGCTGGATTGTTGGTTTTTTGCGTAGTAAATCAAATCTTCTAGCAAACGTGAAGATCCTGCCTGTTTCATAGTCAATTTTGTCCCTGATAAACTTTCGATGCTTTCGTTGTTTAATATCATCTTCATATACAAGTAACAATTTGTTGATTTTGACACGAAGTTGTTTCCCCTCCTCAGAGTTCGACAATTTATTAAGTTCTGTTTCCCTTTTCGCAAGCTCTTCCAATGCCTTTGCTCGATCTGATTTAGCATATTTGACTAAGATGGTAAGGAAGTGTGCTGAACACCCTTTACTGGCATCTCCCCATTCCTGGAGCATGTCAGGATCCTGATCCTCAAAGGACGGCATTGTCAGAATTCGAATTCGTAGTCCTCATGGTATGCGCCCGACGTCCAGATAGTTTTGTAGAGAGTGTTCCTCCCACCATTTGGAGATTTATATATATATATATATATATATATATATATATATATATATATATATATATATATATAGTTAGGAACCGGAGGGCGTCCTCACTTCATTTTCCCCCCAACATCCTCCGCTTGGGTGGCCAGGGAAAGGCCATTGCTTTTGGATTGTGACCCTGGGGATGGATATGCGATATGCGATGGAGGATCACCTGGGTGGAGAGAACTTGGGAGTGGGAAAGAGGACATCCTTAGGTGAGACATGGTATCCCCCATTCCCATTTCAGAATGAACCCTCTGTCCCTCAAGCCTTTGAAGACTACTGTCAGCACCTTCCCTTTTCTTCCCTCCAAAGTATCTCCCAAAACCACCACTTCAACACTGGAACGAGGAAGAGACCAACTAGGAGGATACATCCTCATTTGGGTGAGATAAAGCCATGTCAGCCTTATATTGTTAATAAGTACCAAGATGAGGAAGAATCAACACAGAGTTATTCACACTTTCTTTCACTCAGATAGCCCCATACAACACTCTGGTACTGCGACGAAGAAGAGAGCTATGGAGTTGTACCCGTGGAACAGCCATGCATGTCCAGTTACACTATGATCAGGCAATTGAACTTGATGTAATCAAAATGTAGTTATTGGCGCCCATCTGTGAGAATGCACATGGCTGTACCCACTCTTTAGCTCACTGTACCTTTCACAGATGGGAAAATATCCATTTGCATATCAGTCTTTGTCCCACCCACAGCCTTACGACTATTCACCCTTTACTCTGAACCCTCACTCTGCCGTCAAACAATCTTCTGGCATCTGCCGACTGTTCAAAGAACTTGATCTGGATGTCCTCCGTCTCACCGAGACATGGTTCATGACCACCTCTGTCACAAGTTTTGATACTCTCCTCCCTGATGCCTACAAGATCCTCTCTGAGCCCAAAACCAACTGTCCAAAAGGTGGAGTAGCTCTGATCATTCTGGAGTCGATCCCTGCTTCTGTTGTTCCTATGTAGGACTACTCCTCCTTTGAATTCCTGGTCTGCAGGCTCTCTATCACTCCTGGCCTCTCTCTTACTGTGGCCACCACACCCTCTTCCTCTCCGAGTGGTCCGGCCTCTCCTCTTCTCTCTTCACCTCTACCTCTGAACTGCCTGCCTCTGCTCTCCGTCCTCTACACCTCATCCAAAACAGGACTGCAAGACTTGTCCTTGGCCTCAAGCCCAGGGATCATATCTCTCCAGTGGCAGCAAGGATCATGTTCAAGACCCTCTGCATTGTCCACACGCTCTTCTGGGGCCTGGGACCACAATACCTCCAACTCTCTCTTTGGAAATATCTCCCAACTCAAACTCTTCGCTAATCCACCTCCAACTCCGTGAGGGTTAGTCGCTTCTCGAAGCAACGAGTTGGGGGTAGATCTTTTTCTTAGGCAGCCATCTCCCTCTGGAACAGCCTCCCGGCCTCTCTAAACCTTGAGCAGAACCATCTCTGTTCCGGAAGCACCTCGAGACCTTCTTCTTTGCTTCTGCCTTCTCTCTTCCTCCCCCCAGCTGATCACTTGTCTGACACTGCACTAGTCACCTGGCTACCCTCTGAACTCGGGCCCAGGTCCCTGCCCACCCAGTTGCACTCCTGCACTACCTCCTGGCATCCCCTTTACTTGTGGTCTGTATCTGCCAACCTACAGTCCCTCTACCTGCACTTATTGACACCTATTGTCTGCACTTGTAACACTGGCACTTCCAACATGTTGGCTGCACTTCTTGTTTGTGATTCCATGTCTGGCACTTGCCTATCTCCTCTCCCAACCCCTGGCTCTTCTCCAGTCCCCTCTCCCCTGCACTTGCACAATCTCAATGTCACTAGGCCTAGAAAGATCGTTTTTAGTCCTCCCTCCCCTCCCTTGCCTCATCGCACCTTGAAGCACTTGTGTATAGGTGCATTATAAATGCCATATCATATCATACCATAACCCCTCCTCTGGGCTCTTTCACAACCTCTGTGACTATCTCTCTCTATTTCTATTTTACCCTCTTGCCCGACACACTCTGCCGGGCACACCCTGGATGTTCTCATCTCTTTACACATCCCCCTCTTTAAACCTCTCACCACTCCTCTCGCTTGGACGGACCACTTTCTGCTCTCCTTCCACCAGACTCTCTCTGTCACCCAGGTGAAGCGGACCCCGGCACTGCCACCTACCATCTCGGTCATCCGGGCCATGAAGTGTGCGTCAGTGGAGGCTTTTGCTGCTATTTTCTCTCCTCCTCCTATGCCTGCAACTGACTCACACTCTGGCACAGCCCCCTCTCACCTGCACATCTCTATCTCTAACACTCTTGATGTCCTTGCCCCTGTCATGAGGATCTGTTTGAAGCCCGCATCCAAGTGCAGCTCTTGGTATGATTCCGACCTTGCCACTCTCAAACGCACGTGCAGGGTGGTTGAGAGGAAGTGGGGGGCATCGGGCACATGCTCTCACAAACTAGCCTGTTGCCTACTCCAAAGGCAATACAGACTATCTGTCCTGTCCAAGAAGAGAGCCTACATCCAAGCCTGCATCTCTGTGGCCTCTAACAACATGGCCAAACTCTTCAAAATCTGCAAGGAGCTGGCCAATCCTGCTGCAGTCTCCCCTTTCCCGTTCCCTGCCAGGATCCTCTGCACGGCACTGGGTTCTCACTTCACCACTAAAACTCAGGACATCCTGTCCTCTCTCTCCTCTTTCTCTCCCACTAACTCTCTCAGCCCCTTTCTGGCCACCTCCCCCTCTCCTCCTCCTTTCTCCTCTTTCCCTGTGTTCACTCCTGAGGATGTTTCTAGACAAGTCCGATCTATGAAAGTGTCGTGCAAACAGGTGCTTCCCTGCTCCTCCAGAACCATCAAGGACCACATTGACACCCTTGCTCCAGCAATCACTCTTTTGTCACTGGAACTTTCCCCTCCCCCTAAAGCACCCCCTAGTGCCTCCCCCTAAACTACCCCCTCGTGCACCCCATCCTTAAGAAGACTTCTGCCGATCCTTCCTCTCTGGAAAACTACTGCCCAACCTCTATCACTCCTTTCCTTGGCAAACTCCTGGAAAAGCTGGCCATATCCCAGCTTACTCTCCATAAGGAATCTGTTGGTTGTCTCTATGACCATCAGTCTGGCTTCAGAGCAGCCAGAAGCATGGAAAATGTTCTCCTGAACACCCGTGAAGACCTGCTCGCTAATCTCGACTCTAGCCTTCCTTCTGTCCTCATCCTCCTTGATCTTTCCGCTGCTTTCGACACATTTAACCACACTATCCTGATCAATCGTCTCTGTGACAACCTTGGCATCTTGGTCAGTCCCTACCCTGGTTGACCTGCTTCCTCCTGGATAGACCCTCCCAGGTCCAACTTGGGTCCTTTCTCTCCACCACCTCTCTCTCCACATTTAGTGTTCCCCAGGACTCCAACCTCTCACCCTGGCTTTTCAACGTTTACTTGGCACCTCTGGCCCACCTCATCTCTACCTTCTCTTCTAACTTTCAGTGTTATGCGGATGACACTGCGCTCTCTCTTTCAGGCTCCTCTCAGCCTCCTCTTCTCTCTCACTCAATTCTGGTTGTTTATCCGCGATTCAGGAGTAGTGCACCTCCAACGATCTCTGCCTTAATGCCAGCTAGACTGAGATCCTTCTCATTGGGACCCCTGCTCCCACTTTCCCTCTTTCACTGTGGCTGCCCCTCTTGGGCCCTCTCCCTGTGCCTTTCAGAATGGCTGAACTATGTCTGGTAACCCTTAACGCCCAGCGATTGGGACATCCAATTAAGAGACGAGGAGTACTTAATTATTTACGAGACACACAATGCAACATCGCATTCCTCCAAGAAACACACCTCTATGCCCATGAATTGGGAAACTAGGCCAGGGATGGGTTGGGGCATCAATTCACCCATCACATAGGGGAAATGGGGGCGTTTCTAATCTGATACACAAACCCCTCCCGGTCCATACAATACACACCATCTCAGACAAAGACAGAAGATACACTCTGTTCCAGGGCATGCTTTGGCAACAACCTATTACCCTGTTAAACATCTACACTCCCACCAGAGACACACGCACGTTTTTCAGACGTTATCGCAAAATGTGCACCGTTTCTGTGAAAACTCATACTCATCAGCGGGGACTGGAACATAATCCTGGATATGACAATGGACCGTCAAGGCACAATATTATCGTTCCTCCCCAACCCACGCAAACATGCCACCATACTCACACTCATGGCTGATCTGAGACACACAGACATATGTAGACACCTCCATCCCCTACGCCAAGATTTCACATTCTCCTCTAACTGCCATAAGTCATATTCCAGACTAGACGTCTGGTTGGCCCCAACGAATATTCTTCCACACGTGCAATATTGTGCAATTCTCCCTATGACAGTACCAGACCATGCTCCTGTGCTCCTCTCAATTAAGATAGCGGATACACCCCCGGTCAGGCTACCCTGGTGCCTGAAATTTAGAGCACTGACATATCCAGACTTCCCTAAAATGCTAGAGGAAGACATAGACCTGTTTTGGCGTACTAACCTGACCCCTGACCACACCCCTGCCACCTGCTGGGACGCTTTCAAATCTTTCCTTAGAGGGCAATGCATATTGGGTTGGGCCCACAAACTAAAGGGGGGGAGGGAGCGAGAAACCCTATTGGGACAGACATTGCATCTGCAGAAACACTAAATAAACAGACCTGCGACCCTGCCACATACACGCGACTAAACATGCTTAGAGGGGAAATCAAACAGATTACAACTCAGCGGGAGCAAAAATCAATCTCTAGTTGGTCACAGACCTACTACTAGGATGCTGACAGACCTCTACACCTAATGGTGCTCGCCCTTCGCACCATTCAGGCCTCCCAACAAATTCTCAGCATCAGAGACAGGGATGGGAGGGTACTAACCAACGAGAAAGGCATCAATAGTCGCTTTGAGGAATTTTATTGTGAACTATATGCCGAACCAAGACCAATTGACCCCGAAAATATAGAGGCGTTCCTTGCCATGCTCCACCTAAACATGATCAGCGACTGATAAAAGACAGAATTAACAAAGCAAGTAAGGATGGAGGAAATCACCCAAGCCATTGCCTCACGATCCAGGGGGAAGGCATCAGGACCTGATGGCATACCAATAGATTTGTATAAAGTAATGGCAGACCGTAAGGCCCCACTGCTCGAGTATGTTTTCGCCAAAGCAGCATCAAAAGGTCTTCTCCCTGAATCGATGATGGTGGCCAATATAGTCATCTTTCATTAACATGGCCGAGACCCTGAAGACTGTGGATCCTACCGGCCAATCTTACTTATCAACGCTGATGCCAAAATATTGGCTAAGTGTTTAGCTCGTAGAACCGACAGGATACTCCCACAACTAATCCATAAAGATCAGACCAGATTTATCCGTAGAGTCAACGTCAGGTGGCTCTTACACGTGCTCGCTGGACGCGACAGTCCGGGCAAATTGTTATTAACAATTGATGCTGAGAAAGCTTTTTTTTATTGAAACTTTAGCGCAGCGTACCCGTTAGCAAACCAACAAGTTGCCAAGCTTTTGTTACAACACATCATCATATATGTCTTGTTATCCATTACAATTTAAAAACCAATCAACAATCCAGCATATAAAATTGCATCATATCATAACAGTTTAAGAATTCCATGCGACATAATTTTTCAGTTAAATTTAGAGAGTCCAAGAAGTTCACGATTGCGCAGGTCAACTTAATGTTATGTCCGGCAACCGCATAAGACCACCAATTTTGATTGTCTGATTCAACAGGAGTAAAGTGACATAGACGACGTGAGCTTAGCGCAGGGCATCCGGTAATTAGATGTTCGATGGATTCAATTTGAAGATTGCAGAATCTGCAAAGATTGCCGTTTGCTTCATTAATATGTTGTAGGAATTGCATTTCCCTGGTGTTTAATGCGTTCAAACGCAGCCTAAAAAATTGGTCACGATGATGTTGCGAGGGGCAGGTTACCAAGTAGCGACAATAAGCATTGAGTTTGTGTTCGCCTATTCCCGATCTCAAGAATGTAGGCTTCGTTTTCAGCAGATCGTAATTCTGGATCCAACACCATCGGTCAAATTTCTTTTTTACACACTGAGGTGGCTGAGCAAGTCAGCTATGTTCAAAGTGGCATTGTTTAGAGTAGCTTCTAGTAATTGCTGCCAGTCTCCAAGAAGTCACCAAGAAGGCTGAGAAAGCATTTGACAAAGTAAGGTGGGAGTGTACTCCGAGACCCCCGGCCGGCCCATAGAGCCGAGGTTTCCTCAGAAGTACTTCAAGACCAGATAGCTGCACCCTTGAGATGAATGGGGGTGCAGATTCATTACTCTAACACAAATCAATAAGGACAACGCAATGGTTTGGCAAAGGGAGTCCGTTTAATGACAAGTACCAAAAACGGGGAGTCATGTATATCAGCAGTGATGCGATTGTCCTTCTCGCTTCAACTCCAACGAACTTCATACAAGTTGCAACATTTATACTCAAAACTCATCATAATTGACGTGTAACACTCAAAGGTTAACATGCAATTCTATTGGTTTAGGGAAAGGTAACTTTAATATAGGTACTATATCTGTATATGGTAACAGAGTGAGGGGATTTGGTAAACACTGTCAGGTGGGCGTCTAAGCCCTTCCTTCAAGAATGACTACTGTAGACGTCACTAAAAGTACAACATCTCATTGGTTCTACTAACTATAGGACCCTAGATTATTTGGTCCATTGTGATTGGGTTGGCACCAACCCCATGCATACTGTTCCACTTCGCTTAGCAGCACGCAGAATCGTCCACCAGGTGCGGGATGCCGCTTAGTTACCTGGCCTTCCTCCAATTATGGTTACAATCAATCATCACTTTAGTAGCCATGTGTCAATTAGTTCACAGTGGTTGGCCTAGAAACTAGATCTTCTGTCTGGAAAAGTTCTGATATCTTCACCTGGTCAGGTGCCAAGCGTAGGTGTGAACCCTCGCTGCTTCTTGCTCGGCTGGACACGTGATTCCTACACTGTGAATTTGTCTTGTTTCTCTCAATTTGTGTATTTGATTCTTATTTCCCATGCCACCTGGCTTCGCCTTCTTATCTCGACCTTTCAGAGACAGGATATTCTGTTCTTAGTTTCAATTAAATGTAGCTACTGTTCGCTTCTTTTATTAGTATGACTTTGACTTCCCTGGCACGAGTTGCATCTGCCGAGTTTCGATTCAGCCGTCTCTTCTTGTTCTTTTAGATATGAATCTTCTCGTGTTTGGCCTTTAGTAACCTGGGTTGATTCTGCTTTGTTTGCAAAGTGGAAATATACTTATTCTAAAGTACTTTGTTTGAGGTAGATTAATGTATAATGGCGCTTGCCGCACTAAGCTTCTACTTAGCATAGCAAACCACACTGTTTTCTTAGCTTTCTTGCAGTTCCAAGCATATTTACAGGTGTAAACAGGTCGACTGTCTTCATTTTGCTTACAGATTAATTCTCGTACATTTGGACATCATTCTTTTGTTTTAGGTTCATGATATCCTTACTCGTGGCGTTTCATCTCTTTGTGTCATTCTCAGGTCATCATTTCTTCTATCTGTGAGTCTGTCCGGGTCCTCGTGACGTCACCATTCGTCTTCCATTAAGACCTTTTTGGTTTCTCCCAGGACTGTACTTAATCAATCTTCATTTCGTCTCATTTGCTGGTAGGGTTTCCTTAATGGATACCTTACTGTCCATGGTTTTCTGGGTATCGGTACTTCAATAGGTGTTGCTCTTCTGATAGGCACTGGGCAGATACCTACTGTGGCTCTCTGCTGGTTTAATTTCTCATCATGCATCACATATTTTGGTGTGAACGTTACTGGTACTTCAAAATGGGCGACTGGAGTGTAGGTTTTATTTGGGACCTCCTCTACAGGACTTTATGTTCAGTGAACTCACGACCTATGGGTTCCACGGCAGCGCTACTGAGGCTCATACACTTGTTATATACCAATCCCCAACGTGTCTGTAACCAGGAATGTAAATGCCTCCTACAAATTCAACCTGTACTCGGACACCAGACAGGGCTTCCCCATCCCCACTCTTTTGTGCATTGTCCATTGAACAAATAGTGGAAAAACTCTGCAATGACCCATTCTGTAATGTTGTGATGAGGAGTCCCCGCCCCATTTCGTCTTCAGCAACACTCCATTAAATACCTGGGAATTCATATCCCCCTTCTATTCAGGAAATCACCAACCTAAACTACCCATCTACCCTGGCGAAGATCAATGCTAATCTCGCTAGATGGAACACATTACCAGTATCATTAGTAGGGCATATTAACGCTTTCAAGATGCACTCGCTCCCAAAACTAATCTATCTTGCACCGATGCTCCCATGTGCTCCCTCACTGAAAATGTTAAAGGATCTGGACAAGCAGCTGTCCAAATTCATTTGGAAAGGCCAAAAGGCCAGGATAAGGCTTGCAATTCAACAAGCCTCCAAAAGTGATGGCGGCCTACTGGTACCAGTGTGGCGAACCCATTACCAAGCCGCCCAAATATGCTGGCCAAAAGATGGCTCGACATATCCGACTCAGCCAGCTGGCAACAATCAAACTCTCTCTGTCACTATTTATGCTGGCGGAAGTTCTGGCCATTCCCCTGAACGAACTACCAGAAAGCATCCGAACACACCCGCTGTTAGGCTCAACATTAACGCAATGGCCTAGGATGAGGGGATTATTGGGGTCCGACACTAGGGCTGCTCCTGTGTGGATCAGTGTTCATGCAATTCTCTCAATAGGCCTAGACCACACCTTGCACAAACATCAAAACTCCCTGTGGCCAGAAATCAGGGTCACAGTCCTGTATGATGGGGACAAGATACTTGAGTTCCCGGATGCCAGCAGAATACTCCGACTTCAGTGTATGGAGAGGATACACTGCCACACCATACAAGATGTGATTAAAATCAAACACCACCAGACATACATTACAAGACACCCCCTTAGCAGGCAAACAGAAAATGATATGAAACCCCACTGAATATCTGAGACTGTGCTCGTTCTACACCATATGCACTCTGAACAATACTGAAGAATCGGTGCACAAGGGTAGGACTTAATTGTATATTTATTAATATACATTTATTTACTTATCAACTTTGTTTAATCTGGTTCAATATACTATATAACAAGGGACATGAACAAAGAGTCTTCTTGTCTTCACTTCTCCATCTCTCCAACTGTCATTTCCTTCCCCTCGTGTTCCAAACCCCCTCTCTCTGTGTTACGTCATTACTCTCCGCAGCTCGTGCCTTCATCCCGCGCCGGGTGTACGGGCTGTATGCATGGGCTACATGATGCTCAACACTACACATCCCCCTTCTTTATAGAACATAGACTTGAGTCTATTCATATAATCTAGTACACATAGTCATATAGATATTTCGGTGGTTTGTAATTTCTCCCTGTTCTAGATCGCATCATTTCTTCTCTGTCTTTTCCTTCTGGCTGGTTATCTGTGCACGTTGGCAAGGAAGACACACTCAAAGAACTTCTGTTTCTACCACTATTCCTACCACTTTTCTCTTCCCATCTGCGCTCATCATCTCTGTTTAAGACTTCACTTCTCTTCTTTCTTTCTCTCTTCCTCTCTCTGCTCATTTCTACCATATCACTATTTCTATTTTTCACACTCTCATCTCTTAGTATCATTACTCTTTCGTTATTCCAGACTCTGCCATCCTGTGTTTTGACTGCATGAGAATACACATTCACAACTCTAACTGGTCGGGACCATTGACATCCATTTTGTCTCAGATTTACTGGCAGATTTATTCTGACCCAACTTCCCTCTCGAAACTCAGGCTTCTTCCGGAAACATTTCCTGTCATGCAATCTTTTATTATTCATCTGTCTCTGCATAATATTCTCTTTTACCCTTTCTACATTAATTACTTTCTTCACAAGTTCACTCATCCATCCTGGGTACATTTTTGTGTGGCCTTTCCTCCCCCTACTTAATTCAAAAGGAGTAACTCCAGTGGAGCTGTGAGGGGTAAATCTGTGGGCTATTAAAGTCTCCTTAACAACTTCTTTCCACTCTCTCCCATTTGCCCATGCTAACTTGATAGCATCCTTTATCACTCTGTTAAAGCGCTCTACAATCCCATTGGTCTGTGGATGGTAGATGGCACAAAATGTATGATCAATGGCTCTGTCACTCAAATATTTCTCCATTTCCCTGGATTTAAATTGGGACCCATTATCTGTGAGAACCTCTTTTGGATAACCTTCTCTTTCACACAGTGCTTCTATGAATTCTATAACATTACGTGTAGTAACTTGTGGTAAGAAAGCAATCTCAACCCATCTGGTTAGCATATCAATGACTACTAAACAATAAGTTGAACACCCATCACTCCAAATTGGGCCAATCACATCCATAGCAATTTTGCTCCAGGGACTCTCAGGGATCTCTCTCAAAACCATCGGATAACTAGCACCCCGGCATATTTTATCACTTTTTGAACAAAGGATACATTTCTTGACTTGATCTTCAATTTCACGATCACATCCAGGCCACCAATAGGTATTCCTAATCCTCCTCTTTGTTTTTACAATCCCTTGGTGTCCTTCATGGCCCATCTCTATAATTTTCTTTCTCAAGCTGGTAGGAGGAATTATTTTGTCACTTTTCATTAAATATCCACTTTGCAGGTATAATTCTTCTCTTACGTCCCAAAATGCTTTGACACTAGTGCATATCATCTCATTCTTTCTCCACCTTCCTTCTTTGACCATTTCCACTATTTCCAGTAATGTTTCATCTTTTTTCATTTCATCATTCCATTCTTTTTCAGTCACGGCTTGACTTTCTACTGCACAAACTAAATCTTGTTCTTCAGCTATGTCTTCAGCATCCTCAACATCATTTAAGTTAGTCAGTCTTGATAGACAATCTGCTGTAACATTTTTTGTACCAGAAATATGTTCAATTTTTCTCCATCTCTCCAACTGTCATTTCCTTCCCCTCGTGTTCCAAACCCCCTCTCTCTGTGTTACGTCATTACTCTCCGCAGCTCGTGCCTTCATCCCGCGCCGGGTGTACGGGCTGTATGCACGGGCTACATGATGCTCAACACTACAAATACCCAATGCAACATAACTCTCTCAACAAAATGGTCCAGCGACTTAAATACCCCAGTCTACATCTACAAATACTTTGAGAAGATACCTTCCATGTCATGCAATATCCGCATCGAGGAAATTCAATATAAGTTTATTCAAAAATTGTACTACACCCCCTGCAAACTATACCGCACAGTCCTGATATGCCCCCCCCCGCGTGTTTGTGCCAATGCGGGGGACTGAGCACATTGTGCCTCATTGCGGGTCGTGAGGTAGCCGTGCCAGTAAAACTGGCAGGTAGCTGCCAGACCTATAATAAATTACTGGTGCCCGACTTCCCGGTGCCACCGGGCTATTCCAAGTCCGGTGGCCAGGAAGTCAGGCACCAGTAATTCTTTTAATCCCCATTCCCATGGAGTCCAACAGGACTCCATGGGAATGGGGACATGGGAGCACCGGCACCATTAACAACAGTGCCAGTGTTCCCGTAAGAACTCTGAGCGGGTGCCATCCCGCCCGGCAGGTCTGACCCTGGTGTGCAGGACGGCACCCGCCCTCAGAGTTGTACTGTGCCGGTCCGGTAACAACGGTGCTGGTAGACTTACCGGCACCGTTGTTACCGGACCAGCACAGTTAAAATGAAACACATTAGGACACATCATGTGGTCATTCCCTGCTATACTAAAGCATTGGAGGAGAATACACAATTTGGTTGCTCGTGTCCCTGATAACTCCATTGATTTTGCCCCCGGGCCCATGCTCTTTGGCACAGATGACACAGACTGGCATACAGACTCCACTGCAAGGCCATTCATACACACACTCCTGTTCTCTGCACGCCAATTATTAATCATTTATCGGAAGGCTACTAAAACTCCTACTCAACGCGCTTGTCTCCGTTTGAGCATTAAAAATCTGTACACCAGAATGCGTGGTAATGAGGAGGAGAGGTAGACCTACTCAGGCAGACCAATTAGGGGAACTTGTTGACGTGTACATAAAGTGTGATCTCTGAAGGTACATAGTCTAACATGATAGTGGCACTGTTTGAGTGGTATCTTGTGTGTGACTATTTTTGGGATATTGGTTAACTATAAGGGGGGTAGGTGTGTAACTTAAATGCACTGGGCCAGGAAGGGGTGGGAGGGTGCGGAAGTTGATGAAGGAGGGGGCCTGTTATTTACCTGACCCAAGGTCAGCCAACGGGTCATGTAAACTGTTGATTTCCTGTTTTGCAAAACTCCATTAAAAATAAAAGAGAACATGTACGAATGGTTCTTCAGCGTTTGCAAGAAAATCACTTGTTTGCCAAGTTAGAAAAGAGCCAATTTCACACAACTGTAGTCGAGTTTCTGGGATTCATAATCTCACCTGAGGGGTTGGAAATGGACACCAAGTAGGTAGAGGCAGTAAAGACTTTGCCAAGCCAACATCTTCAGTAATTAAGGATGTACAAAGCTTTTTGGGATTTGCCAACACTTATAGAAGGTTCATTAAGAACTTAACTCTAGTAACACCCCTTTCCATAGAAGACGTGTAATGGGTAACATTTGCATGGACTTCAGAAGCAGAGGAAACGTTCAAAAGACTAAGAGAAACGTTTTGTTCAGTACCCATTTTAATTCACTCCGATGTGGGACAACCTTTTTTTGTAGATGCAGATGCCTCTAATACTGCAATAGGAACGGTGCTTTCCCAAAGACATCCTGCTACAGGCAAACTCTATCCGATTGCCTTCTGTTCAAGAAAACTCTCGACTGCAGAAATTAACTATTTCATTTCAGATTGAAAATTGTTGACAATAAAGGCAGCATTCCAAGAGTGGAGTGTGAGCAACCTGAGGGCGTCCTCACTTTTTTCCCCAGCATCCTCTACTCAGGTGGTCAGTGAAAGGGCATCACTCTTGGATCCTGACCCTGGGGATGGAGATGTGAGGGAGGATCACCTGGGTGGAGGGAACCTGGGGAATGGGGAGAGGATGTCCTTGGGTGAGGCATGGTACCCCCCATTCCCTTTTCATGTTGAACCTTCTATCTGAACCACCTTTATAGGTTACTGTCAACCTTTTCCCTTCTTTTCCTTTCCAAACGGATCTCATAAATGCCATTTTAATACTGGGACAAGGAAGAGACCAACTAGGAGGACACACCCTCATTTGGGCCAGGATCAACACATATCAGCCTCCTTTTGTTTTACAGAAAATTTTCAGCTTAAAACCAAATGGAGAAATCAACAACTAGGGGTTATGCGCACACTTCCCTGCAATCACACCACTTTGGTACTGAGGCGAGGAAGAGGGCTTTTGAGGAGTTCCACTACAACAGCCAGGCATGCTCCACTAATAGGCTTCACCAAG
This sequence comes from Ambystoma mexicanum, assembly GCF_040938575.1. Classification (NCBI taxonomy): domain Eukaryota; kingdom Metazoa; phylum Chordata; class Amphibia; order Caudata; family Ambystomatidae; genus Ambystoma; species Ambystoma mexicanum. The sequence goes on from NC_090939.1 coordinate 45,893,510, forward strand.
GTTAGGCAATTAATGTGGAGGACTTGCACCTGCAGCCTGTTAACAAGCCCCAGGTGTATAAGAGTGAGAGGGAAAGACAGCAGAGAGAGAGAGAGCCTGATCTGAGGGACGCAGCGTATGGAAGCGGGGCGGGCTGGAGAGGAACCAGATGGAGGGAAGCCGGGGTAAGCAGGAGTGCAAGGGAGATGCTGGGGTCAAGACTAGCCATGAGAGGGTCAAGACTCCTCCAAGGTGCTGCTGACCGCGGAAAGAGCAAGAGAGGCCCTCCACAGCTCCCACTGTGGAAGAGTGGGGCTGCAAACTACCCAGAGTAGCAGGCGCTTCTACAGGAAGGCAGAGCAACGAGGAGTGAACCGAGAAGCCCGAAGGAGAGAACATTTACCGGTGACTGCAGCAAAGGAACCACTCACACAGGGGTGCTCCGGTGCTGGGAGACTGAGATACCTGAATGCCGAACAAACTGAATCTTATTGTACATGCTACTGAAGGTCAAGTGAAAGGACTGTTAATAGCAAACAAGCTACCAACTATAATAAGTACTTTTGAAAGGTGCAACAGTCCTCATTGAATACCAAACTAACTGAAAGATATGATGCATATGTGTAAAAGTATGGAGTACTGTTGAAAGGTGCAAAGAGCATTATTGACTAACAAATTAACTAAAGGATACAATGAGTATGTTTGGAATACAGCAACAAAGCAAGAAATGAAGCATTAGGAGCATTTATGAAGGAAGTGAAAGCAAGGTGGTCAGAAAGGATAAAATACCACTGAGTGAATTGTATGGGATACTGGTTGTGGCAAAGCCTAGAAGACTGCCAAGGTAAAAAGGGCTGAAATACCAAAGAGTAAATTGCCGGAGATGCTAATTACTGTGGCAAAGTCTAGAAGACTGCCAGGAAGAATGTGAAATAAGTAATGATCCAAGATACAAAGGTTCACAGGACTACAGGTTGAGAGACTTGGCTAGAAACTGAAGAATACAGAAGTACCGCAAAGTACACGTTACTGGTTGCCTAACCCTTACATATGCAATAAATAAAAATATAAATAATGGCTGGTCTGTGTGGTCCAACAACTGCGCCTACACCGAGTAACCCCCATGTGAAAAGAGCCAAGGAAAGGGTTATCAGTTGCGTGACCTGTAATGTGGACCACGTGGCCCCACTGGGAATGAACAAGGAGTTGATCTGGTATTATTTGGAGCCAGAGGATTTGAACTGACTTTTGGGTTTTGCGAACTGAAAGAGTTGCTGTCTTGGGGCAAGGATCCCATGAGACTTTATGAACTGTGTTGAACCCTTGGAGAAAGGAAACCCTAGACCTTTGAGGAACTGCTGAACTGTGTTGAACCCTTGGAGAAGAGAAACCCAAGGCCTTTGAGGAGCTGTTGAACTCTTGGGGAAGGGAATCGCATGGTTAGACATCTGTGCTCAGACCGAGTGACTCACTGGGAATGAACAAGGAGTTGAACTGGTACTGTTTTGAGCCAGAAGATTTGAACTGACTTTTGGGTTTTGCGAACTGAAAGAGTTGCTGTCTTGCGGGAAGGAAGCCCTGAGACTTTATGAACTGTGTCGAACCCTTGGAGAAGGGAAACCCTGAGACCATTGAGGAATTGCTGATGTGTGTTGAACCCTTGGAGAAGGGAATCCTGATACCCTTGACGAGCTGTTGAACTCTTGGGGAAGGAAACCCAAAGGCCTTTGTGTAACTGTTTTCAAATTGGGGAAGGGGACCTGAGAGAAAGCCAAAGAGCTGGAAGAAGCTCAGAACCTTACTTTTGAACACCAATTATGTTACTGCTGACATCCCAACACATAGTGGGACTGATTCATGTAATTTATTGCGCTGAAAATAGACTACTTGCGGCCAATCTGCGCATGCAACGCTGTTGATTCATGGAATCGAATGCACTGCACTTTTCTTTGTTCTTGCATGGAATTTGTGCTATCCTGGCACGCCTTTGCGAGGCGTTGAGGGGACTCCAAGCACAGGGTGGGCATGGCCTGAGCAGAGGGCTGGGAAGGGGGCAACACCAGAAATGGGGAATAACTTGCAAAGAAGTGGCCGTTCCGAGGGACAGCCTGCAGACTGTCCCTCGCACACCCACTATTGCGTGGCAAGAGACATATTCATGGAATCGATCGCGCAACGTCTCAGCTGGGAAATGCCCATGCAAGTCCTATGAAGCAAGGATCTGCCACCCAAAGGCTGGCATAAGTACACTTACACATAGGATTTTCAGTTTACAGATGGGCTTGCGCGTCAGATTTTGGGGTGCATGCACTCAATTGTGGTTCTGATGTAATGTAGGGATGAGTGTAAGCTGTTTAGTGGGGTGCAGGAACATTTTATGTTGGTTTTCACACACATTCCCTGAGTTATTGGCGAGTTATGAATTTTCATACGCATGTTGTCTGGGTTACGGATTCAGTTCCACGGCTCCGCGCAGGCTTCCAGAGTCGCAGGCCTGCTTACGGGGGACCCCAAGCACTGTTTGAAGGGTGCGTGTATTCGCTCCTGGAGGAGCGTGCAAAGGTAGCTAGCTGATCTGGCAGTTCACTGCTTTCCGTGTGCGCGTGTCAGGGACGTTACAGCCGTGACTTGCAAATATGGTTACTTTGTATGAACAATTCCATGAATACGCGTTGCACACAGATTTACTTGATTGCACAGTGGCCTTTTCGGTGCGCATCCCTTGCACGATTTCTGCGCCTAATTCCATGAATCAGCCCCTGTATAGATTTTGTTGTGAGGGTACGTATAGGTTTTGGACACAGACTTTTCATTTGAACTTACTGACTATCCCTCGTTTTCTTTAGGTAGGGAAATCCGACCTTAGCATAGGGCAAGTTACTCCATTCTGACATTTAAAGTGAATATTATTTTGTCATCACTTTCGGCCCAGGTTGTTCAAAGTCAAGACAGATGCATTGTCTACAGTTTCCTGGGAGTGAGAAGACTGAACAAATATCGAAGAACCAGTCATTCCTGAGGATCATTTTTTTTATTGGAGTTACCAACAAGGAGGTAGAGAATCTAAAGCAAGAAATTTGACAAGTCATGTCTGAAGAACAGTTACAGTTATGGGTCAGTAAGGACCCAGTGCGGCAGGGGAAAAATTGTCTTCCCTATCTAGATACAAGGCTTTATATTCCTATAGAAGCAAGACGACAATCCATCCTACATGATTGCCAGGATTCCATTGTAGCTGGTCATCCCAATAACTACAAGACATTAGAACTTTTAAGAAGAGCGTTAGGGGGGAAACCATGCAAGTTGACACTTTACATTTTGTCAGACCCTGTCAAACCTGTGCAAGATCTTAGTTTGAAAATCAACTTTTGTCTGGATTGCTTACATCCGTGCCTATTCCTCCATGGCCTTGATATGATATGATAGGTTATTTATAACGCGCTTAATACGCAGAGGTTTCTAAGCACGGACCCGGGAATCGAACCTGTGTTGCTAAGTGTTGTCTTGCTTCCATGGCGAGCACGTTGCCCCCGAGATATCCTCCTGAGGCATGCTTTGTCTATAGATTTCATAGTGGAACTTCCGCCTGATAAGGGAGCAAGCACCATCCTGGTGGTAGTAGACGTGCTTACCAGGGCTGGTCATTGTATTCCAATTGTCAGAAAAGCTTCTGCTGAGAGTCTAGCACAAAGCTTTTTGCAAAATGTGGTTCACCTGCATGCCTTCAAGAATAATTTCTGATAGAATGTCACAATTCATTTCTAAGATTTGGCAGGCTTTCTGTAAGCATTTGGGAATTGAATAAGGTCATTTTCTAGTTACCATACTCAAACCAATGGGCAAACTGAGCGGGTGAACCAAGAGTTTGAAAAGTACTTAAGATGTTATCTTCAAACTGGGAAAGGTTGGGTGGTTTTGTTGTGGTTGGCAGAGTTCAGATAGAAAAATTCCAGTAAGGATTCAACTTCTTTGTACCCATTTTATTGCAATCAAGGTTACTACCCTAGGTCTTAGAGAGAGAACTTGAGAAGGGTGCTTTTGGCTTTACAGTCTAGCAAACAGAAATATAAAAGATTTGCTGACAAAACTAGATGTACAGGTCCAGACTATGAAGAAGGAGATCAGGTGTAGAGGAGTCCTGCAGGTGGCACACAGATTGGTCCTTTTCAAGCACAGCACTGCCAACACGCTGAGCATGCCCTTAAAAAAGGGGCCCCACAGCCTCACACTCTGGAGAGAACTCAGTCCAGTGGAAGGCATTTCTGGCTCTTCCTATATAAAATATGCATCTGATGTGGACCTGAATTCCGAAGTTTGTCAACCTTCATTTTTTAAAATGTATATTAGTGTTGCATCATGTGGAATTTCCCTGCTAAAAAGGCACGTTAGTGCACAACACATTTCACTGTCACATGTTTCTGACATTCCCTGCCCCATAAGCCTACCTGAGTTACCAGGCTGACTTCTCTGGGAATAATCTTTCCTTTGCTCTAGGACAGAACCAGAATAACCCTCGATTGTATGCCAGTGCACAGCTGTGAGTGCTTGGGCATGGGCGAGGACTTGCCTTGCACAGTGACCTGCTGGTGCCAAGTCAAAGGAAGGGTCTGGGTTTCTCACTTGCATGTTGTTTGCTATATTTTTTGTGCTAAATGTGCAAGACAATGGAAATAAGGTGTGCCATCTTGAGGTCAGGCTCAGAAGACATCTCCTCAGCCATCTGCAAAGGACTGAAGCAGGAACGGATTCAGTACTTACAATATGAAAGCATTTCAAAAACTAAAGTGAGATTGTGCTCCAGAAGCAGGGGGGCTAGACATGGGCACCACAGAGGAATGCAGAGACATCAATGTGAGCTTCTACCTGCTGGCCCACAGGTCATTTCACCACTTCATGTGTTTACTTCATTTAAAAGCACACGCGATGTCTGCAATTACACTTGATTGCCTGCCGCCGCCCTGCCGGCAGAGGCTCGAAGTGCAGCAGAAAGCAGAGGCACCTATGATGTAACCTTGTGCAGACCTTACCTTATCAAAATGGGATGTTCGTGTTATCACCTTCCAGCCAGACCCTGACTGTGCTCTGGCACAAAAACAGGCACCAATGATAGGTGGGCTTGCTTCCACCGTCATGTGGAGAGAGGAGAGGGAGTCCTACATATTTGATGCCTGGTGTTTTCTTTTTTGTAGGATCAACAATTTTCCTCACAAGTATGCAGAGCAACTGAACGAAGCAAGGGAGGCTCAAACCAATTGGGTGGGGTTTCTCCTCTGCAGAAAGTATTTTAGATAATGGGTTACAATGGTGCATTGTACTTTCTGTGATAACTTTCATAAAAAGCCACACAGTTTGCAATTGGTTTTGTAGGGTAACACATGAAAACAATGCATTAGATGCAAGTCCCCAACAGTACACAGGAACGTTTTCCAACATATTTTAAGGTACCTTTTCCCACAGTATATGCCAGTATAAAAAACATGTTCAGGTTGTCTGTGCCCATACATTTATATGCAGATTGCAACAATATATGCCAGTATTCCCATATAAAACATATTCATGTTTGCTTTACGCGTAATGACAGTCATAATACTATAAGAAACCATGGTCATGCTGGCTCTGCCAATATATGTTAGCACAAATGTCATGCAACAATAAAAAATAAAAATGTCCAGACTGGCTGCACCAATGTGGGCCAGTATGGTCACATAATAGCACTTATAGTGTTTACTTTATGCTCAGTAAGACATGACATGCCACAATAAGACACTATTACCATACTGGCTGCACCAACGTAGGCTAGTGTAGCCACGCAATAACCCTGAACATGTTTGCTTTACTCTTGGTGGCATTAATATAATCAGTACTATGGAATGTGTTATTTATTTAGAGACGAAGGGCTGCTTGGAGCCCTCCAGCAAACAGGGGGCACACTCCTGCAGAGCTCACCATTGCAGCTTGTCCTTTCTTGATGAGTGACCAGTGAAAGCACGCAGCGCTCCTCCAGCTGCAGCAAGTGGCTAAGGGAGCGCTCCTGGGCTGGCTTTAATTGTCAAAGGGAAACAACGTTTTTCTTTATGTGGCATGGCCTTTTTTACTGCAAATTCATGATAAAGCAAATTTAAGTGTTATTACTTGACACGACTGGCCTACTTTGGTGGTGCCAGTTATAATATACGTTCTTACCATAGCTGCGAGGAGCCCCTGCTGGCGGCACTAGGCAGCAGACTAGTTTGTCTAGTGCTTGCACCTGGTCTGTACATAGCTGAAGAGCAAATGCCACCGGTGTGTTTGCTGTCCTTATAAGAGGAACAGGTAAACAACCTCCTAAAAGGCTTCCACGCACGATGACAGCAAACAAAGGCACATGCTGTCATGCAGCCGCTCCGGGGCCCGGGATTACATGACATTGCAAGCAGATCAGCGAGAAACAGGGGGGTTGGTTTCATCTGCGTACACGAACTGAACCCCCAAATAGGGAAAGCAGGACTGGGACTGTGAAATGGGGACCAGACTACTCCCTCCCTGCTCTTCTTTGCTATTGCAGATAAAACATAAGCACTTAAGAAACAGACGGGACCCCGCAACCCCCACTGGCTTTATGGGGCTGCCTCGAAGTAGCAAGTTGGGTGTTATTGTGTGCCAGAGGTTACGATAGCAGACAGGATAGTAAAAAAAAAAGGCGCGGAATAAACAGAGATATAATACCGAACAGGGAATCACACCATGCTTTGATTAACATAGGCCCTTATGAGGAAGGTGTACCCTACTCTTAAGCAGGCGATAAGGAAGCCCTGCACGTCTTCATGGCCCTGGGTGAGGCCTGAGGGGCGCGTTCATGTATAAATTACTGAAAGTACTGATCGTGCTTAGTGTGTGACCCCTCCCACCCGCCACCACGCAGTGGGCTACTGTGTGTACATTAGAGGCTGTTAATACATCACTTAGTCCAGTGAGTGTTGGCTTTTGGAAGTGGCATGGAGGGGTCATTAATCAGCAGGTGCCAGGCTGGAGGCGAAGGGCGCCAGCCTGTTGTTTTGTAGCTGTGTTTCTTGAGAAGTTATTCAGCACTCATGGACATTGATTGCAAAAGGCTGTCCATTTCATGTGTCGCTGAAACATATGATCCATTTCATGTGTGGCTGAAACAGAGGATGCCAATGTCATGATGACAGGGAGATTGCAACTGACATAATGGTTTGTTCTTCAAAAAGCGGACAAGGAATCCATTTTCAAAAAAATGTTTTCCAAAAGGTTACTCGATTTCCATTTACACTGGGTTACAAGGAATATAGCGGGTGATGGCGTGGAGTGCGTTAAGCGGAAGAGAGCACAGCGTGGGTAAAAGATACACACAGTGGTTGAAGGAACCCGGGTGGCGCAAGGAGGCAGAATCGTGCAGGCGGCCTAGTGTGGGTGGAAAGGCTCCCCAACATTCCTTAGAGAGAATATGGGAAGGGGGGTCACAAGTTGTTTTGATCAGAACCCCACCACTCACAATTGGAAGTGTTACAAGGTCTCGTTCTACAGGCAGGAGAACGTATGGGGACCACCGTCGGCTATGTTGGCCCCAGAGCTGTTGTATTGCGGATTGCCCAGAGACGGTGTCCCTTCACTAGGCGCGTTTGTTAAGGTGCCTGAGACTACCAGAGATACCCAACCAAGGCTCCAAAGTGAAGATGTGCAAACAGGAGGAGGAGAAAATGGTGGAGAACTGAAGAGCCTTGCTCGCAAGCCCACAGTCAGATATCCCCACGAGCTGCGGGACGCCATTTATTAAAATCAGCTCGAGAAACAAACATGGTACATGGGACGTTCCCACAAGTTGGCTACTGCCAAACATGGGGAAGCTTGAGGTCTTTCCAAGAAATTAGCAGATTGCACAGAGAGGAGGTTGGACGAATTGTGCATCACTGTAGCACCATCCTGAAGTCAGGCAAACAGAAAGCAGATCCTGCCTGACTCCAAGATGGCATCAAGGCTCTTTATATCCTCGCTATGCAAAGCCACGTGGAGAAGCAGTTTCCGGTGGGGGAATCGTGTTCAGCATAGTCCTGGCGAGTACGAAAGTCTGATCCCAAGTGAAGCACAAGTGATGTGGGTCCCCCACTTAAGATCTCATTTACATGCACAAAGACTGTGTAAAACTGGGGCCCACAGAGAGGGTGGTGGAGGAGTCGGGGAGTCGAGGTGCAGGAGGGCCAGAATGAGGGCGAGGGGGACTTGACTGAAGAAGAGAATTAGAGAGAGAGGACAGTAAGAGGCAGACAAAGTTCTTGGCTGCCCGTGGTCCGTGGTTGATGGTCGACTGGCTTGCTGGTTGGACAATCTGTGCTTTGGGCTGCTGGAACACTCTGCTTCCTACTGTCCTCTCTCTCTAATTATCTTCTTCAGTCTCATCCCCCCTCCTCTCCATTCTGACAATCTGTGCCCTTGGGCTGCTGGAGAACAGCAGCCGAAAGGCACAGATTGTCCAACCAGCAAGCCAGTCACCCATTAACCATGGGCAGCCAAGAATCCATTTAGCCTTGAGAAAGACCCTGATGGGTCGAAACACGTGTCGCTGACCTACTTAAATCACTAATTAAATCCTGTATATGAAAAACTAGAAACACGTCATCTTCCTAATTATCAGCACAAGCATTATGGGGTCCAACCCTTTCTCTGTAAAATTGGGGCTCATGCAAGGATTGGTAAGGATTCTAAAGGGGCATCACACACCAGACCAGGACTCTGGCCTAGGATGCACTGCACAAATAAAACACTTTTACTTTATTTACTAAGAATTCAGATTGAGATGGCACCCAACCCGTCTCACAATCCCTTTAACAAATGCCCCGGGCCACAAAGGACCATGAACCAGCCCAGTGGATAGTAATACAATATTTATTTTACAATATTATAGGGTTTGAACAAAGGGCAAGGTATCAGAATGGGATATCCTACATTTTGCTATGGGATGGGGTGATACTTACAATAAGCACTTTAATATGGAATTCTGGTCTGCCAACCGGTTATCTGAACAACGGGGTAAGGGTCTGGTCACGACACAGCGGCACATCAGCTGGATAAAGCAGGTCACAGGGCAAGCAGGTAGCACTGGATAATCCCAATGAGGATTCAGCCACCTTTCCCCTTTCTCCCTGAATTAGTGGGATTGTGGTGGGGTTTAATTCTGACGGGTGGTTCTGCCTAGATAGGAGGGTCTGGATCAGCTATCCCTTTCCTGGCAGTGTAATCTGGAATCTGCGGGCTGAGTATGAAATGTCTGGAACTCTGGATATGCTAAAGCTGGAAATCAGGAGAGTCTGTCCTTTGTCTCTCTGAGCCTCCACCTTTTATAAGGAGGATGACATCACAGGATTATACTATGGGGTCAGACTTTGGCTGGACATTCCTCTAACAACTGGATTGGTCCGGGGTGGCTGTCACTGCCTTCCCGTCAGCTGGTTGGACTTCAGGGACATGACATCAGTTTTATGGTTTGTGCTTACAATGCGCATGGCCCTCCCACAGTTATTTTTTGCCAAAATCAGTTATGACAAGAATTACACATTTTTACAGTTGTGGCGCTTTTACAAATCACATAGGCAAAGGCCATATTTTACACAGATCCTGTCATTCCAATTCCCACGTTTGTACAATGTTGTTTAGTCCTTCTAATAATCTTTCACAATTTCTAGTGGGAACCGTTTCACTTAAAATTCTACAATTGTACATGTGTACATATTATCATAGAGCATGTTTGCATTAATTTCCAAAGTTATACCATGTATATTTTTCCCATGAATTACATTTTTCTGCCGTTTGCGTCCCCAACATGCTAGGAAAAGCTACAATGTCTTATTTTAATGCCACAAAAATTACATTTGAACTGTTAAAATGTCTGCGCTTTCCGGTTGCATATATAAAGGTTTATTAAATAAGAAAAGTCTTTTGCCCCAGATGGGCTGGCTTTGTCTTCCAAATAAGGGCATGCTATCCAACCCAGAGCCAAATGTCAGGCTCTTGTCATCCTTAGTCCAGTGTTGCCATGCATTTGCCTTTGAAGTTCTTCAGTTTGAGTTGAGGGGAGGTGCCACCAGAAAGTCACACCTATGTGTCCTGGAAATCCATTGTCCCAGGCTGGAGCAGTGCCGCTTTGTCTGACGAGGGTGCAGGATTCTCCACCCTTGCCTATTCATATGCCCCGCAGGCTGGTCCACTTAGGTGGGGTTGGGGGGGTAGATCCTGTTCCCAGGAAGCAAGGTCCTTCAAAGCCAGGGCCTGCAACAAACCTGTTCTGCTGGCCTCACAGCAAATGTGTTTATTTATTTTACTTTCCTGAACCAGAAAGCAAGTCTGTTGGTAATAAATATCCTATATATGTTTTAAAACAAACCCCCATCACATTTCTATGCAAGGGCAGGGCCTTAATGCAACGTTTCACTTTTAAACGGGCATTGTCTTGTTTGAAAAAAGCATCATTTTACACGTGGGTTAATGTTCCTAGGCTGTCACTTTACAATGCGGCCTTCCTCGCGTTCATTTTCTAAACCTTTCCAAAGCCCTAGTCATGTTTCTAATGCACAGGCATCTGTTCAAATAAAAGCTTTTTTGAAACTGACATGAGCTAGGAGAGAGAGAGGGCTTTTTGGAAGAGGATGCCTGTGATTTCTTGTCGCAAAATAGTAAAACTGTTGCATGGCTTGTAGTGCAGTTCTTTGCTATTTCAGAGATCCTGCCTGACACAGCCTGTCATTCAATGAGGAATGCCTCCATTTGCTGGAGCACAACCTGAAGATGGATGAACATAGCTGGGCCTTACTGGAACCAAGTTCTGTTCAGTTGAAAGGATGGACAGGGAATCAGTGCACAGTCATTTTTAAATGCAGAACGCTGCCTTTGACTCCTTTTCTCTGGTGCAAATGAAGAAGTTACTGCCAGCAATTCTCAAGGTGTTCTGCGTTTCCTCTTGCCCCATATGTGAGACAGCCATTATTTTGGTAACTGTAAAACACAGTTTTAGGGCAAGGCGATAGTGCGCAACAGAGCCAGCGCAGCCATTCTGGTGGTAACTGCTGAAATGTAGTTTGGTGAGGTAGGGAATTCTGCTGGGCTGGTAAATGTACCCCAAAGGATCACCTTCCTTAATTCCTTCTCTTGAGCTTTGCGCTGTGCCTGGATCTGCCCTTGTACCACCATCTTAGATTGTTGACCTAGAAACTTTAGGGCTCTACTACCCCTTCATTCTATCAGGAGCTTGCTCCTCTTCACTCTCCATGCTGGTCTTTTTCTCCCACCACTGTCTGCTGTCCATCTCTTCCTCACCTTCCGAGTTCCTTTTCTCCTTTACATTCTTGAGGTTTCTCCTCCTTCCCGTCCTTCAGATGTAGATGTTCGCCGTTCACCCCTTTCCCTCCTAGATCCTCACCTTCTCTTCATCTGACCTACTTAAATCACTAATTAAATCTTGTATATCAAAAACTAGAAAAACCTCATCTTCCTAATTATCAGCGCAAGCATGACAGGGTCCAACCCTTTCATACTAATACAAGAGGTGTGGACAGCACCTCTCGCTCCCGTGAACTTGCTGCTAATCCAAATATCAAAACCTAAAACAGACCATATAGCTAAAGACCCGGTGCTGCGCATGTTGATTCAGTCTCTATTGGCCACTTTCACCCAGCAAATTTTAGGGAGCAGCCCTGAGACCAAAGACCAGAGGAGGGGCAGAAGTACCTCTGGGTCCGTTACAGCATCTGACACGTGGCCCCTTGATAACCTAAAGATACCAGGTGGCAGTACCTGGCAATAGAGTCCAGGAGGATTAACCTGTGACCCTGATGACCTCAACAGTGTCCAAGGAAGAAGTGTTCCAGACACTATACAATCCCTGAACTAGGGGAGAGAGGAAAGACTGAGGACCACACTCCTATAGCTCAGTGGCAACGCGCTCATCTTGGAAGCAAAACGACGCAGAGCAACACTGGTACGAATCCCGTGTCCGTGCTTAGAAACCACTGGGTATTAAGTGCATTATAAAAAAAACGATTATTTTTATTATAACCCAGATGAAGACAAGGAGGCACAGCAAAGTGCTTGTTGTGCATTCCGGGACACTATTTTCATTGCCCGAGTCAACCCCAATCGCATTTACCACTGAAAATGAAGCCAAAGCTGAACCGTTATCAGTTCGACCCAGAAGCCCACAATGTTTGGGTCTAGTTGCAGCCCTAGCAGTGGTCCCACTTACACCCAAAGGTGGGCTGCCTGTGTGCCAAGTCTAGCAGTACAAGGCAGCACACTGGCAGGGTTGGCATCCCTTTCCCAAGAAACTCAGGCGCAGAAGAAAAGCGAATCCACAGGAAATACATAAAGCGGTGTCCTGCGAAGACGAAAACCAAAGCCCTCTACCCAAACCAAAGTGATAAACCAAAACCACAAAGCCCTGCCCCGGGAGATGTTGCCATGTGAAGAGGAGGAAAGATAAATAAAGGAGTAGCAGTGGCCTCCAGCTGTGCAATTCAGACACAACAAGCCAGCCCTGGATTTACATTTCGGTAGCTGTCGTTTTTCTTGCTCCTTAAACACAAGACTACAAGTACCAGAATGCAAAGCGCGATCCAAAAAGCCAGGACTGTCTGACCATCTGACACATACTCGCCTGAGATCTCTGCTTAGTATGTCTCGCACCAGAGAGAACTCCTGCTTACGTCCCTTTAAGCTTCTTCCCAGCATGCTCCAAATGTTTTCATCCCTCCAAAATCTTTGGGGTGTCTTTTACCGTTTTGGTTGTAAAAAGGGGGCTTTTGACACCCGAGGTGGAAATTCCAATTCACCAGTTATAAAAAGGTTTCGACTGGACCCAGTTGTTTAAGGGGTTTTGGACAGTGAACTAGATATGCATATCCAAAAAAATACCAGGAGGAACCAGTAGGCGCAATTAGACAACCATGCAAATAAGTCATGAGACGAGCTACTATTCATTTTTAGTTTTTAGGTAGCGATGTAAGCAGAAACTATTGTCATCGGAAGTGAAGATAAGAGAGAGAGAGATGATAAGTGAGGCGGGGGCAGACGCCACGTGGGTGTTGTTTGGTTATTTACCCACCCATTAGCTGTCAGGTCCTGTAAACCTAGGGTTGTTAGAGGTATGAGACAGGCAGTGGTGGTGCAGAAGGGGCGGGGATTCACTCACAGGAGGGCGCGAGAGCAAGAATCTGGCTGAGAGCGCTTGGATGACTGTGTGAATTGACAAGCTTGCCGTTCCGGAAACAACGGTACCGGTAAGCTGGCCGGTACTGTTGTTTCCGGACGTGCGAACTACGAGGTCTGTGAGCGGGAGCCTTACAGCCCCGCAACCGCTCGCAGACCTACACAGTAGCACCGGCACCGGACCCTATGGGGCTCAAGTGTGAATGGGGACTAATAATTACCGCCACACAGCAATGGGCAATTACCGGGTCCGCCAGGGGGTGAATGCCCTGGTAATTGGCCATTGCCGGGTGCCGGTAAAAAAATGACTCCTGCGGCAGCCGTGCCGGTTTTACCGGCAAGGCTGCCGCTGGACTCATAATGAGACCCGTCTTATAAATCCATGTCATGAACTGGGTTCCTTTCACAGCAGGTGAAACTTCCCCATCCTAAAATGGAGGATGGATTCAAAAGGTCATGAAGGGACTGCGATGCCAGCATCTAAAGTAGTTAGAATCTCCAAAACGGTTCTGTAGCAGCCTGTTTTTATAAAAAAATACATTCAGGATCGGCACGTTTTATAAAGATCTGGCTGGCCACAGTGAATATCCAGTTAGAATTAGTGCAGCGTTTTACAGTAAATTTCAGTTGAAAAATTCAAAGGTTAAAAGTCAGGAAACCTTTCTGGAAGAGCATAACCTGTGTGCTCAACAAGAACTGGGAGGAACTCCTTTTAAGTTGAATGCATAATAAACTCCTGTTATTGCGCGCAGCGTAAAAGAGAGATATTTCGTGCGCACGTTGGAAGGCAGGAACTTGTTTGGGAAAAGAGACTTGAATCTGCCTTTTCCCGTTGGTGAGACCTTGTAAGGCAGGCACCGGCATCGAGGGTCGTGTGTTGCATGCTACGAGCAAGAGCTAAAACCAGCTCCGGGGCGTCAGCATCATCCAACAGCCAGGATCTAGCGCAGAGGAACCAGGGCCGAGTGCACAGTGCACTGCAAATCTAACATCCACATGAGACCTCCACCCCCATTATGAATGATCCATTATGTTTAAATGTGTGCTATATGCCTCCTAATTCTTATTTATTAGCATTCTCAAACACTCAAAGTTAATGTTGGTACTGCACCATTTGGCCTGGGAGCCAAAAAGTAGCTCCTCGTAAGTGTTGGTTTCAAGCTAACCAGGATCTCCGAAGTTAGAAACAGGCCCTAAACAGCTCCCAGCAATTTCAAACCCGGTTATTCCTTCTCGCTGTGGGAGGTCACAGGCAGCGGACAAGTCAGCCAATGCTCATTCCTCATAGCTCTAGGATGGCAGGGACCCGAAAGCGCGCGTGCCAGGTTGGAGGGTGTTGTACAACGAGCGCGCATCCCGCTCACTGAAATCGCAAGCTAAAGGTTGGTGCTTTGTGCACATACTCGTCAGCGACATAGCACGTACTTCCTGAGAGGATTGAGGAAGGACTCAGCAATAACTGCTTGACAAGTGGAATGCTAATTGAGTAACTGCACACAACATGTTAAAGACGTTGCGGAAAGCTTGCATGCACTAGAAAGATTGTCACGCCTTGAGACACATGTATAGGCACGTTATAAATGACCTATCATATCACTATGAAAATGTAAAGGAGTGCATACCAGTTCCACATGGTTTTATTTTCAGTCACAAGAAAAATGTAAATAATATATGTTTATCATAAACAACTGTATATGGTTACAGGGGAATCCCTTGTTACCCAGAAAAAGACAGAGAACAGACTGACCAGTCACCAAAGTGCAAAAGCAAAAGTACTCCGGACTTTCTGCAGTTCAGTGTTTAGATTTTTCTTAATCCTAACTGAAATATCAATTGAATATGCATAAAGTCCACATCTGATGGGGCAGACGTTTGCTAGGGTTGCATGTAAGAATTTAGCAGAGGGAATCCAGGTACACAGTGTTTTATTGATGATCGGTGTCAGAAGGACGTTCCGTGTCGGGACAGAGTCTCATCAACGCTGTTGTGGAGTCTCCTCTGCAGGGCTCCAGTGTCGGAAGGGAGCAGCTGGTGTTTGTTGGTGTGTCCCTTTCCCTTGAGAGGCATCCCATGGTTTCAAAGATGATGATTACTTCGAAGTAATTACTACCACGCCCGGCTCCAGAATGTATCATCTAGGTGGGCCAGAGGTGTTATTGGGGGGGTAGGCAATTTCTAGTTGGTGTGAGAGTAGCCTAACCCACCCAGGAGCTACTTTATATAGTTCTACAAGCCTCGGGCACAAAGACACGGGTTGGATTCTGTTTCCATACAGACACTACGGACAATTACCCAAACTGCATGAGGTAATGAAGATCAGTACTTTATAAACAGTCCCAGCCATGACATCCTCTGGCCTGTAAAAGCATATTTTGTATAATAGCACCTGATAATGAATATTGGCCTAAGAGCATTCGCATCGTACTGTAAATCGCATTTAAATGAACTTGCAATAAGTTGTCTATGCCACCATCTTAAAGTTTCCGCCATTTTGATTAACTCCTGCTTTCTGCCCCATGCTAGAAATTGTGTTTTTGGCTCAAGCAGAGCAAAATGTACTTTGTACTATGTCAACGTAGATAAGCATGTTGAGGCTGCTGAAAGTCGATTGTTTGTTCTACACTAAGACACCTTGGAGCTAAACAAGAGCCGTATTTAAACAGTAATCTAGAGACCATCTGTATCAACAGTGTCTTCTCCATTCATACAGCAATACCTGAAACCTAGTGTATTAGACTAAGCAAATTGGGAAATCGAATTGAAATTGAAATCACAGAAACCCGATTGTATGCCAGCATTTTAGTTGAAATATAAGTTGAATTGAGCTGCTACTGAATTGACCGTTAAGTGTATTTTAGTTTCAGCTGCCCTTGAAGTCTTTTGGACATTCAAATATATAGCGAAACCAAATCTTTGAATTTGGGAGCTTTTTGCACTTTCCGGCATCTCTTGCCGATGCAGGCCCACAAGCACACACATCTAGGAACTACTGTTCCTAGAGTTCCCTAACGTCGCCTTAAGGAAACATCAGGCGCTTTAGCGCCGGCGCTTCCGTGATGAAGCCGGTCTACACCTGTCCACGGCGTCCTACTGCACACAGCACGAAACGCTGCTGGATTACCCACAAAGCCCCCTACCATCTAACTCACAGGTATGGGCTATCCAAATCTTTGCGAGTTACTGTCCCAGGCCACTAAACTACAGCACCAAGGGATCGTCCAAGACTTTATTAGATCCAGACCTGACTTACCTGAACCAATCGCCATACAGAATGGAAGCATACCATCTACAACGGACCCCCATAAAACAACAGCACAGGAGATAGTATCAGAAAACGCAAACCTTAAAATTGCATTACTTAACACCAGCTCAATGACAAAACATGCACAGGAGATCCACGACTACATTGTAGATGAGAAGCTAGACATTTTATGTCTAACTGAAACATGGTTACAAGAACAAGTGGGCCCTGCCATAGTAGTACCACCTAACTACAATATCTATTCTAAAAACAGAGAAACTGGAAAGGGCGGAGGAGTGGCGATAATTGCCAAACAAACCGTCAAACTCTTTACCACCCCGATACAGTGCACAGGATGTGAGGTTATTCACCTCAAATTGACACCCACCTATAACAACTGCACAAACATAATAGTCATATACAGACCACCGTCCCTAACATCCGATTTTAATGATGAACTAATTACCATTCTTAATAACCTCAAATCACCCAACACGGAGACCATACTGTTGGGTGATATAAACAGATGGAGGGGGAATCAAAACGACCAACAGGCCATCACCCTAGAAGAGGATTTAGAGAACCATTCCTTTACTATAATCAACAAGGGCCCCACGGCAGTCACAGGGAACCAGCTTAATTGGATTATCACAAATAACTCAAAAGTGACTATGCTAGAAACTTACCCATGTATTTGGACAGATCATTTCAAAATTGAAATCTCCCTGACTCTGAAACAAAGAAGGAAAAAATAAAAAACACACCTAAAACTGTACTTGATAGGACCCTGAAAAAAATCACCAGCAATATGCTCTTAGAAGGAATGAACAAAATCATGAATAACAGTAAAGACGAAGATTCATGCGAACACATCATATTGATGTACAATCAAGGCATGAAAAAAACTACTCGATCTCCAAGCCCCATTAAAAAACAAAAAAGTTAGGCCCAACACTAATCACCAAAATTGGTTCAATGCCGAAGCTATTGATCTTAAAAAAGAAAAACGGAATCTTGAAAGGAAATGGTTAAAAGAACCCACAGAAACAAACAAAATGAATTGGAAGAATGCCGACCGCAGGTACAAATCCAAACTTATCGACCTCAAGAAAAACTATTACAACAAGCTTATTAGCATTGCGGCTAACTCCACTGGAAAGCTCTTTCAGATTCTTAAATCCATAGACAAACCCAAAGCACTAACCCCACCTTTCCAGCCCACAGAAATAGACTGTGAGAAAGTCCAAATGGCCTTCCACAACAAAATCATTAAAGCCAGAGAGACCATTCTTAATTGTCAGACCACCAGACCACTAGCATACTGACTAAGATTGAACCAACAGAAAAGACGACTGATTTAGGAAACCCTAAATTTCAATTCAGGCCCATAAAACTGAATTCTCCATACTCCTCATTCTGCATCAAAAACACCCAAATCCTAATATCTGAGAAAGTGAAGACCCTGGGAGTCTATCTAAAAGCCTCCTTAGGAGCAGAGGCACACACAGCCTACTTAAAAAGAAATTGCCAGTACCATCAAATACTCTTGAAAAAAAAATAGACCTTTGCTCGATCACAAGAACAGTACCATCATAGCCAGAGCAACAATACTATCCAGACTTGATTACGGAAACTCCCTGCTCCTAGGAGCAAACAGTAAATGTCTGAAACAATGCCAGGTGATCCAAAATAATGCCATCAGGACAATCACAGGTAGGTCAAGAAGGGAACACATCACAGGAGACAGAAAAGATCTACACTGGTTGGCCATGGAAGAGAGAATTATCTTTATGTCCTTCTCCATGGTCCATCGATGCCTATATGGCAAAGCCCCAGCTTACCTAAAGAAACAGTTCAAGTGGCACGTGTCACCAAGATGCCTAAGATCATCCAATGAAGGCCTACTACAAACTATATCAACGAAAAAGCAAAATGGCTTAGGCAAGGCATTTCTGACTAGAAGTATCCAAAAATGGAATGAGCTACCCATATCACTGAAACTTAAAACCAACTATATTCAATTCAGAAAGAAATTGAAAACACTGTTATTCAAATAAATCTTTGAATTACGACAAGTCTAGCAGTGACAAAATGACCGCTCTGTCCACACCGTTGTCCCGTCTTTGCACCTATATGTCTTGTCTTTTTTTAATGCGCTCCGATGCCTGCAGGCTTTAGCGCTATATAAATAAATACATAAAAAATAAATAAACCAGAATGTTGAATAGCTGAATGTGTGCTTTTGCAGAAATCTGTTTTTGCTCCTTGAAACTAAGCTGACGTTAACTTAAGAACAAACAGTAGACAAATATGAGTAAATGAAACAAGGACTATTACCATTGTGTTTTATGTGCAGAAAAACATATCTATTGTTTGAGGAAAACATTGAACAATATATAGTTGTTTGAATCTGTATTAGTTATGTGAACTGGCCACGAACAATAGTGAATGGGTAGCTCAAAGATGGACTGGACGATGTGTCCAGGATTGTGAGAGAAATATATAAATATACATGCTTTGTAATGTCCAGCACTCTCTCATCTCACGGTGTCCGCTACCACACATTGTGAGGTGTTGAGACCAGACAGCTGTTCTGCAAAATAAAAAGTGTACTTGTACCATTGTACTCGTGCCTGGCGTATTTCTATTAAGTGGTATTAAGCCTCAATATTCCTTTAATCTTTCAGATGGTGCCCGAATTGGGACCCTCAGGACTGATGTCCGATCGCTAAGACAAGGACGAGGCTGCCGGACCGGGATCGGAGAGTGAAGTGGCCCCTGCAAAGTGAGACGCGATTCCTCCGCAGTACTGCACGACCCTATCCCTGGATGGTGAGCAGCGTTTAGCGTGACATCACGATGAGGGTCCCCGTATCGAGGCCCGTTTTGCGAAAACGACAGGCACGATGATTTGTAATCCGATCTGACCCCTTTGTTTGAAATCAGGTGAGTCATACCCCGATTCCTATGAATCCTGATATTGTTTGCAGATTTGTATTTGCAAATACAAACGACGCCAGGTAACAACAGTGATCTGATATGTCCGGGAAATTGTCATCCTGTTTCAGGGTATTATTCCGCAGATATAAACAATCTTTGGAACAAGGCCAACCGGCGCCACCCAATGGGTCACCAGCTTTTTTAATGTACTGGAAGTATGGCCTAGGAACCATTTTATTTAATGAAATTTGGCACAGACAGACCAGGCATGTTTCCGAACTTTAGTGGCCAGTTTATGGTAGCTTTGAAATTGCCCACCTAGATCATTTAGAATCTGTATTATTGTTGAGAGAAAAAAGCTAGGCCTGCAGCATTTGATGCAGTTAAAGATTGGAGAAAGGAAGCTATGCAGCAACTTAGAAGTTAAAAAAAGCATGCACGTAGACACATGACGAATGCTGAGAAAGCATTATTGCCTGATCAGCAGGTACAGTCAGAATCCATTAGAAGTATGGACAGGGCTTTTCAACTAGAAGTGCAAAAGATATATCCCTCTCAGGATTTTCATACATCAGATGAGTTACTTAATAAATTGTTAAATGAACGTAGAACTGTTTCAACTGCACCCCCTCCTTATGTACCTCCTCCCGTTCCCCTTGTAGTGCCACCTCTTCCCATTGTTGTTCCTCTTCCTGTTGTTGTTGTTCCCCCTCCTGCACCTCCACCCTTGCCGACAGTTGCCGTCCCCATAATTCTGTCTGCACCGCCAGTGGTATTACCTCCGCTATCTATTGATTCTTTACCAGGTGGTTCTGCTCCGCCTGTAGTGGTTGAAGGGGCGGGAGCTGATTCAAGAATAATGACTCGCGGTACAGTATCTAAAGACAGAAAGAGGGAATTGTATACATGGGCTAAAAAATACATAGAAGAGGGTGATGAATTGGCTGTTTTAGTTGTGATTTCTGTCCAAGGGGGTATTCCTGAACAGGCTATTTTGATCGAATGGATGGAAATGCATTTAGTTGATATATGGAGTGATTTGACGGACATGAATGTCCCACAGGAGTTGAGGGATTTGAATGTCCTCGCCCGCTCAAGGGACACTGCAGAGAAAGTACATGAGCATGTAGAGAAGGTATTCAAGTTTAAAAGGGAGCTAGATCGGTTACAGAAAGATGAGGTGGATGGTAATGAGCGGCAGGCTTCATATGTGCAGAAGCAATTTCTTCCTCCATTGAAATCAATGAGTGAAGAAATGCGCATTTGCACAAGAGATGCTCTTAGATGGATTTCGGATGTTTCAATTTCTCCCATTGAAGTGCATAACTCGTTTAGTCAGTATGCTCCAGCAATGCAAAGGAAAGTGTTACAGGTGATGGTAGAGTATCTACAGGATTAATTTATGAAGAGAAAGATTTGTTGTCCAGCACATTTGATGGTCATTTATAAGAGAGCATTTTCGCCTGATACTGCTTCGACTACTTTGTCACTTGATTTGGCTTTGTGGCTCAATAGACGTTCAGATTTGCCTACTTCACAATTGAGGGAGGTTCCTCCGACATTTGTCCCAAAAGTAGAGATTCCAGCTGATGCCGTAGCAGGAACACCTGCTACTACTATTGAAGCACATTATGTCTCACAATTTGTTCATGTTCCATTTTCTAGACAGGATTTGAATACCATTAGGCAATCAATTCCAGATATTAAGAAGAATTCAACAGGATTTTATAAAGAAATTGAATCTGTCTTGCATTCGTCAGTTTTCACGCTGAGTGATATAGATTTGTTGTTTCCCGTGATCCTTCCTGCTGATTTGTGGAAGCAGATTAGAACTGTAAATGATCAGGCAAGGATGGGTGATACATGGGATGCCTTAGTACGAATAGATGGGGAAAGAAATGCTGGTGAGAAACCGCCACAAGTGATACTAATGTTGCCAGACAGGATAGTGACTACATTGAAAACTCTGGTTTCTGAATAAAGAATCATATGGGATAAGCTTACGGCTTGCATACAATTGAAGTCAGAGAAAGCAACAGAATATTTTAAAAAGATTTGAGCAAGTATTTTCAGATTTTAGTGGGCAAGATTTAAGTACAACACCAGAAAAGAGGTTGTTTGTAGATAAGTTGGTGCATGGATCATATCCTGAAATCCAATCACAGATCATGACTTCTGAGAGTGCTTTGCAAGCGAAATCACAATCTGAAGTGTTACATATGGCTCAATACTATGAGAATAGGGTTAATACAGAGACGGAGAAGGTGGAATAGAAGAAGGGAGACCTGAAAACTAGAGTCTTGTTGCAGAAAATAGCTAGAGGAGCCCGAGATTTGAATACACAGTTTAGAGGCTGTTATGACCCGGTCTGGGTCATAGTGATATAATCAGGATGCAGTTGCAGGTATGCTTAATGGTTGCTTTTATTCAGGTTCTTCAGTTACAGGTACAAAATCAGGTCTCATCAAGTCCATAAGAAGATAGGAGGAAATCATGAGGGAAACCCACTGGCTCCCACCACCCAGGCTTCCTTAGATCAACTGCCTGGGTTAGAACCCATTCATACACAAACACTCCAAGATACCTCATACATTCCACAAATGACATCACCACATACAGCATTCAGAAGGTGAAACCATAAGAAAGGAAGGCTGATCCTAACACCTCCTTCCCTTATAAACCATAGAAGGGAAGGCTAATCCTAACACCTCCTTCCCCTACAATCCCAACCAGTCCAGTGTCACACCTCAAACACACCATGACCTGAAGCCGTCATCACACCTAACCATCAAAAGGCCTCAAGCACGAATACTCTGCCAGTCACTCTAAAAGACCAAGAATATAACAGCTGGACAACCAGGCGTAACTAACAATCCAGTAACGGCACCCCACCATCTAAACAACAACAACTTCTGTCCTTCAAAAAATCACGCATCACCTTCCACCCATCGCCGCCACCAACGGGTCACCAGCCTGCCACGCTGGAGCACAGACCTGCCCCTCTGGGCTACTAACCAGCATGCCATACGCAACCTGAGGAAAACAAACCACCTCCCGTCCACCACTGCCACTGGTAGACCTCAGGGCTGCCACACCTGAGCACAAACAGCCACCTATACGGGCTGGCACGAAGTCCGCTACACACCTACAAGGAACATGTCTAACCTACTACACCAGACCATAGACTCATGGCAACTGAAGAGACAGGCGCCTCCAATCAATTAAAACACACTCACCTGACTCATCCTCCACCACTCAACATTCATAGCAACACTCACAACAGAGGCAACTGGTGGAGAACCAGTCAACCATACCACCATACTTCCTCGATGTGTTGGCCAGACACCTCGAGCCCTCATTGCTACTAAAAACCACCAGGTAACCCCACTACCAAGATGTTCTGTTGCCAAGCTCCCAGAACCACCCAGAAGAAAATCCAGGATGACCCTAGAAACAACACTTCAAGTAAAAACAATAATAATGAATCACTCACCATCATGGCTCAGCACAAAACACTATCCTGACTCCTCTGAGCCACACAAATCACTACCCTGACTCCTCTGAGCCACGCAAATTACTATCATGACTCCGCAGAGCCACACCAATCACTATCAAGACTCCTCTGAGCCGCTTGACCAGACTACCACTGGTCACACAATTCACTACCACAACTCCGCAGAGCCGCTTGACCAGACTACCACTAGTCATACAATTCACTACCATGACTCCTCTGAGCCGCTTGACCAGACTACCACTGGTCACACAATTCACTACCATGGCTCCTCTGAGCCGCTTGACCAGACTACCACTAGTCATACAATTCACTCCCATGACTCCGCAGAGCCGCTTGACCAGACTACCACTAGTCACACAATTCACTATCATGGCTCCGCAGAGCCTCTTGACTAGCCACAACCAGTCAGTGCACGCACACGTCACACTGGTTACATGCACCCCATGCAACCTCTCACAGTTGTGTAACTTAATCACTCAGACAATCAAGCAACAACATCTTAGTTACAACCGGAAGTAACTTGAGGGGTGTGGGCAGGGCCCTACCCACACTCCAAATCAAATCACGTGCTTAATAAATCAGATAGCAATATAACATTTCAATAACCATAACATTTCAATAATGACATGCCTCTGAAACAACTGTAGAGACACCATCTAAAAGTCCATGCTGCCTTTTCATGTACAACTTTAAAAGCTGCAAATCCTCAAGATGGTTAAAAACTAAAACAAGTCAGGAAGCATAAAATGAATATCACCAAAAAAATGGAATCACATCATGCTGCACGCAACTCCATTCATCCCGTGTATAAACAACATCACTGTATATATAACCCTGTAATAAAAACTTCTTGTAGCATTCTAAAAGTCTCTGTTGCCGCATTGCAACATAACCTTCCTGCACCTTCAAAAGGTTATACTAATGGCTTTTTAAAACAAGATGTTAGCACTCCATCACATCCTTGCCTTCTATCTTTCATCCATCCATGCTGTTTCACCATGCATTTATGTACGAATTTATGTACCCATTAATCTTTGTTGTTTCAAATCTAGTACACAGACTGAACATATTTGCAAAATGCATAATGCCAAGATAAACAGCAGGCTAATGTGAGCAACCCATGTCCATTTTTTTTTTTCTTACAACGCAGCAGCTTTTACTCTTTCCCAAACAAAATACACAACCATGGCATTAAATTCTCTATCTCAGCTCAGCAATGCTTACTATTTTCTGCAGCTCCGTACTTGACTCACATGAAACATTATGTGATTACACTATACGAAGCTATGAATAAATGCACATCTCATGCGCGCCATACCAATGAAGCTGGCACTGAGACACGAGTCACACGCTGACAAAAAACCAGCACTATGAAAACTTCAAACGCTGCGTGTGAGATAAAAACTTTTCCTCTTCTTCTTTCTTCTTCATGGACACATCCATCACAATACCGAAGCCTGAGCAATGTAAACAAAGGATGTTCCGAAGTCGGAACTGAAAACGGCTCCCCAGTACACGTCATAACGTTCACCACGCTGCTGGGTGCATTCCTCTGATGGTTAAACAACAGCATAAGCGCTTCCCTTGAAACGCTCTGGATGGACGTTCTACTCATCCGCCATACCTCACAGCAGTCCAATGACATCATCAGTGCCACTACGAGCTCAGGAGCACACGGACCTCTCCGGCCAACTGTCACTGCAGCTAGCTGAGGTCATTGCCCAAACCGGCGCTGCACAACACCCATTGTGAAGCACTCCCAATGCTTCACTCGAAAATCATAATGACAGAATTCCTTCTATCAGCTGGAGTAGTGTAGCTCAGGCGACCCCTGGGACTTCACAGATATGGCGAGCCAACAACTCACACTAGATCAGTCTTTGGGCACATCGAGCACCTCGATGAGGTCCTCCCTTTCTCAGACCACACCACGTTAAAGCACATCCATGAATGCATAGGCGAGCTGCCTCACAGAACTGTCTCTCTGAATTCTCCCTGGGTGCCACCGTTTGTTGCCCCTGCGTGCCTCAGCAGGCAGCCTTCTGTA
Organism: Ambystoma mexicanum; assembly: GCF_040938575.1. Lineage (NCBI taxonomy): Eukaryota > Metazoa > Chordata > Amphibia > Caudata > Ambystomatidae > Ambystoma > Ambystoma mexicanum. The sequence continues at coordinate 45,918,425 of NC_090939.1, forward strand.
CCCCGCACAGGGTGCTTTGCCTTGCTCCTCCCAGTGCACCAACAGTTCCTCAGCCCTGGGTGCCTGTCCTTGCGCCTACCAAGGCACTGTCACTTTCTCAGCCCTGGGTGCCTGTTCTTGCGCCTACCAAGGCACTGTCACTTTCTCAGCCCTGGGTGCCTGTCCTTGCGCCTACCAAGGCACTGTCACTTTCTCAGCCCTGGGTGGTGGGACTCTTCCTGGACCATGGGAGGCAGTGGGTTCCCTCTCCTTGTACAGTCTCTCACTTGAGCTTCCCTCCTGCTCTGCACCCCCCACAGCAGTATCTCCTTTCTCTTTATCCTGGACCACACACACAGGTACCTGTTGCCTTGTTGCCTTCAGGGTCCATCCATCTCCAGTCCCCTCCAAGACCAGACCTCGTCGCCAATGTTATGACCCGGTCTGGGTCATAGTGATATAATCAGGATGCAGTTGCAGGTATGCTTAATGGTTGCTTTTGTAGGGGAGGACTGGTCCAGGAGACCCCTCTCGCCTGCGTTTCTTCCCCAGGTGAGGGCTATGGCCCATTGGGCGTTCCCTCATGCCACCCGGGCCCAGGTGGTGGAGGGCTCACCCACTGGAGACATTGCCCACATGTATCGAATGCCCACATGTATTGATTACAACACAAATTTAGTTAGGCCCAAAAACCATTCTCTGTCCGGTAAAGATGGTGTGAGCTCAGCGCACTGTAGCGCGGCCCCCACCCTTGGAGAACATCCCTGTTGCCGCAGCACCCTGGCAGATCCGCTGCGAGCACGTTCCCACGAACAAGACGGACATGAGCTAGCGCAATACGCTAACATTGTAACAGTTCACCTCCCGCAGTGTACCATCACTATCAGCATGACCTAGCCAGCAGGCCTGAACAGTGAAATGAACAGCAAAATGGTCCTCTGATGGCAGACAGTCTTTACATATATATGTATATATGAATGTCAAGTCCTCTTGCATTATTTCTTTCTTCCACAAAATATACACGCCTGTAGAATGTATTAAAATGAGAGAGTATGCTCCCATGATATAAGCTATAGCGAGCCCGCACCATTACAGGTGGATGCTAATGATAAAGGGACGCTCCAGGGATCTGTTCGTTGCGTGTATCACTGGGCAGCCTACCTCACATGGTTTCGCGCCATAACTAAAACTAATGCTGCTAGAGTACGCGAGAAAGCGGATGCAACTATACTATGAACTCATGTCAAGAATGCGCAAGAGTGCACTTATCATGTGTGAATGTCTGAGCCCCTCACATGCTACCACCGTCACGTACAGGGGCGGATCGTTTTCTATGTACTCCACTGATCTAACCACTACCTCATTTACTGCAAATATATATGCATGTAACTAAAACACTGTAGCTGCTAGAATATAATGTACAAAAATGGTGCTCGGACTGGGTATAATGGAAACGTACCCAGCCAAGGTTAAATGCATGTTTTGAAGTGATTTTAAATGAGTATTATAGAAAGTATTCAAATGTTTGCGATGTCTTTACCTATATTTGGCAACACACGAGGGAGATACCTTTGTGAAAGCGTACAAGGTCTCGATGTATCCCCCTCCCTCCCTCAGAAGGCTGCCAAGACATGAGAACAGAGCCCCGCTCTGTGCTATCACGCCTCCCCCGACCTGACTGGAGCCGCTTCAAAGACTTGTAACCCCACTGCAGCACCCAAGGCCGCGGCCAGCCACCTGCATTATTTACAGCATAGCAGTAAACCTTAGTTTAAATTCAAGCGCCCCTCCTTGTAAACCCCACAACCCACCGGACTGTCTCAGACTTATGGCCCTGTGCAATCAGGACACCCAACACTTTGACGACACACAGCGAAACATCTATAACCACTTCTAACAAGACAGAAAGACCTGTACCACCCGCCCCCAGTCCCCGAAGCTTAGCCCCTCGATCTACGGTCCCGGTCAACAGATCACAAGTAACTAGGCCTCGATATATTATCTCCAGACCCCTCACAAGGTGCATTCCTCCTGTGTTGCATTAACCTATTGAAAGATTTACTAAAGAAAATAGAACTGTAAATGACTGAATGACTGCGGGGTGCATGACAGAGGGCAAGTAAGTCAGGAAAGGCATTCATCTCTGCCACAGGCCGCCTCAGCACACCAACACCGCCCGGATGAACTCAAGCCGACCTGCCAGGCCCAGCCCAACCCACGAGGGTGACCAGTGACGTCCTCCAGCCAAGACCAACCACACCGCAGCAGCACCTATAGTTAGTCGTCGCCACCCAATCCCAATGAACTTGTGCCCCCTATAGTATGTAGGTTTTGATGACGTTTTTTGTAAATATATACGCCTGTCTTTGCTATTGTCAGACAGAGCGCTCTCGGAGTTTGCAGAGTTCTTTGCATGCCCAATTCTGATTGATAAACTCCCATTTACGCTCACCCGCACTCTGTCTTGGCCTTATTCCCATTTTGGGAGAGTCCTTCATTGTCTCTCATTGTGGGGAGGATCGTGCTGTTTGGGGACGCTTGCTTTCAGTGGTGACCCCGATAGCGTGATTTTTATTTCTTCCTAAACTCCTTCTAACCGTCCCCGTTTGGCACGAGAATCTCCGGTCGAAAAGGGATACGCACGGTGAGCCGGCTCCAGGAGGCTGCCCGCCAACGGCGACCGGTACACTAAGAAGTGCGCACTCAATAGAGAGGGGGTACGGGATCCCGGTTGAAAAATCCCCTTTGAGTACCGCTCGCCGGAGCCGGGGCTGACTGTTGAGCTGACGGCGACACTGCCTGGACGGACCCGGTTTCGGAGAGTATCGGTTCAAGACGGGCACGTGAGTACTGAGTGCGAGCGATCTTAAGGGGAGCGGGGAGTGAAGTGTAGGACAGGAAACGAAGAGGGGGTACGCAGATCTACTAAAGATCATCTTAAAATTTCCTTGCTTTTTCTTTGCATATGGCCATTAGGATTAAGAGGTGAATAAGAGATAAAAGTGACGGGAACCTAGCTCCGAAAGGGGGTGGAAGGCGGCGCCACATAGTGCTATCTTAACTAGTACTGGGAATATATGAAGAAGTGGAGTATAAAATAAAAGTGTTCAGCAAAAGGGGACACTGAGAATACATTAGTGACCGCTATTACTTTTTTCCTTTTCTTAAGGGTAGGGGGGAGAATAAAGAACTGTGATTAGCACAGACTTGGGGAGACAGTAAGAGAAACAAAGTCCTATTAGAAGGAGGGGAAAACAGGTTAATATCTATATATATATATATGCGCATCTAGATACTGAAATAAGGCGATTAGGGACAGCCGGCTAGGGAGGAAAGGGAGGGCAGCTTGAATGGTGAATGGTGCCAAGAGGTGTGTGCACCTCGTATGTGCTAGAGGAGATTTTGACGTTGTGAATGTGTGAACGATTAGAAGTGCATAATAGTTAAATGGTCATAATAAGTGTGGTCGGATAAAAGTTTTTTCTCTCTTCAGAAAACGCCAATATAGTGGAGTGAGTGAGTACCTTTTTGATTTCCAGTCTGACATTGTCAAACCAAAGGATGGGTTGCTCTTGTATGTGCCCCTCAAAAAGAACATAATAGACATTGTGCACGGCCAGTTTTGTATTGTGCAGTCAGGGAGGGGGAGAGCCCAAAGGGACCCAGCATTGAATGTGAGGTAATATATAAAGAATAATATTGATACGACAGTTACATTGTAGTTGCAAACACACGAGGCACATCAGCACTAGGAGGGCACAGAGATGGGGGCTGAAACACCCTTATCACATATTTGTAAGAATCTCCCGGGATACGTGGAGCGGATTAAAAAATATCATGACCAATGGGTGACCGAGCTAAAGGGGGAGGGGTTACCTCAGATTTGGCCCGAGGGAGGGTCGTTTGATAAAAGTGTCCTGGATACAGTGGCCACATGCATTTATCTAAAATACAAAGGAAAGCAGCTGCAAAATAGGAGGGAAATATTAGATCTTTGGAGGTTATTTGAAGAGATACCACCGCCTAAGACACCAGTACTAAATACTGATCTCCCGTCCACCACAGACAATCCACTGCTAATACAAAGAGATGTCAAAGAAGGCTCAAGTGTAGCGCCACCAGTAGAGGTAATAAGTCTGTACCCGATAATAAAGAAGCCTGTGCCCGCAGAGGGGTACAGTGATCCCACTTACATACCTCCCCCGAGAGATACTACACCCCTCCGGCCCACGGCACCTCCGCCATACGAGAGCACGAGGGAGCGAGCCCAGGCAGGCGCACAAAGGGCAGATATAGAGAAGCTCACAGATGATTTAGAATCAAGACTGACGATAGCAAAGGATGAGCTCTCGAGGATAAAAGACATATGCGAACGGACAGCACTAGATGCAACTAGATCAGGGCGTACGTCCAGAGCGCTAGGTGAAAATAGAAAGCCTGAAGAGGGGTGGAAAAAGGGCGAGATTTTGTTCAGAATTGAGGAAGAACCAACGCGAATAATAGAAGTAGGGCCCGGAGAGGGAGATGGTGCAAGCGAGGAAAGGCGGGGGGGAATTAGAGAGGAGTTGCTGTGTGATATAAGGGACGAGGTAGAAGAAAGTGACAGGTTGAGTATGGCAATAGGAGGGGGAAGCGAGGGGGAGGAAGGTACGTGTTCGCTGAGAACCCTGGATGATGAGTGGACGGGCCGACTAAGGAACAGAGTGGGAAAAATGGCATCACTGGGGACATCAACAGCTCAAACGGGTCCGGACGGAACGACAAAAGGAAGGCTACAGCTCCCGTTGATACACAGGGGAGGAGGGAGGCCTAACTATATCCCATGGGCACAGATGGATAAAGCTAATTTATTAAAGCTATTGCCCCCGTTGTCAGGAGGGGCAAGTAAGTGGATATATGCCTTTGAGAAACATACTGCCGGGGTACCCCTAGCCATAGGAGATGTGAAAAGTCTACTCGTATCAGCGGTAGGTGACCAGGCTGAAAGGGTATGGGTTAAGGCCGGTTTCCCGGGAGTAACGTTAGACTGTGACCGCCATGATGGGGCATCATTTAACACGGTGCGTGCCAGGGTGTGGGATGCCTTACGCGAAACATTCCCAGACACACCGGACTTGCAGTCAGTGATGCAGTGTACAATGAATGACGGGGAAGAGGCTATGGATTATATTTTCCGGGTCCAAGAGATGTGGAGGGCAGAAACGGGCACGCCCTGGTATCAATCGACATCTTTATTTTATTTTATTATAAAGAGAGGGCTCCCAAAGGAAGTGCAGAAGGCGCTTGACAAGATAGCAGGTATTGAAGCAAAAGGATGGCCAGAAATTCAAAGCATAATAGTACACCATTGTAAAAGAATAAAGGAGAGGGAGAAGGAGGTGGCGCAGAAAAGATTGGCAGACGAGGCGAAGTTATTACAGTCAAAGTTAGTGAAGGTTGCAGCAGCAGTAGCCGCGCTCCCACACAGTAGGGAGGGAGATGAGGAGGAGGAGGGGCTGATAGCACTCCAAGGAAGGGTGGCAACTAATTGGGCAGTACCAGCACAGCGGCAGTGGACTGAGCAAGAGCAAGGTGGAAGCCCGCAGTGGCAAGAGTGGACCCCTCGAGGGGGACGAGGTGGGTACAGGGGCCGGAGAGGAGGCGGACAGGGGTATGGAGGAATGGGAGGAAATGGATGGCAGGGTCCCAGGGGCCCCCAAGGGAGTTGCTGGAACTGTGGAAGATGGGGACATTACTCCAGGGAGTGCAGAAGTAGACAAAACAACGGGTTCCAGGAGGGGGAGGCTTATGGTCATCCACACCCGGGAAGCCCATACGGTCTCCCAATGGGACAACAGCAGCTAAGGAACCCTGGCCAGGGTACCACGGGCCAGCAACAAGGACACCAGTATAGGACACAGAACCACCCCCAAAACAATGACAGCATGCAATACACGCCAGGCAACCCTTTCGCGACAACAGCAAACGGGGCCCCCGCGCCAGCGCCTTACAGCGGCATGTCGGTAGTTTCCGGAAATGTCTTTAATGAGGGAGGGGCGACGAGATACCCCGCATAGGACAGCCCACAGAGAACACTTGCGTGTCCAGTTCTATCCACCACCTACAATGCAGCAGAGGAACCATTGGTAGGGGCGCAGATAGGAGACAAGCAATTTATATTCATGGTTGATTCGGGAGCGGAGAAATCATGTATCAGAGAGGGCCGATTCCCGTTATCTAACAGGAAGTTAGAGACGCAGGGGTTCTCTGGGGCTGTAGTTGAAGTTCCTTATACAGAAGCTTTGGATGTAACAGTGGGGGGTAAGACTGTGAAGGCACCCTTATTGTATTACGAACATTCCCCAATTAACTTGCTAGGGAGGGATCTCCTGAGTAAACTCAACATGACCATATCATTTACCGAGAGAGGGATAGTGTGTTCCACACCCGGGATATGCCCCTTGCGTGCAATGTTGGTAGTGCAAGCCTACACAACCACGCAGGAAATACGAGGACTGCCACAAAATGAGGAAATGTTTATCAAAGGGCTGAAGACTCTGGCCCTCATAATTCCCGAGCTGAGGAGCATGGACTGGAGGATCCCGGCGGAGTTCCTCTTCCGCCCCATAGTATGCCCCAACGCAGCACCAGGATCAGTGGTATCGTTAGATTTGCACGCTGTGCAAGTGTCAGCAAAAAGAATAGCTGTGATCGGAGTGGACGAGGAAGGGTGTGAGTGGCGCACAGTGCTATGCACAAACGCCAACATCGCCCTGCGAGAGGTAACAGATGAGGATCTCTTCTCAGACTCAGAAGGGGATGGTGAAATAGTGATGGAAATAGCGATGCCCTGTGATATTTTAATACAAGCAAGGGAGACTCCCGTCCAATTGATGACAGTGGTAGGAGCACCACGGTCGTTTTTTGATGACGACATGAGGCTCGTACCAAACAACTTATGGACGACAGGCCCCCATGATGTGGGACTGTTGCATGGGTTACAGCCTGTGGTAATAAAGCTAAAGCAAGGAGCAATTTTACCACGAGTTAAACAGTATCCTCTGTCTCGTGAAGCTGAAGAAGGGATAAAAGAGACAATAAATGCCCTACTAGTACAAGGGATAATAGTGCCTTCAAACTCCCCATGTAACACTGGCATTTATCCGATCAAAAAAGCAAAAGGGGGGTCGTGGAGGATGATACAAGACCTACGCCCCCTCAATGATGTAATTCAGAAGGAGTTCCCTCTAGTCCCGAACCCCGCATCAATACTATGCAGCATCCCGAAAGAGGCATCACATTTCACAGTAGTGGATTTGAAAAACGCATTTTTCTCTATACCCCTGGCTGAAGAGAGTAGATACCTTACCGCCTTCACACTGGGGGGTAAAAGGTATGAGCATTGCAGATTACCACAGGGTTACTGCGAGAGCCCGAGCATCTTCAATCGTGTATTACATGAAGACCTAGGAAACCTATCAGTTGAGAGCACCATTATTCAGTACGTAGACGATTTACTAGTCTGCGCACGAAACGAAGAGACATGCAGAGCAGATTCCGTAACATTGTTGACCTTGCTGGCCAACAAGGGGTACAAAGTGGACAAGGGAAAGCTACAGTACTGTCTGACAGAGGTCCTGTACCTAGGGCAGCTGATTTCAAGAGATGGGAAAAGAATAATACCAGACAGGGTAGAAGCCATAAGATCAGTACAAGAACCCACAACAGTAAAAGACATGCAGAAATTTTTGGGAATGTGCAATTATTGCCGAGCATGGATATTAGATTATGCGGCATACACCAGGCCCTTATTACAAGCATTAAAGGTGGCCCAACAGGAGAACAGGAAGATGGAATGGACAGAAGAGATGAGTTCCTCCTTCCAAACACTAAAAGAGTTGATTTCAAGCGCCCCAGTACTCGCAAACCCTGATTATGGACGCGAGTTTTACCTATTCTCACACTGCAAGGAAACACTGATGACAGCAGTCCTGACACAAAAAACATCTTTAGGACACAAGCCATTGGCTTACTATAGTGGCACTTTAGATGCCGTGATGGAGGGCCATTTCGCGTGCGAGCAATCGCTCGCTGCAGCCGCGTTCGCGATCGAGAAAAGTGCCACAATAGTAATGGGTTGCCCTGTGACATTGTTTGTGGAACATTCATTATTTGCAATACTTGAGAGATCAAAAAGCACACTGACCACACAGCGGGCGACCGCCTACGAGGTTATACTGTCCAGTGCCAACATCCATATAGTGAGATGTAAGACAGTGAACCCCGCCACATTCATTACAGAAGCGTGCACGCTCGAAGACATGCAGAACCACGATTGCGCAACCTACACAGGAGGAAGCGGGGAGGAAACAGTGGTGTGTGAGAACGCTCTAAGCGAAGGGGAAGTGTACTTTGTGGATGGGTCCGCATCAATTGACGCGGACACGGGAGAAAAACACGTTGGCATGGCAGTGGTGAGGTTAGAAGACGGTGAGTATGAAACACTGGTACAATATCGTCTCCCATCACATTACTCCGCGCAGGCAGCAGAACTGATTGCACTCATAGAAGCACTACATGCAGCAAAGGGTTGTGCAGTGACGATATACACAGACTCAGCTTACATGACAACGACAGTACATGGAGGACTAGCAAGATGGGGGCGGAGGGGCTTTAGGAGGGCAGATGGAACACCTGTACAGCATGCAGAATTGTTAAAAGAGTTAATTGAGGCCCTACAAAACCCCACTGCAGTAGCAATAGTAAAGTGCCAAGCACATACGTCCAACACAGATGTTGTGTCTTTAGGGAACGCGGCAGCGGACGCGGCCGCCAAGGAGGCTTCCTATTTTCAGAAAAATGACACAGGTGAGTACATGCTTAAGGACAAAACAAACGAAGAGCCCCCAGAGGGATATAATATCATGCCCATACCACAAATAATAGAATTACAGGAAGGAGCCAGTGCAGAGGAAAAACTATTATGGACAAAGCGAGGGTGCAGCAAGTCAGGAACAGACCTGCTGTGGAGGCAAAATAACTCGGGAAAGGTGGTAATGCCAATTCAGCTACTAGAGATTGCATTTCAACAGCTACACTTCCCTGCACATAACACCAAACAACATATCGCAGCAGAAATACAGGAAGAATGGTTCGTGCCCTGTCTTCAGGAGCATGTGTCTCGATTGGCAATGGAATGTACAACATGCCAAATATACAATTCAGGGATGACATTGCGCACTCTCCGGGGAACAATCCCTAAACCCATTGGCCCATTCAAGGAACTACACATAGATTACGCAGACATGGGGGAAAGGTGTAATGGTGCACGGTACATGATTGTGGTCGTGTGCCCTTTTTCAAGGTGGGTGGAAGCAGGACCCTGCGCGCGACCCGATGCCAAGAGCGCCGCCAAGTTCCTAGTAAGGGAAGTATTCCCGCGCTGGGGAATTTGTGACGTGATCCGCTCAGACAATGGCACTCATTTTGTGAATGAGCTTTTTAAGGAAGTGACTACATTGCTGGGAATAAAACATAAATTATGCTCAATTTATCATCCTCAAAGTAATGGCGTAGTGGAAAAGATGAACGGACTGTTGAAGGGCAGGTTATCAAAACTATGCTTCTCATTAAAAAAGAATTGGATTTACTGCCTACCGCTTGCGCTATTTGAGTTGCGAAACCAGCCAAGCAAAGACCACCATTTGTCCCCGCACGAGATCGTGACTGGAAGACGGATGAACACAGCACATTCACCACTGCGCGAACACTCAGACGCTCACAGAAGCGCCGCGATATTGGGAGATGAGTTCATACACTATTTAAAGAAACTGACAAGGGCAGCGCGCGTGATAGCAAAGCAATTGTCCCCACCCTTCACTAGAGAAGAGGGAAATGTAACAGGCGCTGTCACGGAGCCAGAGCAACAACTACAGCTGATGCCAGGCGACTGGATATATGTCAGGAGTTTTGTGCGTCGGTGGAATGCACCACGATTCCATGGCCCATATGAAGTAATATTTTGCACGCCTACGGCGGTAAAGGTGAAAGGGCTGAGGTACTGGGTGCACTTGACCGATGTACGGAAGGCATATAGCAACATACAAGAGGAGGTAGATGGGGAGGCACAGACAACAGCAAACGCTGCAACTGAGCAGAATGACTGAATATGAACTTGCGTGTATGTGCTGGTACTGAATTTGAAGAAATGCACAACTGATAAAGATGCAAAAAAAAAAAAAAAAAGGGGGAAAATTTTGTTTTAACTTTGATCTTGTTGAGTATGAATATATCATATATATATATTAAATGGGATGCCAAACTATGAGCGTGTATACACCCTTGTCTGTGAATACCCCTCCCCGTATCCCCACCCGCTTCCATTCCCCGTCACATGTATATTGGCACTGATGGTGCCAACAAAAATGTTTACATGTATGCACTCAATGCACTTTTATATCTTAAAACAGGAGCTTCCATGGCATCTAACGGGCGGCCTGCAACGGATACATTTACTAGAATTAGAGAATGGTTAACTGTGAAATGTATATATTCGTATGAATGTGGACTATCTGCGTGCATTATATTGTTTTTTACATTATTATTTGGTCTGGTTACATACTGGTTCATAGCGTTCATCTCTATCGAGATGAACGAGGGGGGAGGGAGCAACACAACTATTGGGACCAATACAACTGCAAGTGTCAACGCAACTACAAGGGAAGGTGATTTTTTGATATGGGATGGAACTAAACTTGTGTGGGGCTACTATACTACGTCACCCAATGTTGTCATCTCACACAATGGAGGGCCAAAAAGTGAAAGACAAAACAACACACTGTCCCCACCTGAGATGTCTAATTACAATTCTCACAGTTTAAACGACCGAAATCCCTCTGCCATATCATGGTTGTATAATACCCCCACCAGCCAACCTGCCCCCACGACCATAGAGAATCAAAGAATGAGAGAAACACATGAAATATTATATGATGACTGGGTGAAGGGGGGCGGGAATGAGAAAGGGGGGTCTAGTTTGTCTCGTGCCCAGGGAATCGGGAAGAATATGAGGAATAAGAACAATAGACGGAAGAGGGAAGCAGGGAGGAGGAAGTATGATGAGTACTATGGGCTAGGCCTAGATAAGATGGAAGACCCACGACACCCCCACCAAACAAATAAGTGGTATGCAGATATGAGTGCCACAGCTAAACAAACAACAAACGAGAGCTGTTATGTTTGCTCCCTCATCCCTCACGCATCAGGTACACCCAAAGTACTGTTACCCAAAGAGTTGCCGATTATAGATGCCCAATGTCTCCTTCATCTCACGTTGTGCAGAATTAAGAACACCTTCCAGGCACATGAAGTGACTTTTCAAATGCTGCAGAACGAGAAAACGTGCTACCCAAAACCGTCAAGGGTTGTATGTCTAAAAGAACCATTTTTTGCAATCGAAGGGACACTTTTTTCTGATAACAAGTGGAAGAATGAAGAAGTAATGTGTAAAGCTGAAGCACTGAGGGGTGTGACACCGGAGAAATTGCAATGGATAAAAGAAACATGCACACCCGTATGGAGAGAACACATTTCAAAACTAACCTGGGTCACGCCCATCGAAAAGCCTTTCAAGTTGCAGAATGAAATAGACTATGAACTATGTTTCAAAGGCGAGGGGAGAACGTCCATGGGAACGAACAAGAAGTGCAACAAAACCCTCACTATCCCAGACCTAAGAAAAGGGACTGCGGCCCTTATGGACACGTATTGGGTATGTGGAAACCAGGCATACCTACACCTCCCCCCGTCGTGGAGTGGCAGCTGCTCAATGGCCACTCTGCACTCAGCTCTAATGGTGATACCAGAAAGCCACATCGATGGAAGCAAAAGGACACAGGAACGCACACAACAGAGTGTGGGCCAACCAACTGCAGAACCACGAATGTATGTCCTGTCTTCTGGAAGCAAGGAAGAGGTGCTGACCCGCAACAGACGAGCATCAAACTATATATCGAAGGCATCATCAGAACTATTGGCCCAGATCCCAGACAAATATAGATTATTCAGCTCAGCAGAAACATTCTTTGCCTCGCTCGTATCAAGTGTCCAAGCAAGGGCTAACACAAAATGGCTCCAGATAACACGCTGGGAATTAATTCAGCTGGCAAACGACACTGAAGAAGGTTTTAACATAATAAAGGTCGAACTAAGAGCCTTGCGACTGATGACCATGCAAAACAGGTATGTCCTGGACCTGTTGACGGCGATGGACGGCGGTGTTTGCCGAAAAATAGGAAGTGCCTGCTGCACTTTCGTACCTTCTGAAGACGCAGAAAACGGCTCCCTGTCCCATGTGATCGAAGCAGTCCACAACCTAGGAGAAAAAATGAAGATGGAAGGCGGAGCAGAAGATAGTACATGGTTCGATAACCTCTTCTCCTGGGTCCCCTCATGGCTTGGAACAACGATGAAATTTTTGATGCCAGCTGTGGTGTTCCTCCTATTGATTTTCTGCCTATGCCAGGTGGGTCTTCGAGTCTGTGCTAACGCAGTACCAAATGGTGCAATGATGATGGTGACAATGGGCAACTCACACGGTACAATAAAAACGGTGCAAGAAGCACAAGTACAAACAGGGGTAGACAACACACCAAGGTACCAACTGGTGCCCATGTACCATGACAAGGATATTGTAGATAAGCTTTGGCACACCACCATCAAAGAGGCCCGCATACTAGAATGGTACGAGGAAGTGTGGGTAGATTTGGAAGGAGATGGTGGGTGCATATATCTTACGTGTACTCCAGATGAATACGCCAGGAGAGGTGAGAGTTTAAGGGGGGTGTGCAGAGCATGGATGCCTATCAAAGGAACTCCTGCATGGGATGAGGCGGTGATGGACGAAGCAGAGTGTAGGAGGATAGAGGAGTTAAAGAATTCGTTACTTTAGTAACGAAAGGGGGGAAATGTAGGGGAGGACTGGTCCAGGAGACCCCTCTCGCCTGCGTTTCTTCCCCAGGTGAGGGCTATGGCCCATTGGGCGTTCCCTCATGCCACCCGGGCCCAGGTGGTGGAGGGCTCACCCACTGGAGACATTGCCCACATGTATCGAATGCCCACATGTATTGATTACAACACAAATTTAGTTAGGCCCAAAAACCATTCTCTGCCCGGTAAAGATGGTGTGAGCTCAGCGCACTGTAGCGCGGCCCCCACCCTTGGAGAACATCCCTGTTGCCGCAGCACCCTGGCAGATCCGCTGCGAGCACGTTCCCACGAACAAGACGGACATGAGCTAGCGCAATACGCTAACATTGTAACAGTTCACCTCCCGCAGTGTACCATCACTATCAGCATGACCTAGCCAGCAGGCCTGAACAGTGAAATGAACAGCAAAATGGTCCTCTGATGGCAGACAGTCTTAACATATATATGTATATATGAATGTCAAGTCCTCTTGCATTATTTCTTTCTTCCACAAAATATACACGCCTGTAGAATGTATTAAAATGAGAGAGTATGCTCCCATGATATAAGCTATAGCGAGCCCGCACCATTACAGGTGGATGCTAATGATAAAGGGACGCTCCAGGGATCTGTTTGTTGCGTGTATCACTGGGCAGCCTACCTCACATGGTTTCGCGCCATAACTAAAACTAATGCTGCTAGAGTACGCGAGAAAGCGGATGCAACTATACTATGAACTCATGTCAAGAATGCGCAAGAGTGCACTTATCATGTGTGAATGTCTGAGCCCCTCACATGCTACCACCGTCACGTACAGGGGCGGATCGTTTTCTATGTACTCCACTGATCTAACCACTACCTCATTTACTGCAAATATATATGCATGTAACTAAAACACTGTAGCTGCTAGAATATAATGTACAAAAATGGTGCTCGGACTGGGTATAATGGAAACGTACCCAGCCAAGGTTAAATGCATGTTTTGAAGTGATTTTAAATGAGTATTATAGAAAGTATTCAAATGTTTGCGATGTCTTTACCTATATTTGGCAACACACGAGGGAGATACCTTTGTGAAAGCGTACAAGGTCTCGATGTATCCCCCTCCCTCCCTCAGAAGGCTGCCAAGACATGAGAACAGAGCCCCGCTCTGTGCTATCACGCCTCCCCCGACCTGACTGGAGCCGCTTCAAAGACTTGTAACCCCACTGCAGCACCCAAGGCCGCGGCCAGCCACCTGCATTATTTACAGCATAGCAGTAAACCTTAGTTTAAATTCAAGCGCCCCCCCTTGTAAACCCCACAACCCACCGGACTGTCTCAGACTTATGGCCCTGTGCAGTCAGGACACCCAACACTTTGACGACACACAGCGAAACATCTATAACCACTTCTAACAAGACAGAAAGACCTGTACCACCCGCCCCCAGTCCCCGAAGCTTAGCCCCTCGACCTACGGTCCCGGTCAACAGATCACAAGTAACCAGGCCTCGATATATTATCTCCAGACCCCTCACAAGGTGCATTCCTCCTGTGTTGCATTAACCTATTGAAAGATTTACTAAAGAAAATAGAACTGTAAATGACTGAATGACTGCGGGGTGCATGACAGAGGGCAAGTAAGTCAGGAAAGGCATTCATCTATGCCACAGGCCGCCTCAGCACACCAACACCGCCCGGATGAACTCAAGCCGACCTGCCAGGCCCAGCCCAACCCACGAGGGTGACCAGTGACGTCCTCCAGCCAAGACCAACCACACCGCAGCAGCACCTATAGTTAGTCGTCGCCACCCAATCCCAATGAACTTGTGCCCCCTATAGTATGTAGGTTTTGATGACGTTTTTTGTAAATATATACGCCTGTCTTTGCTATTGTCAGACAGAGCGCTCTCGGAGTTTGCAGAGTTCTTTGCATGCCCAATTCTGATTGATAAACTCCCATTTACGCTCACCCGCACTCTGTCTTGGCCTTATTCCCATTTTGGTAGAGTCCTTCATTGTCTCTCATTGCGGGGAGGATCGTGCTGTTTGGGGACGCTTGCTTTCACTTTTATTCAGGTTCTTCAGTTACAGGTACAAAATCAGGTCTCATCAAGTCCATAAGAAGATAGGAGGAAATCATGAGGGAAACCCACTGGCTCCCACCACCCAGGCTTCCTTAGATCAACTGCCTGGGTTAGAACCCATTCATACACAAACACTCCAAGATACCTCATACATTCCACAAATGACATCACCACATACATACAGCATTCAGAAGGTGAAACCATAAGAAAGGAAGGCTGATCCTAACAGAGGCCAATTTACACCACAGGGTAAAGCACAACTGGGTCCTGTACACATGAACGAATGTGCATATTGCAGACCGGAGGGTCATTGGCGAGCACAATACCCGACCCTACAGGAGAGATCAAATAGCACATATGGTGCCATGGATAGACGATCCAGAGGACATCCTGGCATAGGGGGTCCTGGTAGAAGTCAGTTTGTACAAAATCAACAGACACCTTCACAAGATAGTCAGCAACAGAATGTTAATAGTGGGAACATTTTTGATAATCCTTCTACTGTCTATTTTTCTGAGGATCTTGCATTTGACAATATACTGTTCCGTTAGGACAGCCCGAAGCAGGGTCTGGAACCAGTACCTATTCCCATTGATCAGAAAGGGCCCTACATTGAAATGAAGGTGGGGAATAGGGAGCATCGATATTTTGATAGATACAGGAGCACAGAAGTGTTTTATTGATCATTCACAGGTTCCAGATATTCCACTGTCAGGGCAGGGCAACATTGCTGTAGGGTTCTCTGGATGCCAGTGGTAAGTCCGATCTCTCGGCCAGTACGAATTTCACAGGGACCATTTACTGATTCTTGTCCATTTATTATTTTTTTATTTTTTATATGGTTTATAATAAACCTTTAAAAACAGAAAAGGAAAGTAGAAACCATCAGACAAACACAAGCGGATTACAAAACTTCACAATCGATCGATCCAAACTTCATACATCAAGTACGACCACAGGAGCATAAACTTGGAGCAGTGATTAGTCACAAGGCATGATCAAAGTTTCTAAGTTGTTTGTTCTTACATCCTCAAGATATTCAAGTCGTGAGGCCATTGCTTCCAAGAAAAAAGTTAGCGCCAAAATTAGTCTTTGATCAGTTGCATCGAACATTAGTTGCCACCAGTCTTTTCCACGATAGGTCGATCTTTCCGACACGATACTTCCAAATTGACGAGTTCTATCTTCAGTGAGACCCACACAGAATAGAACAAGATGTTGTAAAGTTTCTTTCGTTTCGTTACACAATCGACAAAGATCGGAATGCGACTCATTTTTTGCCCAATGGTTAGTTCTTTCGCGAGTTTTAAAGATATTGAGACGAAACATCATATAAAGTCTTCTTTTCCTTTCATCAGGAAATTGTTTCCAAGGAATGTTTTTGACATGATCAGGATTAATATGTAGTGTTTCGAGGTCTGTGTCTAGTTCTGTAAGCACGTTTTTACATCATTGCACCCATAAATACAGTACAGAGTTTTTGTTGTTTTCTCCTGGATTTGAAAGAATTTTAAACTGCAAGGTGAGATTTTTAAGAGACATTTTACGAAACAAGGTCAATGTATTCCAGGTCACTCTTGCATTGATAGATGTTAAACTCAGCTCATACCGTATACATGCAGAGGGAGTGCTTCTAGGTAAACCAAGGACTTTAGTCCAAACGATGTTTTCGATCGAGTTCCACAAATCGGCTGAACAGCCAAAAGCACATTCTGCCCCATAAATGAAGGCTGGGGTAGCTTTTTGTTTGAAAAAAGATATAACTGGAAGCATGGAATACCGGCCATATTTTTTATGTAAAACCATAGCCTGTGTAGCCAGTTGTCGGCTTTTCAGTTTTGTTTGTTCGACCCATGGAGCGTCGTTCAAAACTGGAACTAATCCTCATACCTAGGTATTTGGTATCAGTGATAGAGTGAAGTTGTATTTTTCCTATATGCCATTTAAAGGTGGACTGCGTGATGGTTTTTTGACCCCGCAGATCTCTTAATACAAGGATTTCCGATTTAGCAGCATTTATGCATAGTTCATTTTTTTCAACATAACGTACCAATGCTGTTAATTTCCGTTGTACACCAATTGGAGTTAGGTCTAACAAAATTAAGTCATCTGCATAAAGTAGATGACTCACATGTGACCCGTTAACTTTTGGTGAAAATGATCCCTCTCTGTTAATTGTTTGGTCAATATCATGAAGAAAGAAGTTGAAAATAATGGCGGCAAGTGGACATCCTTGTTTTACACCTCGAAAAGTCAGGATTGGTGTTGACAAATTCCCTTGGCAATCAAGTCGTATTCGGACATTTGTCTCAGTGTGCAGATCTTTTACTGCAGCAAGAAGGCTTGGAGGACACATTGTTTTTTCAAGTTTTGCCCATAGTATTTCCCTATCTATACGACTCTTGTCCATTTCTTTTGATGAGAAATTGTGGGGAAAATTTGTTGGGATTGAAATTATTAAAGAAATTGAATGCTGTGATTTACTGTTCCCCAGATGGAGTATACTTAACGATTTCGTCCCAACAAACTTCCCTTCCGCAATTTTTGTCTAGGCCTTTACCAACTGAATTGAATAAGGTTCTGACATGTTTATGGGTGGTTAATGATGATGACGTTGGAATTTTACAAATTAAAACCAGTTAAAATTGTGTTGAAACCAGGTGTTAAATTGCAACGTTTTCCACAGTATAAGATTTCAGTTGAAGGTGAACAGGCTTAGAAGAGTATTATTTCTGATTTTGTGCACATAGTTGTGATTGAGAAAATTGCAGGGAGTGTGTGTAATAGTCCGATTCTACCAGTTTATAAGAAAGGGAATAATGCGCTTTCTTTTCGTTTCATTATTGACTTGCGCGCCATTAATAAGGTTTTTGCTCACTAATGCTACTACAATATTGACTAGGATTCCAGCTACAACTACACACTTTAGTGTTGTAGATTTGAAAAACGCTTTTTTCAGTATTCCTGTACATGTTGATAGTAGATATTTGTTCGCGTTCACCCTAGGGGGACGCTCGTTTACATTCACTCATGTGCCGCAAGGGTACACAGAGTAGAAGCATTTATAGTAGAGCACTGCAAGAACAGCTTGAGTTACCTTCCACTTGCATGCTGTTGCAATATGTCGATTATCTACTTCTAGCTGCCGATTCTGAAGTTGCTTGCAAAGAGGGCACTGTGTTGCTGCTTATTCATTTAGCAGAGCATGGGCATAAGGCTTCAGTATTGTCAACAGGAGGTTGCCTATTTAGGCTATCCCCTGTTGAAGGAGGGAAGAAGACTGACACCTGAACGGATTCAAAGCATCTCTGATATGTCTGTCTCAAATACACAGAAAGAGGTCAGAGCTTTAATAGGCATGGCCTATGTTTGCACTGACAAAGAAAGGTATTGCTTTGCCTTTAACATGGAACATGGATTGCTAGAACGCTTTTGATTTGCTCAAGGCTGCGTTGCGTTCAGCACTAGTTTTGGGCACACCAAATTATGAAAAGATCTTTGTTTTGTATGTGCATGAATGTGATGGATGTGCTTTGGCTGTTTTAACACAGGAACATGGGGGCAAGAATAGACTGTGCAGATATCTTTCCTCCACGTTAGACCCTGTTGCATGCGCTTTATCAAGATGTTTGCTGTAGCTGCTGCATCCATGAAACAAAGTGAGGGTATGGTTTTAGGTCATTCTTTAACTGTGATGGTACCCCACTACGTAGAAGTTCTATTAAACAGAACACAGATGCAACATCTTACATCAGATCGACTAACAAGGTACAAGCTGATTCTATTTGCTCCGCATATCCAAATTAAGAGATGTTGCTCATTAAATCCGGCTGAACTATTGCCTCTCACACAAGAAACAGACTGTAGTGGCAAGATGTCACATACCTGCCTCTATACTACAGAGCAAGAAACAAAAGGCAGAATTGATCTAGTTGATACACCTTTAAAGAATGCGCAAGGGGAGCAGTTCTGTGATGGCTGTTCTTTCAAACTTCTGGTTGGTACAACCACTCCTGCTTACGCAATCACCACATTGAGTACTACTGTGGAAACTGAACAAATTCCTCATAATTCTGCGCAGGCCGCAGAGATTATTGCGTTAACTAGGGCTTGTGAAATTTCTGAAGGGCTTAGTGTAAATATATACACAGATAGTCAATACGCATTTGGGGTGTTTCATAACTTTGGCCGACTATGGACTGAGAGAGGATTCTTGACCTCACATGGAACAAAAATTCAGCATGGTACTTTAATAGTCTGGTTGCTTTCAGCACTTGCGCTTCCTACACAGTTAGCAATAATGAGGTGTGCCGCACACCGGAAAGTGACGGACAATGTGGGAAAAAGAAAAGCTTTTGCTGACAGAATAGCCAAACAGACTGCTACTGATTTTCACTCAAAATTGTACGTGTTGGATCCAAAAAAAGGGGTCACTGACACTTGTATGATAGATGAAGGGATTAGCTGTATAACAGAAATTCTGGCTGAAGCTACTCCAGAAGAAATCAAACGGTGGGCTGAGGGTTCAGCGGGTCTAGATGATGAGGGTTGTTGGGTGGATAGTGAAAAGCAAAGATGGATGCTACCTAATGCCTACGTCACTGCTATGGTTACCATGGCCCATGACCCAAAACACATGTGCCAAAAAGATTTGCAAACAGTTAGATCCTGTCTGGTATAATACTAATATTCAGAAAACTGCTCAACGTTTTGTCCAAAGTTGCATGATATGTTTGCAACATAACATTGAGAAAGGAACACTGACACCAAAGGGCAGTGGTCCCCCTATGAAATTATAATGGGAAGACCAGCAAATATATGGAATGTTCCAAAACCGAAGCAGTTGAAAGATGTCGAGTATCTGCTTTTGTCTGATTATTGTGACCAGTTGACTCAAAACTTGCGTTTGATTCATCAACAGGTGCGAGCAGCCCTCCCTGTAAAATACGAGGGTCCAGGTCATCGACTTCGACCTGGCCAGTGAGTCCTTCTGAAGAATTTTGAGAGGGGCACCTGCCTTGCACCTCGTTGGAGAGGACCACATCAGATCCTTTTGGCTATGCAAACTGCCATACAAGTGGCTGGAAAGAAGCACTGGATCCACGCGACACATGTGAAGAGGATTCCTTTTCCTCTGCCCTATGACAAAGGGGGGGAGAAGGGAATTGATGATCCCGATGCTCACAATGAGCCTGCTTTGATCGACCCTTAGGGTGTCGCGAAAGTTATTCCTGAGCCCGTGGGGCCTGGGCAGATTGTTGTTGCTTCTTCGGAAATCCTTCCTGAGCCTGTGGGGCCTGGGGAGATTATTGCTTCTTCTTCAATTTTTTCTTCACCGTCGACTGATCCTGTTTCTGCTTCTTCATCTTCTTCAGGACACAACAATGCTTTGTTCACTCATCATTCCGTACCTGGAGTCACAAGGTATGATCTGCGACCACGGAACCGGATTTAGATTTAGATTTAGCTGACATTACATTAATGTAAATAGGATAGGAAAGTGCAGCTAGGCTGTGCCCACTAGAAACCCACAAGAAACCTCCGTTGAGCCAGTCCCTCGTCATTCCTCTGCTGCATAAAATAAGAGGCAGGGACCGGAAAAGTTACCTTTAATCAACATAGGCCACGTGGTCAGGTGCCACCCATGGATGAACTAAAAAAAGCCTAACAGTGAGGCTTCTTAACGGATGCTGAGAAACTATGCCTGTTTTACAGGCCACTCATACTAAAAAGGATCTTGATCGTTTTGTTGATAATGTATCTGTTCATCGAGAGTCATGATCCCCTAGGATAAAATGGACACTGGTCACAATAGCAGCATGTATTACAATTGCATTGACATTTGGGTTTTGGTATCTGGAAAATGCACATCTGCTTGATGTATTATTGCCAAATGCAAGTATCTCCACTGTGTCTCCACCTTATGTTCATTTGCACATTCTCCGTCCTCGAGACCACCAACATAGAGGGGGGTTATCATGACAATACCCTCTTATGATTATGAATGCAACCCATGCCATTTTAAATAAGACCAATTGCTGGGTATGTTCACATCTGCCACAACATGGGTAAAAGTGACTGGGCTGGTATATACATCCTTTCCCTTTAACTATTGCTTGTTATGCTTCGCTTAGGGCGTTATTCCTTGGCTGATGGAACGATAGTGTCACTGGGAATTTTGATAGAACTAATCTTAATGAATTTGAAAAATGAGTCTTAACACATTTAGGATGTTCTCTGTGAATAGGAGCAACCTAAATGTTGCTTCTATTAGGCCTTCTGACAGACTCGCTAGACCTTTCCAATAAATAATTACCTTCAAAATGGGTCCTGTAGGTAATAGGGATGCCATGTCTCCCTCCTATACCATCAACCATAGTCCAAACTCTGTTCCTTCTGCATACAAAGAGAAGGTTCCCACCAAATGGGCACATTTGAGGGTTGTATGAATGATGTTCAGACGATGAGATTTGGTTTTTGGATGATGTTAATGTTTAATGCTCTTGGCTTAGGCCAAAAGGAGGGTTTGTAAAAGCATATTTTGCATAATACCGCCTGATAATGAATATTAGCCTAAGCGCATTCGCATCGTACTGTGAATCGCATTTAAATGAACTTGCAATAAGTTGTCTACGCCACCATCTTAAAGATATCCGCCATTTTGATTAACTCTTGCTTTCTGCCCCATGCTAGAAATTGTGTTTTTGGCTCAAGCAGAGCAAAATGAACTGTGTTAATGTAGATAAGCACGTTGAGGCTGCTGAAAGTGGATTGTTTGCCCTGCACTAAGAAACCTTAGAGCTAAACAAGAGCCGTATTTAAACAGTAATCTAGAGACCATCTGTATCAACATTGTCTTCTCTGTTCAAACAGCAAAACAGAGTGTTGCATAGCTGAATATGTGCTTTTGCAGAAATCTGCGTTTTTTCTCCTTGAAACTAAGCTTACTTTAAACTTAAGAACAAACGGTAGACAAATATGAGTAAGTGAAACAAGGACTGTTACCATTGTGTTTTATGTGCAGAAAAACATGTCTAGTGTTTGAGGAAAACATTGAACAATGTATCGTTGTTTGAATCAGTATTAGTTATGTGAACTGGCCACAAACACTAGTGAATGGATAACTCGAAGATGGGCTGGACGATGTGTCCGGGATTGTGATAGAAATGTATAAATATGCATGCTTTCTAATGTCCAGCACTCTCTCATATCACTGTGTCCACTACCACACATTGCGCAGTGTTGAGAGACCAGACAGCTGTTCTGCAAAATAAAAATTCTACTTGTACCATTGTACTCGTGTCTGGCGTATTTCTATTAAGTCGTATTAAGCTTCGATATTTCTTTAATCTTTCAGGCCGGGCAGTCTTCCACACTTGTTTGGTCAGAAACCCTTCACGGCCCATACTCACCATGTTGATCTAGGGGTGTGTTTGTAGGCGCAAGCATGTTTTGTGCATCCATGGCATATCATATGTCCGAACCTAGCAGTACACTAGTCTGGTTCTCTCCCTGTTCTATACCTCTCCCTGCCCACTTCTTCCTGCCTTTCCTGCACCATCTGTCGCTTCCTACTTGTCCCTTCTCCTCTGTCCCTGTCTTCCTGGCTGTTCCGTCTGCTTTTTGACTGCCCATCTCCTCCTATCCTGCTCTTCCTTTATATTCATTTCACTCAGCTCTAACCCTCACGTCCTGCCTATCCTTTCTTCCTTCTCTGTCTGCCCTGCACCTCTCCTTCCATCCTTCGCATCCTCAGTGCCTATTCGCTCTAATCTCCCCCACCCCTCTATTACTGCTTGTTACTTCTGTTATCTTCCTGCCCACATTCATCCTTCTCTTCATCGTGTCCCTCTCTCGTTCTGCCCCCTCATCCCTGTACTCGCCATTGCCTGGCTCATCCTTGTACTCGCACATCTCGCCCCCTCATGCCTCCTTCCTGCCCATTCTCTTGGCAGCCTCTTTGGAGATTGACTGCGACAACCCTGATGCCCCTCAATGCAGGAGTGCTGGAGCGCATGGGCCTAAGGATCAGTGGAGGGCAGGAGTGGGTTCGGGGCACACTGAAGTGTGTTCCTATAATAGAAGGGATGCCCCTCTGCACCCCTCAAATGTTAGGGCCTTATGCCTCTTCTCCAAAATTGATTGTGCATCGCATCTGCTGCAAGTGTGGCCCCGGTACCCCTTCCCCATCCCTGGATATGCATGCACCCCCCTCCACCAACATGAATAATGGAAGAAAGTGGCACAGGCAAGGTGCAAGGGGGGTGGCATGACAGGGTGAACAAGAGTCCAGACAACACAGGGATAGCAGGGATAGGAAGAAGGAAAAGCAGTATAGAGGGGCTGGTAAGGCAACAGGAAGCGATCACAAACATGGGTACATGTGGGGGTGTGTAGGGTGGAGCAGGGAGAGACAAGCTGCAGTTGCTAAATGTATGAAGAGTTTGGGGAAATATCTTGCAGCCACAAAAAGAGACTAAAAGAGAGGCAGGGAAGGAAAAGTGACTGAGGCTGGCTGGAAGGACTGGGGGAGCTGAGGAGACTGAACAGGGTGATCATGCGATTGTCGGAGAGAGCGCAACTAAGGTTGAAAGTATGCTGCCAATCCATTGCAGTGTTGCAGGGGCTTCTTACACCACCACCCCCAGTGTTGCAGACAGTGCCTACGCCCTACAGCCAGTGTCGCAGATGGTGCCAGCTCCCCCACTCGGGCTGTGAGTAGTGACTGTGCCCCAACTGTGCCAGCAGTGGGTAAATCAACCTCTGCTGACATAATCAGCCGGTGCGAGGAGTCACTACCATAGATACAGTCGGATGCAGTATGGGATTTCATCAAACACCATGCAACAAGATGGAAGCCTCCATGGCTCACTCAGTGAGCGAGGGATTAATCAGTGTCAGTACAGCTGGGTGGACATTAGCCACATCGCTGCTGACAAGTACTTAAAGGTTTCCATGAGCCCAGGAGTTTTCCAGCAAACCAGCATATATTTTATAACACCGTGCAGAGCGCGGGAGCCAGAGTGCAGTTTTCTCTGCAGCTCGTCAAGGGAGACCCAGACTGAAGCTGGTAAGCATCTCATATTAAACTACGCAAATCACAGTTATCGGACATTGAGCCCCAGGCATCCAGAGCCAATGGCCTGAAACTACCCATTATTCGTTTGCCTGTCACTTCGAGTGTGCTTTCAATCAAGCGAACTTAGCAACGTGTATAAGCAAAATGCTTTGCTTGCGATGTCGCAGACAATCCAAATTCGAATGAGAACACATACAAAATACTATTTTCCACTCCTGCCATGCCACGTGGGATCAGTGGAAAAGGGTATTTTGTTCTTATGTGTTCTCATTCCAATTTGGGTTATCTGTGACACCGTAAGAGAAGGATTTTATCAATACTCATAGAAGTGCCAGCCAATTAAAAAAGTAAGCTAAACATCAAAGTCCCGTTTTATCACCTCGGGGCTAGGACCGATTGGCCTTTGCCTCCTCCACCTACCTGCAACTCCTACTCCACCATTGACCAAGTTCCAAAGTAAAGTGTAGGCCTTGCAGCTGCCTCCGTGACTGCATGCAGTGCAATATTTTTCCAGCAAGGGTGTTTAGGCTTTGCCGCTGCCACTTGGCCCACGCCTGCGCATAGTGAGGGCATGTGCAGAAATTACAGAATGTCACTGATCAATCATTGCGCAGGTGTGGGCCAAGACTGTGCAATCCAGCCGCCTCGCTGTATGTGTTGCTCTGCGTTGTCTTACTTCCATGACAAGCGCATTGCACCTGAGCTATCCTATTAGTGCTGCTCATTTTTTGGTACAGCACAGTGACAAAGTACGGAAGTGCTACCTTAAAGATGTCAGTAATCCCCAAAAGTGTGCATTTCCTCTGCGCCCAAAATCTGCTATGCTTAGTCTCATTGCAAATGCATACGTAGCCAACTGCGATTTTCAAAAGAAAGACTTCACATTTCAAATAGAGCGCAAGACTCTCTTCAGCTCACCTGTACCCTGCACCACAAGTCTCAGAGCCCTAGAAAATCATGAGCTCCTCTACAGCATGCAGGATGTCACAGTGTTCTGGTGACACTGTGCGTGTGGGGTAAAATAAAATATGGTGACCATGTGTGTGTGGGGCGAAATAAAAATAACTACTGGGGGAGTAACTACGTGGGCGCGTGGTTGTAAAGCACCCAATGACATTGACAGGCCTGTGACAGGCCTGATTACACAAAAGTTCGGACTTGCGCAAATGACTGGTCCAGATATAGAAGCACTGTGGAGCGTCATTCCACATGGCACTGTGCAAACTCTGCACCACAGGGTGCCTTGCCAATCAATTGAAAGACAAAAAAAGAAAAGCGATTAGCAAATCCCCTGGGCGATGGAAAGCGGGTCCAAAGCAAAACAAGCACTGGCAATACGAACAGTTTGGGCTTTTGTGCAGGCATGGAAAAGCATTTGCCAGACACTGCTGTAGAGGTATTAACTGGCTATCAGGTGCAAAATGGTACAAGGCCATTGATATCTAAAAGCACACCTGTATACCTCCTAATTAACCCAATACAAAGCTGTTGACCACTGTGCGCGCCGTCTGCAGTATGGGTACCATTTTCTTTGAGTTCATAAACGGAATGAAAAGAAAACTGTACACAAGCAACTCTTGGTCAGAAGCCTCCTTTCTAGGGTGGGGGGGGCAGAGCAGTTTCCTGGGGGTGGCCTGGCCTCTACAGCCCCCCTCCTGGAGCCGGGCCGGATTACTATGAATTAATTCGAAATACATATATTTAATTGTAGGTTAAGGATTAAGAAGGGGGTGGGGAGGGGTTTGGTGTAGGGCTAGTATTGAAGGGGAAGGGGGTGATGGAGGAACCCCCAAAGTTTAAAAAAAAAAATCAAAGTAACATTTCGAAGTAAAATACATCCAAGTCATTTTTTTCCGGCAAATTAACATGGCACCAAATTGGTAACCCAGACACTGCCCAAGGACCTGTTAGCCTCCGCTGATGCTGACTGCCCCTGGGGGGAGGGGAACTCATGATATGATAGGTTATTTATAACGCGCTCAATACGCGGACCCAGGGATGGCACCTGTGTTGCTCCGTGTCATCTTGCTTTCAAGGCAAGCGCGTTGCCCCTGAGCTATCCTCCCAAGACCTCCTCATGACGTGTTTGGATGCAGAGGACCTCACATGATGTAAGCTATTCTGAAGTGCGGGAGATGAATGAATGAGACTGAGGGGGTGAAGCAGGATATCCATCGGTGCCCCAAGTATTGGTTATTTGCATTGTACTCCGCGTCCTGTCTGCCAGAATGGTTATTATGTTTCTATAAATCATAGAGGGCGTTTGTTAGCGTATTGCCCATCTATTGACTAAAGCCAATGCTTGTTCCCAGGAGTCCTAAGGAGGGCATGCGCAGTATGAGACTGGCAGAGTTAGTGGGTGAAGGCTGTGCAGCCGTCATTAGGGGTGTTGCTAGGTCTGGAAAGGATCCGGGGCTATGCTAATTTTGTGACGGTCGGGACTGGGGGCTAGCTGGCCTTTTTGGTTGTAACCCCTGAGCTTCTATCCGGGGCTACAACAAAAAGACCCGGGGCTATAGCCCCCTCAGCACCCCCTCTGGCCATCGTCATTGGAATTAGGCAGTTCATACCGTTTACCATAATGGAGTATTATTTCCAGACAGAAATACGTGAGCAGCGGTGGCCCAACACCCCACCCCTCACATGAGAAGGCAGAACTGGAAGCTGTTGGGTGGAGAGCATTGACCCGGAAGGTGAACCACACGTGACTGACTACCCGTGAGCGACTGGAAGTAGAGGACAGACTAGAACTGAGCATACAGTCCCCCCTGAATTCCTTTGCCAACACTTTCCCTCGGGCTCCCTTTCCTGGACTAGCCCCACTTGTCCTCCCTGCTCCCCCATTTTCCCCCTTGCACTTGCCTTCTGTCCCCCCAGCACTTCCCTGCAACTTTTCCTGGAGGCCCCCCACTGCTGCTCTTCTGCCTCTACCACCTCACCCTATGCACTTACCACCTTCTCATGCCCTTGCGCGGTAGGATTGTCACAAGGCCAACATAACCGTCTTTTGTTTTTTGTTGTTATTCCCTTGTGCCCCCACACACCATCTTGTCTTGTAGCGCCTGGAAAGACGTGCGCGTAGGCGCCATACATACAATAAGCAAACGCTGGGCTTTCAGACCAGCCTTCTAAAAGGTAAGGGCTTAGTTGCTGCTGTAAAGCAGGTGTGCCTCCAGCTCAGCCAGCACATTATCATTCACAGATGTTGCCTCTGGCCTCATCCAGCACCCTGTTTTTGTTTGTAGGATCTACATGTTCTCAGCTACGCTTGATCCTACCTTTCATGGATCATTAACTACCAGCCCCCTCTGAACATCGCATCTGTTTGCTCCTTTTTCGCACTGCACACGTGGGTCCCTTTTTAGTTTGGACTATTAGGTTGCGCTTGCGCCACCTTGAAGTTGAAACTATTGCATTATGGTACAGATAGGAAGAAATGGCATATGTGGAGGGACGCACAGCCTGTAGGTGTTTGGTTATTTGCCCACCCATTGCCTGCCCATGGCCATGCTAATCCCTATGGCAATTCCTACCTAGTTCCTGCCCCTCCCCGCCCAAAACATGTCCTCCTGGGAAATCTTTGAGCTAGCTTTAATCAAGCCTTAAAATCAAACTTTGCACTCGCAGTGCCTGCCATTGTTTTTTTTTTATTTTTCAAAGCAGTCTTGAGAGTGAATGACTTAGTTGGAGCTGTTAACCCGGCACTGGTGTAATAAAAATGTCTTAACCAGGTCTGCCTTCAGCCACTCGATTTATAAGCACTGTGCGTGTCCTTCATTGAAGTCCTGTAAAAAACAAGCATTGGCAAAGCCAACAGTCTAGGCTTGTGTGTAAGTATTAGGCATTTGCTAGGCAATGCTACGATGGCAAGGTACTCACGCCATTTTGCACCCGCTACCATCAATGGCCAGTTAATACCCCTACGGCAGTGCCTGGCAAGTGCCTTTCCCAGGCCTACACAAAAGCCCAAACTGTTGCCATTGCTAATGTTTGTTTGGGAAATGAAAATGCATGGACTGTTTAGGGTCTTAAAAAACCCAATCAATTTGCTGACTCAAAACAAAAGATCACATACACCAGAAGGATTTTTTCAAGATGCGCATGGATTGTTTTCAATAACATTTCATAGGATGCCCAAGACCCCATTTCCTAAGCTGGATCCAGTAGAACTGCTTTGTAATTGTTTAGCCTGCAGCTCGCACCAGGGCACAACACTCTCCAACCCGCAGGGCCGCCTGCTCGCAAACATGACCCATGATACAGCTGCTAACCCAATCCTACTTCTTTCTTTACATCCTGCGATTTACAGTCCTGCTAGCCCCCATACTAAATCCAGGACTACAATTCCCAGAATGCACAACTGGGCCAGCAGCTTTCAATGGGCGTGCTTGCATGCTAACGTTCATCAACGAAGTGCGAATCATTTCGTGCAGTACTATTCTTAAATGAAAACAACCGTGGACGTGTGTACAATCACACACAGGCTCGCGCAGCGGATTACCAGGAAAGGCCTGCGTCTTCAGCTCGGTGCCCAGGCTAGGGTGGTCCTCTCGCCCACCTGCTTCCCGGGACGGTGAGTGCCTCGGTCCTCAGTGCCCACAGAGAGGCGGCTCCCGGGTAGGCAGGTTACACCCGACCCTTGACCCTGAGCTCGGGTTAATGGTTACTCGGGGATCAAGGCCACGTGTTCCTCCACATCTTCGTTCATGAGTAGACCGCCGGATTCTTCCAGAGTGCCACTCAGGGGAGGGTAGTTAAGTTAAGGAATGAGTTCTCGAACAGCCGAAGGTTCCTGCACAGTTAAGGGAATGTGGGGGCGTCGTATGTGTGCATTCGACTCCCCGGGGCGGTTTCCCTCCAGCTGCAGGGCTGCTCAGGGGGGAACACACAGGGTCGCCTCCACTCAGTCCCACAGCCATGTGAGCCGCTACCCACTGCCTGTCATAGACCATAACCCTGCTAGCCAGTGCGAAAAGTCTCCCTTACTAAGCCAACGGTGTCTCCTTGTTACAGCACAGCTGCTGCTGAGCACTGTTGTGACTTCGCAGCGCTGTATCCGTGTGAGAACTCGAAGTCACTGCCCAGCTCAAGTATCCCTCAGCCCAAAGTCTACTGTCTGGATGAATGGGATTGGATGTTCATTTCCTGTGAGGGTCGGCTGCGATATTTGAGGGCCCCCTTCCCTACAGCTTGGAAAACCAGTCGGAGGCACCTGTGGGGCGCCGGGATTATAATACAGAGGTAAAGGAACGCAGGGACGCGGTGAATGGCTGCAGATTATCTCCTACTCGCAGAGTGGAGGATGTGAATGGGCAGGGTGCCTTTCTAGGTACGGAAGGGCCAGGGGAAGTGTAAATGGGCCAGAGTTGCAAACTGGCTCCATGCCTTCAGTCAACCTTTCCCAGTCCTGATGGTTCAGCCATCTGTGATCTCCTTAGGGCCATAACCATAATGAAAACCACAAGTTCCAGCATTCAACTGGCCATAGGTTCAAAAGCCGCTCTGGGTATATGGTTGACTGGTGACATGGTGTTCAGGTCGAAGACATGGCTGGCAGATCGTGCTTTAGTTAACCTTTTGCGGACCAGACACTATTTGGCGACAGTCCATGGCAAACGGCATAGCTAGTGTTTGGTGGTATTGCCTTTGGAAATACCGTCAAAAAGTCATGCAAACCGAATGCGGACATTTTAATGGTCTTCGTGATTCCGAGTCAGGTGGACCCTTAAAATATTCTCCATTTTGGAGCCCGAGAGGACTCTGGGAATTGGTCCTCACCGCGTGTGGTAAATGTTGCCTGCAGTAATGCTTCTGTGTGGCGGTAATTATTGCCGCCATAGGAAAACAGATGGGAGTGAAAGAGTCTCAAGGATGAAACTGAGGGGCCTCCCTTCACGCCACTTTGTCAACGTGCGAAATCAAGCAGGTAACCTGTAATGTAACAGCGCCTCGATGCTCTCGGGTTCAGTGCGCTTTATACATGTACACATGAATAAATAAACTCAGAATTTGGAGGAGCGGTAAAGCAGCTCCTATTCTGAAATACTGAACGTTTTACCGCTACTGTCAAACCTATCATCAGACCCAAGTCTATTCTTTTTTTTTTCTTTGAATTCTGGTACTTTTGGTCCTGTATTTATAGACGGAAAATAAAAACTACCAGCACAAAAATTGCAAAGGAGAACATAGGAACGAAGGGGCACTTGCTTCTGTCTTACCTGGGACTTCTTGAGGACTCTGGGGAGGTCTCAGCAAGCCCGACGTCATTCAGGAGAGGCTCACGCCCAGTGGTGTTTTGCATACTACAAGTCCCAAAATAAAAATTTAAAAAACTTAAAAAACAGGACTAGGAGCGCATCTTCAAAAGGACACGGGGCATGTCAGGTAAGCTTATTAACAAGGGGGGTCCTGGGATATTTCTTCTCTGTGAAAGATAGTGAGCTAAAGACTCTGGGTAAGTCCCTTGTAACCAGGACTAATGTCTGGCAGAGGGACTCCCAGGACCCCCCTTGTTAATTTGCATATTCAAGTAACTTTGGGTCTCACCCTAAGTTACCAGGGGAATCCAGACGTGGACCCCACATGAGCTGATCTAGAGAACATTTCAAACGAGGGGTGGTAGGAACGGTCATAGCTCACAACAGTAATGGGGGTTGACAAGCAAGTTATTCAGGTTGCCCTCCTTCAAGTGGTACTGTGTAGTGCACCACTGTAGGCCACGTGTGCAGGGAAAGTATTGGAAAATGTACATGATAGAGTAGTGGTAAATGCGAACAGTATTTTGTACCTAGGTTCAAGAATATGGCATGAGTGCATGATCAATATCGGAAAAGGTGCATATAAAGTATTGGTAAATACAGTACCCCAGTTTGAAGAGGGGGTACGAAGGATGGCTGCCTATTATGGTGTTTAGTTGTATGACCGCACACCAACCGAGAGGCCTTTTAAGGGAATGGGTGCAGGAGAGGTCAATGTGAGCAAACAGGGTATCAGGCATGGCATATCGTTCCCGCGGGATGGGGTGACTCCAGGGAGAGCAGCTTGAGGAGGAAGGTTTGGTTAGTCGGTTCACACAGGTCGAGGTACCCAATGTAAGTGCAATCTTGCTCCTCCCCGTGCACGTATGGTACCCCTCCCATTGCCTGGCCTAGTTGGGTAACCACAGGATATGCATGTGCTGGGTGAGGAGCTGCTGGCGGGAGACGGGTCCAGGTGCTATTAAGGAGGCTCAGGCGGCTATGGGGGTCAATGCTAGTGGAAACAATGGCTTGGCAGTGCAATGTTTCGTTGGACCAGGCTTATTTTTCGCGCCATATGTTATGTGGTGATGGGGCAGTTATAACTCCCCTACAAGTGTTTCAAGGCTGCCTATGGGGTGGCGCGGTTTGCTTCAATGTACGGTGGCAGGGGGGGTTGAGTTAAGACTGTGTGGGGTGTCATAACTACTTGTAAACTAGCTTGTCGCACAGCCGGCGCTACGACAGCTGGGGCTACCCATCAGGGAACCAACGACATTATACAGTATGACGCCAGGCACGCACAAAGACAGCAGGCGCTTTCAAAGGATTTGTGACAGGCACTACATGGCAAGATGCAGGGTATTAACAATCCAGGTGCCTTTTTGAGAAGGAAAAGCTTCTCAGTTCACGCCTCAGATTATGTTTGGTTATGGCAGTTGTAACACATACTTTTAATCACTTTTTAGGTCATAATTCTATTAAATCTGATGTTTATCATTTTAACCACGACTGGTCCCTCTGTGGCTCTCCCAATGGGAGCTCTTTATATGTGTGGCATCTACATTATAGCTCTGTCTCCTCTTTAAACACGGATCAGAAGTCCCACCAGGAATCCTATTTAACTTGCCCCTGTGCTGAGGCTAATCTTGAATATTTACAATGTTTCTTTATCGCTGGACCCTCCAGCTTGGATCCATTAAAGGGACAGGCCTGCTTTTTGATCACAGGTGACAGACTTTGGGTGATTGGGAGGGACAACCTCTCTGGAATCAATTAAGGATGGATAGAGGCACCTGCCATGTCTATAGGGGGAGCCCCTTCCCATACACCTCAATGGGGTCCCAGTAGGTAAAGTAGCTCCCCCTGGGAATGCAGAAAGGGTGGTCTGTTGATGCCCCGTTTACCTCCTCCAGGGTCCGCATCCACTATCGCGTGTTGGCGCCCGGCCTCTATAACGACCCTGCTCCCAGTTCCCAGGATGAAACCTGTGTTGAGGACTTTTGGGATGCTAATAATTGAGAAGGTTTCAAAAACACCATCTGAACAGACTGACCTTCCAAAGCGCTATGCTACCCTACCTCTGCTCATCACCCGCCGGCGGCCCCTGACACTTGTGCGATGGAGCCATGCCGACGAAGGGTTCTAGGGAATGGCACCTCAATCTAGTCCACCATTCCTGCTGACAAATCCATTGGATGTCTCTCTAGGGCTGCATATCTCTGGCACACAAACCTGCCATTGTCATTGCTCCACTAAAGTGGACAGACCTGACATCACTGACCCACCTTCAACACTCAGAGTTTGGCCGAGTCATTGCATGCTTAGTCTACAAACGTCCCTCAACACACTTCAGTGAGGCTTCAGGCATCGACGCGGCACTGACCAGGCGCAATGGGCATGCACCACATCTGATGCATCATCGGTGCTGGCGTTGCTCTTCCTCACTAGAATTTTACACCCTGAAACAACTGTTGCATTATTCAGAACATCCAAGGTAACTCTGGGCTATCTGGCCCAATACAAGGTAGCACTGAGCTATCTGGCCCAATCCAAGGTAGCACTGAGCTATCTGGCCCAATCCAAGGTAACACTGGGCTATCTGGCCCAATCCAAGGTAACTCTGGGCTATCTGGCCCAATCCAAGGTAACTCTGGGCTATCTGGCCCAATCCAAGGTAACTCTGGGCTATCTGGCCCAATCCAAGGTAGCACTGAGCTATCTGGCCCAATCCAAGGTAGCACTGAGCTATCTGGCCCAATCCAAGGTAACTCTGGGCTATCTGGCCCAATCCAAGGTAGCACTGAGCTATCTGGCCCAACCCAAGGTAACACTGGGCTATCTGGCCCAATCCAAGGTAACTCTGGGCTATCTGGCCCAATCCAAGGTAACTCTGGGCTATCTGGCCCAGTCCAAGGTAGCACTGAGCTATCTGGCCCAATCCAAGGTAACACTGGGTTACCTGGCCCAATCCAAGGTAACTCTGGGCTATCTGGCCCAATCCAAGGTAGCACTGGGCTATCTGGCCCAATCCAAGGTAACACTGGGTTATCTGGCCCAATCCAAGGTAACTCTGGGCTATCTGGCCCAATCCAAGGTAACTCTGGGCTATCTGGCCCAATCCAAGGTAACACTGGGTTATCTGGCCCAATCCAAGGTAACTCTGGGCTATCTGGCCCAATCCAAGGTAACACTGGGTTATCTGGCCCAATCCAAGGTAACTCTGGGCTATCTGGCCCAATCCGAGGTAACTCTGGGCTATCTGGCCCAATCCAAGGTAACACTGGGCTATCTGGCCCAATCCAAGGTAACTCTGGGCTATCTGGCCCAATCCAAGGTAACACTGGGCTATCTGTCGCTCTGCAGGTGCATCATTCCAGAGACACCAATGTATGTATGTATTCATTTTATTGTATGTTATTGGTTATTTGTAAGGCACCTATACAACAAGTGGTGTTTCAAGGCGCTACAAAACAGAAAGGAAGGGAACAAGAGAAATATAACAATAACAGTCCTATTAGGCCTTGTGACATTCGGACGTGCAAGTGCAGAACAAGACGTGCTAGGTGCAGGGGTGTGGGTAAAGTGCCAATCTGAAAAGAAGGGCTAAGGAGGAAGGGGAATGGGAGAAGAGGAGGAAGTGCTACCAGAAGGCAGTGCCAGGAGTGCAGATAAGTGCAGGGACTAGAAGAGGTTGGTGGCTGGAGCCCTGAAGTACTCTGAGGGAGCCAGGCACTCAGTCACAGATGCTGTAAGAAGGTGTTATCAGAGGAGAGTGAAGGAGGAGGAAAAGAGCAAGGTTCTGAGGAGCTTCCGGAACTTAAGGTGGTCTGGCTCAAGCCTGAGAGGAGCAGGGAGACCGTTCGGAAGGAGAGAGATCTACTCCCCACTCTTTGCTTAGAGACGCATCTGGGAGCATAGAGTTCGAGGTAGTTGGGCGAAGGGCTCTATTAGGGACATATTTAGTAAGAGAGAGTTGGATGCAGCGATGTCCCAGGCCCCAGAAAGCCTTATGGATGATGCAGAGGGCTTTGAATTTGCTCCCTAGCAGCCACAGAGAGCCAATGAAGAGAAGATGAGGCTGGAGAGATGCAGTCACTGGGCTTGAGGCCAAGGATTAGCATTGGAAGTGAGGAGAGAAGGAGGTGATCAAGTGGGCCAAAGGGGCAAGGTAAATGTTAAAAAGCCAAGGTGAGAGGATGGAGCCCTGAGGAAGGCCACAGGTGGAAAGAGAAATGGGGCAGAGAAAAGGGCTCAGTTTGACCTGGGAAGGTCGGTTGGAGAAGAAAGAGATCAACCAATCCAGTGCCGGCCAGTGATCCCAACAAAGTCACAGAGCCGATCAATCAGAATGGAATGATTGTCCGTGTCAAAGGCAGAAGAAAGATCCAGGAAGATAATAACGGAAGGAGAGTTGGAGTCAAGGTTAGAGAGCGGACCTTCACGGGTGTTCAGAAGAGCAGTTTCCGTGCCTCTGGCTACTCAGAAGCCAGACTGGTGATCACGGAGGCAGCCAACAGATTCATTGTGTTGGGTCAATTGGGAGACGGCCAGATTCTCCAAGAGTTTATCCAGGAAGGGAGGAATGGAGATAGGGTGAAGGTCAGCAGGGCAGGAGGGGTTGGCAGAAGGCATTTTAAGGAGGGGATGCACAATGGAGTGCTTGAGGGCAGACAGGAAGGAACCAGTGGCAAAGGAGTGGTTACAGAAGTCAATTATGGAAGGCACAAGGGAGGAAATGTTGTCCTTAATAGTCCTGGAGAGGAGCACCTGTTTGGAGGAGACTTTAATTGAGAGGACTTGTCTAGAGACCCCATCCAGTGCTATAGGTGAAAACGAAAAGAGAACTAGAGAGGGAGGTGGGCAAGCAAGGCAAAGGAGCCGGGGAGGCAGGAGGAGGGGGGCAAAGGCTAGTGAGGACAGAATGTCCTGGGTTCTGGAAATGAAATGGGAGGCAAGGGAGGTAAAGAGGTCCAAGGAAGGCACAGGAGAAGAGGAGACTTCAGAGGGATTGGTGAGTTCCTTACAGATTTTAAACAGTTCTCCAGAGTTATTAGTTGCCCCAGAGATACGGGCCTGGATGTGAGCCATCTTCTTGGAATGGATAGAGAGTCTGTATTGCCTTTGGAGCAGGCGACAAGCTGGTTTGTCAGCAGATGAGTTATAGGCCTGCCACTTCCGCTTAGCCATTCTACAGTTGCGTTTTATGGTGGCTAATTCATAGTTGTTCCAGGTGTTACGCTTGGAGGCAGGCTTGCTACCGATCCTCATGACAGGGGCAAGGATATCGAGGCTATTAGTGATAGAAAGGTGAAGATTAGCGAGAGCAGAGTCAATGAGGGAGTCCGGGGCAGGAGTGGGAGGTGGAATATAAGTAGAAGCAAAGGCATCAACTGGCCTTTGCTTCATCGGTCTAATGACGGAGACGGAGGCAGGCAGTGAAGTTGGAGGATTAGCTAGGGGACCTTAGAGATACAGATGAGAAGACAGGAGGGAATAGTGAGAACAAGAGAGGGGGGTAGTGAGAGGGTTGGAGAAAGGCAGGTCCAGGGAAATGAGGGCATCAAGGATATGTCCGGCAGAGTGCGTCGGGCCAGAGGGATGAACGGTAAAGGAAACAGCGTCACAAAGGTTACAGAAAGGTCTAGAGGCCACCTCAGGCGAGTCAAGGTGAATGTAGAAGTCACCAAGGAAGAGAAGTTTGGAAGTAGAGGTAAGAAGCGCATCAGTGAGATCAGACCACTCCGAGAGGAAGAGGGCGACCGGACCAGGGGGTCTGCAGATAGTGGCAATATTCAAAGAAAGTGTAGGGGAGACGCCAAATCTGCAGACAAGTAATTCAACAGAGGAATAGGACAGGGTAGGAATGATAGTTGAAGGGATCCACTCAGGGAAGATCAGGACCACCCCGCCACCAGGTCTGTCAGGTCTGGGCTTGCAGAGGATCTTGTAAACCTCAGGGAGTAGAGTGTCAAAAGCAGTGACATTTCTGGCTGTGAACCACGTCTCAGAGCGGGCGAGAATGTCAAGGTCACAGTCTTCGAGGACGAGACAGATATCAGAAGCATGTTTGACAGTGGAGCGAGAGTTGAGGGTGACTGGGGGGAGCAGGTTACCACATTTAAAGGTCTTCTGATGAGAGGTACAGGGACGTGGTACACCAGTGAGAGATAGAGAGGGGGAAAGTGGAAGGCCACAGAAGGAGTGGCAGGAGAAGGAAGGAAGTTGATGAGAGACAGAAGACACCTGTCAAGAAGGAAAAGGGTGGGCTGAGAGCCCTGGGCCATGACAGTGCCATTGTAATAGATGTTAATGATGCAGCTAGAGGATGAAAAGCCGGCCAAGCGTACATCCCATCTGGTGCCACCAGTGATCGGAGACGAGGCGAAAGGAGAGAGGACAGAGATCAAATGTGGAGTCCATAGGACCGGAGAGAGAACAGTAAAGAGGATATCAGTGACCGTCTGCCTGGAAGAAGCGTTGACGTAGGTGTCAATGTGAAGGACTGGATTAGAGGCCAGGAGACCCTTTTTGAACTTTATTCTTCCAGACTTAGAGAGAGAGATAGGATAGCTGATAGTAGCAGTTGGAATAAATAGGTGAGATAGAGAGCACCATAGAGGAAGGATAGACTGCAGAAAGAAGGAGAGAGGAGACAGGTACAAGGCATGGCAAACTCACCAGACGGCTTAGCAGCAGAAATAGAGGTGGTACAAAGAAAGGCAGAAAGGATCCAGACTTTTCAGGGTCTCCACAGAAGTCAGGCCAGCCTTTCAGCTAGAGAGGAACTGAGTAACATGCAGGTCAAGGACGGGATGGATGCCAGCAGCCAGAGGAGAAGAAGATATTGTGAGTCATCTAGTGGGGTGCCCCGCCATTAGCGCCTAACACCTGTGGCGCAGAACACTGCGCCCTTGGCCTGTGACCCATCATTCTGTAAATAGGGAGGATGGTGTCAATCCAGAACTCTTCAGGGCCACCCGGCCAAGTCAGGCCCTCCTTTAGACGCGACAGATGGAAAGAGGATGTGGGAGATGAAAGTCATGAAGTTTTAAAATCTTCAGCTAGATGAAACTTCTTCACCAGGGAGAGGTCACACAGAAAGGGCAGATTCTTAATTAGGTGATGCCCAACAGATCATAATCAGGGGGGCAAACAAAAGCCGACATAAAGGCAAAGCTTGCGCCAAAGTGCTACATCACACAGTCACAGCCTAGCAAATGTACTGACTGGGCAATCCCTGTCTCTTACAGGCTGGTTTGTTACCTCCTCATTGCCATCCCCTCTCGTTTTCATGGCAGGGAGCACACCAATGGCTGCTACTACCTCCAGTCCTGCGTCCGAGCTGATATCGATTAAGATGTCAGCCATCCAGTGCACCACTCTTCCCGGGGCTCCAGCGAGCAAGGTGCCCTGTGCCGTTGCTCCGTACACTCTGGGCCTCATTACGACCCAGGCGGTAAGTTACCGCCTGGGTCGTACCTTTACCACCATGGCGTAAACTACGTTTACGCCATGGTGGTTGGCGGACTTACCGCCCCATTCCGAGGTTGGCGGGGCGGTAAATCCCCAATCCCCATTTACCCTTCCCCATTCCCATTTTTGCCCCATAGGGCATAATGGGAGTGGGGAAGGCGTTAATTACGCCACCGTAAATTACGGTGGCGTAATTAACATCAAGGTCCCTTAGCGCCATGGATTTTAACACCAAGCAGGTGTTAAAACCTCCATGGCGCTAAGGGACCTCGGAATCAGGCGGTAAGGGTCGGCGCTGTTTACGCCGCCGTAAACCCCTTACCGCCTGAGTCGTAATGAGGCCCTGTGTGTCCTCCTCCTTGTGCAGTCTCTAAATCGTAGTCCGCACCAGTCCCCACACTGCCCTGTGTGCAGCCCGCAGCAACCTTTTGCTTTCCGGGGGCAGGAATCACAGTACCCTGATCGCTCCCACATGCGGCGGCTCAGTTCACCTCCATTCCGTTTTACTCCAAGTTTGGTTTTCTGCTGGCCGCCGTGTCTGCGAGGATCAGCACCAGTCCACAACAGTTGCCGCTTCCACTCCACGTCGGTTCAGTGATTTCAGCAGCATGCGAGTAGGTCGCCAGGTTGCCTCTGGCCTCCGCCACCTTTCCCAATTTGCAAAGGAATGCTGCTGCGACCAACAGAACACTTGATATGGTACAGGCATAGCGGGGCTAACACCGACTATGGCCCCCTGCCTAGTAATACATCATATATAGTGTCTACATATAATGAGCGGAGACAGAGAGCTTTTCTGAATTTTGAAAAACATATGACATTTTTTTTTTAAACATATTTTTATTGTTTTTTAACTTAGCAATATACATCATCACATGTGTACTCCCCAACATTCCTCCCACCCCCCATCCCACCCCCCCACCCCCGGAAGAGATCAGATCCTGAGAGAGTCCAGTTTCGGGAACTTTACATGCTATATATGTCCGAAATGTTTACGTTGTGTGGACACCATTGGTCCATGTAGTCTGATTTCAGGTATTCCAACACCATTCCCCATTCCATCGTGAAGGAGTTATGTTGGGCCTGGAGCTGATTCGTGATCTTTTCCATGGTCATTTGGGACCACACCTTTTGCAACCAAGTGTACGTCAGTGGTGGGTCTCGTTTTTTCCAATTTTGGGCTATCGTTGCCCATGCCACTATAACCAGGCCCATGAAGCTCCTCCATTGTGCTTTGCAAAGTTTCTTGGCAATGGGGTCTTTGAATCCGCACATCCACACTCCTTCCCCCATTTGGCCCGCTTCGGGAAATATTTTTGTCATTTCCATTTGCACTTCCTTCCAAAAGCTCTTCACTCCCTGGCATTCCCACCAGATGTGCCTCCAGGTTCCCTCAGCCTGGCACCCCCTCCAACATTGGTTTGACGCATCAGGGTACATCGATCCAAGCCTCTCTGGGGTGTAGTGCCATTGGGTGATAATTTTCAGCCACATTTCCCTGGTTCGGACAGCCCTGGTGAGTCTGGGGATGCCTGCCCACAGTTCCTCCAATTGCTGTCTGGTAATTTCTTCCCCTAGTGTGACTTCCCATCTTCTCATATAAGTCAATTTGATTTCCTCTTCTGGTGTGCATATAAAGCTACACAGTGTGGACTCCAACTTTTTGTCACCTGGGTTGGTTATTAAGTACGTCTCGAATGGTGTGAATGGTGTGAGGTCCCTTGTAGCCGCCTGATAAACCTCAGGTGTACTCAGCCAATGTTTTATCTGTTCGTATTTGTATCTGTTCGTTTCGGTTAACTTCCACATTGTTTTGCATTCCTTGAAAGATCATATTTCGTTGTCATGGATCAGTTCCCCTATCTTCCTACATCCTGCTTCTTCCCACTTCTCAAAGCCGCTGGGGTCTTGTCCTGGAGGGAACTGTGGATTCCTACAAATGGGCGTGAAGGGAGCCAGTGAGGTGGTCATGATCCCCTTTCTGGTTTGGCCATCCCAGGCGTTTAGCATAGTTCTCATAACTTCGCTTACTTGAAGGTTCTGGTGTCTATGTTGTTTATTCTTCCACAGTAGGTCCTCAAGAGGGGTCCTAGCAACCGCCCTATCTTGCTTTACCCAGATTGTCTGTTGATTCTCCCCCAACCACTCCTTCAGGACCCATAGTTGGGCAGCTTGATAGTATTTCTTAAAGTGGGGAAGG
This sequence comes from Ambystoma mexicanum, assembly GCF_040938575.1. Classification (NCBI taxonomy): domain Eukaryota; kingdom Metazoa; phylum Chordata; class Amphibia; order Caudata; family Ambystomatidae; genus Ambystoma; species Ambystoma mexicanum. Next base: position 45,958,406 of record NC_090939.1, read on the forward strand.
GACATTCCACCTGCCTTAGTTGGGGCCGTGAGAACTGCCCTTGCAACCCTCGGGGGTTTCTTGTTCCACACAAATCGTGAGATGGCTTTGGTGAGAGCTTTGAAAAAGGGGTCGGGGACTGAAATTGGAAGGGCGTGGAAATAGTAAAGTACCCTGGGGAGAATGTTCATTTTAACAGATTAGATTCTTCCCCACCACGAGACCCTAAGTGGGCACCATCTTTCAAGGTCGTTTTTGACTCTAGCCAGTAGTGGGGTGTAATTACTCTTCAACATCTTGTCCACCCTTTTTGTGAGTGTCACCCCTAGATATTTGATGCCCTCCTCTACTGTTTTTAGATTGAGCTGGCCCGCCGGTGTTTCTAATGATTCCTTGCTTCCGGCTAGGAGCATAATCTCTGATTTTTTCCTATTGATCTTCAAGCCTGAGATCCCCCCAAAGTCCTTGAGTGCCTCCATGGCCCTTGGTAATGAGTTCCCTGGGTCCTCTAGCGCTAGCAGCATATCATCCGCATACGCTATAACTTTATGTTGCCTGCCCGCCATTTCTATACCTCTCACCTCCTCGAGTTCCCTTATCTTGATTAGAATGGGTTCCAGGAATATGGCATAGAGCAGATGCGAGAGGGGGCAGCCCTGCTTCGTACCCCTAGAGATCCGCACCCTATCTGTGACTTCCCCATTTATGGCAATTCTAATCTCTGGAGTGTTACAATTAGCTCTTATCATATGCTTCAGCGTTTTGAAGAGGATAGACCACTCTACTCGGTCAAATGCCTTCTCGGCGTCCAAGGAGAGTCGTACTGCCGGTGTTTGGGTAATGCCTATTTTTTCTATCAGATGGGTTACTCTTCTTATGTTGTCGTGTGTTTGCCTACTGGGGATAAAGCCTGATTGATCAGTGTTTATTAGGGTCGTGAGGAGGGGTGATAACCTGGTCGCCAGTACCTTTGTGTACATTTTTTCATCCAGATTTATTAGGGCAATTGGGCGATATGAGCCCGGGAGAGTCGGGTCTTTACCTGGTTTGTGGAACACAAGAACTTTCGCTTCATTCATGGAGGGAGTTACGTTACCATTGTCTTTAAATGTGTTAAGAAGCCTAGTCAGGACCGGAACCAGAATATCTGCATATTTTTTATAAAATTGGGCCGTGAAGCCGTCCGTGCCGGGTGCCTTTGAGATTGGGAGGCCCTTTATTGCCTTGCTGACCTCCTCTTCTGTGATCCTTGATTCCAGGGCCAGCCTGTCTCCCTCTGTTATAGTCGGGATGGGGATGGAATGTAAAAACCTGTCTTGAAGCTCTTCATTTGGGTGTTCTGTTGTATACAGCTCGTGATAGAATGCTTTAAACACCTCCCCTATGGCTTTAGTGTTTGTGTGGGGTATTCCTTGTGCGTCTTTGATATTCAGTATCGTCATTGTTTTCTGCTTTTCCCTGAGCTGTCTCGCAAGGAATTTGTCTGCCTTGTTGGCCCTGATGTAGTACCGTTGTTTTAAATGGAGGAGTGATTTCTCAGCTTTTTTGTTGCGGAGCATCTCTAATTGTCCCTGAACATGTTTCATTGCCTTCTTGAGGCTCCTTGTGGGACGTATTATGAGCTCCCCTTGTATTTCTTCTAGTTTCTTCTCAAGTGTTCTTTCCCACTCCTGATGTTGTTTGTCTTTGGTGGCTTTTAGCGCTATCACATTACCCCTGGTTACTGCCTTGAAGGCCTCCCATACTGATCCCAGCGGGACTTCTCCATTGTCATTTAACTCAAAGTATTCCTCAATTTTGACCCTTAACTCCTCCCCCAATACTTGGTCCGTTAAGATGTCGGACGGTATTCTCCATCTCCAGAGGCTTCCCCCCCCTTCTAGGAGTCCGTATGTCCAGCCATAGCGGTGCATGATCTGACAGCGCTATCGAGCCCTTTTCCATTCCCTCTATCTTTCCCAGCAGACCCATTGATACCCATATATAGTCAATCCTTGACATCGTGTTGTGCACGTGCGAGAAGTATGTGAGCCCGCTGTCCTGTCCCTTCAGTTCTTCCAGGCGTCCCGCAATGCCATTTGTTCCATCCTCTGTCTAAGTTGTTTAGAGGGGGACCCATACCCCTGCGTAACCCCCCGCACTCCTGTCCAGATTGGGTTGCCAGGCCATGTTCAGGTCTCCACCCAGAATGATCTCCCCTTTTGCAAATTCCTCCAGTCTCCCCAGGGTGTCTCTAAGAAATCCATCTTGCCCCGTGTTCGGGGAGTAGATTGCCACTAGGGTAAAGTTACGACCATCTATTGAAACATTTGCAAAGGCGTACCTCCCTTCCTTTTCCACTCAAGTATCTAAGAGGTTTGCCACTAGACCCGCTCTTGCTTCTATCATTACCCCAGCTCTTTTTTACCCCGCATTCGCCTGTGCCCAGATGGTAAATCCTCTGAGGAGTACCTTCTTTCTGTCTGCGGATTTAATATGTGTCTCCTGAAGGAGGAGAATATCCGCCTTTTCCCTTCTCACCAAGGTCTCCACCTTTCTCCTTTTCACAGGTGAGTTCAGCCCCCTTACGTTTTGTGAGTAGATTCTGAGCACCCCCATCCCGTCTAATCTATTGCTTTAGCTCTTGTTCCCGTTTGTTGTGACCTCTTCCCTCTTACGGAGATTCCCACTCCCATTCCCCCCCAACCAATGAACTCCCCCCCCAACAATAAACCAAAATCCAACTTTTATCCTGAGGAGGGCCAGGGTCCCTATGGATGCCTGGGCGTTCCGCCCTGCGCTCCGCCCTGCGCTCCCTGCCCTCTCATGTCTCTGGATTAACTGCGGGGAGTCCTAAAACCCGCGCCACCCTCAGACCACCGTGTTGATTTTCCTGGTTCCTCACCGGGCCACTAGCTACCTGGTATTCCGAGGGTAACTTTAACTTCAACCTTCTTTATGTCCCTCTGACGGACTAGTCGCCATATTTTGTTGTGTCTATTTTCCAGACCCCTATGGGGTTACACCGCTTTCCCCCTTCCTGTTGATTTCTTCTTTTGACGCACCTCCTCCCATCCTCTTGGCCTTTTGTGCTGATCCCCTTTCAACCTGCCGGATCTCATATCTGTTTCATCTGTTTGCATGTCCATTATTCGGAGGCCTTCCTCACAGGTGGTCACTCTGCTTTGTTTGCCCTCCCACTCAAATAGTAAGCCAAAGGGGAATGTCCATTTATATCTAATTTCTTTCTTCACCAGTTCCCTCACCAGCTGGCCTATTTCCCTTCTTTTTAGGAGTGTTGCTGATGCCAGATCTTGGTACAGTTGGATTTCGACTCTGTTCATCCTTATGTGATCAAGTAGCCTCGCTCTCCTGAGTATCTGTTCCTTTTGCGGATATGATGTTAGGGCCGCAAGCACGTCCCTTGGTCTCTCCCCTGGGGCACCAGTTCTCTTCGGCCCCACTCTATGGATTCTGTCAATCCCTATGTCCGCTGAGTCTTGTGCCTCGATTATATCTCTGAATACCTCCTGTATCGACACCTTGAGAACTTTATCTACCACCGTTTCCGGGACAAACTTAATTCGGATGTTAGATCTGCGAGAACGGTTTTCCAGATCCTCACACTGAATTTCAAGGTTATGCGTCAGTCTAACCAGCTGTTCTTGTGTTTCGCTGCTTTGTTTCACCTCCTCTTCCATATTTTGTACTATTCTCTCCACTGTGTCTGTCCTTTCCTCCAGTTTGGCCACATCTGCTTTTAACTCTTGCACCACCTGCTTCATCTCATTTCTCATAGTGGCAAATTGGTCCTGGACTGTGGACAGGAAACTGTCCTGTAGTTCTGCGAACCAAGACCGCATATCGTCCTTTGTGGGCGGTAGAGCGTTCTGGCTCGGGGTGTTTGCGTCCAATGGTAGCTCTTCACTTGCCCTATCTTTTAGGTTCGCCCCTGAATCCGAGGACCACATCTGGAGTAAACTCGTGTCCTGTTTGTGTGATTGCGGGGTTGGCTGCGTGGCACCCCCTTTCCCCTTTGCCCTTGACATTTTCTTTGCTTATGAGGGGTCTGGTGCTTATGAGGGGTCTGGTGCCCCCCCCGCGTGCTTCACCAGGGGGCAGTGGTCTGATAGTTCACGTGTCCCTCTTAACGTCTTCCGGTAGTGATTTCCCCGGAGTTGAGGTTCCTCTCTAGGCCCCTGCACCCCCTAAAGGAGGTTATATATGGCTCCCATGGGGTTGGGTAGGGTGTCTCTCCTGTCGTCTCCCGTGTTGGGGGGGCTACCCACTGTCTTGCCAGTTCCAGTGTAGCCTCTGACCCCTTTTCTGCCTATTTCTTTAGTAGATGCGGTGTAAAGATGGGGGGGGCAGTGCCTGTGCTTGCTCTCCTGTCTCCAGCCCCGTGCACTAGGTTAAGTGGGGGGGATTCATATCGCCGGCCCTCTCACCTCTGTGATCTTCGCCGCCCGTGGATGATCGGGCGGGAGCCCCTCCTCCTCCCGCGCTCCTTCCCCGGCCCGGCGGGGCTCCGCTTGTCCCTCCGCCACCCGCTCACCAGACTGCGGTGTGGGAGGGGGGTCCGCTGGGTCTCCTATCCAGAGGGTACTGCCTTGGCTCCTCCGTCTCCGTCTGTCTGTTGCTGCCCCTCCTGTTGCTTGCGCGGCGATCGCGTGCTCTGCTGTCCCTGGAGCCGCTCCGGAGCTCCACACCCACAGCGGGGGAAGGGGCGGATGCCTCTCCAAGGCCCCTTGGCCCTCAGCACCGCCGCCGGTGCTCCGCGTCGTCTCCCCGGTTGGGCCGCGGTGTCTGTCTTCAGAGGGGGAGGGGCGACCACTTCTTTCGGCGGACTGTCTCCTAGGGGAGGAGGTTGCCGGTCTTTCTCCCCCCCCGCCGATCCACTGGTACTGGGGTTCTGCGGAGGTAGGCTCAATGCTTGCCCCCTCAGAATTGCGCAGTTGAAGTGCTTTTTATGTCGGGCCCGGCGGGAGCGCGATCTAGACGCGACCTCCACCGCCGGCGGCCATCTTGGAATCCAACATATGACATTTTATTGGAAAAGCACATAGTCGCTTTCTTAGAGTCATCCTATCGGGCGGTACCAGCCTATCTCAGGCAATAAGTATGCCTGGCCCAAAAACATCATGCTTTCCCGGGTGGCTCCGCCAATCTTGTATTACATAGACTGATTCCAAACGGGTGAGCCTTTCTCACTTCCATTTCCGCTCTTGTGAGAACCGCCCGCCATGGTATCTGACTGCCAGTTCAGTCACTCCCATTTAGTCAATGGAGCGACCAAGGCCATTACATCAGTGCTGATGACTGGGCTGGAAGCGAGACCTGGCCCTCTCAGCCCAGGCTATTTAAGGGCCTCCCCCGACCAGGGTGTTTCCGGCCAGACCATAGGGGGGCACGCACTTCCGCCCCCTCGGAGAGACGAGCAAGTCCACAGAGGGGGTGGCTAGAGAGGTGGGCCGCTATGCCAGCTGCCCCTCTAGCGCCCCCTGCTGACTTGTATTCTTGCCTGGGTAGGTGATGGGGTAACCACCGATAGGTCACCCTACACATGGAAAGGGTGTTTATCTCTTAGAACAATCTAACTAAAGGTGTAGGAAAGGTATACATTATAGTGTGCTAGGATCAGTGGAGTAACTTTGCTGAAAATATTGGGCGGACATGCCATCTAAAGGAAAAGGGCCGTTGCCAAATGAGGAGCACAAAATGGTGTGCCACAAAAGTTGGGGGGGCACCCTTATCCCCCCTAAAATGATGCCCATGACTAGGAGGGGCAAATCTGATTCAGACACTGGCCTCCCTCAGCTTCTCTGTCAAATCACTCTCTCAAATGTATAACTGCACCATGGTACCCCAATCAGTGTCAGGGTCATAGTACCCAGCACACCATACAAAGGTAAATACAGAGATATATGAGCCAACGCGTGTTTCGACCTCTGGGGTCTTTCTCAAGGCAAACAAAGGTCCCAATGCTTCTTCTGTTTCAACAGATTATTTTGTGGCACTGCTTCAAGGTTATTGATCCGGTCTGATCACTTCCCAATGTGCACTTATTCTTTTGTAGAGAGTTATTCTTTTCCTGCTGTAATGATGTATCGTCTCAATGTATTGAAGCTGCAGCGGGCATATTCTCGAGTGGTGTGTTCATGCTTTGCTAAGCAATCTGTCTGACCATTCCGGACTCACACAGATATATAAGAATGATTCAATATTCTTTCAGAATTGTAAAAAAGAGGATGAATTCATCCCTGCCGTCATTAGCTCTTACTGGCGGGCCGCGTGCACAAAATAATCTATTGAAACAGAAGAAGCACTGTACCTTTGATTGCCTTGAGAAAGATCCCAGCAGTTAAAACACGTGTTGGCTGAGCTATCTCTGTATTTACCTTTGGTCTAATTGGTGCAATTGATTGCCATATTAAGCCTGGAAGTGATATTACTGGTTTTGATATTTAACTTCAATATTCAGAAATGACTTAATTAGACACGTTTTTAGTGACAATATCAAATAGCTTCATTCTGGTCTCTTTCTAATGTGATTTGACTTGAGTATGGCTTTGATTATTATGAATTATTAGGTTGACATAGCGCGATTGTGCCACAGTACCTTTGCACGTTTTTGTACACTTTTGGTGACGTAAGGGCATCACCACCCCTCACTGGTGCACACACAGCTTAGTCCGCTGAAACCTATATTGAAATATTTGGCGTGGTTGGACTAGCCTTATAGTGCCCCTGCTCTAGTCTACACACAGGCTCAGGGGCACAGCATTCAGCATGCTTCTTGCCACTCTCAGGCACCCTCTCAGGGGTACTGTGCCCAGCTCGCTTTTCGTAAATTCGCAGGGGTATAGTGAACAGCTGACTTCCGGGGATTGGTTCCCCAACCGACCTTTTGATGCATAGTGCCAGCTCACTCTCTCAGGCAGCCCCGTGTTCTCCTTACCCTCTCGTTGGGTTGACTCTCCTGGGTGAGTTTCTGGTCTTCGGCTTTCAAAACCCATCCACCCTTGTGTTCATGTGATTCTTGAGTTCCTTTGATTTGGGTGGTGCTTCTAGGTGTGTCTCCAGCTCTTTCTCTCCTTTCACCTATTCGGCTAGTCCCAGTACCGCCAGGTGGTTGAAACAAGTGTGTCCTGCACATATGTATCCCTTGAAGCCCTCCCCTGGTGTGGCGGTTCTCGCGGCCCTCGATGGAGTCTTGCTTTTTCTTTGTAACTTACACACATATGGGCCTCTTAGATTGAGGCTATTTTGTAGTGTTTTGTACACTATTGTTTCATCCACTTTTCATCAAGTTTGGCTTTGGCAATATTCATTTCCACTTGCTTGGACCCCATTAATTTGCTAATAATTCCACACTGAGAAAACCTTCCACGCCATGCTGCTTTGTATCACTGAGTCTTGAAAAGGATTGCGGCCATGTTGAGGTCAGGCAAAATTCCCGCCTTCTCTGTGTTGCTCTGCGCCCTCACTCAGTGTGTCTCTGATCACTCTGGCGGTTCCGTGTCTCTCAGTGCAAGGCTTCCCCGTGGCACTTCTGCTTCAAAATAGTAAATGGGTTCGTGCAAATAGATGCTGGGTTAGTGTCTTGGTCCCCAATCAGCGAGCAGGATCTCATACAGAGCCTAAACTTTGCATTGGTGAGAACCAGCCATTCTGTCGATCGTGCATATCTCACTATTTCCTGGTTTCTCTGCGGGACAAAGTGTAGCTGTTACTGGCCTTATAAAAAGGTGGGCAAACACAAAATAGGAGAGAGAGAAAGGAGACGTTGTGGGTTCAGGGTGTGCAGCTTCCCCAATTCATTGAGTAGGGGGTTGATTGGAACTGGGACAGAGACTTGAGGATCCCAACCATGGCCTCCAACAGGTAGCTCAAAAGCTAGGGTTTCCTCTTTTCAGTGTTCTTTTTCTTTTCTCTAGCAGTGTTTTTCCAGTGCTTCCCAAAAACGACACAATCTGTGTTTATCAATGTTTTCCAATTTATCCCCTTAAAGAATGTGCATAAAACAGTGTGTCCACTGTAAAAACATTTTGCTTACCTTCTTGCTGCATGTATAGCATGTTAAAGCAGCAGAGTCGGAGGGTATGTAAAAATATTCAAAGCAGAAATATGTTTGCACAAAAAGTGGCTTTTAGCAGAAGTATGAATTCTCATTTGGTACTAGCTTCCCAATCCTAATTTGCTTGTATTCTCTTCATTACTTAAGATAGTCCACGGACCTGCTTTACTGCAAGTTTAAGGAAAGGCCGGTCTCTAATAGTTTTTTTTAACACTGCAGTGAAAAAAAACAGTTGCCGGCAAGCCTTTCCTTAAAAATATGGTGATGCCACCACTGTCTCTGTGAAGTTAAAGAAAACTGTGTAGAGCATAAGGTATGCATCGGAGGAATGCAGGGCTGAGCGTGGTGGGTGCATTGCTTGCAATGGGTTGGCTGGAAAATGTGCATGCCCTCGCAGGACAAGGCCGCATTGTTGAACGACGCAGGTTCACAGGAGACGCTGCCGATATCCACGTAACACGTTTGTCACGTCCACGCTACCGAGCCTATAAAATCTGAGGTTCGGACCATCTGTGGCAAAACCCTCACAAGACAAGGCCGCAGTGTTGAACGACGCAGGTGTTTGGTGATGAAGGGGTCTGTGGCGTAGACAGTGAGTGCGGACGATTCACCCTCCTGTCTGCGGCCACCAGTTAAGAAGTTGGGGAGTTTGCTTGCCTGCTCTGCGCTTCTTAGCCCTTCCAACTGCACCTCATCTCTGATTGACTCCCTGCCCCCTGCAACCTACGCCTCTCCTCTGCCCCTACCTGGTGCTACCTTTCTCCTGTGAGTCTTAACTTGCTGTCCCCTCCAAACCTCCTGAGCCCCCCTCTCGCCCTTCCTTCCTGTCCCCCCTGTGCCCTTCACGGCATTGCCCCCCACATTCCTTGTTCACGCACCATTCGCGCCCTCTATCCCTGCTTGTTACAAGTGTGCCCAAGCCACCTCCATCCTCACATCGCTCACGCCTCCCCTACCTGTGTGGCCCCTCGCAATCTTCCATTGCACTGCCTCTGCGTGCTCTGCGCTTCCCCTGACTGTGTGATCCCTCGCAATCTTCGATCGAACATGCCTCCACTCCCTCTCCTTCCTTCATCCTCCTCCCTTCCTGTGCGCCCCAATTTGCATGGTCCCTCGCAATCCCACGATCCGGTGTATTCTAGCACCCACTTCATCTTTGGCCACACCCAGTCAGTGCACTCCTCTGAACTTCCGTGATCGTTGTGCGTCTTTGCGCCCTTCCATCCTCGGCCTCACTCGCGCCTGCGCACTTTGCCCGCGTGGTCCCTCACAATACCTGATAGCGTGGTTCCTCCCATTTCCACCCTGGTTTTGCTCGCAGCGGCGGGTCTGTTATCGCGTGGTTCCTCGCAATTCCCTGACCACGTGCTCCTCCCAACTGCTTACTGCGTGTTCCTCGTGCCCCCCTTCTATCCTCCTTTTACCACGCGCCCCCCTTCTGCTCTTCCTCACTGACTGCCCTGCCTTTTTCATTGTATTCTGTGTTCTGCTGTATCTTTCCCTCCCCTAGGTTATCTTTTGTCGACTGCGCTGCTCTTTGTACGTTGTTTTGTGTTTTCCTCACTAACTGCCCTGTTCTACATTGTACTGCATTGTGTTCTGTTGTATTCTTCCCCCCTCTAGGTCACCATTTGTCGACTGCTCTGCTTTGTATTGTTTTTGTGTTTTTCCTCACTGACTGCACTGTTTTGCATTGCATTGCTGTGTGTTCTGCAGCATTCTTCCTTCTTACAGCTTTACATTAGTCGACTGCTTTGTCCTTTTGCATATCGTTCTGTTTTCTGCTGTGCTCCACCCTCCTCTAGGTTCTCTTTTTAGCTATTACTCTGTTCTTGATTCCCTGGTAACCTGATTGTTACCGGACTGCCTTGTTTCTGCCTGCTCTTTCATCTGAGCTGTAGTCTTCTTAGTTAAATCGTCTACTATTGTCTGGTACCTCTCTGTCTCGTCTCCTTGCACTCCTCCTTGTGTCCTCCTCTAGTGACTCCCCCCTGCATTCCCCTCCAACACTCTTCATCTCTCCTCTTCCCTCACCTATTCTATGGTGCTCTCTGTTTCTCCTATCTTTTCAAACTGCTTCTCTATCGACTATCCTGCTCTCCTCACTAAGTCTGGTAGGAAGACGTTAGAAAAGCATATTCTGGTCTCCAACTAAGGCCTCCTTATCGCTGACACCTATACCAGTGCTTCCTCCAGACAGACCCTCACCAACATCCTCTTTGTCGTTCCCTTGCCAGACCTATGGACTCTTCATATGGTCTCTGTGCTCTCTCGTTTCTCTTCTTCTCCCATTAATGGTGGCACCCGGTGGGAGGCCCTCATGGCCCCCTTCCACTCCTCTAAGGTCATCAGTAATGTTTACCTGAATGGCACCGTCTTGCTCCAATGCCCTCAGGCCATCCTCCTCCTCTTTGGTAGATGCTTCCCACACCTCATCAATTTCCTTTCTTCTGCTGTCCCTTCTCTCCATTCCTCGGCTTCCTTGCCTCCCCCCTCTGCCTCCTCCTTGGTTCCTTCCCTTTCTACCCCCACTCAGGCTCCTTCTGCACCTCCGCAGGGCGTTACTCTGATTTGTACCCCTCCCTGGAAGTCTTTCAAGGATGGCAAACTTTTCCATATTGCCACTCTCAACTCTCGCTCGGCTGTCAAACACTCATCTGACATCTGCCGCTTCCTTGAAGTACGTGACCTTGATGTCCTTGGTCTCACCGAGACATGGTTCACGGCCAGCTCTGTCACAAGCTTTGACACTTTCCTCTGTGATGGCTGCAAGATCCTCTCTGCTCCCAGATCTAACCGTTCCAGAGGGGGTGTAGCCTGGATCTTCCCAGAGTAGAGTCCTGCCTCTGTCATTCCTATGCAGGCCTACTCCTCTTTCAAATACCTCATCTGCAGGGTCTCTCTCTCTCATGGCAACTCTTACCTTGGCTACTATCTATTGGCCACCTGGCCAGATCTCCTCCTTCCTCTCTGAATGGGCGGACCTCTCCTCCTCCCTGGCCTCGACCACTCAACTCCTCCTGCTTGGAGACTCTAACATCCACTTGGATGCTTCCTGTGTCTATCCTCTGGACTCTTTCACGACCTCTGCGACTCTCTCTCACTCTCTATTCTCACCTCTAGCCCGACTAACTCTGCAGGGCACACTCTGTTCTGATCTGCTCAGACCTTCCCCACTCTATCCCTCTCACCACTCTTCTCTCCTGGAGTGATCACTTTCTCCTTTCCTCCCATCTCTCCCTCTCTACCTCTCATGCCAAGCCAACTCCAGCACTGCCACCTACCTTCTCTGTCATCTGACCCATGAAGCGTGTGTCAGTTGAGGCTTTTGCCACCACTTTCTCCCCGTCCTCCTCCTCTGACTGACTCACATCCTGACACAGCCCTTTCCATTCTCCATTCTTCTCTCTCTGCTACTCTTGATTTTCTTGCCCCTGTCATGAGGATCCGCTTGAAGCCCAATGCCAAGTGCAACTCCTGGTACGACTCTGACCTTGTCACCCTTAAACCCATTTGTAGGGTGGCTGAGAGGAAATGGCTAGCTTCTTGTGCATCCTCTGACAAAGTGGCCTGTTGCCTGCTCCAAAGGCAATACCGGCTCTCTGTCCGCACCAGGAAGAGAGCCCACATCCAAGCCTGCGTCTCTGCGACATCTAACCACTCGGATAAACTCTTTAAAATCTGCAAGGAGCTGGCTAATCCTGCTGCAGTTTCTACCTCTCCTGTCCCCTCCCAGGCCCTCTGCATGGCTTTGGCGTCTCATTTCATCTCTAAAACTCAGGAAATCCTGTCTGTCCTCTCCTCCTCCTCCTACTACTCTCTACTCTACCTCCCCCCCCCACCCCTGTGGCCAACTCTCCTCCCCCTTCTTTGCCTTTCCTCTGTTCTCCGCAATGAGGTTTCTAGACAAGTCTGATCTATGAAAGTCTCGTCAAAACAGGTTCTTCCTTATTCTTCCAAAACCATTAAGGACCACATTTACACCCTGGCTGACATTTGCAACCACTCCTTCATCACTGGAGCCTTCCCTTCCCCCAAAGCACTCTCTTGTGCACCCTCTTCTCAAGAAACCCTCAGCCGACCCCTCCTGCCCGGCTAACTATTGCCCGATATCCATCCTTTCCTTGGCAAACTCCTGGAAAAGCTGGCCATCTCCCAGCTTAATCTTCATACTGAATCTGTTGGTTGTCTCTATGACCATCAGTCTGGCTTCAGGGCAGCCGGAAGCACAGAAACTGCTCTCCTGAACATTCATGAACCTCTAACCTCGATTCTAATCTCCCCTCTGTCCTCATCTTGCTTGATCTCTCTTTTGCCTTTGACACGGACAATCATGCCATCCTGCTCAATCGTCTCTGAGATAACCAGTATATCACCTATCAGGCCCTGGCGTGGCTGACTTCTTTCCTCTCTGATCGACCCTCCCAGGTTCAACTTGGGTCCTTCCTTTCCTCCATCTCTATTACTACCTGTGGTGTTCCCCTGGGATATAACCTCTCACCCTGGCTTTTCAACCAATACCTGGCACCTCTTGCCCACCGCATTGCCACTCCCTGCTCCAACCTTCAGTGCTATGTGGATGACTCTCAGCTCATTTTCAGGCTCCCCTCTGCCACCTCTTCTCCTTCTTTCTGACTGTCTGTCTGCTATCCAGGAGTGGTGTGCCACCAGTGATCTCTGCCTTAATGCCAGTAAGACTGAGATTCTCCTCATCGGTACACCCACTCCCTCCTTTCCTGTAGCTCTCTGGCTGGCCTCTCTTGGCCCTCTTCCTACTCCCACCTGCAAGGCAAAAACCTCAGGGTCATCTTTAACTCCACACTCTCTTTCACTCCTCACATCTCTGACATCTCTAAGAAGTCACACTACCAGCTGCACCTCCTCATACGTATTCTTCCCTTCCTCTCCTTCCCCCAGAAGCTCACTGTCTCTAGAGCGCTGGTTCTCCCTAGGCTGGACTACTGCAATAGCCTCTTGCTAAATATGCCTGCCTCTACTCTCCTCCCTCTGCAACTCATCCAGAACAGGACTGCGAGGACTTGTCCTTGGCCTCAAGCCCAGGAATCGTATCTCTCCAGCACTGAAATCCCTGCACTGGCTCCCAGTGGCTGCGAGGATTAAGTTCAAGACCCTCTGCTTTCTCCACAAGGCCTTCTGGGGCCTGGGGCTTCAATACATCCAACTCTCCATTCAGGGGCAGTCGCTTCTCCAAGCAACAAGTTGGTGGTAGATCTCTCTCTTCAGCAGGGGCCTCCCTCTGGAACAGCCTTCCTGCCTCCCTGAAACTTGAGGCGAACCATCTCCAGTTCTGGAAGCACCTCAAGACCTTCCTCTTTGCTTCTGCCTTCTCTCTTCCTCTCCCCTGCTGATTCCTGTCTGATACTGCACTGGTCACCTGGCTACCCTCTGATTTCAGGTCCAGGTCCCTGCCCGCCCAGTTGGGTCTGTATCTGGGTCTGCATCTGTAACCCTACAGTAACCCTACAGTCCCCCTACCTGTACTTTTGGACACCTCCTGTCTGCATTTACCCTTGTACTTGCCACCTGCTGGCCGCAATTCTTGTTATTGTTTTGATCCCATGTACAGCACTGCCCCCTCCCCTTCCCCTGGCACTTTTCGCCTCCCCTCTCCCTTGCACTTATGCAATCTCAATGTCACTTGGCCGAGTAAGAGCGTTGTCTCTGTCCTCCCTCTGTCCCCCTGCCTTGCCTCGTCACGCCTTGAAACACTTGTGTATAGGCGCGTTATAAATGCCATATCATATCACATCATGTGAATTTTTGCAACCGCGAAAAAATATGGAAACTTCATACAATAAAGGCAAAAGAAAAACACAACAGGCTGCCTTTACAGACAAGCTGACATGTGTGCTGACAAACTTAAAAATAGCTGCATTCAGCACACAATATCACTCATTTAAAGCACATAAACAGTACAGCCAATAAACATAACAATGGCGCTTTTTATGTTTCCACTGAAAAGCACATTTTATTTTAATTATCGCTTGTCGTTTTTAAGCAAGAGTCAAGAATGGGATGAAATCGTTCGCAGATTTGAGGCTCGGAAACTGATCGATGGGAATAGAGTTTAGGGTAGGACCCAGAGTCGGTCCTCGGAAGTCTGAATCTAATTGAACTTTGGTGTGTCCTCGACCCGGGTGGACAAGCTCTGGGGATTCTGTCCATCATCACTGAATTCTTCCTCTTTGATGGTATAAGTGGAGAAATGTAGGTGATCCGTCTGTCTGATCCAAGTTGTCGCTGGGCTCTTATGTAGCGGCATTCTCCCCGTTCCTAAACCTGTCGACTGTACCCACCATTTCATGACCGCCTTCCAAGGGATCCCTTTTCACTGCCTCCTGAGGAACACTGTCATGTGGAATCTGGAGATTTCTGACGAATGCACCGGGCATTGCTAGAACTCCGATTTCTGGGCGTCTGCAGCGTTTTCAATGTTTTAGTTCTAGACATTTCTTTCGATAGCACTCTGGTAATTTTCCTTTTTTTTCTATTCTGAAATATGAGAAAAGGCTGTGTGATAGTTGTAGTATCTGGGCCAGAGGGCCCCTGAGGCTCAGAAAGGTTAGGATGCAGTTCCGACATCTTCATCACCTGGTTCACAGGACCATCGAAAGACTAGGTTTTCGGCTCATTTCCATGCCTATTTATATTTGCAGTCAGCGTAAATTCAAGGACACCGTAGAGTGCACTTTTCCATTAATCGGTGGCGTGCCAGAAGTGACATGGATTACTCAGTTTAACCTGGGATGAAGAACCTTCTATACAATCATCACTCGTTGAGACATTAGAATCCGAAGAACCTTCTATACAATCATCACTCGTTGAGACATTAGAATCCGAAGGACCTTCTATACAATCATCACTCGTTGAGATATTAGAATCCGAAGAACCTTCTATACAATCATCACTCGTTGAGACATTAGAATCCGAAGAACCTTCTATACAATCATCACTCATTGAGACATTAGAATCCGAAGAACCTTCTATACAATCATCACTCGTTGAGACATTAGAATCCGAAGAACCTTCTATACAATCATCACTCATTGAGACATTAGAATCCAAAGAACCTTCTATAAAATCATCACTTGTTGAGACATTAGAATCCGAAGAACCTTCTATACAATCATCACTCATTGAGACATTAGAATCCAAAGAACCTTCTATAAAATCATCACTCGTTGAGACATTAGAATCCGAAGAACCTTCTATACAATCATCCCTCATTGAGACATTAGAATCCGAAGAACCTTCTATAAAATCATCACTCGTTGAGACATTAGAATCCGAAGAACCTTCTATACAATCATCACTCGTTGAGACATTAGAATCAGAAGGACCTTCTATACAATCATCACTCGTTGAGATATTAGAATCCGAAGAACCTTCTATACAATCATCACTCGTTGAGACATTAGAATCCGAAGAACCTTCTATACAATCATCACTCATTGAGACATTAGAATCCGAAGAACCTTCTATACAATCATCACTCGTTGAGACATTAGAATCCGAAGAACCTTCTATACAATCATCACTCATTGAGACATTAGAATCCAAAGAACCTTCTATAAAATCATCACTCGTTGAGACATTAGAATCCGAAGAACCTTCTATACAATCATCACTCATTGAGACATTAGAATCCAAAGAACCTTCTATAAAATCATCACTCGTTGAGACATTAGAATCCGAAGAACCTTCTATACAATCATCCCTCATTGAGACATTAGAATCCGAAGAACCTTCTATAAAATCATCACTCGTTGAGACATTAGAATCCAACCTCAGCGCCATCAGCTCCCAGCTTTCCGATTTTGAACCAAAGACTTTAATTGGACCAGTTCCAATACTGAATTCAATCTGCTCATTCCAGATCCAGAGCCTCTTGAAGCTTCTTTTGGATCACTTTCATACATTCCACCTCGTGATCAACTCTTGATTGTAAAGATGTAACGAATGATTCAATAAATATACTTTTCGAAGGAATCATCGGGAGGAGAGTGGCCTGATCTTTTGCGTTTTCTTTCATAGTCTCGTATAGCTTCTGAAACGGGGCCAGCGAGATTGTAACCGCCGCCATCATATTGCATCGTGATGTGAATGCAGTGGGGTATGCAACCTGGCTAGGCTCACCCGATGGTTTGGGCGAGAATACCGAGTCATCCAAGGACAGTGTCGCAGTAGAGAAATTATGATCTTTTGGTGTGTGATGTGGACCTCGGCTTTCCAGGGAAAAAGCAATTAAGCACTGGGAAGCTTTAGGTGGAGACGACACCTCTTCATAAGAGATTTCTTGACCCAACACAGTAGACAAGTTATCCTCGTTTTGCACCGGAGACACCGGTAACAATGGCAGAACCTTTCTAGCCACAGCAGTTTGATTTAAATTCATTTGTTCTACCGTGTCCACGGGACCTCCCACCTGGGCCTCTTTGTTTGGTGCTCATTCAGCCCCTTACTCATCCTCTGTTTCTATACGGCTGGTCGTTGTCTTTACATAGGTGATGTTATTTGGCATGAATCCAAACAAACTCGTTAATCCCAAGGGAGTTGTTAAAGAGAAGTACACTAGTCCTGTTGTTGTTTCAAAGATATGGATTTAGTGTGAAGCATCCTGTCTCAAGAAATCAGTTTGGGCAACAGAGTCGTTCATCTGGGTTTTGTATGGCACCGGATCTTCCGCGTCCCGGTTGAGTTGAACATGTGCAGGACTTTGGGTTTGTATCCGTCTCCAGCTCGTTCAGTGCTGTATCTTTGGCATAGCTTCACTTTGCAAGATTTCTGCATCTGTGAGGGCAAGGGAGACCACAGGCAGGAGCAAAGTTCTCAAAGTGTTTGGCGGGGTCTCAGCCGTTCATACCAAGTTCTTCACACTCAATTTCAAAGTGAAGGGATCTTTCATAGGCAGCATCACAGTGTTTACGTTTGGTTTAGGTGTTTTGTTTCAAGGCGTGTGCAAGTCCCAGCCATTCCACCCCACCCTTAGAGTCCTGGAACCAGGTTTTAGCATCTTTCATTGGTGGCGTATGGGCCTGCTTATGAGTTAGCTCACAGTGGGGGGGTGAATGCTGTATTTTGGGGTTTAGTAGTAAATCCGCTCACCTGTGATTTCAGCTGTTGCCTGGTATATGGCATAAGGAAATATCTCATTGATTCCACAGGAGGGGGGGGTTCATCACAGGGGGAAGCCCAAATGGGCAAAGAACTTGTCCCTTGGTCTCCAAGGCCGCCCAGGCAACACAGCCAGCACTCCTGCGCACTCCGAGCAAGCATTTGATTTTGGTGGGATTTTATCAGGTTGTATTGGTTTAAACCTAAATAGGTCAAGCCTACTCCCCCCAGAGTGTGCTGGTATGATGGCTTTCTTGGTGCTCAGAGTCGCTGCTTATTCCTGGGAGAGAGTCAGGACCCTAACTTTACCAAAGTGGCTTTGGATGCAACCGAAGATCGATGGGAGGGATGGGCCATGACTTCATGGTGTTCCACATCTTGTAGAATCACCTTGAGGCCTACTAAATTATATAGAAGAACACCCACACCCAGATGTGCCCACTGATCTCTGCAAACAAGCCTCTGTACTCTGAAAGCACCTACACTGAACAATAGCAAAAGGATATTCCTTTCTGCTAACCCCCAAGTTGGAGGCATCACCAACCTTCAGGAAACATCAAAGCCCTACTAGGCACACATCCCTCGCTCCCTACCAACACAGACTAACTCTGGAGCATGTGACTCATCTAGGTGAGCGCTCAGAGATCTGCCTCCCCGGGCCTCAGACTTCCAATTCCTGGTGCAAATTCCCCCCTCACCTACTCTTTCCCTGGACTACAGCCCTCTTGTCTATGGGTGTTTCCCCTAAGGACAAAGTGCAGGCACTTTTAAATTATCCAAAACAATGCTGCTGGCTGCTCACCGGTTTCTGATGTTGGGCCAGAGCCACATTCATCCTCTGTATTCGCCATCGGCTCCTACGTCAGGACAGAATCGGCGTCGAGGTGCTAGTCACACTCTTCAGAGCCATTTTCGGACTGCGTCCCCTCTTCCTGCAAGACAAAATCTCCATTCACTAACTGAGCAAGAGCCACCAGCTTCAGTAACACACTATCTCCTCTCTCTCAAGCACATACTTTCAGGACTGATTCTTGATTTGGTTGCGCACTTCCAGGGGCACCCACAATATGAATAAGCCCTTTGCTTTCTTCATTCCTCACTCTGCCATTGTTAACTATTGGATGTATTGCTCATGCTTCCGTTCAGAATTTTAAAGGAACATTATAGGTTTTCCCTTGCCTGCACTACTACCTAAATAAAGGGTTATGACATCATCTGTCAGAATCGAGCACTTGGCCATTGGGGCGGGGTAGCTACTATGCACAAAAACACCTGAGATTATTTCAAGCACCATGTGCCTAATCGAGTGGCGAATTTCCTCAGGTAATGTTGTAGTAGTCTATCGCCCTCCAACTGGCACGCCAAATTTCAACGAGGAACTTACCCTTATCTTAAAAGAGTCAGATGGGCCAAACTGTTCCACCCTATCAGCTGGTGGTTTCAACCAGTGGTACAACAGCAACACCAATCAAAAAACTGCCCTGAACTGCATTGACCATCATGTCATTAATAACACATCGACCCATGTCAAAGGGAACACCCTAGACTGGATAGTGGCGAGTACAGATGAAAAGCACCACTCCCTGCATCTGGTCAGACCACCACTCCATAGTTTTCCAGCTCTTCTTACAAAACCCTTGTGTTAAAAAAAAACAACACACTGAGAGAACAGAGATACACATGCAGTGACAGCAAGAATTCAAATGGAATCAAAGGAGAACTCACAGATGTCCAGGCCCTTTCTGAAATAAAATATAATCAAAGGCCTTAATGTAACATCAGGCCAAACCCCTTCTCACTTGCATGACCCCCAGCACATGGCCCACAATACCTAAATGAAGTACATATCCCTAGGTACCACCTAAGGGAAGGAGAGTCGAGAATTTAAAAGAAATAGCCAGTCCAGTCAGTCAGAGACATTCCCCAGGAGAACTGGAAGAAAGGGGACAGCAGACCCTGGGACACCTCTGTCCAGGAGACCCTGAGTGAGCTTGACAGCAGAGACCTGGAAGGATACACTTGTGTGTGGTAAGGAGGGATCAGTGGGGAGAAGAGAGTATGGAGAGATTTTGGTGGGAATGGAGTCTTTTTAGTTAGATGTGGGGAATAGTAGTAGTGTGGTACAGAAGGGAAATTCTGGTTTGTTGTCTGCAGAAGGAGATATTGCTGTTGATGGATATTTGGTTTGCTTGAAGGTGGAAGACTGGGGAGTGAAAACATAGGGGAAGATACTACTTTGTTAAAGGAGAGATATTGGGAGCAGAGAAAGAGGGACATCACATTAGAAATGGAAGCAAGGGGTACAACCTTTTAAGTGGCAAACAGAGATATTGTGCAAGAGAAAAATATTGGGATGGAAGCAAGGAGAAAGATACTACCTGGAAGGCGACGGTGGAGGGTATCGTTGTGCTGCAGTAGGCAGGAGACACTATCCTGAGGAACCAGGAAGGTGATACAGTTAGAGAGGAAGGTGGAAGGAACCATATGGGAGAAGGATGAAAGCGATATTGACCTGGCTAGCACAAAAGAAGGCATCATCTTAGAGGAGAGAGGAGAAGCAGACGCTGCTGGACATTGGTCTAAGGGAGAAAGAGGAGAGGCGAGGAATAGGGAGAGACTAGAGAGAAGTCAATGAGGAAGAAGAACATTGCATTGATAAGAGACGTTCCACTGCTGGCAGGAGGCAGGAAAGGGATCACATCAGGAGAGCAAGGAGGAGATTGGATCACTAGTGAGAGGATAGAGCTAGACCATCTTCTCATCATTATCTAGTCAGTAAGATAGTTCAGTGGGTTGAGCGCTCGCTGCTGCGATATGTGTGTGATCTGAAGGTCACAGGTTGGAATCCCGGCAAGGCCAACTCAGTTTTTCATCCTTATTAAGTCGATAAATGAGCACCAATGATTTTGGTGAGATTGTATGTATATATCTTCAGCACTTAGGTGTAAGTGCTATGTAAATAACACTTCATTATCGTTACCATCTTAAGAAGAACCAAGAAGGAGAACCATCCCTATAACCAGAGACACTAGAGATGTTCCAAAGTCACATTTTGGCCATGGGGAGGCTGTAGAGGCCAGTGGAGCAATGAGGCCACATCACTATGCAGGGAGGAAGCAGGAGATCATAGGAGTAGTGAGAACAGACAAGGGGCGGTGATCAATCCGATGGTGCCATGACTCCTTTCCCAGCGGTGACCTCTCCCCATGTTGTCAAGGGACAGAAGCCACTGCCTTATCCTGACCCGGGGGCGGCTATATGAGGGAGGATCACATGGGGAAGGCAACCCTCAGGAGAGTGAAATGGCATCATCTGACGAGACATGGTATCCGCCTTTTCCTTCCAGGGGCAGCAGCTCCATTCTCATGCCTTAATGGCATATTGTCAGGACTCCTCTCATCCCCACCTGGAAACTACTGAAAATACCTTCCCAGACTCTTTATACAAGTCATCAAGAACTGACTTCTCTTTCCCTGGATGCAAAAGTACTGTGACGAGGAAGCTGAGTGGAATAATGAAGATCAATAGATGCCAGAAGCACAAGGTACCCTCTAGTGGTTGTGAGCGCATACTTGATGCCGTGACATTTAAACCGCAGAGTTAGCTGACTAAAGAGAGACGCTGGCTGGGAGAACCTTGTCCTCTCAGTATTGTGAGGAGCCCAGGGTGGCAACACTAAAGACAGATACAAGTGATCACAGTTCAAGGGTGTTTATTAAACTGTATAGGTAGGTTAGAAAAACACCTAATCTGAACCTAAATCTAAGATGCGAGCAAGCTTCCACCATCAAACAATAATAAGGCAGTCTGAGTGGCGTCTTGTTAAAATAAGAGGGCCTATACTAAAAACCATATTGCCAATCTTTACGCAAAATACAAAAAGAAGTGTGGGATAATGTTCTTAAGATAGAAGGAAGTGTTCACATATAATAAGTCAGGATGCTGTAGTTGGCGTCCCCCTTCCCCACGTTTTCAGCACGGGACAAGGTAGGATTCTGGAGCACAGCACGCGCTCGAGCTTTCCCAGCACGAGCCAGCAGTTCCGTTTTCAGAAATCATGGCCTTCGGTGGTTAAGTCTCTTTTCTACCAAAAAGTCTCTTTCCTCCGAGGACCTGATGGGTTTTAAAATAAACAAAAGTTCCTTTCTCTTTGTGCTTCAGGTGATGCCTTTTCACCCTTGGGAGGCCCTTCTCGAATGTTAGTTTCCCTCTGTGGGTTCACTGCTGCTTCCAACACCATGTCTTCTGTATCATTCACAAATTTCAATGTCTTTTTGAACAGTTCACAGTGGACATCCCTCTGCCGGGTTCACTCCTGTCAACACACTGTATATCGGGACTTTAGACTTTGCCACCTGCTTATCGGCATCCCTCCTTCTGGTTCACTCATGCCAACTTTATCATTTAGTTCTCATGATGTGGGATTGGGTTCCCCTAGCTTCACAATCTTCTGTCGGTCAAAGACTTTCGACTGTACAGATGATTTTACTGTACAACTGTATGACCACTTTGACCCTCTTTGCGCCTTTCCCAATGCCTTCTGGTAATGGTAGTTTCAACAATCGGGTGATTGCCCAGGGTTTCGTGAGAGAGAACCCATGTGGTACCGGACTCCTCTGTTGCTGGTTTTCCCCCTTGTAGTATCAACAGTTCTTTGTATTCTTTCACAATTCTATTAGCCATTTGCTACTTGCGTTCAATACAGTTCGGTTTCTTATCGCTCTTCCCTAAACTCACCGCCTATGATGAAGCGCTTGGCTTTTCTTCTCTCTGGAGTCAAGGTTGGTACCATGAAGACAAGAGCCTCTCGCCAGCTTGTTTATCAGCGGAAGAAGGTCCTGTGTACTGCTGACATCTGCTGCAACACAAGCTGGCTATTGCTCGCCGTCTTATGATTCCTTCTACAGAGGTTTCACGGACCTTGGTCAGAAAGGGCAAGGTCGCTTCTCCCCTTGTCACCCTCTCGGTTCGTGCCGTCTTTCTCCTCCTCTTGAATTGCCGTGCTGAATTAGCTCTCTCGACGTGCGGTCTGCCTTGCTCGACTTGGGCTCTTGTGCTACACCTTTAATCCCTTTGGGGAAGGGAAAGGGATGTCAGGTGTGTGCGGTTTTGGTCAATTGCCTGACGTTGCCTTACCCTTGTGTTGGGACATGTCATGTAAATGGATTGGGTGGTAGTCCATCGTCCTTCGTGATATGCGAAAGTGTTTGCATTGGAAAAGGGGGGAGGTAGAGTGTTTGAGTATCCTACGTGGTAGGTTGGGGAAATGGTATTATAAGAAGGGGGATATCATGTCTCACCTGCAGATATCCCACTTCCACTTCCCGAGTACCCCCCATCCAGGTGATCCTCTGTCACTGGTCCACCCCCAGGAACTGGATCCAATAGCGATGGCTGTGTCCTGGCCTCCTGGTTGACAGACCCCATGGGACTAGTCAGGGAGACACTTTCAGGTTTCTCACAGTATCGACCGAGGAGCCACTGTGCTGTTGAAAGGTTTGTGGAGCTACCCATCTCACGGAAGAGGCCGAGGAGAGCCGACTGCAGGAGCCGGTCCACTGCAATGACGCCATGAGAGAAAGAGAAGGGAAGACTTCCTGGCATATGCAGGCACTGAAAAGTAGCCTCCACACTGCTCAAGAACAGAGAAACCCAGAGCAGGTAGGCAAGAGCCGGCATGCAGAGGCCACAAAGCCACAGTGGCAAACCCAGGAAGAAGGAACCACGGTATGCTCACTGTGGGAGAACCGATGCACAGCACAGAGAGCTGGTGAGTCCACTCAAGGGAAGCTGGGACAAAGGGGCATTTCAGCAACCCTACCAAGGGCAAATAAGAGTAAGTGAAGCATATGAGAGAGAATGGGAAACTCGTTATTTCCTAAAGAAACATACCGGAATTAACACAAAATATTGACAAGTTTGCAAGTGTGCCTGGTAAACATATAAGAATGTCCTGGCAGGAGAGTATACCGGGCAGATTCAAGTTACAAATGTGTTAAGTGAAGTACATGATAAAGCCCTGGCAGGAGAGTACACCAGGCAGATCCAAGTTGCAAACTTGTTAAGTGAAGCACAGAAGAAAGTCCTGGCAGGAGAGTATATCAGGCAGATTCAAGCATCAAGAGTGTTAAGTGAAGCATAAGAGAAAATACTGGCAGGAGAGTATAGCAGGCAGATTCAAGTTGCAGGTATATTGAATGAAGTATATGAGAATGCCCTGGCAGAGTTAAGTTGGACAGTCTGTAAAGTAAAGCACAAGAGGGAGTTCCAATAAGGATACATCAGGTATAGCCAAAGACTGTGTTTAAATTATACTAAAGAGGAGAAGAAACATGGCAGGAGAGTAGACCATGTATCCAACCAAAATGAAGACTAACAGTCAAGTGGTTTTGCATATAAGTTATTTTTCTGACCAAAAGAAGCCCAAGGAAAACTCATACCCTTAAAAGTGTAAAGTACAGTGAAGAGAAATCCAGTAGACGGGAATGTATCCATCTGGATCTTTTGTGTTGAAGTATGCCTTTCCTTTTTGAACACTTGTACACTTTTCAAGGCCAAAGACAGAAAAGTGTGAGGACCAGGATAGTACTTCGGACGCAGGACATTTTTGCTTTATACATCTTGACATTTGACAGACGCTTAGTTTAAAAGATTTCATGGTTTGTGGCTAAAACCATGAATACTCTTGTGTCATTGTATTATTCCTGGCTCCTCACAGGGCCCTGAGTAGAAACCTGGGTGAGTGCAATTTTAGGACTATGCTCCTCTGCCAAACCCCACCAGTGTGTGCAAGAACTTCCCAAAGTTGCCAAGCTTAGACCCTGCTTGGCAGGAGGTCCTTTCTTGTCTAAAAAGAGAGCCCTGAGGAAAATCCCTGGAAGTAAATTATCTGGAGAGCCCCAGAAACATTTATCTGCCAGGGGAGTTGTGCTGCTGTGGTTGGTAAAACTTCCAGCCTGAGAAGCGGTTTGATGGATGGCACGATTCCCTTCTGGCCAATTTTAAGGAGTAACAGCACCCACCTTGAGGAAAGGAACACTTTATTTTGGGACTCAGAGGATCTTTGGAGCACTTTGATTTTCACTTGTCACCAGACTTGGGTTGTTTTTTTCAGAAGTATGAGACACTACACTTAACATTCCTACTATGGGCCTCTTTGGAGTAAGAAGGGAACTCCTCGATTCTGGTGATCCCATAACTGAGAGACACTGGTCTTCCCCTGGTCCTACTCAGAGTGTCATCCTGACCCCCTTATCTTTTATTAGTTGCTACCATCCTGATGCTTATGCTTATTTCTATAGTGTTACACTCATTGTGACATGTATTATAATAACACCCCTTGAAATATACTCTTGTCTCAGGTCTGGAGCATCGTGACAGACTGAACAGGCCTGTCACATGTGATGTGAGATGCAGAATGACTTGCCTAGGCAATCAACTCGGGGACAACGGAACCAGACACCCTCACATTCACATTTGAGTTATTTTGGGAAACCTTCATATCTGGAGTGAGGGAACCACACTGATTGACTCCTATTTTGAGATTTAATTCATGGCTTATTAAAGCAGCTGCCATTTAGTGAGAAGGAAGCTGGCCACCCAACAACTCAGGGTGCAGAGTAGTTAAAGACTGAACCTATGTTATGGGAAGGGTGCTGGAAATGGTCATTGACAGGGGCCTAGATGGTGCTCAGAGAAGTTCAGTGATTGGCCATCAATTCTGCTCTTCCCACAGATGCTGCCATGTTGGGGAGAACAGTACTGGACGTACCCGGACCTAGAAGATCTGGACTAGGCAAATCTTTGCTGAGCGATGGAGCAGAAAGAGGATGGTCAAAAACGATTTCCTGGAACAAATCATCAAATGGATGGAGAGCAAAGCTGCCCGCACAGAGCAACCCACTATGAAGTCCATGGGAAAACGCAGGCTTCAAGATGAGCTCTAGATGGTTCTTCGCGCCAAGCCTGTACATGCCTGTATAAGCCTGTACATGCGATTCCTACGCCCACGCCTGCTGGGACTTGAGCCACTTCACCTCCTCTTGGTCTCTGTTAGGCTCCAGGAAAGTGATGGGAAGTGTTACACCATCCAACCATGTGTTTTTTTTTTAATCTGAAAAAAGGTCGATTTAGAAAGACTGCTCACGCCCCTGCCGGACACGAGTGCTTGCAGGGTCTGACAAGCTGGGGCGGGAGAGGAAAGGGGAATCCAGGGAGGTAAGTATGTTTGATTTGTGTGTTTGTATGTGTGTCTGTGTACCTATGTGTGGGGAGTAAGTGTGTGCTGTGCTGGGCAGGTGGTGGTGGGTGGGGTAATAGGGCGTTTTGAGGTGTTTAAACCCCCTGATTAACAAGACAACCTGCGGGAGAGGGTGGGGAAGGGATCCCCTTTGCGATGGGCAGGGGGGCACTATGTGATATTTCAGCATTTTAAACTCAACACAAAACGGGTGAAAAAAATCAGTCTTATTAGTGTTCAGTCTTTAAAATGCGGAAATATCACATAGAACCAGGGGAACTCTGTCGAACCGGAAGAAGTAGTTGGACTAAGATGTGCGAGGTTCAAGGGTGGTTATTCAAATAATAATAAAACTCAAGTCTGGGCACAATAGATGGTGGAGGCCTTGGCTCAAGACGAAGCTGAAACCCTGGCTTGCACGAAGGCTAAGCCATGATTAGAGAGGAGGCAGAAGTCCTCACTCAAGAGAAAGTGGAAGTCCGCCCATGACAGGAAGCTGGTGGAGAAGTAGCTGAAGCCCTGAACAGGGAGCAGGCAGACGTCCTTGCTCCTCCCATGACAGGAAGCTGGTGGAGAAGTAGCTGAAGCCCAGATCAGGGAGCAGGCAGAAGGTCTCACTCAAGAGAAAGTGGAAGGCTTCCCATGACAGGAAGCTGATAGAGAAGTAGCTGAAGCCTTGAACAGGGAGCAGGCAGAAGGTCTCACTCAAGAGAAAGTGGAAGTCCTCCCATGACAGGAAGCTGATAGAGAAGTAGCTGAAGCTCTGAACAGGGAGCTCTGAACAGGGAGCAGGCAGAAGGTCTCACTGAAGAGAAAGTGGAAGGCCTCCCATGACAGGAAGCTGGTGGAGAGGTAGCTGAGGCCCTGAAAAGGGAGCAGGCAGAAGGTCTCACTCAAGAGAAAGTGGAAGTCCTCCCATGACAGGAAGCTGATCGGGAAGTAGCTGAAGGCCTGATCAGGGAGCAGGCAGAAGGTCTCACTCAAGTGAAAGTGGAAGGCCTCCCATGACAGGAAGCTGGTGGAGATGTAGCTGAGGCCCTGAACAGGGAGCAGGCAGAAGGTCTCACTCAAGAGAAAGTGGAAGGCATCCCATGACAGGAAGCTGATAGAGAAGTAGCTGAAGCCCTGAACAGGGAGCAGGCAGAAGGCCTCACTCAAGAGAAAGTGGAAGGCCTCCCATGACAGGAAGCTGGTGGAGAAGTAGCTCAAGCCCTGGACAGGGAGCAGGCAGAAGTCCTCGCTCAAGAGAAAGTGCAAGGCCTCCCATGACAGGAAGCTGGTGGAGAGGTAGCTGAGGCCCTGAACAGGGAGCAGGCAGAAGGCCTCACTCAAGAGAAAGTGAAGGGCCTCCCATGACAGGAAGCTGGTGGAGAGGTAGCTGAGGAACTGGGAGCAGGCAGAAGTCCTTGCTCAAGAGAAAGTGGAAGGCCTCCCATGACAGGAAGCCGACACCTTTGGTGGAGAGGTAGCTGAAGCCCTCAACAGGGAGCCGGCAGAAGTCCTTGCTCAAGGGGAATTCATGGCCAATGAAGAAATGGAAGCACTAGAAAGAATGGAGCATCCAACCCAGGGAAAAATGGAGGAAGCTAATGTGGGGAGACGGAGACTCAGGAACACCAAGAGACTCAAATTGGGTTTAATCAATGGGGAGAACCTACTGAGGGTCTGGAGGGGACCTTGGCTACCCTCAAGGGGAATACAGAGATCAAGTCTCATTGTTTCTCCTCCTAGGAGCCTATTAGGCCTACAGTCAACTGGGGCAAATGGGTAGAGACCACAGGCTCCGCTCACCTAACGGAGAAGGATGTCTTAGGGAACTCTCCAGCAGCAGAGCTCCCATAGGCTTAACATTGTCTGAGCGGTTGCTATTAGGAGTAATACCTTTGCAATTGACCTGTCCCACCCTCCAGGGGGAGTGGCACAAGGAAGAGAGGAGGATGTGTAATGAATCCCCTTCCTGTGTGCAGGGGAGAGTCACGGGCAGGCGGCCCCAAGAGCCCAAGCACATAGAGAGCCCCCATAGTATCGAGAGAGACTGAAGCTTCCTCCAGCCAAACCCAAACACCCAGCATAGGAAACAAAGCCTTCCCCTTCAGGAAACAACGCTGCACATTTTACAGTCACCAGAGAGCAGGGAAATACATTTCATTCTGAAGTACAGATGATGAGGGAAATATTTCTCAGTATGAATCATACTCGGCCCCAATGTTAAGGTTCTGTAGCTAAAGGGTTGTGCTTGAAGAATTGGAAACTTGAATTGAGTTGTCGGTGTAAGGAAATAACTGCTCCTGCTAGCATCAGAGGAGATGCAAAGTTGCAAAATCCCTGTGTCGAAGGGATTACAAGTACAATTAATAATGTAAGTGTCACTGCATTCTGCGGTGAAATGTAACCACCTAACTGGTCGGCATCATCCCAGAGTGTGAGGGTTACATATATCAAAACATAATGGCAATAGAAGGACCGATGTATTTATTAATTGGAATTTTCATGTGTACCTCTTTGTGTATAGAGAGAACCACTTTACACTGCTGGTAAGGGATGGGGAGGACTAAGGTGTTGTGGATCGCCCCCGGATCACCGGAGCGGGCCACCGCAGATGTCGGGATCACCCGATATGGACTGTAAAGCTGTCACACAGCACGAACACAGCAGGGGACACCCTGCATGCTCCGGATCACCGGTGCAGGACATCGGGACTAGGGGCACCCAGCACACTGCAGCCCCAGCTCTGGGAGCACCCAGGCCAGGGTTGCTCCAATAGCCGTGGTCACACGGCCAAGACATTCAGGTGGGACGGTGTTGCCCAGCAGAGGCACCGTGCTGCTGCGGGGCCATGCCAGTGGGCCTGCTGCATGCAGCGTGGCACCAGCATGGTGCTATCAATAACACACCGGAGTCAGTTCTTTGTTCGACTGACGAGCCGGAAACGGCTCATCCTTATTATTAGGTGGGTCACATGGTTAGCAGCATATGACCCAGGCACACATCCTGGGAGCTGCCATGCTCCCAGGAGGGGTGGCATGCAACACTCCTCCTTTTCCATAAAAAAACAAACAACGCTTAAAACATTACATCACACCACAATACAAACAATGACACTAGGAATATGTATGCAACTCATTTTCACACACTTAGGAGCCCAGGTTGCCCGCGCCCACTAGGCCAGTACCCATGGGGATGACAGTCAGGGTTAGGGATCACATGTTGGAAACTCCACATGCAAGCACACCCTTTATTAACCTGGGTGAGTGGAACTTGCACCACTGACAAAACACCCTCACTCGCGCCTGGCACCCCTCACAACACCACCCAGACCTGCAGGATACCAGTTCAACTTCCCTGGACATCTTTTCAGGAAAGTTCAAAGCTCAAGGGCTGGCAAAGCGCACCTGGGGCACCAGGGGCCACATCAGCCTAGTCCTCAGCTGGTGGGCACAGACCGTGGCAGGATTCTAGTGATAGCCGGATGACTGCAATATTCAGGGGCCAGCAAAGCCACACCTGGGGTACCAGGGGCCACATCGGCCTAGTCCTCAGCTGGTGGGCACAGACCATGGCAGGATACTAGTGATAGCCGGATGACTGCAATATTCAGGGGCCAGCAAAGCCACACCTGGGGTACCAGGGGCCACATCGGCCTAGTCCTCAGCTGGTGGGCACAGACCGTGGCAGGATACTAGGGATAGCCGGATGACTGCAATGTTCAGGGGCCAGCAAAGCCACACCTGGGGTACCAGGGGCCACATCGGCCTAGTCCTCAGCTGGTGGGCACAGACCGTGGCAGGATACTAGGGATAGCCGGATGACTGCAATGTTCAGGGGCTGGCAAAGCCGCACCTGGAAGCACCAGGGGCCACATCAGCGTTGTTCATAGAAGGTGTAGGCTCGCCATTGCAGGGTACTGGTGGCGGGATGACAAGCCACTGCTTTCACTGCCCCTTCCACCCAGGGGCTGCTGGCCGGGAGACGCTCACTGCTTTCACTGCTGGCCGGGAGACACTCACTGCTTTCACTGCCCCTTCCACCTAGGGGCTGCTGGCCGGGAGACACTCGCTGCTTTCACTGCCCCTTCCACCTGGGGGCTGCTGGCCGGGAGACACTCACTGCTTTCACTGCCCCTTCCACCTAGGGGCTGCTGGCCGGGAGACACTCACTGCTTTCACTGCCCCTTCCACCCAGGGGCTGCTGGCCGGGAGACACTCACTGCTTTCACTGCTGGCCGGGAAACACTCACTGCTTTCACTGCCCCTTCCACCTAGGGGCTGCTGGCCGGGAGACACTCACTGCTTTCACTGCCCCTTCCACCTGGGGGCTGCTGGCCGGGAGACACTCACTGCTTTCACTGCCCCTTCCACCTAGGGGCTGCTGGCCGGGAGACACTCACTGCTTTCACTGCCCCTTCCACCTAGGGGCTGCTGGCCGGGAGACACTCACTGCTTTCACTGCCCCTTCCACCCAGGGGCTGCTGGCCGGGAGACACTCGCTGCTTTCACTGCCCCTTCCACCTAGGGGCTGCTGGCCGGGAGACACTCACTCCTTTCACTGCTTTCACTGCCCCTTCCACCTAGGGGCTGCTGGACGGGAAACACTCACTGCTTTCACTGCCCCTTCCACCCAGGGGCTGCTGGCCGGGAGACACTCACTGCTTTCACTGCTGGCCGGGAGACACTCACTGCTTTCACTGCCCCTTCCACCTAGGGGCTGCTGGCCGGGAGACACTCACTGCTTTCACTGCTTTCACTGCCCCTTCCACCTAGGGGCTGCTGGCCGGGAGACACTCACTGCTTTCACTGCCCCTTCCACCTAGGGGCTGCTGGCCGGGAGACACTCACTGCTTTCACTGCTTTCACTGCCCCTTCCACCTAGGGGCTGCTGGCCGGGAGACACTCACTGCTTTCACTGCCCCTTCCACCTAGGGGCTGCTGGCCGGGAGACACTCACTCCTTTCACTGCTTTCACTGCCCCTTCCACCTAGGGGCTGCTGGCCGGGAGACACTCACTGCTTTCACTGCCCCTTCCACCTAGGGGCTGCTGGCCGGGAGACACTCACTCCTTTCACTGCCCCTTCCACCTAGGGGCTGCTGGCCGGGAGACACTCACTGCTTTCACTGCTGGCCGGGAGACACTCACTGCTTTCACTGCCCCTTCCACCTAGGGGCTGCTGGCCGGGAGACACTCACTGCTTTCACTGCTTTCACTGCCCCTTCCACCTAGGGGCTGCTGGCCGGGAGACACTCACTGCTTTCACTGCTTTCACTGCCCCTTCCACCTAGGGGCTGCTGGCCGGGAGACACTCACTGCTTTCACTGCTTTCACTGCTTTCACTGCCCCTTCCACCTAGGGGCTGCTGGCCGGGAGACACTCACTGCTTTCACTGCTTTCACTGCCCCTTCCACCTAGGGGCTGCTGGCCGGGAGACACTCACTCCTTTCACTGCCCCTTCCACCTAGGGGCTGCTGGCCGGGAGACACTCACTGCTTTCACTGCCCCTTCCACCCAGGGGCTGCTGGCCGGGAGACACTCACTGCTTTCACTGCTGGCCGGGAGACACTCACTGCTTTCACTGCCCCTTCCACCTAGGGGCTGCTGGCCGGGAGACACTCACTGCTTTCACTGCCCCTCTAGGGGCTGCTGGCCGGGAGACACTCACTGCTTTCACTGCCCCCCTAGGGGCTGCTGGCCGGGAGACACTGGTGACAGGGTGTCGGGGCCACATATCCAGCTCCGCTCCCCCAGGCAGGAATCTCAGTGTCATGGGAGGGCGCACAAGCACTCATAAGAGCGGCAACCCCCATTTGCCTTCTCCTTTTCAACAGTCCCTGTCTTTGGCGGGCGGCCCTCGAACGCAGGCGGACACACACTTTCTTTTTTTTTCGCTTCTCTAGTGTACACTTAATCACCGCCTGTCTTCCCAGGATCATCGCAAAGGGCATATCAAGGTTGTTTTCCTGACTGTGGAGGACTCCCAAACTTGGGTCACCTTAGTTGTTATCACTGCTGGGCCCGGGATCTTTAGTTGGGGCCCACCCATTCACTTCTGCCTACTGGCAGTGCTTCTTGCTCTTTCCGACAGCAGCCACCGCAGGGGAAGCAGCACACCTCCCTGCCTGCACAGGTCTTCTCCTTAGAGCCATGCACAAATAGCTCTCCACTGTGGGTGTGTGTTCCGATCCGGAGCACCTATGTGTTTATCTCATCCTCCACTGTCTGCAGGTGGTGTGCGATGGCCTGTGCCCAGCTGGGCCAGGGCACGCCGCACCATCCCCGCCACAAGCCTGGGATTTCCCCTGGGCCACGCCCCCTTTTTGTTTTTCTTCCGGGGACTGTGTTGGGTCCCCGCTTCGTGCTGAAGCGGGCCCAAGCAGCTGATCCGGCGCACGCCGGAATAACACGCAGGAGCCAGTCTACTGCACAACCTTCTTTATTGACAATGCCGGCGGAACCGCCGAAACTTCCCTCGTCCCTTCCCCTGACGTCACGTCCGGGACGTCATGTCCCAACCGGGGTCCGCCCACACAACGATGTGGGCAACCTGACATCTCCCCCATTTTTAACACGTTAGTTGAAGGGCCCCTCTCTTACCCCATCTCCTCGATGAGTCGCATCGGTTTCATGAGACTCCTCTGCGGTCGGATTGTCTTGCTCGGGGTCGACTCCTCCCTGGCGGGTGGGGAATGGGGCGCTTCGCCTTCTAACTCTTCTCCGTCTCCCTGATATGCTTCTTCGCGTGGTCTGTCCTCATCACTGTCTCGGTCCCATGTCCATTGGCCTGCTGGCGTCAGTCTGACTCGTTTGAAGTGCGAGCTGTTCCAGGTTATTGTTGAGTGGTCATTCCTTTGTGCAGTGACCATAGAGCCCTTCTTGTGTGTCACGACCAGCGGTGTGGGTGCGAAGGTGGCTTCCTCTTTCCTGTTCTTGGGTTGTTTTAGCCATACTTCGTCTCCTGGTTGCATTGTGTTCTCCCGAGCCCTCCTTTTCCTGTCCGTGATCTCCTTTGTTTTCGCTTTGTTCGCGGTGTCATTTGCTTGCGCTTCTTGTTCCAGCGGTGTTGGGCTTTGTGGTCTCGGGTCCTCGGGTAGTCGTGTGACGATCGGTCTTCGGAACATTAGGTCTGCCGGGCATACACCCGTGGTGCTGTGGGGGGTGTGCCTGTATTCTCGTAGAAGTTGATTGAGGGCCTGTTCGAATGGCTTGTTCTGTACATGGGCTATTTGTAGGGTCCTCTTTATGTTGGCCATAAATCTCTCGACCATGCCGTTGGCTTGTGGCCACCGGGGGGTTATGCGTCGATGTTGAAACCCCATGTATTTGGCGAATTGTTGAAAGTCTTGACTGATGAAAGTGGGACCGTTGTCGGACTTTATGATCTTGGGGATACCATAGGCAGAGAGCATCCTGTCTATAACTGGGATGACACACGTCGTGGCGCTGCTCTCTACTATCTGAGCGTCCGGGTATCTTGAGTGCTCGTCCATGAGTACAACCACGTGTGTCCCATTGTTCAGTGGTCCGAATAGGTCTATTGCCAGCTCTTCCCACACTTTACTGGGCAGCGGTGAGGGTTGTAGGGGGTTCGGGTGTGGCGGGGGTGCCACTTGTGCACAGACGTGGCAGTTGCCCACTATGTTTTCCACCAGGCGATCGCGTTGGGGGAACCAGACTTTCTGGCGCAGGAAGCGCTTTGTGGCGACTATGCCCCTGTGTCCTTCGTGGGCTAGGTGTATTATCCTTTCCCGGAGAGTTCTCGGGACGATGACCTTGCAGCCTTTTAGTATGACGTTATCCTCCACCACGGTCAATTCGTCGCGGACTTGATCTAGCCACTTGATGTCTTCTTTCGTGGTTTCCGCTTCATCTCTGGCCTGCTGTCTCATGAGGGCCGTCTTGTCTACCTGAAGGCAGTGCCGGGCGATTCGCAGTGCTGGGTCTGCTTCTGATTGTACGGACAGCTCCAGCCATCCTACCGGAAGTGGTTGTAGGTGGTGGATGATATAGTTGATGTACGCGTCCGCTATGGACGGTTGGGACGCCGTCGTGGGCATGGGATGTCGTGAGAGATAATACGCAGGGTTTTCCTCTTTTCCTGGCCGGTGTTGTATGGTAAACTTGTAGTCCTGCAAGCGGAGTCCCCACCTGGCAATTCTTGGTGGCATCCTGGCCTTCGGGCTGCCGTAAATGGTGAGTAGTGCCTGGTGGTCCGTGACGATAGTGAACTCCTTGCCAAAGAGGAATAGATGAAAGTATTCGCAGGCCCAGACAACCGCGAGGCTCTCTTTTTCCGCCTGAGTGTATGCCTGTTCTGTGGTCGTCAGGCTCCTACTGGCGTATGCTACCACGTGTGTGGACCGTGGTTCCATGTGGTCTTTTTGCGTCAATATGGCTCCCAGTCCCACAGGGCTGGCGTCCACTATCAGCTCGGTATCACGGTTGGCGTCAAAATATGCCATGTCCTCTGCCTGTGTGATGGCTCTTCGTATCGCTTCGAATGCTGCTTGGCACTCCTTTGACCACGTGAACGGCGTGTCCTTCCTGGTGAGAAGTCGTAGGGGATTGCTGACGGTGGCATAGTCCTTCAGGTATCTGGAGCAGTAGCTGGCCAGCCCCAGGAATGATCTGAGGTCGGTAGTGTTGACGGGGGGCGTGGCTGAGTTGAGGGCCTCCACTTTCTCCGGGTCAGGCCTCATGCCTTTATCTGAGAAGATGTGCCCAAAAACCTCAGCGATCCTTTGGAGAATTCGCACTTAGCTTTGTTTAGGGTGAGCCCTGCGTCGTCTAGCGCCTGGCATACTCTGTGCAGTGCCAGGTCATGTTCTTCCTGTGATTTGCCGTATACCAGGACGTCGTCCGAATAGTTTAGACAGTTGGGAACGTGCCTGATCACCTTGTGGATCTCCTCCTGAAAGATCTCAGCGGCCGAGGATATGCCAAAACTGAGCCTTTTGTATTGAAACAGGCCGAGATGAGTGGCAAACGTGGTGATGTAAAGGGATTCCGGTGCTATTTCGATCTGGTGGTAGCCTTTCGTGAGGTCTAATTTGAAGAATATCCACGCCCCGTGGAGTAGGTGAATCATGTCCGTGATTCTCGGCGCTTGATGTCGCTCCCTTTCGATGGCTGTGTTGGCTCTGCGCATGTCGACGCATAGCCGTATGGATCCTTCTGGTGATTTTTTTGGGACGGGGACGATGGGTGAAACCCCTGGTGTCGGGCCTGAAACGGGTTCTATAACGTTCATCTTGATGAGCTTGTCCAATTCCTCTTCTACTTGTCTTTGGATGTTGAACGGGATGCCTAGGTAGTGTTGGGCTACCGGTTTGACCTGAGGGTTGATGTGGAGGTGCACTTTTCGGTTGCGTAGCTTGCCTAGACCTGTGAAGAGTCTGGGGAATGATTGTTCAATTGAGTCCGGTTTGGCGAAGTACTTGTGGGCCATCAACTGGTATAAGATGTGTACCAGTCCCATGTCAACTGCTGTCCGGAAACTCAGTATGCACCCGCTGTTGGCTTCGGTGTCTAGGATGTATAGCGGGATCTTCGCCGAGTGTCCTTTGTGTGTGCATGTGGCCGTGATCATGCCTTTGCATGGCAGGGGTGTCCTGGACCCGTAGGGGTATATGTCCACTGTGGCTTTTCGGATCTTTGGTGGGGCGGTTAAGGACTGATAGGCGCTTTCGCTGATGATGTTGACCGTCGCTCCGGTATCCACGAGAAACTTCAGTGGAGTGTCGTTCACTTGGAGTGTCAAAATGGGGCTGTGTTGGGTGGCCGTCGTGTTGTCCTGTAGGGCCCACACGTACCCTTTTCTTCTCTGATCTTCTTCTGACGAGAGGGTATCAGTGCTGGTGGGGGATCGGGTCTCCACGTACCTTACGAAACGCCGCCTGTGTGATCTTCTAGTGTCCTCGGATGACCTTTTGTCTTCGCGTGTGTAGCGACTTCTGCGGTCTCCTTCGTCTTTCCTGGTACGCCGCCTTTCGCTGTCCGCTGGCGGCCTGGGCGGGCTCTGTGGTGTGGGCCTGCGCCTTTCCTGGTATCAGTGTTTGGGCGTTGAGTGGGTCGGGGCGTTCTTGCACATGGCGCTGTAATGGTCCATTCCCCCGCACGCGGCGCACTTCTGCCCTATGGCCGGGCATGTGCCAGAGTGTGGATATTCGTAGCCGCATTTGAAGCACGTGGCATCGGGGTGTTTGGTGGTCTGACTTGGGTGGGTGTATATCTTGTTGATTACTTCTGCGTTGTCGCTGGGTTGGTGAATGGACACCTTGCCGAGGTTGTCCAGTTGCGAGTCCACCGCTGCTTCCATGCGGGCCAGCGCCAGGATTTCTTCTAGTGACCGTTGTTTCTGTAACAGTTGCTTGCGAAAAGGCTGTGAGAGGCATCCAGCTATCACTTGGGACCTGAGCGCCTCTTCGTTGGAGTATCTGTGGAATTCACAATGTTTCAGTTTGATGCGCAGTCGCATCACAAAACTGTCTATGGACTCCCCTTTTTCCTGTCTTGTTGTGTGGAACATGTGGCGCTCATAATCCACGTTTGTATGCGGTGCGAAGTATTCAGACAGTTTGGCATGTAGTTGGCCATATGTGACGGTGTCTACATCCAGCAACTCCCCCGCAATGTCTCGTACAGCCGGTGCCACTGCCATGATCAACGTGTTGTTCAGCATCGTGTCGTCCATCAATCCTATGGCCCCTGTGTAGAACTTGAAGTCTCGTAACCATATGTTCCATCTGTGCCCTAGGTTGGAGGTGTCTCTGATTTCAAATGGGTTGGGCATATGCATGACTTGGGCTGCACCTTCCTGGTGTGCCTGCAGGTTGTTGTCCCGCGCAGTGTCGGCGCTTCCAGATGCCTGTCCTGCTCCTACTGAGGAGGACGCCGGGGTGGTCGCGGTGTCCGACATGACTGTGCCGCCGTGAGGGTGTGGTGGCGCTGACTTTTGTGCAATGTGAGATGCACTGTGGGCACCTACGTTGGTGCTTCCTCGTGGTGTGGCCTTTGGCCTGTGCTGTGGCCTCTGGCCTGTGATCCTGCTGGGTGCTGGATCCTCGCACGTCTTCACTTGAACTCCCACGTGTGGGGGCGGGGCCGCTTGTGGCGGGGTGCCTTCGCGGGTTCAGAGCGCCCGTGTCCTGTGGGCGTCTCTGCGCGGGTGTTTGCCGTGTCACGCGGGGCCGGGGCCGCGCTCACGCTGCGCTCACGCTGCGCTTATAGTGTCGGGGACGGGGCCACTCGTGACGAGTGCCCGGCGGTGCCGGAGCGCCTGTGTCTCGGCTTGCAAAATAATGTCACGCGGGAGCCGGGGCCGCTCTCACACGGTGCACCCGTTGTAGCAGAGGGTGACGGGCTGAAGGTGAGGCCTCGGTCACGCGGGAGGCGGGGCCTTGGCGGGTGGGCACCCGTGCCCGAGGCGCGCCGACGCGCTAAACTGCTCGGCTGCAGACCTCGGCACGGTGCCTGCGGGGTCCGCGCCCGCTCGTCGCCAGTGTTGGGTCTCCGCTTCGTGCTGAAGCGGGCCCAAGCAGCTGATCCGGCGCACGCCGGAATAACACGCAGGAGCCAGTCTACTGCACAACCTTCTTTATTGACAATGCCGGCGGAACCGCCGAAACTTCCCTCGTCCCTCCCCCTTCCCCTGACGTCACGTCCGGGACGTCATGTCCTGAGGACCCAACCGGGGTCCGCCCACACAAAGATGTGGGCAACCTGACAGACTGCTGCGGGCCTCCATGTCTCTTCGTTCTTTTCACTGGAGGCCGACCCGGGTCATGGCAGGCCACGCCCCCTTTTTTCCGGGGCTGCCGCGGGCCTCAACACTCCATCTCTTCGTCCTCTTTTTATTTTTTTATTTTTTCGTACTCCAATCCGGAGCACTTTTGAAAGAACAAAGAAAAGCAGACAAAAGCAAACACACTGTTGATGCACCCCAAGATGTTGTGAGGTGCATTTGCATCGTCCTCCAGTTGTGGGCACGTGATGACCTGTGGCCCCTTTCTATGTGGCCACCGCAGGCCTTCTCTTGTTGGGGGCAATCATCAGGGCTGTTGGTGCTGCCCCTCATCGAGGTCACGGGGCGTGCTCGAGGACCCGTAGCTCCACCCGTGTTCTCTCCCTCCAGCATGGCTCTCAACCATTTGTATCGCAAAGGCGGGTGAAAACACCCGATTTTATTTTTGGCGGGTGAGAGGCCCATTGAAATGAATGGGCGGGCTGGAGGCTTGGCGGGTGAATCGGCTGTTTACAAGGCGGGTGACACCCGCCAAAAGCGTGTGAGTTGAGAGCTATGCCTCCAGGCTACCGCCCACATGCAGTTTCACCCACCTTAGGGCTAGAGCATGTGTGCAAAGACCCGGGGCACCTCAGGCAGCCGCCGGCCAGGCCGCACCACCATGCCGCTTCACCGCTGCGGCCAAGCGTTCACAGGCCACGCCCCCTCCTCTCATCTGTTCTTCGTTTCACAGCCACTGCCGCCTCTCC
The DNA here is from genome assembly GCF_040938575.1 of Ambystoma mexicanum. NCBI lineage: Eukaryota > Metazoa > Chordata > Amphibia > Caudata > Ambystomatidae > Ambystoma > Ambystoma mexicanum. The sequence goes on from NC_090939.1 coordinate 45,996,295, forward strand.
TCATGGGCACCAGGTGGCCCGTGCTATAACCAAACACGGGGCCCTGGGCCACTCACAACACCAGCGGCCGACGCCGCTTCTTGGGGTCGTGGGCACCAGGCAGCGTGCACTCTAGCAGGGTGTGGCCCCTCGACCGCCCATCCCATCCTCATCGCCATTGTTGTGGCCCACTCCTGGATCACCGGAGCGATCCACCGCAGATGTTGGGATCGCCCGACATGGACTGTAAACTTGCATCCACGCAGCACGAACACAGCAGGGGACACCCTGCATGCTCCGGATCGCCGGCGCAGGACATTGGGACTGGGGGCACCCAGCACACTGCAGCCCCGGCTCTGGGAGCACCCAGGCCAGGGTTGCTCCAATAGCCATGGTCACACGGCCAAGGCATTCAGGGGGGACGGTGTTGCCCAGCAGGGGCACCGTCCTGCTGCAGGGCCACGCCAGTGGGCCTGCTGCATGCAGCGTGGCACCAGCATGGTGCTATCAATAACACGCCGGAGTCAGTTCTTTGTTCGACCGACGAGCCGGAAACGGATCATCCCTTTTATTAGTTGAGTCACATCGTTAGCACCATGTGACCCAAGGACAAATCTTGGGAGCTACCATGCTCCCAGGAGGGGTGGCATGCAACAGAAGGGAGGGAAAGGTGACACAGCAGGCATGGCAGAATTGGTGAAGGATGGGTAGGAAAAAGATTGGATGGGGAGGAGAGAAGGGTTGGGAGATCACAAATACCCGAATCCTGAGCTGCAGTCCAGCACCAGTACAAGGCCAAATGCTGTTGACCCTGGTCCGACTGTTGAAATGACGATCAGACTTTGGGGCAGTGTTGGGGAGTGAAGAGAATGTACCCCATTGATGGATGAGATATCATCTAGTTGATAGAAGATTTACTGTTTTTATTACGACTTCCATGCATGTACCTGTGGCGAGCTATGCAGATTTCTGCAAATGAAGCTCCTAGAGGTTGTTAAAATATACTGCCATGTGCATTCAATTAAAACGTGTCATTCCAATCCAGTTGATGTTAAGATCATGTGTTGATGCAAAGAATTAAGTGAGAACAATGTATTGAATTTACCTGTGTAGGTCCAATAATTTAGGATAATCACATGGGCCGTTATTACTGTAGGTGATGATTTTATTTTTATTTATCTATTTTTGCATTTATATAACGCACATACAGCCCAAAGGCATCGCAGTACTGTTACGTGTGGCAATCTTAGTTACAAAGGAGTTACATACATGTGAGGATAGGTGTCAGGGCATATGAGTACCATCATTCAGGTACACAAGAGTACAGAATCAAGGTTATAATACATTATGCAGGTGCCTAAGTCTGCTCATCCTAGGTGTGTGAAAGATCATGTTCACATCTTGGATGAGTTTTAGTTGAAGAGCATAGTTTTCACCGCTTTGCGGAATGCTAGGTGGGAGACTTCTGCTCGCAAGGGTGGTGGTAGGACATTCCATTGCAGCGCTGATAGGTATGGGAAATTAGCGCCTCCCACTCTGGCTCTCTTGACTCTGGCGATCGTGAGCATCTTTGCATCTTTGGTCAAGAGGTCCACCTAACTGTCAGAGACACTCTGCTGCACTGAGTTGGATTTTGGACCATTCTGATTGGACCTTAATGTTAAGCATTGCCCAGTGGGTTCAAACTATAATTATTTCTGTATCCAGCCACTGCATGAATGCCAGGAAGTATGCCATGATATGAAATGTGGCATAACAATAAAAGCAGAAAGAGGCAAAGCAAGCAAGAAAGAAACCTGAGCAAAGTGGAAGGAAGAGTACATCTAGAAACCGGTCCTACAGCAAGAGATCCAGGGACCAGGACAGAGGACCTCTCATGCTGAGAATTAGAGCTGAAATCAGATAGACACTAGTGAGAAACCAGAAAGTGTCTCACCCACTATTCCCCGGGATCTGTCATCCAGGTGGCCAGGACACGGCCATCGCTTTAGGATCCAGTTCCTAGGGGTGGACCAGTGCCGGAGGATCACTTGGGTGAGGGGTCTTCGGGGACTTTGCGAATGCCACCCTAGTTAGTTACCTGTGTACACGGGGATAACAAAATATACCCTAAAATACCCATCTGTATTAACATCAGAGACGAATCATGTCTGATATCATCGGCCATCATTCCTGGGCTCCCCGAAAAAGTCATTGTGGGAAGGGACTTCCCTGCATTCTTCACTCTTTTGCATGAGTCTCCAACTCCCCATAGAGAATTTATGCCTCAAGACTACTGTCACTCTAACTGATACCCCAAACCTCTCCAATATGGGATTGGAAGGAGACAGAACACGATGAACCTACCATTTGCCAAGAACCTTTCACGAGACATAAGGAGCACATAAATCCGGGGTCACCCACTGGAGGCCAGTTTATGGAATACCTTTGAAAGAACACCCCGCCTCTGCCAGCACAGAGGAAAAGAAACCCATGGAATATGCAAGAGTCCTTGGATATATCTTGTTCTTGTTCTTTCCAAGGTCTTCAAATTGATGGACCTAGACAACAACCAAGTATATCCACCTCTCATAGGGGAGGGCAAGTGAGAAACCAGAAGGTGTCTCACCCACTAATCCCCGGGGATCTGTTATTCCAGTGGCCAGGACACAGCCATCGCTTTAGGATCCAGTTCCTGGGGGTGGACCAGTGCCGGAGGATCACCTGGGTGAGGGGTCTCCGGGGAGTGGGAGTGGGACACTGGATTGTGAGACGTGGTATCCCCTTCCCTGTAACACAGTTGCAATGCCGCGAGCGCCGGGAGCGGAATGGCTATATGCTCCCGGCGACAGCCATGACAGCAAACGACTAGACCGCTGCAGAGAAACGGAATAAGAGCGTGGCAGGACGTTCAATGGCGGAGTAGTCTCCATTGATCCCAAAGTCGCTGGTAAAGTGGGCGCATGATACAGAGGGAGATCAATTGAAAGGTTTGTTTTAAAGCAAGTTTGTGTTAATGTAGATACATTGGTCTGAGCCTGGCACAGGGAGGCTGATTGAAGATTTTATTGTTAGAGTTGATCTAAGCTCGGCAGAGAGGGATCTAGGGTAAACCGTGAATCACCCGAGAAATTGGATACGTGAAAATCCTGCGATCATTGTGTTAAAGTGGATCTGATCCCAGCTGAGGGAGATCTGAGGTGAATAGTAAATCACATATAAAAATTGTGTACATGTGAAATATATAAAGGAAAGGACCTTTATTACATGTTTGTTGCATCAGGCCCTCTGAAAGAAGAGACTTTGAAAGGCAAAGAGACTTTGCCACAGACAGCCATGATGTTGAAGTTTTGAACTGCATCCTTGTGCTGGAGAAGCCAGAGAGTGTGCTAAGCCTGAGTGCGCCACCTAGTCCCGTGCTGAAAATGTGGGGAAGGGAAGCCGACAGCTTGAATATCATGACATATAATTTCTTGAACACTTTTCATTTGCATAACGGATGCAAACGGTAGGCAATTGCCTTGGTGCTTTTATTTGTGTTCTGCTTTTGTTCTAGTTTGTTTATTTTCATAATTTTCATCATTATTTTCCTTTTAGCCACAGGTTTCACCTGGGCCACGACAGGTGACTGACCACTGCATACTGCGTATGCACGCAGTGTTAGGCAGAATCCTGTGCAGTTCCCTTGGGGACCACTGCAAAAAGATCAAGACTACTGGAGTAAGCAGTAAACCCAATTGGTAGGAGTCTGTACCACCCAGATTTACCTGGTAGCTGTGGCTGAGCAGTCAGACTTCTCTCAAGAAGAGTTAGGCAGTATACAGAGGATACACAATAGGGCCAAAAACACAGTAGAACAAGCAAGCACTAACGAGAGCTTTGTATCAAAAGTATATACTTATTTATTTAACACACTTTAGAAAATACACTAGCACTATTAATCAAAAGCAAGTTAAAACACAGTCAGAAAGGTAGTTACACCTCCCCTAGCAATTACTAGACAAGTCTAAGTTAAAACACCACTTTTTGTCAAAACAGAGGTGAGCGCGTAACTTAGATGGCACTCCAATAATTAAGTTAAAGGGAGAGAAAAAGGCAGGTCATGAAAATAAAACAGTTCCCAACAATTTTAAGAGACAAAATCAAGTTACTGAAGGCAGGGTATACTGTAGAGCCAAAGTTCATAGGCCAGGCCCACTTTAAATGGATCAAGGCAAAATGTGCCCAAGATCACACGGTTTAGCAATGCATTCAAGTCTTTGTAGAAATGTTCAAAAGAGGTTGGGGTGGTTCCAAAGACAAAGTTAGAAGGTCTGGGGGCCAACCCAGTTGGAAAGCCAAGTATTTAAGGGTCACTTTGGGCAAACCGAAGAAAGGGAGGCCAGGTAGAACACAGTACCTTAAAGAGTGAGGAAGCTCCAGCGGTGGCAGTTGTTCCTGACAGCGGATGAAGTTCATGGTTTTGACCAGTGGAAGAGAGGATCTTGTTGAGAACGAAACTTGGAGTCATTGCACTGCCCAGGGAAGAAACCAGCCACAGAGTTTGTCGGTGAAAAGGTGTGTTCCTGGTATTCGCGGTCACAGTGGTGCAGCTTGGCTATTCGGCTGCCGGGGTGCTTGGCACGGGTGATTTGACCAAGAGATGTCCTGGAAGGCGAAATGGCGAACTGGTTGATCCCACCAGCTCAAAGGAAGAAGACTCGTCCAGCAGAAGATCTTCTCTTGTCAGGAAAGTGGTGAGGTTGTTGCAGCAGGGCTCCACCGGTGGTGTCATCGTTGCAGATGGCTCAGCTTTTCCCCTCTTTGGATTTCTTAGGTTCTGTGTCGACTTCTGAAGTTCCTGCTTTTATGCAGAAAAACCCCCATTGAACAGCCTAGCTGTCACTCAAACATGCGAAGTGGTGAGCCAGGCGGCTCACCACTGGTCCAATCAGAACAGAGTGTGACTTGGGTTGCTAAGGCAATGCATTCCAGGGTGCCAATTCCCCCACCCACACATCCTGTGGAACCCAGACAGAGTGGCACCAGTTGGAGGGCTTCTGTGGAGAAGCCCGCCAAAAAGTGGAACAAAGGGCCGACATTGGTTGGAGTTATAGAGACGGACACGAACGCCATTTTAGAAAAGAGTTCTGGCAAAAAGACCCAACCGGTGATTTAATATTCAATAAATAAACTGGCAGTATCTTTAACATTGCACCAAAAAGTGGTGCGTTTAAAATCAATGGGAAAATCCCATAGGAAATATTCTGGTGGAATATTTTGCGTGGTAACCACTGCCACCAGCCAGAAACTCGACAACGGGGGACTGGACCGTGCCCCCTTGAAAACAGACCCAGGGGCAATCGAATTAATCCCTTCGAGTACTTCCACAATATGATGGTTTGTATTGGTTCTGTTCACAATTTTGGACTAGTAAAATCAATGGTGACTGTACATGCCCTGGGAGACAGTAGTCAGTCCCAGGGTATGGAGTCTATGTTTGGGAGTCACTATGACACCCCTGTGTTACCGCACTGAGGGTGCCACGTAACACATACACAAAAACAGATGATACTCTATGGAGTAAAAGACCCCATAGCACATAAGCACACACAAAGTCAGACATACCTCAAATCATGCTTAAGAGTGGGAGGAAAAGAGTCTCACTCTTAGCAGAAGAAAATAACAAACCCCAAAAATCCAGCAAAGCTTCTGGGGGACTCACTAGGTTTGGGAAATTAGCCTTATAAGAGAATTCTCCCTAACACTCGCTCCCCCCGCCCGACCAAGAGACAGGAGGATTGAGTCTACTCCTGGATGAATCTCATACCTCTAGTCGTTTACAAACATCCTAGAGAGACCATCAGCATTTTGGTGGTGACACCCTGACCTGTGCTCAATGGTGAAATCAAACCCCTGGATGCAGATTGACCATCTCAAGGGTTGGTGGTCAGTCTGAATAACAAAAGTAGAACCATACAAGTATGGCCTATACTTCTTCAGAGCCCACACAATAGCAAAACACTCTTTCAATGGTTGCCCATCTTGTCTCAGGTTCCTTCAGTTTTCTACTGATGAAGCAAATGGGGTGCTCCCTACCTTTCCCATCCAGTTGACTAAGGACTGCACCTATACCTGCATTTGAAGCATCTGTCTGTACAATGAAAGTTTGGTAGTGGTAGTCAGGAGCTCTTAGCACTGGAGCTTGACAAAGGGCTTTCTTCAGGTTTTCAAAGGCCTGATTGCACTCCTCATTCCATCTGACATTTTTAGGGAACTTAGGAGAGTAGATCACATTCAGTGGAGAAGCTATGGTCCCATAGTCATCTATGAAATTCTTGTAGTACCCAGTGAGGCCTAAGAAGGCTCTCACCTGGGTCTGAGTAGTAGGTGTTGTCCAATTTTGCACAGCTTCAATCTTGCTGGGCAAAGGCCTTATTTCTCCACCTCCTACCTCATGTCCAAGGTAGACCACTTTACTCTGTCCAATCTGGCATTTACTTGCCTTTATGGACAGATTGGCCTTCTCAAGAGCCTGCAAAACATGTCCCAGGTGGTCAACATGCTCTTCCCAGGTTTGGCTGAACACTGCAATGTCATCTAAGTATGCCATGCAGAAGTCCTCCATCCCAATCAGAACCTGATTTACCATCCTTTGGAATGTAGCAGGTGCATTTTTCAGTCCAAAAGGCATAACCTCAAATTGGTATAAGACAACTGGGTTGAAAATGCAGTTTTCTCCTTGGCATGGTCTGTCAGGGCTATTTGCCAATAGCCTGACGTCAGATCAAATGTGCTGAGGTACTTGGCTGAACCAAGTCTATCCACCAACTCATGTCCTTGGCAAAGGATGGGCATCAGTCTTGGTGACTGCATTAAGAGCTCTATAGTCCACACAGAATCTCAATTATTTGGATCCTGCCTTTGTTAATAACACAACTGGGCTAGACCATGGACTATTAGAGCGTTATATTGCCCCGAGGTCAAGCATCTTGCTGACCTCTCCTTTGATGTGGGTTCTTACATTCTCTGACATTCTGTACCCTCTGATTTTTACTGGCAGACAGTCACCAGTGAGTATATCATGCAGGCCCCAAGGGGTCAAGCCTGGTGAAAGTGAGAACAGGGAGGCAAACTGATTTAACATAGATTTGCACTCCTCTTCTTGCTCAGGTGTCAGATGTGAAGAGAGATTAACTCCTTCAATCTTTTCATCCAAAGGTAAGCCTCTGAGGAGGTCAGGGGGAGGTTCACTCTCTTCTTCCTCTTCTGCTGAAGCTAGAAGCAAGGCTCCTACCTCAGGTCTAGAGACATACGCTTTTAGTCTGTTGGTGTGGAAGACTCTGGGAGCCTCCTTGGGATTGCCCAAGTCCACCAGACAGTTCACCTCTCCAGGTTTGCCCACAACCTTGAAGGGTCCCATCCATTTGTCTTGCAAGGCCCTCTGCCTTGTTGGTATCATAACGAGAACTAGCTGGTCTGGAGTGAACTCAACCATGTTGGCCTTTTGATCATGCCAGTGCTTGACCAAAGCTTGACCAGCCTTCAGGTTATCACTAGCTTGTGCCATCATCTGTGACATTCTCCTCCGGAGACCTATCACATAGTCAGTCACTCTGACTGGCTTGGGGGAAGGAGCACTCTCCAACCCCTCCTTAATCAGGGCCAATGGACCTCTGACTGGATGGCCATAAAGAAGTTCAAAGGGACTATAACCTACTCCCTCCTGAGGGACTTCTCTATAAGCAAAGAGAAGGCATGGCAGTAGAAGATCCCACGTTCTCTTAAGGGGTTCTTCTAAAGCACCTATCATGCTCTTCATGGTTCTATTAAACTTTTCAACCAATCCATTTGTCTGAGGGTGGTAGGCGGTCGAGAACTTGTAGGTAACTCCACAGTTTTTCCACATGGCTTTCATGTAGTGGGACATAAAATTTGACCCCCTGTCAGAGATTACCTCCTTAGGAAACCCAACCCTGGTAAAAATACCAAGATGGGCCTTAGCCACAGCTTGCGCTGTAACAGTCCTCATAGGAATTGCCTCAGGGTACCTAGTAGCATGGTCTACTACAAGGATAAAACTGTTGCCTGAGGAGGTTGGAGGATCAAGGGGACCAACAATGTCGATCCCTACTCTCTCAAATGGGACTCCCACTACTGGGAGAGGCACTAAAGGTGCCACATTCTTTGAACCAACCTTACCAGAAGTTTGGCAGGTGTGGCAGCTCTTGCAGAATTTATCTACTTCAGCCCCCATCTTTGGCGAATAAAAGTAGAGAGAGAGCCTTTCCTTGGTCTTCTTGAAACTCAAGTGACCAGCCAAAAGAATCTCATGGGCTAGTTGCAAGAACTGGAGTCTGTTTTCTTGAGGCACTACAAGTCTCTTGTAGTCTCCAGGTGCAGACTCAGTCGGTTCACTGTAGAAGAGGCCATCTTCCCAGTGCAACCTATACTTCCCAGGCTCTTGCCCATCAGCCTGAGAAGCTGCCTGATGGTGAAGACCTTACAGAGATGGACATTCTCTTTGTCCCTTACTGAAGTCTGCCCTGTTGGGTCCACCTTCTGCCAGTAAAGACTGCAGCTCAGGATGGTCACCAGGATCCAGATCTCCAATAAGTTCTTGGCCTTCTACTAGCTCTGTCTCTTCAGAATCTAGTTCAACCACACAGGGTTGTACCTCCCTCTCAGCCTCAGCTGGAGGTGGAGTTACGGACAACCTAGGGGAAGTCCTAGTTGAAGCACTGGAGTGCTTGCTGCTGGTTTCCTTCTAGAAGTCTTGGGTTGCCCCTTTGCTTCTGGTTACTCAGATATAGCAGAAAGTAGCTCCAGTGGAGTAGGAGTGATTTCTTTCCTCATCATCTCCTTGGGAGTACCTCTCATGGCTTTCTCCCTTGCAGGTCTGGTTAGCTCCTGTACACTTTTACTAGGAGGTATGGGGGTATGTGGCACTACTCCAAGAGTTTTCAGTTCATTTCCCAACAGAACCCTTCCTGGTACCTCACATTGTACACTGACAGGTATATTCACAGTCATATCATTGCACTGGATGAGAACTGGTAACTGGGGAAGCATCTGCACAGGCCCTCCAGCTAACCTGGTGAGGCGTTCGGGTGCCTTAGCAACATCCTCTGCCTTGAAAAAAGATTCATCCACCACAGTTATACTGGCCCCAGTGTCACTAATGGCAGGAGTCTCCTGACCATTCGCCTGGACACTGTCCTTATAATACTCTTTAGTATTCCCACAACCCCAGGGACACCAAAGAAACACTGGCTGAGACTCCTGTGGATTCATCAGCCAGTAATACAAATGTTCCACTGGCCATCTGTACTTCCTCCTCTGGAGCGAAGGCTAAGGAGACAGAGTGGACCCCTGAAGGTTTACCCTTACATCTGGGATCCCCTTTCACATGGTCAGAAGAGCCACAAACATAACATTTTCCAAATGTCTTCATGAATGGTGGCTTGTTCTGACCTCCTTCTGGTTTGGGACCAGAAGGTACACTAGCCTGATTTGGTTTACCATTTGGCTTAGCCTTACGGTTCTGTTTGGGGCCCTCTTTGGAATTTGAACTATTGGAATTCTCTTTGGAGTCTTTTTTAGGTTGTTTCGCCTCATCCTTTTTTTGAGTTACCCCAGAATCCTTGTGAGTGGCCCTGTTGGCAACCCACAAATCAGCAGCCTTAGCTAGCTTCTTGGAATCTATTTCCTTTGAATCAGCCAAGTGCTGTGTGAGCTCAGAAGAGCAGGCATCATAAATTGACTCCAACATAACAAGATTTTTCATTGCCTCATAAGTGTTCACTCTGTAACCCTTAATCCATCCCTCTAAGTTCTTCAAACTTTCACTCACCCAGGTAGCCCAAGGAATACCATCATGCTTTTTGAGGGTCCTAAACCTCTTAAGGTACTGGGAAGGGGTCTTCCCAAATCTAGCTATTAAAGCTAGCTTCACACATTCATAGTCCATCCTATCCACCTCCCCCAACCTCATTACCACATCAGATGCAACAGGGGAGAGCCTAGAGAACAACCAAGGAAGCAACTGATTGCCTGTGATGTCCTGGAGCCCATGATTATACTCAAACATAGCCAACCAATCCAACACATCCAATTTAGGTTCATACATACCCACAATCTCTTTAGGCATCCAGGATCTTTTGGGACTGGAACTCGTAGAGGATCCGGGGAGAGAAGCATTTTCCACAAAAAATGTCTTCATCTCTAGCTCATGTTTGAGCTCCATTTCTCTGAGCCTTAGTTCTGGTGCTTTTGTTCAGATTGGGCACTAATTCTTTTGAACTCTAATTCAAGCCTCATTTATTCTAGTTCAATGAATGCAGGACTTAATGTGGGACCTGACAAAGGTCCAGTAGACATAGCTTGAGGTGCTAGAGCAGGCAGAGGGCCAATAGGGACAGTTACATTGGCCTCACTGTCCTCATCTGACTCTACAACAATATTATCAACACTTTGATCCATATTAACTTCATCACTGTTGTCTAAATTTGCTGGGGAGGTAGGCTCATTTGAACCACCACCCAGACTTTGGTTTTCTAACAATCTTTCTATCAATTCCATTTTCTTGCCTTTTACAGGAATATCCTTATATCCTTATGCCTACAAAGAACTCTTAAACAATCAACAGTTTTTGCTGAAAGGGACTCCTCGCTGTAACTTTCCATGTTAGAAAATAAACCTTTTCTAGTGCTAAGCTTTGTGGTTAGTTGCACTAAAGTATTAGAAGCACTCTACAATGTATCCTCAATACAAATCCCACCGCTGTACACCAGTGTTAGGCAGAATCCTGTGCAGTTCCCTTGGGGACCACTGCAAAAAGATTAAGACTACAGGAGTAAGCAGTACACCCAATTGCTAGCAGTCTGTACCACCCAGATTTACTTGGTAGCTGTGGCTGAGCAGTCAGACTTCTCTCAAGAAGAGTTAGACAGTATACAGAGGATACACAATAGGGCCAAAAACACAGTAGAACAAGCAAATACTGACCAGAGCTTTGTATCAAAAGTATATAATTATTTATTTAACACACACTTTAGAAAATACACTGACACTATTAATGAAAAGCAAGTTCCAACACAATCAGAAAAGTATGTACACCTCCCCTACCAATTACTAGACAAGTCTAAGTTAAAACACCACTTTTTGTCAAAACAGAGGTGAGCGCATAACTTAGATGGCACTCCAATAATTAGGTTAAAGGGAAAGAAAAAGGCAGGTCATAAAAATAAAACAGTTCCCAACACTTTTAAGAGACAAAATCAAATTACTGAAGGCAGGGTATACTATAGAGCCACAGTTCATAGGCCAGGCCCACTTTAAATGGGGCAAGGTGAAATGTGCCCAAGATCGCACGGTTTAGCAATGCATTCAAGTCTTTGTAGAAATGTTCAAAAGAGGTTGGGGTGGTTCCAAAGACAAAGTTAGAAGGTCTGGGGGCCAACCAAGTTGGAAAGCTAAGGATTTAAGGGTCACCTTGGGCAAACCGAAGAAAGGGAGGCCAGGTAGAACACAGTACCGTTAAGAGTGAGGAAGTGGTGTCGGAATGGGGACTCACAGAAAATGTGATTGTCCAAATGTGCCCCCTCAATAGGGTCAGCCCGCAGCCCAGTCCTCCAACAAACATACACGCAGCTGAGCACAGCTTGGCATTATGTAATGAGACAGCGCGGGCCTGGCTGGGTACCTCATGATCTTGATGAATGAATGCAGTGGCCACAACACCACTTCCCTGGCCCTCCCACCAAAAGATGGGGGAGGGGACAAAAAGGCATGCCACAAAAGTTGGGGGGACTTGTCCCCTCCACCCCCCTATAATTACACCCAATGGTGGGTCCCCAGATGAGAAGCAACTGGTGGGTGTTTTCAATTTTAAATAATTGTGTGGTGCTATGAATTTATCTGTGCAGCAATTATATTACGTTATGGTGTTTTTTAGATAATAAAAACTATGGAGGTGTCTTGGGTATATTGAAAGAACCTTTCCCTTTGTGCATGCAGACCAGCCTAATAGGTTTCTTCTATCATAGTGATAGCTGAATCATATATACATTTATAACCACAGAATTGTGCCGATACCAAATCCTGGTCAATGATTTAATTTTCAGGCCTTGCTCTTACAGCATTTTTCTCCTGGTCAAACAGCAGCGCATGCCTCCCCAGGTCAGTGCTTTTTTGGCTTGTTTAACACAGCAATGCCACAGATAACACGTACTTCTGTGTCCATTGATCTATAGATGTTTCATACACTAGTTGTAGCCTGCGTTACAGATTTCGGTTACCCTGTCAGAAATACTGCATTATGTGTGTTTTTTATATAGACCCTACGTCGAATCTGGAAAATGGCATTCCTCAAAAGTGTGTTCGTGGACAAATCATGCTTCCCTCTGTGCCTTGGTTCTTATATCTCGCTGAAATGAGAGCACCAGGACAAAACGGGTGCTAGATTCATCTAAAAAAATCAGAAGGTCGTTTGCCATCACTTCCTGTGAAGTCACTTGGGGGCAGGGTCAAATTGCATCACTTCCTGTGATGTCATTAGGGGGTCAAGGGTTGTGTGATGTCACTTCTGCTACCAATGTGTTTACAACAAAGCGAAATCCTGGTGTATCAAAGGTTGGCCCATATGGGGTGTGAATGAATTAAAGTTATTCATCCGGTCCCAAAACCTTTATATCTAGTATAATTCATAGATATTGCATGCAGTCAGAAATTAAAGTCATTCCTTCAAAATGAGACATAAACATTATGGAAATTGCAAATTAAAAGCTTTATATCAAAGGAACAGAAAATGATATACAAAAGTGAGGTCTAACATGTAACAGCATGTAAAAACAATGGTTTAAATGGTACATACACAAATTAGGTGTAGAATCATTAAAAAAAATTTTGAGAATACGTAATGAAAAAAAAAATTTTTGAACATAAGTTAGTTTACAGTTACAGTTGGTTGACAAATGAATTCTTAACAAGTGAAAGTATGAAATTGAAGAAAATGAATTGAAAAAACAGTAATATTCATCGTAAGCTGTAACCTTATTGAGGAAAACACGAGCCCCTTGTTGTGGGGCAATTGTGAAGAAACAAATAAGTTAATTATTTTTCGTATCCCAAAATCGAAAATTATTATGTATTGGGATTGGGTCTGCTACCAATGGCATATTGCTGAAATGACACCCCCGACTTTAGCTCCTCTTCCTAAAACCTCATCGTTTGGCACCATCTTACCATTCATCGCAAATTCTATATTGTAACTCCTGGTTGGAAACATTTCTCACTTCTCCTTCCTTTCTTATGGTTTGTGTCGTATTTCATTTGCTCTGTCTTTGACCTTATGAGCTGGGGGCTTAGGTGCTTGTCAACTTTATTCTCTTTCAATGATACGTGTATATGGGTTTATAGTCATAATATCGAAAAAATAATGTTGAATTACAAAAATGTCGAATTCAAAAATGTCGAATTCAAAAATGTCAAACACATACATATAATAGAAAAAGTCATTATTTCGAAAATAAAATGTTGAAAAAAAAATCGAAAAACCAATGTTAAAATAACTATGTAAAATGTCACACATACTAACGTTTTTTAATGGGGGGGTCCCCCCCCAAACCCCCCATCCCAAAACCCTACCCCAACCCTCCACTCCTCCCCATCCCCCCCAACACCCCCCATGGATATACCTTTAATTTTTTAAAAAAAGTATTTAATAAAACATTAATTAAATAATTATTAAAAAACCCCATCCCAAACCCCTACCCCAACGCGCCCCTCCTCCCCATCGCCCCCACCCACCATGGATATACCTTTAACCATTTTAAAACATTTTGTTTCATACACTATAATTAATTAATTATTTATTTAAACATTAATTTGAAAAAAAATCGAAAATAATTCGACATTTTTGTAATTCGACATTTTTATTTTCGAATAAATGGTTTCGACATTTTAACTTTCGACATTATTGTATTCGACATTATGACTGGACACCGTGTATATGTATGTAGCTTGCAATATTATAAACATTCATTGGTACCTAATTAATTCTACTCTGTGTGCAATGATATTTTCTATGGTTCCTATCTTAGCAATTGGATATCTTTCAGTAAGATTTGTTCCTCGAGAGGGCAGTGTTGCTCCTTGGTTATTCTTCCTGAACGTGTACACTCTGCTATGCTCATTGTTTCATCCTTGCCCAATTGTGACCTTCTCTGTGATATGCTTCGATGTACTGACTAGGAACATACGTTGTTATATATCTTTTTAACACAGGTTTGGGAGCTCAGCTAAGCTGATGAGTCTCAGCCAATCTATGTGCACTATTTGTCTCGTAACTCTTGGGTCTGTTACTTCTTTGTTGCTTTTGCTTGATCTCACTACTGAAATTCAGGCTTGAGAATGTGTTTTCCCCCTGCCTTGACCAATCACTGCACGGTATTCAGTCATGATGTGGGAAGGTTCAGCTTTATGTATGTGTTCTTCTTTGTGGGGGCCATGCTGATATTCTATGTAGAGGGGATGAGGATTGTTATGCTTCTGAGATGACTGAATGTGTCTCGAGACTACTTGTGTTCATTCATTTCGTGTAAAGGTTCACTGCTGTTTATTATGAGCGCCCCAAAGGATTTCCTGACTAATGTTAAATGCCACTATACTTGTTAAGGATATGTGGCTATACTCGGGCAAAAGGTCTGCACTTTATGGCTTACTTGTCCCTCAGGGATACAGCTTACTAACACATGGTTACCTGTGCATTTTTGGGCCTACACAGGGAATTCTACATGCATGCGGCTTCTTTCTTTATGCTCTGTGCTTCTTCACAGAGACTTTCAAAGCTTATATTTGTGTGCACTTTGGGGGCATTGGAGGTACTCCCCAACAGAAGGACTATTTCTCCTATGATTTCAAATAGTCTCTCATTAATCTAGTCAATTAAGAACACAAGGACCACCCCAAAACCTTTCAGTAGTCCTAAAGGGGACCATTTTCACTATACGTTGAAAAACCATCAATGGAGCCTTCAAATGTTTGGACTCACAAGTTCAAGACATGTCTTAGTATGGGAGAAAAGGGTGTTGTAGATGCACTGCTTTGAAGGTCACACAGCCAAGTGTAAACAAAATGCAGGCCTCAAAAGGAAGCCTAAGCCAATGTGGAGCCATCACAATTGGTGCAACATAATCACATTTCCGTGCTCCGTTAATTCATTTAGTCAGGTAGGTCCAGGTTTACCTGCGCTACGTACGGTAGGCCCAAAAACCAATAAAAAAAATCAATCCAAGGAAGCAACGACGGAGGGCACGATTTGCAAGAAAAACTTCTTTAATACATGCAAATTACGGCCACGAGGGTCAGTCAGTGCCGTAGAATTGAAAATGCCCTCAATCCACCCACAATGAATTTCAATATTTAAAGACAACAACTACAAAATGTTAATACATTACAAGTATTAATTTCCCTATCCCCATTGACTCCCACCTTTATAAAAATGAAACACACAATACATTAGTGTGCCCTATTTGTTAGTACAGTACCCGTGACCACCCTCAATGCAGCTCGCTAAGGACGACTTAATTGTGCAGACAGTAGAAAGTACTCCATTCTGATTGGCTTAAGTTATAAATGTAATCTTTACTAAAATGCCATACCCTTATTGGTCAAAATAAATGCATGTAACCTGTGATGTACAGTCCCACTGAAATGACCCAAACATTTAGTGAGTGTGTACAGTCAGCAAATTAGACAGAGCAATATCCTCTCCCTTGAGCTCAGCCAATTTGGCAATCCAGACAGTTCTCAGGCTTTGTAGTAGATTACTCTGCAACACAATTTGCAACTCCCATTTTGAAACATGTGGCTATCCCTAACACACACTGGGGTTCATTACGAATCCAGCGGTAGCCGTGCCAGAAAAGCATTACAGCCCCGGTGGCCGGTAAATCCGGCGCCGGCAATTATGTTAATCCCCATGCCCGTGGAGTCCCATATGACTCCAAGGGAATGGGGACCACAGAAGCATCGGCACTGTTTGCAAAGCTGCTGGTGCTTCCGTGAACTCTGCGACGTTAGCCAGGTTTCCGTAAGATAGAGTGTATCTGGATCATGTGTATCTCACAGGTAACGTTGTAAACATGATCAGCATGTGCGACCAGGGAGCGTGCATTATGCAACAAGGCACTCATAGGTGTGTTAGAGCTAGAAGAAATCAAAACAGGAGCGCAACATGCCGAATAAAGATTCTGGGGGAAAACAGAACCTGCCGGTGCCATATCTAACAAACATGAGCACGAGTAGTGGGGGGAACACATAGGAGGCCAGCCCCGGGACCCGCCCGTGACTCAGATGGGCCCAGACAGGCTTAACTGTGGCGCAACTTTGGCACGATGTGCCCTTTCCCGCTGCGCCCAAACGCTGAGCTGTCTGTGTACTGCTTTCCTATATAGGCACATTGTATAACCCTAGCCAATCCCCTCCCACTGCTATGAAAAGGGAAGAGGGACTCCCTCCCCAGTGAGTGTGGGTAGGAAATTAAAAAAAGGACTGCCGGTTCCGAGCACGAGCCTCGGGGTCCTCAGTGAGACCAGGCACCAGAGCCAGGTTACAAGGATATGAATGCAGGATTAAAAGCAGGTAAAACAAATGAATTAAAATAATAAAACGCTAATCCAGTTAGCGTGTGTTAGGTTAATTCTCTTATAAGGCTAATTTCCCAAACCTAGTGAGTCCCCCAGCAGCTTTGCTGGATTTTTGGGGTTTGTTTTTTTCTCCTGCTAAGAGTGAGACTCTTTTCCTCCCACTCTTAGGCATGATTTGAGGTATGTCTTTGACTTATTGTGTGCTTATGGGATATGGGGTCTTTTACTCCATAGAGTATCATCTGTTTTTGTGTATGTGTTACACAGCACCCTCAGTGCAGTAACACCGGGGTGTCATAGTGACTCCCAAACATAGACTCCATACCCTGGGACTGACTACTGTCTCCCAGGGCATGTAAAGTCACCATTGACTTTACTAGTCCAAAATTGTGAACAGAACCAGTACAAACCATCATATTGTGGAAGTACTGGAAGGGTTTAATTTGATTGCCCCTGGGTCTGTTTTCAAGGGGGCACTGTCCAGTCCCCCCTTGTCGAGTTTCTGGCTGGTGGCAGTGGTTACCACGCATAATATTCCACCGGAATATTTCCTATGGGATTTTCCCATTGATTTTAAACGCACCACTTTTTGGTGCAATGTTAAAGATACCGCTGGTTTAATTATTTAATATTAAATCACCGGTTGGGTCTTTTTGCCAGAACTCTTTTCTAAAATGGCGTTCGTGTCCGTCTCTGTAACTCCAACCAAGGTTGGAGGGCTTCTCCACAGAAGCCCTCCAACTGGTGCCACTCTGTCTGGGTTCCACAGGATGTGTGGGTGGGGCAATTGGCACCCTGGACTGCGTTGCCTTAGCAACTCAAGTCGTACTCTGTTCTGATCGGGCCATGCCCGGCTCACCACTTAGCATGTTTGAGAGACAGCTAGGCTGTTGAATGGGGGGTTTTCTGCATAAAAGCAGGGCTTTTGGGACAGGAACTTCAGAAGTCACCACAGGACCTAAGAAATCTGAAAAGGGGAGAAGCCTAGCCATCTGCAACAACAACACCATCGGTGGAGCCCTGCTGCAACAAGCTCACCACTTTCCCGATGACAAGAGAAGATCTTCTGCTGAAAGAGTCTTCTTCCTCTGAGCTGGTGGGATGAACCAGTTCGCCATTTCGCATTCCAGGACGTCTATGTCGAATTGCCTATGCCAAGCACCCCGACGGCCGGATAGCCAAGCTGCATCACTGTGACCGTGAATACCAGGAACACACCATTTCACCGACGAACTCCATGGCTGGTTTCTTCCCTGGGCAGTGCAACAACTCCAAGTTTCCTCCTCAACGAGATCCTCTCTTCCCCTGGTCAAAACCATGTACTGCACCCGCTGCCAGGAACAACTGCCACCGCTGGAGCTTCCTCACTCTTAACGGTACTCATTTTTTCAAGAGAGACAAATTCTAGACACAGTACTGGACCTGGTAGGGCCCCTGTGGCTAAAGGTTGAGGCCCAAGAGCTTGTTGAGGTGCAGAGGGGCTCACATCCTGAGACTCCTCCAACTCTTCTTGCCCATCAATGATATTAGAGTTAAACTCTGAATCATTATCATCCTCATCAATATTTCCCACATTTGCTGAAGGAGTAGGTGTAACAGACCTACTTCTCAGACTTTGCTATTCCAACAATTTTTCAATCAATTAATGTTTCTTTCCTTTAACAGGGAGATTCCTGACCGTACACATATCTTTCAGTTGATCTACTGTTAGAATGATCAGGGCTTCCTGTCTGAAGTTATCCACATTGGGCATGATAAAATTACTTTTCTAGTGGTGCTTAGCCTTGTGAAGGTTACTATTTGAGCAAAAGTAAAGCCAAACTCTCAATGTACAACTATACAATTGATCCCACTGCTGCCACCAGTGTTAGGAAAAGTTTGCATGCAGTACCCTTTGGGACCACTACACACAACTAGGAATACAGGTGTAAACAAAACCAACCTTTGATATAAGTCTGTACTACACAGTTTTGTGGTGGCGTTGCTGAGCCGCCAGGCTTATCTCAAGAGGGAATGTGAGTAGTAAGGATGTTACACAGAGGTCTATAATTACAAGTATTCAAATAGACTCCTATACTCAAGGTTTCTTGGTAAAACACTTATTAATTTATTTCACAGTCAGTTATAACATCTATATCATACAAAAATATACTATAGGACCAAAATGGCATTCAGAGCATTTGAAGTAGGAGTAAAAAGGCATAAGTTAAAAAAAACAAATATTACATTTACTCTTAAACAGTGCAAATAGTTTGAGTTCACCAGAAGAGTTGATTCAATGCAATAGGTTAGGCCAAAGTCAATGGGCTAAAGTCTTGTATAGGATAAAGCAGTTATGGGAGTTAAACGGAAATGTATTTGCCAAAGTTCTTAGAAGTAGTTTGTAAAAGAAAGATTCATATGTTGGGTCACAAGATGACTAGGCCTGCAAGTTGCCAAAGTTTCAAGCACTTTCACAGTGAGAGGTAAATTCTCTCGGTCGGGTTTTCACAGTACCTTACAATGAAGAAAAAGATGCAGCTGAAGACGTCTGTTCCTGGCAGTTCCTGCAGATCTCGCTGTTCCTGAGCCTCAGTCGTGGGGACAAGAGGGGGGGCTTCGGGGGACTCCTGCACTGCAATTGGAGTGGTCAAAAACCTGGCAAAGGCAAATCTTCAATTCCGATAGCTGTAGTCAAGCACACAAACTGGTGTCCTTCTCCTTGGCTATTCTGTCTCCTGCAGCACTCTGAGGAAAATGCAACCAGCTCCGAGAATGGTATCCAGGTGGTTTATGAGTTGATTGGTCCCACCAACTCAAAGGGAGAAGTCGTCCTTGAAGGGCTTCTCTGACGACATGAACTTGGCAATTCAGACCTGCAGCAGGGCTTCACCGGGCAAAGCAACGGTCCAGGAGTTGCAGCAGCTGTCCTCTTCCAGCTCGTCTTCGGTTCTTTCGTTCCAGTGGTCGACTCTGCCTTCCAAGCCAAGAGACTTGCCTTGTAAACAGTGTTCTCCCATTCATTCCAGTCTGCCACTCATCCAGCAGGGTGGCTGTCCTTGCTGGACAGTCAGCCAGCCAATCACGCCAGAGTGAATTTGGGTCTCCTAGGAGACTAATCACAGAGAGTTTCGGGCACCTCCCTCACTGCTTGCCCACCCAGACACTCTGGCGCCAGAGGTGGTCTTCAGTCCTGAAGCCCGCCAAAGGTGTAGGAACAAAGGAACCAAACCTGGTTTGGCACGCCGACACAAACTCTAGAAGGACATTTCCAAAAAGAAATGGTGAAAAAAGAAGACCGGGACCCGTTCGAACAAAGGAAGCTCAAATGCTATTGTGTAAAACATGGTTCCCGCGATTTAACACTACCGGTGTTCGCGGTCGGGAAAAATCATGGTAGTTCATTGTCACTGCCACCAGCCATTTCAAAAGGAAAGGGTAGCATTTGACTGCTACATGAGTTTCTAGACATAGGGGATACTAAGTAACCCCTCCTGCACCCTATGGTAAGATAGTGTGTGCTAGGTCTAGGAATTTGGAAAGACTAGTAAAGTCAATTTTACTCTACTTTCACTGGGAAACAGTAGTGTATCCCAGAGAAGGTATTTAAACCTTGGGACAGCCTGAAAAAATGATGCCTGTGGAGTTGTCTAAAACTCCATAATCAAAGAACACAAGAGTAAAGCACACAACAAAATACATGAGAGAGTGGGACAAAAGTCTCACATTCGCTCCAGGTAAAAAAATCAAGTCCTCAAAATCCAGCAATGTTGCTGGGGGTCTCTGAGGTGAAGGGAATTAGCACATTTATGAACATTCGCCGTGACAACGAACATCAACAGACGTTTGCTTGGTTTCTCTCAACAACCTTTTCACACAACATAGACGTTATCCTAAAAACATGTCAGAGGTGACGTCATTCTATGTGACAAATAATAAAAAACCTACTGGGGATTGGGATTGGCTTAAGAGGAACATCAAAGAACACAATATATACGGACTAGTATTGTGATTGGCTGCCCACTGTCAGGTGGGCAATAAAGTCCTACATCTACAACATGTCATCTTCAAAACCATTAGATACATGGTTTCTCATTGGTCTTCAAACTACAAGGTCCTTCGTTATATGGACCAATACAATTGGTTGGAATGCTTGTGCCATGTCTGGAACATTCGGTTCCTTTAGCAGCACTTAAGCCCAGACCCTGGTGTAAGGAGATGGGGCATGCCACTACCTCCCCACCCAATTAGTCCAGCATCTCTCGTCACCCAAGCCTTCTGCCATGAAGACTGTCTTTGAACTTGTCCTTGCAAAGTATCTTTGTCTCTGGGAATACATTGGAGTGTGGGCACTCTCTATCTTGTTCTGGGACTCCAAGTTTGACTCTATTTTCATCCTTTGCTCATGTGACAGGAGACAACAATTTGGTCTATTTTGCAGGTCTTAAATGTTCTAAATGAATAAAACTTGGCACTCTTGGTGTTCGTTCTTTGAACCTTAACAAGGGATGATTCATTCTCTGCATGTTCACTCCTTTCCAGAATAGATAGCCAACCTTGGCTGCTTCAGTCTTGACTCCAGGCCAGACAACCTCACCATGCAGCTCCACGATTTCAGATTATTCTTGCTGCGACACAATTCTCCCTTTCTTCTTCATGGGTCCCGGCTTATTAAAATTCATGATACCAATGTCCAGCTCTTATACAATGGTGGCTTTGCCTGCATTTTATGCACTACGTTTAGCCAGCTTCTATGATGATTTAGTATACCTTGTGTTTCAGCGTCTGTACAATAACTGAACGGGTGATTCTCTTCAGTACTTTGTGCACGTGTAATCTTCTTCATATTAAAAAGTTCACTTGACTCTTTACTTTGTCATTAGTTTCTGTAGAATCCATACATCCTCTTGAGCCAATATCCTGAGACGTCCTTCATACCCTCTTATGATGTCACAGACTTCTTTCTTTGCTCTTTTTCACATTCCTTCAGGGAGTTCCTCCCTCAGATTATTGTCCCTTCGGGGATACATTTGATAGGGTTGTGTCAATGGTTACCTCCTTTCGAATATACGCTGCGGGATTGGCACAACTGCTGGTGTCAAACACAGCACAATCTCAGGCTTCCAACATATAGAAGTTAAGGGGGTGCTGGATTTCCTCTAGAGGCATGCAGCTGCTCCCCTACACCTCTGTTACTTCATTTTGGTGAAGATGCATCGTGGATCCCCCAGACCCACGCAGGAGGTGACCGCCGCGCAGACAAAACTGCCTCGACTGTAAAGAAGTAACGGGTGAGCCACAGGTGACCTGCATCATTCCTGGGTCATAGGAGTAGCTAAGGAATAGCTCAGGAGGGGCTGCAGAGACCCCGTGGCATGTCTACAGTGGCAGCTGTTGGTGTTTCCAGGGTTCAGTCCACAGAAGAGAGTGAACATCAGTGAGCTTGCAGGTTAGTAGAAATCACTGCGAGCATCGGAATATGTGATGGCCCTCTTGGTTGCCAGAGCAACCAGCAGTATCAACAATGCTGTAGCCAGAGCAGAATCTCACATCTTCCTTGTCTCAGTACTGAGGAAGTAACACAACAAATTGTTGGGGGAACTTCTCAAAAAAGAAAGGAATAACAATAAGCAAGGAAATGTGACAGTAGGGCTTCAACAGAGTGCTTTTGGTCCAGTGTGCCCGAGCGAAGCAGCCCTGGTATTGTCTGCCCCAGCATGCCCCCGTGAGGTGAGCTTCTACAAAGTGTTTTTGGTCCAGTGTGTGTCAGCGAAGCAACTGTGGTGTTGTCTGGTCGAGCGTGCCCAGTGAAGCAACCGTGGAGTGTTTTATTTTCTGGACCTACTCCTGAGTCTGTAAAGGATCATTACCGTTGGATTGCAGTGGAATTAGGGGGAGGATGTCAGTGACAGTGCATCCTCCTGAGAGTTTCTTGCCAAACCCATGGGCACCCAATACACCATGGTGTGATTGGAGACAATATTGGAATAACTACTTGGGCGCAGTGGAGTATGAAGGGATGACCCCTATGAAGAAAAAGATGTTCCTCTTGCACTCTCTTGGTCAAAAAGGGCAAAGGAAATCCAGAGAATTGCCACCAATAACAGATGCTCAAGGAGGAGGTGACTTGGATGAGTATCAGAAAGTTCTCCTTCAGTTGGAGATGTATTATGCACCCAAGATGAATATAGCGATAAATCGTTACAATTTCTACACTCGTAAACAAGAAGAAAGTGAATCTGTTAGTGCTCCAAAGACACTTGCAAGCAAATGTGAATTCACTGTCAGGATGGGAACAGATGAACTTATAAAGGACCAAATTATTATACACACAAATAACCCAGTAGTTCAGGAAAGGTTATGGATGTGTGGGAACCCCACCCTCAAAGAAGCAATTGCGATTGCGAAAAAGGTAGAGCACACACAGTTGTGCTCCTGAACGATAAAGGAGAAGAAAAAAGGTGATGTTGCAGAAGCATGTAAAACTGGCCCAAGTAAAGAACAGAGTCCAGTGAATGTAAATACGAAGCGCAACAAAAAAGGTAGCACGAAAAAGGAAGACCCCAAAAAAGAGAACGAAACAAAAGGGGGGAAAGAAAATGTTGTTGGTGCTCTCAGATGAGGAGAAGAGTAGATGCTACAGGGGTGGTCGAGTTGGTCATTTCACCAGCTCTAAGATATGTCCTGTCCTCAAACAAAAGTGTTTGAATTGTGGCCTAAAGGATAATTTTGCAGTCATGTGCCGAAGGAAGTGTATTGCATTCAAGAAGGTGAAGACCAGAGTTCAGATGATGAGGACCGCATGGTGGTCATGCAGGAGGCTAGAGAAGATTACTCTCAAATGAAGTGCCCAAGTTGCAAAATCAGAATTGATGGCTTTCAAGTGAAGGTTATGATGGATAGTTGCTTGCCTTATTTGATTTTGTCTGAGGACAGGTGGAGGAAACTTCAAGAGGCGGGACTGAATAGTACGCTCAAGAGGTCCAACATCAGGGACCCTAGAGGATATGAAGGGTCTAGGTTTGCTGTGAAAGGGATGTGTCAGGTCATATTAGAGTATAAAGGAAGGTTAATAGTGATCAATGTGTATGTGGCAAAGAAAGGAGTGGACATTTTAGGGTGGCAGAATCAAGCAGTTTTAGGAATCAGGCTTGATCCGAGAAGTGTTGAACCTGTGTTTTTTGTAGAAAACAATGCCACCTAGGAAGAACATTTTCTAGAAGTATACACTAATAAGGTGGGATGCTTGTGGGCATTTAATCACAGGATTGTATTGAAGTCATAAGAAAAACATGTGTGCCACAAGCTAAGGCATATTCCCATATCGATCAGATGACAGGTGGAAACTGAACTGGAGAGACTTCTGGAAGGGGGCATAATTAAGAGAGTGGAGGTGGCCCCATCGTTGTGGCACCTAAGAAGAATGGAAAGATTGGAATGTGTGCAGACCTCAGGGATGTTAACAAGAACATATTAGTTGACAAATTCCTACTGACTATGATCACAGAGATGTTAAACAGTGTCAGAGATGCAGTGATGTTTACAAGCCTTGACTTATCAGCGGCATATCATCAGATACCTCTCACAGAGGATTGCCAGACTTTGACGACATTCAACATGCTGAGGCCGTATTTCAGAGAATCATGTAAAAGATTTTATAGGGGATTGAGGTTACGCTGGTGTACCAGGATGACATTTTGGTGTATGGGTGGAATGCGATAAAACATGATAAGAGACTGCATGAGGTATTAAGCAAATTAAGAGATAAGGGGTGGTTGAACCAAGTAAGTGCCATTTCAGCGTGAGAGAGGTAGAATACCTTGGCCAGGTGATGAGTGGGAGAGGATGCCATGAAAGCACTGAGAGAGACACTCGTACCCAGAAACAAGGATGGGGTCAGGGCATTGTTAGGACTCACAGAATTTTATAACAAGTTTGTCAAAGATTTTGCTGCATTATCAGAACACATTTGCAGACTATTGAAGAAAGGGGTAGAATTTCAATGGGATGCGAAGTGTCAAGAAGCTTTGGGGTTGATAAAAGAAGGGATTTGTAATG
Source organism: Ambystoma mexicanum (assembly GCF_040938575.1). Taxonomy (NCBI): domain Eukaryota; kingdom Metazoa; phylum Chordata; class Amphibia; order Caudata; family Ambystomatidae; genus Ambystoma; species Ambystoma mexicanum. The sequence continues at coordinate 46,020,918 of NC_090939.1, forward strand.
CCAAGAATCTGGGTGGGTTCAAGGGGGAGGAGGAGTGCATCATCACAGTAGATGAGAGTGTGGAAGTGTTAGGAGCTCTCTCAAGCTGTTTGTAAGGAGGAGAAGACTATTTGTAATGCATCCGTAGCCATAACAGACTGATAAAGCATGTATTCTGCAATCCAGAGGGAGCTGCGGCATGTGTGTGGGGAATTGAGTATTTTAGGAGGTATGTGTGGGGTAGGAGCTTTGGTTGAGGTGCTTTCTGTAAATGCTATGATAAGGGCTACACCTAATAATTTCACAGTGTGTTTAAGACTGCAGGAGTATGATTTCAGGGTAGAGTATGTATCCAGAATTAAGAATCGTGTTGCTGATTTTTTGTCCAGCGCTCCACTGGAAGAGAAAAGCGACATGGTAGCTGTGGAGGAAATAATGGCCTTTCTGGAGGAGGTGTTCATGGATGGATATGCAGTTGTTAAGAAGGAAGACTGCAAGAATGGCTTGGAAGGGGATGCTGTCCTCAGTAGGGTGGGTGAGTGGAGGATGTTTGCATGGCCAAACAAGAAAGGTGTTTCGGATGAGTTTAAGGGATTCTGGGAGATCAAGGATCCATTGACGTTAGAAGATGATCTTCTATAAAGAGGAGGAGTCTTGGTGGTGCCTATGTGTTTCATGAAGAAATTGGTTAACAAAGCCCATGAGGGCAGTGAGGAATTACGAGTACCAAATTGAAGTTGAGAGAGAGGTATTGGTGACCTGCAATGGATGTCATGGTGGAATGAGTGATTAGGGAGTGCAGCACGTGTTGCAATTGTGACAACGTGTTAAAGACTCATAGACAAGAAATGTTGCTGGCTCCCTTGAGTGAGGGTGCGAGGTCACGTGTGGCGATTGACATTTTGGGATCATATGATATTTTTTGTAAAGCAATGTAGGTATTTGATTGGATTGGTCGACCATTTTTCTAGATGGCCAGAGGTAAAGTGGGTTAAACAGATCGCGAGTGGGGAAGTTATTAGGTACCCAGAGCAAGTGTTCAGGAGAGAAGGTTATCCATTGGAAATGTTGAGCGGCAATGGTATGCAGTTTAGGAGTGCGAAATAACAAATTATGCAGAGAAAGGAGATATTAAGTGGAAGTTCACGTCATTGTATAGACCGCAGTTGAATGGTTTGGTTGAGCGTGTCAACAGCATGTTGATGGGTGTGATTGCACAGGCAGTGAGGAATGGCATAGAGGTGAAGGATGCAGTTCGGAAACTGCTATGGAATGTGAGTGTATCTCCCAATGGGTTCACTAACGTGTCGCTGGTTAGGATGATGAGGGGTAGGGCGGCCAACACTGGTCTCAACCCACCTGGGTCAACTATGTGGCCAAAAGTGGTAGAGAAATGGAAGATTGGGACGTGTGAGGAGAAACATGTGTAAGGCGCAGTGGAAACGTAAAGTGAAAATTGATGCCAGGTTGAGAAAGAGGACCATACCGGGTGTGGAAGTGGTGGAAGGTTCATGGGCGAGGGAACAGGAAGGGTACGCGCAAGATCAAACTTTTCAGAAACAGAGAAGGTCCTTGAATTGCTGGCTAATGCTGTGAGAGTGGAGGATGGGTACATTTGGAATTTGGATAGAGTGGTTGCAGTGGAGGGTGTGAAGGATACTAGTTCAGCGACGGAATGTCCCGGATTGGTGGATGTGTATGGTGATGACCGTGAAATGGCGTGGCATGGTAACGGCTTTGTAAATGAGGTAGCTGATGTGACCTTTTCAGGGAAAAGTCAAGAAACAGCTCTTGTGTAGGCGGTATCGTGAGGAGGAGGAGAGAGCAGGTGTGGTTCAAGGATTATGTTAGATAATGCGCTTCTGGTAGGGGTGTGGTTCAAGGATTATGTTAGATGATGCGTTTATGGTAGGGGTGTGGTTCTAGGATTATGTTAGATGATGCGCTTCTAGTAGGGGTGTGGTTCTAGGATTATGTTAGATGATGCGTTTATGGTAGGGGTGTGGTTCTAGGACTATGTTAGATGATGCGCTTCTGGTAGGGGTGTGGTTCTAGGATTATGTTAGATGATGCGCTTCTGGTAGGGGTGTGGGTCTAGGATTATGTTGGATGATGCGCTTCTGGTGGGGGTGTGTTTCTAGGATTATGTTAGATGATGCGCTTCTGGTGGGAATGTGGTTCTAGGATTATGTTAGATAATGCACTTCTGGTAGGGGTGTGGTTCTAGGATTATGTTAGATGATGCGCTTATGGTAGGGGTGTGGCTCTAGGATTTTGTTAGTTTATGCGCTTATATTAGACAATATCTTAGCAAACTGTTCGCGGCTTTTTCATGTTGTGAATTTACATTTCATTGCTTGCATCTCTGTTTTCTGTTTCCTTGTTTTTTTTAGAGTTTGGGGGGAAGGTGTGTGGTGGCTGGCTCGGGCTCCGGCCTGTGCCATTCTAGAAGTGGAACTGGGAGTGTGGAATGGGAGGTGGGTGGGAGTTCATTTAGTAGCCGTGGGGAGAACTTGTTCTTTGCTCTGGGGTCTCTGCAATAAACTAGCCTACCTATATCTCCTTTTCGCCTCTGTTACTTTTAGGCCAGTTTAGGCCAGGTGCCTGAGGCAACGACCCCCCAGAGAGCAAGCAACTTCATTCTCTTCCGACTTCCTCTCCTTTCAACTGTTAGATCAACGTATTTTTCCCGAACATTCTCTTCCCTGGTCAGGCCCACTCTTGGGAAGAGAAGGCATTGTTGTTTCTCTTTTTCTTCTCTACAATATACCCAGCCCCTTAGTCGGCTGGATGGTATAGACTAGTGCGCCCCACTCTGGCGTGTGAGGCTGTATTTCCCACAGGGGACCGGCATGTTGCCCTAACTAGCCTGGCCATAATTGGGCCAGGGTCTACACACAGTTATGGTGGATGGTGGTGAGGCACACGCAAGTGCACATACATGTAATTAATGTGTTATTTACAGAAATGTATACATAAGAATGTACTTGTAGCAGTGGCGTCGCCAGGAATCAAATTTAGGAGGGGCACAGAGGGGGCCAAAGACACAAGTAGGGGGGGCACCTATGAAAGGTAATGTGTGACGTCACAAGCACTCCTGCACAGAGGCTTTTGTGCATGTCAACTACCCACAGCCCACTGCACCTTCCCTCCATCAGAATGCAGGCAGGAAACCATTCAGTGACTAATGACCCATCCTTAGCAGTTTCTGCACACTATGGAGGTGGCTGTGCAGAAGCCAGCAGGAGCACCTGAGAAGTGGCTCGTGCGCATGTTCATACCCATGCCAGAATGCATGCCAAGATCACGGCTCACTGTGAGACAAAAGGAGAGGATGTGTCGTGTGCTATGCAGACAGTTGCCTCCGTGAGTGTCACAAATAACAGAGAACACGGTCACTGCTTGCCTTAGTTAGGGAGGGCACAAGGGGGGGAGGGGAATGCTCTCTCCCAACCCCCGCCCAGGTCCCCCCTGGCAACGCCACTGACTTGTAGGACTGCACTTGTGTTCTGCTGTCTTAAAGCACCTCTCACAAGTACGAAAATCGACACATAAGAAAAGATGTAACACAAAAAAACGGTTGCCCTGCTGCTCCTATCTTGTCATCAAATGATCGTGGCTCACTTTGTGTCTTTTGCTAAATTGTTAGTAAGGACGCAGTTGTCCATTTAAATACAGTGAGGCTTCGCTGGATCAAATGTTCGATTAAAAGTATCCTGCGAAAACATAAGCGGGGTCTGGGGTTATACTGCAGATGACAGGGTTCGGGTGCGTGTGTGTGTGTGTGCGCGTGTGTACACTGTGGGTAGGCTGTCACCTTCCACCTTATAGAGCATTAAGCGCTACGTTGCAACCATCCCCTCTTCTCTCCCTCGGCCCCTCCCCTCCCATCGATGGTATTGTACCCCACCCACACCGGTCCTGCACAGTGCAGCTCTCTCTGCTTCATGCCAGCTCGGTTTGCGATATAGAAACCCCTCCACACACGTAGATCCGTGTGGAACCAATAGTTGGATGGGTTCCCCGAGCTTTAGTGCAGTGTGTACCTGGGTATCACCTCTCCCCCCACCAGGAGCGTGCAGAGCCGACCCCCGGGCGTTAGCAAAGCGTCATCACACTCACTTGAGACAGTCCCAAGGTCGGAAGACCCATGGGGGCACCTGTGCCCCGCCTCCTAGACCCCACCATGGCAAATCCCGGCCAGGAACTGGTCTGCAGGTTGCTTGGCAGAGGGGCTTCAGTGATGTCACTAGTACTGGAAGGTACTATGATGTCATAAACCAGGTCTCCTGGAAGTTCTATGAGACCCTCTGAGGGAAGAGGTTCCCGTGGGCATGCCAGGAAATCTTGGATTGAGTGCCCTTGGGTGGCAGCGGCGCGTGGCATACATCAACATAACATAAACGCGTGCCAAGGGCGGGGGTGGCTGGATGAAAACACACGGGGGAGCACAACGCACTGTGGGTAAAAGGAAGGGGAGAACTAAACAGGCAGAGTAAACGGACTTCCAATATGTGATACATGATCTAATGAATGCTGGCAGAGCAGGGGGGGGGGCTGAGGGCGGGGCGAGCCGGGCGATCACCCAGGGCGCCACGCCCCCCAGGGCGCCTTTTGCCCCCCCACGCCAGTGTGGTGTGTGAGGAGAAATAGGCCTGGCTTATTCCTGTGACGCACCTAGCATCACAGTAAACAAAGACACCAGACGCTGCGTATGTAGTTAGAGCGGGAACTGCCGTTCGGCGGGCTCCACGCTTATATTTATTAACTTGTCCACGTGACCGCGGTCACGTGGACATCACATTCCTCATCAATTCTTCTTGGATAACTAATCAAACATAAAGGATGGCCAGTATTCAAACAAATACTTAAAGTTAAGAAAACTTTTAGACAAACTGTTCAAACATAAACAACATATGTGTTAATGACGGACATTCACAACATGAGAACATAGTCTATTAGTCTCTGTTATCCTCAGACATGTTCTTCTTCAATTACCACCGTGACCTCGTGTAGACACTATTAAGAACGTAGTCTTTCAGCCTCGTCGACGGTAGTGGTTGTCTCCTTAGTGTGTACCGCTCACTCCTCTCTCGTGGAGGAGTGTGAGGCGTGTCTTCACGCTCTTCTTCTTTTTTTAGACAGGCTGGAGACCTTAAGTTTATCTCTTCACTCTGCCCTTCTTGAGAGTTGTTGGTCTGTGTTAGTTGATTTTCACTGACACTGTTTTCTCTGTTTCCTTCCTCCCACAGTATTAGCAGGATTTTTTGGAAGTGGGAGGCATTTCTTGACACTGACTCTCACCCTTGCGTGGCTGACACGTGCCCGTGCTTTCGTTGGGTTACTGTCCAAGGTTCTGATTCATATGGTAGTGACATTTTCCCTTTTCGATTTTGAGTTTTCACTAGTACTGTGTCACCAACTTGTATTTTACTGGTCACTGCTCTCCTGGTCCTCTCTTGCATTATGTAACCGCCTCCTTGACTCACTGTTGTCCCAGTCAACTGGGGTCGGTTTCCAAGAGTGGTGCAGGGGCAAACCTCCTTGCAAAGGGACTTGGAACATCAAGTCCGCCGGTCTAACGTGTGTAGAAGAGTGTGGCATGAGACGGTACGTGCGTTGAAATCTGCAAAGTTCAGGGAACCACCTGCAGCCTTTGTCCTTTGCAATCGGATAGTTTTGTTGATAGACACCATGAATCGTTCCACATCTCCGTTTGCTTGAGGCCAGTGTGGTGTAATATGATGATGGGGTATCCCCATTTCTTTCACAAAGCGGTGACATTCTTTACTTGGAAACTGCGGGCCATTATCACTTTGAATCGCTGATGGAATGCCATGTGTGGCAAAAAAAAAATCTAGAGCTGTGGTGACCTCTTCTGCTTCTGTGGAGTAAACCAGTTCTATTTCAGGATACCTAGTGTGCTCATCAATTGCCACTAACAGGTGGCTTCATTAGCGACGGTGCAAAAGTCAATGCTGATAGACTCCCACCTACGAGTGCTTCTTGGCAGGTATTCCATGGGTTCTGGCGATCCTGGGCGACGAGAAGACCGGCAGGCACTGCAGGTTTCTACAAGGGCCAATACTTTATGTTGCATGTGAGGCAGCCAGATGCGTGACTTTGGGTATGCCAACGTTTTGGCAACACCCTGGTGTCCTTCATGTGCCAGCTGGACTGCTCTCTCTTGTAGTGACAGCGGCAGCACAATTCTATGTCCTTTTCGGATTAGCCCTTCTACTGATATGGATAGTTCATGGCGTATCCCAAATAGTGCCTGTAAGAATTCCTGTGCTGACTGTGTTCTTCCGGTGACTGCCGATGGTAATGTCTTCCATTCCCCTGTCAAAGTAGCAGTTTTCACAAGCTGTAGGCATGGATCAGCTTCTGTTTCAGACTGAATTTCCTCTAGCGTCATGGCTTTTGGTCTGGCAAGCTCAATAATTTGGCAGACATGTTCTTCTGTAATTTTTGCAGCTTCCTATTCAGATGCTGTGGCTGCTCGTGGGTGGCATGATAAGTAATCTACCGGGTTGTCGGATCCTGCACGGTATTGTACATTCAGGTCGAACTGTTGCACTTGCAGTAGCCACCGTTCAATTCATGCAGGTGGGTGTGGAGCTGTGCCTCCGGAAATAGGGATAAGTGGTTTATGATCGGTGAGTATGGTTACCGGGTGTCCTAGGATATACACTTGAAAATGCTTACATCCCCAAATAATGTCTAGTGCCTCTTTTTCTATTTGAGCATAGTTTTTCTCTGCCGGTGTAAGTGCTCTGCTTGCGAATGCAATAGTGTAGACTATTCCATTCTTGTCTTTTTGTGTCAGCACTGCTCCTAATCCAACAGGACTAGTATCCACGAGCAGTTCCGTGGGGCGATTAATGTAAACAAATGCCATAGTGGTATCACTGGAAAGTGACTCTTTTATTTTCAGGAATGCTTGTTCTTTCTCTGATGCCCCATTGCCGTGCAGTTTTGGCTTTTGTGAGTTCTCGCAGTGGAGCAGCAACTGTTGCAAGATCTGGGATGAAACGGCCACAATAAGTAGCCATGCCTAAGAAACTTCTTAATTCCGACACAGTCAATGGTGCTTTTGTACTTTTGATGTCGCTTACTTTACTGGGATCTGGGGAGACACCATTTTCATTGAATACATATCCAAAAAAACTCAGTTACTTCTTTACAAACTCACATTTTTCAGCATGGAGTGTGAGTCCTGATTTTTCTAGTCATTGCAAAGTCGCTGCTAGCTGAGCTGTATGTTCCATTTCTGTTCTTCCATAGAATGAGATATCATCGCTAATATTAGTGACACCTGGCAGATCCTCGAGCACTCGTCGAATCTCATTCTGGAAAATCTCCACTGCTGAGGGTATCCCAAAATTGAGGTGACAATATCGTCAGAGCCCTAAATACGATGAGAAAGTGGTAATGTAGCATTATTCCTTGGCCAAACGAATCTGATGATAGCCGGATCGAAGATCAAGTTTGCTAAACACAGTTGCGCCAGTGAGGTCTACGATCAGTTCATCAATTGTTGGCGTAATGTGTCGTTCCTGACCAATAGCTGCATTTGGAAGACGCATATCAATACAGATGCGCACAGCATTTGGTTGTTTTGGTTTTGCCGTGACTACCATGGGAGAGACCCATGGGGTAGCTCCTGTCGTCTTTTCGATGATTTTCTGATCTTCCAATTTCTTCAGTTCGGCTTCTAAGGCAGCTCTCATATGAAAAGGGACCCTCCTGTGCCTCACCGCTCGGGGTTCATTGGTTGGGTCAATGTGTAGCTTCACTGAACGGTCTTTGAGACACCCAATGCCAGTGAAGAGTTTTTTGTGTTTCTTTAGAAGGGTCTCAATGTTCTCAGGCTGGATTGCAAGATTGAACTGTATTACTTCTAGGCGTTCAGCCGTGGTGCAGCTGAGCAGGGTTTCAATGCCAGCATCTACAACATGGATCCGAGTTTTGCAGCTGATGACACGATGTGAAAGTTTGTTTTAAAATATCCTGTTACTGGGAGAGGCTTCTTGCACCCATACGCATACAACAGGACTGAGCGCCGTCTGAGCATCGGCTGTGGTTTTAACTTGTCGAATCTGGAGACTGGCATAACATTTACACTGGCTCCAGTGTCTATCATCATGGTAACTGGAATATCATCCACTAGCACTGTACATTGTTGTGACTTGGCACCACTGTGATCGTTAGTGTTTCCCGGTTTCACAGCTGATATCATATGTGCTTTCTCCCTTCTCTGATTGTAGTTCCATCTCGTGTTGCTTGGGGATGTCCCCCTGCTAGATTGACTTTCTTCACTGCTACTAGCACTGTCGGACTCTTCACCCCCAATGGCACGTGCGCGCCCACTTTTGCTTTGCCGGGGCTTCTCTTTTAGTCTTTCCCGACGGTGCTGCTGCTTCTCTCGACGCGAGGCAAATCCTCAGGTTCCTACACTATCTCTTTGTCGTGGTGCCCTTTCCCGGCCAGTAGTATCTCTAGTTGACTTTGAACTTAAGCATACTGATGCTTAATGATTCTCTTTCCCGCACTTATGGCACGTGGTGCCTTATGCAGGACATGGTTCGTTTCTGCTGTGTTGTCCTCCACACCATATGCAGTGTTTTGACTTCTTGTTGGATGGTTTTCCTTGTGGCCTCTGGTGCCACAGGGCACTGACAGTTGAGGGATTGCTCTTTGGCAGATCAGCGTCTTGTGGTAAGCGGCTAATCTGCTCCATCTCAGCCGCGTGTTCCTCTGTCCTTTTCACGTAATAGTCCCATTGTCCGAATAGTGTCAAGCGGGAGGTCTTCTTCAGCTAGGACTGCACGCCTTAACTTGTCTGAAGACAGCCCATGTATGACTTGTTGCCGGACTGCAAACTCCTCATCTGGGAAGTCACATGACAGTGCCACATCTCTCAGCCGACTGTGAAAATCATCTGTTTTCTTGTGGGCATTGTCTTGCTTTACTCATCTTGAATCTTTCAAAGTCATGGCTGGCTTTTGGTTTAAATTTCTTCGTGAGGACGTCTCTAGCAGTTGTATAGTCATCATCTGTACCTCGGTTTGGTAGGGCATTGAAAATGCGAAGAGCCATTGTGCCTAGGTTAAGCATGAGAAATGCTCTCTTCATCTCCTCATCTTCAATCTTGCGGGTGTGGAGAGAGAGTTCAAACTGTTGTATCCACAATTCCCACCGGAGGCCAGTGCGAGCACCAAATGGTTGAAAAGGCTGCATGAACGTACCCTGTGTGGTATCTAACCACGTATTGGTGTCGGGGGGCCGGCTTTGGCTTTGCACCCTCTGTGGCATCGTGATGTCATCTGCCATGTTCACACTTAGTCCTTGCCACCTCCTCTTGTCAATGCACAGCTTGGTTGTGAATGAGTCAGTGAGGTCACCACGTGTATGGTTTCTCTAGTGTGCTTTTTCTCCCAAGCAGAAATGCTCCTGATACTGTGTTTACGCTTTAGGTCTGCAACACCATAGGTTTCATATGGCGACTACAAACTGTTCAAATATTCACATATGCTGTATTGTTAATTACAGCTGTGGTGGTAGGTTTATGCCTTTTAATTGTGTCCCTGTCCATGTAGGTGCATACTTATTGCTAGTATGTGCTGTACTGCTGCTTTTAGCTATGTCAGTATTTCCTCTAAGCTTGAGAACAGGTTCCCTGTTTATGCCTTTATTTTGTTATTAGAGGTGCCTTGAGTGACAAAAATGTTCTTTTAGTCTTTGTAAATTGACTCATCAAAGAGCGTTTTTTTTTTCTTTTTCCTTCACATAATGTCTATATGTGATTTTGTGAAACTGGTCTCTCATTTTTTTTTTCAGGTCTCTCCCGCTCTTATGGCATTATGTGGGCATACTGTGGGACAATTGAGGCCGATGTTGTGGCCATCGATCGTTGCGCGGGACGCTAGAAGCGCAGCACTTACTGTAGGAGTCTGCGACGGCGGGCTTATGTCGTCGTTTTTTTTTTTTTCACACGCTCCCCAGCTTTACTGCCTGGCGCGAGTAACTCAGCGAGCCTGGGCTGCCGGGGAAGCGTTATCACCTCAACATCTCTGACGGGTCCGCAGGAGATCCCGTTCCTTGTCACCAATGTGGTGTGTGAGGAGAAATAGGCCCAGCCTATTCCTGTGACGCACGTAGGATCATAGTAAACAAAGACACCAGACGCTGCATATGTAGTTAGAGCGGGAACTGCCGTTCGGCGGGCTCCACGCATATGGCGTTGTGGGAGAAGGTGCAGCAGGCAGCCTTTTACTGTAAAATGTGCCCGCGGCGGTGTGTGCATTTAAATGAGCCCCTCCGCCGCGGCCACTTTTCACAAGAAAAGGCACCATTAGTCCCCCACCACGCCAGCTCCGGGGAGTCTTTCAAGAGCTCCTCCGAGCTGGCGTAGTGACAGGTGCCTCATTGCCATTGAATGAACCCGCGGCGGCGGCTCTTTCAATGGCAATGGAGTGCTAACGCGCCCTATTTAACCTCCTCGACGGAGTGGCCCCTCCTGGCCCCACCCCCTTCTGCCCCGCCCCCTGTTAACCCGGGGGTTGCGGTGGGCGAGGGGGGGCGTGCTAATTCGGCCAGGGCGCTGCTGCCCTTAAGGCCGGCCCTGAATGCTGGTTTAAACAAGCATTGGCAGGAGCCAACAGGTTGTGGCTGTCATATGTTCAGTTCAACCTCAAATGTCACAATGTTCACCATGCCATGACCAAGGGTCTATGGTGTTTCCCCACAGGCCGATTTTGCCAAAACTCGTTCTCCCAAGTCCGGGTTCAGCACTGCAGTGAAACATCATTGCCTCTCAGACCCCCCTCCGCTGTTATTTCCCAATGCGGAGGGCCCCCGCAACCCATCCCCCATGCTCTCCTCACCCCACACCATGCCATCTGCTCCGTGGGTAACCCTTGCATTTCCTACCCACCCTCACGCTCCCAACATGTTACACATTCCTACACACACACACACACACACTCATGTACACATACCCCTCCACAAACAACTACCTCCTTACCTCACCGCTCACGCAACCACCGCCTCGGGCAGCCACGCTTCCTGGAAGCGCATGCATTGTTCCCCGGCTGTATGTGGCGGTCAAGGGATTGTATGCGGCGAAAGTGTGTAAGAACACATCAAGGATACAAATACAGTTCACAACATTACAAGTGATAAGGACAGATTGCAAAACAGGCACACCTTCAAAGAAAAAGGAAGTACAAAAGCATAACTTTTCTATCAACCCTTGGACATCATGGACTCTTTCAAATGAATGAACTGGCGAGACAACTGACTGCAACTAAGGCACACAGAGCATTTGCCTTTCAGCAAATCACGAATTCTGGAACACATTAAATAAAGTGATATGAAACATGCTGAAGGGAGATGTCTGTTCATAACCATTTGCTATCTAGCACTAGCAATGCCAATAGATTGCGAGCCACTCGGAGTCGCTGTGAACCAAGGTCTGGGAAGGGGACAGCCTAGCGACAGTGATGAGTGGGTGCTGAGTGCTGACCATTGATTGATGGCTGTGCAGTATGATCTGCTTCGTGATTGGTGGCTGCGGATGACGGCGGTCTGTCCATCATATTTCCACAGTTTTTCCTCACTGTGGAGCAGTGAACACCGCTAAGGGCCCAAAGAGTGGCTTGCCAATTATGCTGCTGGCAGCAGAGAGGGTGGGAAACTAACGAAAGCAGGGCCACGGTGGTGTACCAACCACCGTTTCCCAGAGCCACACCTCGCGTTGCGCACATGCCATCCAACACACACAGCCCCAACCGCTTTCTAGCCTCACAGTATAGGCAGGCGCATCCTTCTCACTAGCAACACAATGCGTAGACAACACAGCTTCCAACGGCTGTGCTCGGCGGATCGCTCAGCCTGATGAGGCCGTCACCCGGCTACACTGATGCCATCTCCTTCCTGCACCGCCTGGGGGCCTACTGCCCCAGCAGCCACTGCACAGTGAGATGTCCAGGCTCCATCCACCACCTTGACGAGCACAGTGGTATTCAGCACCGGCCATAGCTTTCAGACTGGCACCATGTAACAACGCTGCCATGAACGCATTGGCCATCCTCACGTTCGCAGCACCACGCTCTTACATTCCTTTTCTAATTAAAAACGTGTGCACTGTAAAGATATGACCAACTCATTTTGTTTTGACATAAGCGCAGTATATAGCAGATAAAATCTCAGTATTGGACTCAAAATCCAAAACAAATATCTAAACATTGTCAAGGAAAATGCAGATACTTCCGTGAATGGAACGCTGAGAATCTAGGGATTCAATGTGTGTGGTATGCTAAGTGCATTAAATGAACAGGTGGAATGCCAGCAGGATGTGGAACCCGGAGACTGTAGGGATTGCAGGTGGGTGTAGTATGCTAAGTGCATTAAATGAACTGGTGGAATGCATGCAGAACATGGAAGATGGAGAATCTAGGGATTCCAGGTGGGTGTAATATGCTAGGTGCATTAAATGAACTGGTGGAATGCATGCAGAACATGGAACCCAGAGAATCTAGGGATTCCAGGTCTGTGTAGTATGCTAAGTGCATTAAATGAACTGGTGGAATGCATGCAGAACATGGAAGCTGGAGAATCTAGGGATTCCAGGTGGGTGTAGTATGCTAGGTGCATGAGATGGACTGGTGGAATGCAGGCAGAACATGGAAGCCAGAGCATCTAGGGATTCCAGGTGGGTGTAGTATGCTAAGTGCATTAAATGAACTGCTGGAATGCATGCAGAACATGGAAGCTGGAGAATCTAGGGATTCCTGGTGGATGTAGTATGCTAGGTGCATGAGATGGACTGGTGGAATGCAGGCAGAACATGGAAGCCAGAGCATCTAGGGATTCCAGGTGGGTGTAGTATGCTAAGTGAATTAAATGAACTGGTGGAATGCATGCAGGACATGGAAGCTGGGGAATCTAGGGATTCCAGGTGGATGTAGTATGCTAGGTGCATGAGATGGACTGGTGGAATGCAGGCAGAACATGGAAGCCAGAGCATCTAGGGATTCCAGGTGGGTGTAGTATGCTAAGTGCATTAAATGAACTGGTGGAATGCATGCAGAACATGGAAGCTGGAGAATCTAGGGATTCCAGGTGGATGTAGTATGCTAGGTGCATGAGATGGACTGGTGGAATGCAGGCAGAACATGGAAGCCAGAGCATCTAGGGATTCTAGGTGGGTGTAGTAGTCTAAGTGCATTAAATGAACTGGTGGAATGCAGGCAGAACATGGAAGCTGGAGAATCTAGGGATTCCAGGTGGGTGTAGTATGCTAAGTGCATGAGATGGACTGGTGGAATGCAGGCAGAACATGGAACCCAGAGAATCTAGGGATTACAGGTGGCTGTAGTATGCTAAGTGCATCAAATGAACAGGTGGAATGCAGGCAGAACCTGGAAGCCAGAGCATCTAGGGATTCCAGGTGGCTGTAGTATGCTAAGTGCATTAAATGAACTGGTGGAATGCATGCAGAACATGGAAGCTGGAGAATCTAGGGATTCCAGGTGGATTTAGTATGCTAGGTGCATGAGATGGACTGGTGGAATGCAGGCAGAACATGGAAGCCAGAGCATCTAGGGATTCCAGGTGGGTGTAGTATGCTAAGTGCATTAAATGAACTGGTGGAATGCATGCAGAACATGGAAGCTGGAGAATCTAGGGATTCCAGGTGGATGTAGTATGCTAGGTGCATGAGATGGACTGGTGGAATGCAGGCAGAACATGGAAGCCAGAGCATCTAGGGTTTCCAGGTGGGTGTAGTATGCTAAGTGCATTAAATGAACTGGTGGAATGCATGCAGAACATGGAAGCTGGAGAATCTAGGGATTCCAGGTGGCTGTAGTACGCTAAGTGCATCAAATGAACAGGTGGAATGCACGCAAAACATGGAAGCCAGAGCATCTAGGGATTACAGGTGGGTGTAGTATGCTAAGTGCATTAAATGAACTGGTGGAATGCATGCAGAACATGGAAGCTGGAGTATCTAGGGATTCCAGGTGGGTGTAGTATGCTAGGTGCATGAGATGGACTGGTGGAATGCAGGCAGAACATGGAACCCAGAGAATCTAGGGAATACAGGTGTGTGTAAAATGGTAAGTGCATCAAATGAACAGGTGGAATGCAGGCAGGACGTGGAACCCAGAGAATCTAGGGATTACAGGTGTGTGTAAGATGCTAAGTGCATCAAATGAACAGGTGGAATGCAGGCAGAACATGGAACCCAGAGAATCTAGGGATTCCAGGTCTGTGTAGTATGCTAAGTGCATTAAATGAACTGGTGGAATGCAGGCAGGACGTGGAACCCAGAGAATCTAGGGATTCCAGTTGGGTGTAGTATGCTAGGTACATGAGATGGACTGGTGGAATGCATGCAGAACATGGAAGCTGGAAAATCTAGGGATTCCAGGTGGGTGCCGCATGCTAAGTGCATTAAATGCACTGGTGGAATGCATGCAGAACATGAAAGCTGGAGAATCTAGGGATTCCAGGTGGATGTAGTATGCTAGGTGCATGAGATGGACTGGTGGAATGCAGGCAGAACATGGAAGCCAGAGCATCTAGGGATTCCAGGTGGGTGTAGTATGCTAAGTGCATTAAATGAACTGCTGGAATGCATGCAGAACATGGAAGCTGGAGAATCTAGCGATTCCAGGTGGGTGTAGTATGCTAGGTACATGGGATGGACTGGTGGAATGCAGGCAGAACATGGAACCCAGAGCATAGGGATTCCAGGTGGGTGTAGTATGCTAATTGCATTAAATGAACTGGTGGAATGCATGCAGAACATGGAAGCTGGAGAATCTAGGGATTCCAGGTGGGTGTAGTATGGTAAGTGAATCAAATGAACAGGTGGAATGCAGGCAGAACATGGAAGCCAGAGCATCTAGGGATTCCAGGTGGGTGTAGTATGCTAAGTGCATTAAATGAACTGGTGGAATGCATGCAGAACATGGAAGCTGGAGAATCTAGGGATTCCAGGTGGATGTAGTATGCTAGGTGCATGAGATGGACTGTTGGAATGCAGGCAGAACATGGAAGCCAGAGCATCTAGGGATTCCAGGTGGGTGTAGTATGCTAAGTGCATTAAATGAACTGGTGGAATGCATGCAGAACATGGAAGCTGGAGAATCTAGGGATTCCAGGTGGGTGTAGTATGCTAGGTGCATGAGATGGCCTGGTGGAATGCAGGCAGAACATGGAAGCCAGAGCATCTAGAGATTCCAGGTGGGTGTAGTATGCTAATTGCATTAAATGAACTTTGGAATGCATGCAGAACATGGACGCTGGAGAATCTAGGGATTCCAGGTGGTTGTAGTATGCTAGGTGCATGAGATGGACTGGTGGAATGCAGGCAGAACTTGGAAGCCAGAGCATCTAGGGATTCCAGGTGGGTGTAATATGCTAAGTGCATTAAATGAACTGGTGGAATGCATGCAGAACATGGAAGCTGGAGAATCTAGGGATTCCAGGTGGGTGAAGTATGCTAGGTGCATGAGATGGACTGGTGGAATGCAGGCAGAACATGGAACACAGAGAATCTAGGGATTACAGGTGTGTGTAAAATGATAAGTGCATCAAATGAACAGGTGGAATGCAGGCAGGACGTGGAACACAGAGAATCTAGGGATTAAGTGTGTGTGTAAGATGCTAAGTGCATCAAATGAACAGGTGGAATGCAGGCAGAACATGGAACCCAGATAATCTAGGGATTCCAGGTCTGTGTAGTATGCTAAGTGCATTAAATGAACTGGTGGAATGCAGGCAGGACGTGGAACCCAGAGAATCTAGGGATTCCAGTTGGGTGTAGTATGCTAGGTGCATGAGATGGACTGGTGGAATGCATGCAGAACATGGAAGCTGGAGAATCTAGGGATTCCAGGTGGGTGTAGTATGCTAAGTGCATTAAATGAACTGGTGGAATGCATGCAGAACATGGAAGCTGGAGAATCTAGGGATTCCAGGTGGGTGTAGTATGCTAGGTGCATGAGATGGACTGGTGGAATGCAGGCAGAACATGGAAGCCGGAGAATCTAGGGATTCCAGGTGGGTGTTGTATGCTAAGTGCATTAAATGAACTGGTGGAATGCATGCAGAACATGGAAGCCGGAGAAACTAGGGATTCCAAGTGGGTGTAGTATGCTAGGTGCATGAGATGGACTGGTGGAATGCAGGCAGAACATCGAAACCAGAGAATCTAGGGATTACAGGTGTTTGCAAGATGCTAAGTGCATCAAATGAACTGGTGGAATGCATGCAGAACATGGAAGTTGGAGAATCTAGCGATTCCAGGTGGGTGTAGTATGCTAGGTACATGAGATGGACTGGTGGAATGCAGGCAGAACATGGAAGCCAGAGCATCTAGGGATTCCAGGTGGGTGTAGTATGCTAAGTGCATTAAATGAACTGGTGGAATGCATGCAGAACATGGAAGCTGGAGAATCTCGGGATTCCAGGTGGGTGTAGTATGCTAAGTGCATCAAATGAACTGGTGGAATGCAGGCAGAACATGGAAGCCTTAGCATCTAGGGATTCCTGGTGGGTGTAGTATGCTAAGTGCATTAAATGAACTGGTGGAATGCATGCAGAACATGGAAGCTGGAGAATCTGGGGATTCCAGGTGGATGTAGTATGCCAGGTGCATGAGATGGACTGGTGGAATGCAGGCAGAACATGGAAGCCAGAGCATCTAGGCATTCCAGGTGTGTGTAGTATGCTAAGTGCATTAAATGAACTGTTGGAATGCATGCAGAACATGGAAGCTGGAGAATCTAGGGATTCCAGGTGGCTGTAGTATGCTAAGTGCATGAGATGGACTGGTGGAATGCAGGCATAACCTGGAAGCCAGAGCATCTAGGGATTCCCGGTGATTGTAGTATGCTAAGTGCATTAAATGAACTGGTGGAATTCATGCAGAACATGGAAGCTGGAGAATCTAGGGATTCCAGGTGGGTGTAGTATGCTAGGTGCATGAGATGGACTGGTGGAATGCAGGCAGAACATGGAAGCCAGAGCATCTAGAGATTCCAGGTGGGTGTAGTATGCTAAGTGCATTAAATGAACTGGTGGAATGCATGCAGAACATGGAAGCTGGAGAATCTAGGGATTCCAGGTGGCTGTAGTACGCTAAGTGCATCAAATGAACAGGTGGAATGCAGGCAGAACTTGGAAGCCAGAGCATCTAAGGATTCCAGGTGGGTGTAGTATGCTAAGTGCATTAAATGAACTGGTGGAATGCATGCAGAACATGGAAGCTGGAGAATCTAGGGATTCCAGGTGGGTGTAGTATGCTAGGTGCATGAGATGGACTGGTGGAATGCAGGCAGAACATGGAAGCCGGAGAATCTAGGGATTCCAGGTGGGTGTCGTATGCTAAGTGCATTAAATGAACTGGTGGAATGCATGCAGAACATGGAAGCCGGAGAATCTAGGGATTCCAGGTGGGTGTAGTATGCTAGGTGCATGAGATGGACTGGTGGAATGCAGGCAGAACATCGAACCCAGAGAATCTAGGGATTACAGGTGTTTGTAAGATGCTAAGTGCATCAAATGAACAGGTGGAATGCAGGCAGGACGTGGAACCCAGAGAATCTAGGGATTCCAGGTGGGTGTAGTATGCTAGGTGCATGAGATGGACTGGTGGAATGCAGGTCGAACATGGAACCCAGAGAATCTAGGGATTCCAGGTGGGTGTAGTATGATAAGGGCATTAAATGAACTGGTGGAATGCATGCAGAACATGGAAGCCAGAGCATCTAGGGTTTCCAGGTGGGTGTAGTATGCTAAGTGCATTAAATGAACTGGTGGAATGCATGCAGAACATGGAAGCTGGAGAATCTAGGGATTCCAGGTGGATGTAGTATGCTAGGTGCATGAGATGGACTGGTGGAATGCAGGCAGAACATGGAAGCCAGAGCATCTAGGGTTTCCAGGTGGGTGTAGTATGCTAAGTGCATTAAATGAACTGGTGGAATGCATGCAGAACATGGAAGCTGGAGAATCTAGGGATTCCAGGTGGCTGTAGTACGCTAAGTGCATCAAATGAACAGGTGGAATGCACGCAAAACATGGAAGCCAGAGCATCTAGGGATTACAGGTGGGTGTAGTATGCTAAGTGCATTAAATGAACTGGTGGAATGCATGCAGAACATGGAAGCTGGAGTATCTAGGGATTCCAGGTGGGTGTAGTATGCTAGGTGCATGAGATGGACTGGTGGAATGCAGGCAGAACATGGAACCCAGAGAATCTAGGGATTACAGGTGTGTGTAAAATGGTAAGTGCATCAAATGAACAGGTGGAATGCAGGCAGGACGTGGAACCCAGAGAATCTAGGGATTACAGGTGTGTGTAAGATGCTAAGTGCATCAAATGAACAGGTGGAATGCAGGCAGAACATGGAACCCAGAGAATCTAGGGATTCCAGGTCTGTGTAGTATGCTAAGTGCATTAAATGAACTGGTGGAATGCAGGCAGAACGTGGAACCCAGAGAATCTAGGGATTCCAGTTGGGTGTAGTATGCTAGGTACATGAGATGGACTGGTGGAATGCATGCAGAACATGGAAGCTGGAGAATCTAGGGATTCCAGGTGGCTGTAGTATGCTAAGTGCATCAAATGAACAGGTGGAATGCAGGCAGAACATGGAAGCCAGAGCATCTAGGGATTCCAGGTCTGTGTAGTATGCTAAGTGCATTAAATGAACTGGTGGAATGCATGCAGAACCTGGAAGCTGGAGAATCTAGGGATTCCAGGTGGATGTAGTATGCTAGGTGCATGAGATGGACTGGTGGAATGCAGGCAGAACCTGGAAGCCAGAGCATCTAGGGATTCCCGGTGATTGTAGTATGCTAAGTGCATTAAATGAACTGGTGGAATTCATGCAGAACATGGAAGCTGGAGAATCTAGGGATTCCAGGTGGGTGTAGTATGCTAGGTGCATGAGATGGACTGGTGGAATGCAGGCAGAACATGGAAGCCAGAGCATCTAGAGATTCCAGGTGGGTGTAGTATGCTAAGTGCATTAAATGAACTGGTGGAATGCATGCAGAACATGGAAGCTGGAGAATCTAGGGATTCCAGGTGGTTGTAGTATGCTAGGTGCATGAGATGGACTGGTGGAATGCAGGCAGAACTTGGAAGCCAGAGCATCTAAGGATTCCAGGTGGGTGTAGTATGCTAAGTGCATTAAATGAACTGGTGGAATGCATGCAGAACATGGAAGCTGGAGAATCTAGGGATTCCAGGTGGGTGTAGTATGCTAGGTGCATGAGATGGACTGGTGGAATGCAGGCAGAACATGGAAGCCGGAGAATCTAGGGATTCCAGGTGGGTGTCGTATGCTAAGTGCATTAAATGAACTGGTGGAATGCATGCAGAACATGGAAGCCGGAGAATCTAGGGATTCCAGGTGGGTGTAGTATGCTAGGTGCATGAGATGGACTGGTGGAATGCAGGCAGAACATCAAACCCAGAGAATCTAGGGATTACAGGTGTTTGTAAGATGCTAAGTGCATCAAATGAACAGGTGGAATGCAGGCAGGACGTGGAACCCAGAGAATCTAGGGATTCCAGGTCTGTGTAGTATGCTAAGTGCATTAAATGAACTGCTGGAATGCAGGCAGAACATGGAAGCTGGAGAATCTAGGGATTCCAGATGGGTGTAGTATGCTAGGTGCATGAGATGGACTGGTGGAATGCAGGCAGAACATGGAACCCAGAGAATCTAGGGATTCCAGGTGGGTGTAGTATGCTAGGTGCATGAGATGGACTGGTGGAATGCAGGTCGAACATGGAACCCAGAGAATCTAGGGATTCCAGGTGGGTGTAGTATGATAAGGGCATTAAATGAACTGGTGGAATGCATGCAGAACATGGAAGCCAGAGCATCTAGGGTTTCCAGGTGGGTGTAGTATGCTACGTGCATTAAATGAACTGGTGGAATGCATGCAGAACATGGAAGCTGGAGAATCTAGGGATTCCAGGTGGATGTAGTATGCTAGGTGCATGAGATGGACTGGTGGAATGCAGGCAGAACATGGAAGCCAGAGCATCTAGGGTTTCCAGGTGGGTGTAGTATGCTAAGTGCATCAAATGATCTGGTGGAATGCATGCAGAACATGGAAGCTGGAGAATCTAGGGATTCCAGGTGGGTGTAGTATGCTAGGTGCATGAGATGGACTGGTGGAATGCAGGCAGAACATGGAACCCAGAGAATCTAGGGATTACAGGTGTGTGTAAAATGGTAAGTGCATCAAATGAACAGGTGGAATGCAGGCAGGACGTGGAACCCAGAGAATCTAGGGATTACAGGTGTGTGTAAGATGCTAAGTGCATCAAATGAACAGGTGGAATGCAGGCAGAACATGGAACCCAGAGAATCTAGGGATTCCAGGTCTGTGTAGTATGCTAAGTGCATTAAATGAACTGTTGGAATGCAGGCAGAACGTGGAACCCAGAGAATCTAGGGATTCCAGTTGGGTGTAGTATGCTAGGTACATGAGATGGACTGGTGGAATGCATGCAGAACATGGAAGCTGGAGAATCTAGGGATTCCAGGTGGGTGTCGCATGCTAAGTGCATTAAATGCACTGGTGGAATGCATGCAGAACATGAAAGCTGGAGAATCTAGGGATTCCAGGTGGATGTAGTATGCTAGGTGCATGAGATGGACTGGTGGAATGCAGGCAGAACATGGAACCCAGAGCATAGGGATTCCAGGTGGGTGTAGTATGCTAATTGCATTAAATGAACTGGTGGAATGCATGCAGAACATGGAAGCTGGAGAATCTAGGGATTCCAGGTGGGTGTAGTATGGTAAGTGAATCAAATGAACAGGTGGAATGCAGGCAGAACATGGAAGCCAGAACATCTAGGGATTCCAGGTGGGTGTAGTATGCTAAGTGCATTAAATGAACTGGTGGAATGCATGCAGAACATGGAAGCTGGAGAATCTAGGGATTCCAGGTGGATGTAGTATGCTAGGTGCATGAGATGGACTGTTGGAATGCAGGCAGAACATGGAAGCCAGAGCATCTAGGGATTCCAGGTGGGTGTAGTATGCTAAGTGCATTAAATGAACTGGTGGAATGCATGCAGAACATGGAAGCTGGAGAATCTAGGGATTCCAGGTGGGTGTAGTATGCTAGGTGCATGAGATGGCCTGGTGGAATGCAGACAGAACATGGAAGCCAGAGCATCTAGAGATTCCAGGTGGGTGTAGTATGCTAATTGCATTAAATGAACTTTGGAATGCATGCAGAACATGGACGCTGGTGAATCTAGGGATTCCAGGTGGTTGTAGTATGCTAGGTGCATGAGATGGACTGGTGGAATGCAGGCAGAACTTGGAAGCCAGAGCATCTAGGGATTCCAGGTGGGTGTAATATGCTAAGTGCATTAAATGAACTGGTGGAATGCATGCAGAACATGGAAGCTGGAGAATCTAGGGATTCCAGGTGGGTGTAGTATGCTAGGTGCATGAGATGGACTGGTGGAATGTAGGCAGAACATGGAACACAGAGAATCTAGGGATTACAGGTGTGTGTAAAATGATAAGTGCATCAAATGAACAGGTGGAATGCAGGCAGGACGTGGAACACAGAGAATCTAGGGATTAAGTGTGTGTGTAAGATGCTAAGTGCATCAAATGAACAGGTGGAATGCAGGCAGAACATGGAACCCAGATAATCTAGGGATTCCAGGTCTGTGTAGTATGCTAAGTGCATTAAATGAACTGGTGGAATGCAGGCAGGACGTGGAACCCAGAGAATCTAGGGATTCCAGTTGGGTGTAGTATGCTAGGTGCATGAGATGGACTGGTGGAATGCATGCAGAACATGGAAGCTAGAGAATCTAGGGATTCCAGGTGGGTGTAGTATGCTAAGTGCATTAAATGAACTGGTGGAATGCATGCAGAACATGGAAGCTGGAGAATCTAGGGATTCCAGGTGGGTGTAGTATGCTAGGTGCATGAGATGGACTGGTGGAATGCAGGCAGAACATGGAAGCCGGAGAATCTAGGGATTCCAGGTGGGTGTTGTATGCTAAGTGCATTAAATGAACTGGTGGAATGCATGCAGAACATGGAAGCCGGAGAAACTAGGGATTCCAAGTGGGTGTAGTATGCTAGGTGCATGAGATGGACTGGTGGAATGCAGGCAGAACATCGAAACCAGAGAATCTAGGGATTACAGGTGTTTGCAAGATGCTAAGTGCATCAAATGAACTGGTGGAATGCATGAAGAACATGGAAGCTGGAGAATCTAGCGATTCCAGGTGGGTGTAGTATGCTAGGTACATGAGATGGACTGGTGGAATGCAGGCAGAACATGGAAGCCAGAGCATCTAGGGATTCCAGGTGGGTGTAGTATGCTAAGTGCATTAAATGAACTGGTGGAATGCATGCAGAACATGGAAGCTGGAGAATCTCGGGATTCCAGGTGGGTGTAGTATGCTAAGTGCATCAAATGAACTGGTGGAATGCAGGCAGAACATGGAAGCCTTAGCATCTAGGGATTCCTGGTGGGTGTAGTATGCTAAGTGCATTAAATGAACTGGTGGAATGCATGCAGAACATGGAAGCTGGAGAATCTGGGGATTCCAGGTGGATGTAGTATGCCAGGTGCATGAGATGGACTGGTGGAATGCAGGCAGAACATGGAAGCCAGAGCATCTAGGCATTCCAGGTGGGTGTAGTATGCTAAGTGCATTAAATGAACTGTTGGAATGCATGCAGAACATGGAAGCTGGAGAATCTAGGGATTCCAGCTGGCTGTAATATGCTAAGTGCATCAAATGAACAGGTGGAATGCAGGCAGAACATGGAAGCCAGAGCATCTAGGGATTCCAGGTCTGTGTAGTATGCTAAGTGCATTAAATGAACTGGTGGAATGCATGCAGAACATGGAAGCTGGAGAATCTAGGGATTCCAGGTGGATGTAGTATGCTAGGTGCATGAGATGGACTGGTGGAATGCAGGCAGAACCTGGAAGCCAGAGCATCTAGGGATTCCCGGTGATTGTAGTATGCTAAGTGCATTAAATGAACTGGTGGAATTCATGCAGAACATGGAAGCTGGAGAATCTAGGGATTCCAGGTGGGTGTAGTATGCTAGGTGCATGAGATGGACTGGTGGAATGCAGGCAGAACATGGAAGCCAGAGCATCTAGAGATTCCAGGTGGGTGTAGTATGCTAAGTGCATTAAATGAACTGGTGGAATGCATGCAGAACATGGAAGCTGGAGAATCTAGGGATTCCAGGTGGTTGTAGTATGCTAGGTGCATGAGATGGACTGGTGGAATGCAGGCAGAACTTGGAAGCCAGAGCATCTAAGGATTCCAGGCGGGTGTAGTATGCTAAGTGCATTAAATGAACTGGTGGAATGCATGCAGAACATGGAAGCTGGAGAATCTAGGGATTCCAGGTGGGTGTAGTATGCTAGGTGCATGAGATGGACTGGTGGAATGCAGGCAGAACATGGAAGCCGGAGAATCTAGGGATTCCAGGTGGGTGTCGTATGCTAAGTGCATTAAATGAACTGGTGGAATGCATGCAGAACATGGAAGCCGGAGAATCTCAGGATTCCAGGTGGGTGTAGTATGCTAAGTGCATCAAAGGAACTGGTGGAATGCAGGCAGAACATGGAAGCCTTAGCATCTAGGGATTCCAGGTGGGTGTAGTATGCTAAGTGCATTAAATGAACTGGTGGAATGCATGCAGAACATGGAAGCTGGAGAATCTGGGGATTCCAGGTGGATGTAGTATGCCAGGTGCATGAGATGGACTGGTGGAATGCAGGCAGAACATGGAAGCCAGAGCATCTAGGCATTCCAGGTGGGTGTAGTATGCTAAGTGCATTAAATGAACTGGCGGAATGCATGCAGAACATGGAAGCTGGAGAATCTAGGGATTCCAGGTGGCTGTAGTATGCTAAGTGCATCAAATGAACAGGTGGAATGCAGGCAGAACATGGAAGCCAGAGCATCTAGGGATTCCAGGTCTGTGTAGTATGCTAAGTGCATTAAATGAACTGGTGGAATGCATGCAGAACATGGAAGCTGGAGAATCTAGGGATTCCAGGTGGATGTAGTATGCTAGGTGCATGAGATGGACTGGTGGAATGCAGGCAGAACCTGGAAGCCAGAGCATCTAGGGATTCCAGGTGAGTGTAGTATGCTAAGTGCATTAAATGAACTGGTGGAAAGCATGCAGAACATGGAAGCTGGAGAATCTAGGGATTCCAGTTGGGTGTAGTATGCTAGGTGCATGAGATGGACTGGTGGAATGCATGCAGAACATGGAAGCTGGAGAATCTAGGGATTCCAGGTGAGTGTCGTATGCTAAGTGCATTAAATGAACTGGTGGAATGCATGCAGAACATGGAAGCTGGAGAATCTAGGGATTCCAGGTGGGTGTAGTATGCTAGGTGCATGAGATGGACTGGTGGAATGCAGGCAGAACATGGAAGCCGGAGAATCTAGGGATTCCAGGTGGGTGTCGTATGCTAAGTGCATTAAATGAACTGGTGGAATGCATGCAGAACATGGAAGCCGGAGAATCTCAGGATTCCAGGTGGGTGTAGTATGCTAAGTGCATCAAATGAACTGGTGGAATGCAGGCAGAACATGGAAGCCTTAGCATCTAGGGATTCCAGGTGGGTGTAGTATGCTAAGTGCATTAAATGAACTGGTGGAATGCATGCAGAACATGGAAGCTGGAGAATCTGGGGATTCCAGGTGGATGTAGTATGCCAGGTGCATGAGATGGACTGGTGGAATGCAGGCAGAACATGGAAGCCAGAGCATCTAGGCATTCCAGGTGGGTGTAGTATGCTAAGTGCATTAAATGAACTGGTGGAATGCATGCAGAACATGGAAGCTGGAGAATCTAGGGATTCCAGGTGGCTGTAGTATGCTAAGTGCATCAAATGAACAGGTGGAATGCAGGCAGAACATGGAAGCCAGAGCATCTAGGGATTCCAGGTCTGTGTAGTATGCTAAGTGCATTAAATGAACTGGTGAAATGCATGCAGAACATGGAAGCTGGAGAATCTAGGGATTCCAGGTGGATGTAGTATGCTAGGTGCATGAGATGGACTGGTGGAATGCAGGCAGAACATGGAAGCCAGAGCATCTAGAGATTCCAGGTGGGTGTAGTATGCTAAGTGCATTAAATGAACTGGTGGAATGCATGCAGAACATGGAAGCTGGAGAATCTAGGGATTCCAGGTGGTTGTAGTATGCTAGGTGCATGAGATGGACTGGTGGACTGCAGGCAGAACTTGGAAGCCAGAGCATCTAAGGATTCCAGGTGGGTGTAGTATGCTAAGTGCATTAAATGAACTGGTGGAATGTATGCAGAACATGGAAGCTGGAGAATCTAAGGATTCCATGTGGGTGTAGTATGCTAGGTGCATGAGATGGACTGGTGGAATGCAGGCAGAACATGGAACCCAGAGAATCTAGGGATTACAGGTGTGTGTAAAATGGTAAGTGCATCAAATGAACAGGTGTAATGCAGGCAGGACGTGGAACCCAGAGAATCTAGGGATTACAGGTGTGTGTAAGATGCTAAGTGCATCAAATGAATAGGTGGAATGCAGGCAGAACATGGAACCCAGAGAATCTAGGGATTCCAGGTCTGTGTAGTATGCTAAGTGCATTAAATAAACTGGTGGAATGCAGGCAGGACGTGGAACCCAGAGAATCTAGGGATTCCAGTTGGGTGTAGTATGCTAGGTGCATGAGATGGACTGGTGGAATGCATGCAGAACATGGAAGCTGGAGAATCTAGGGATTCCAGGTGGGTGTCGTATGCTAAGTGCATTAAATGAACTGGTGGAATGCATGCAGAACATGGAAGCTGGAGAATCTAGGGATTCCAGGTGGGTGTAATATGCTAGGTGCATGAGATGGACTGGTGGAATGCAGGCAGAACATGGAAGCAGGAGAATCTAGGGATTCCAGGTGGGTGTCGTATGCTAAGTGCATTAAATGAACTGGTGGAATGCATGCAGAACATGGAAGCCGGAGAATCTAGGGATTCCAGGTGGGTGTAGTATGCTAGGTGCATGAGATGTACTGGTGGAATGCAGGCAGAACATCGAACCCAGAGAATCTAGGGATTACAGGTGTTTGTAAGATGCTAAGTGCATCAAATGAACAGGTGGAATGCAGGCAGGACGTGGAACCCAGAGAATCTAGGGATTCCATGTGTGTAGTATGCTAAGTGCATCAAAAGAACAGGTGGAATGCAACAGGATGTGGAACTCAGAGAATCTAG
The DNA here is from genome assembly GCF_040938575.1 of Ambystoma mexicanum. Classification (NCBI taxonomy): domain Eukaryota; kingdom Metazoa; phylum Chordata; class Amphibia; order Caudata; family Ambystomatidae; genus Ambystoma; species Ambystoma mexicanum. The sequence continues at coordinate 46,047,209 of NC_090939.1, forward strand.
GGATTCCAGGTCTGTGTAGTATGCTAAGTGCATTAAATGAACTGCTGGAATGCAGGCAGAACATGGAAGCTGGAGAATCTAGGGATTCCAGGTGGGTGTAGTATGCTAGGTGCATGAGATGGACTGGTGGAATGCAGGCAGAACATGGAACCCAGAGAATCTAGGGATTCCAGGTGGGTGTAGTATGCTAGGTGCATGAGATGGACTGGTGGAATGCAGGTCGAACATGGAACCCAGAGAATCTAGGGATTCCAGGTGGGTGTAGTATGATAAGGGCATTAAATGAACTGGTGGAATGCATGCAGAACATGGAAGCCAGAGCATCTAGAGATTCCAGGTGGGTGTAGTATGCTAAGTGCATTAAATGAACTGGTGGAATGCATGCAGAACATGGAAGCTGGAGAATCTAGGGATTCCAGGTGGTTGTAGTATGTGTAGGGGAGAACTGGTCCAGGAGACCCATCTCGCCTGCGTTTCTTCCCCAGGTGAGGGCTATGGCCCATTGGGCGTTCCCTCATGCCACCCGGGCCCAGGTGGTGGAGGGCTCACCCACTGGAAACATTGCCCACACGTATCGAGTGCCCACATGTATTGATTGCCACACAAATTTAGCTAGGCCCAGAAACCATTCTCTGCCCGGTACAGATGGTGTGAGCTCAGCACACTGTAGCGCGGCCCCCACCCTTGGAGAACATCCCTGTTGCCGCAGCACCCTGGCAGATCCGCTGCGAGCACGTTCCCACGAACAAGACGGACATGAGCTAGCGCAATACGCTAACATTGTAACAGTTCACCTCCCGCAGTGTACCATCACTATCAGCCTGACCCGGCCAGCAGGCCGAACAATGAGAAGAACAGTAAACTGGTCCTCTGATGGCAGACAGTCTTTATGTATATGTATATATTAATGTCAAGACCGCTTGCATTATTTCTTTCTTCCACATAATACAAATGCCTGTAGAATGTATTAGAATGAGAGAGTATGCTCCCGTGATATAAGCTACGGCGAGCTCGCACCATTACAGGTGGATGCTAATGATAAAGGAACGCTCCAGGGATCTGTTCGTTGCGTGTATCACTGGGCAGCCTACCTCACATGGTTTCGCGCCATAACTAAAGCTAATGCTGCTAGAGTACACGAGGAAGCGGATGCAACTATACTATGAACTCATGTAAAGAATGCGCGAGCGTGCACTCATCATGTGTGAATGTCTGAGCCCCTCATATGCTACCACCGTCACGTACAGTGGCGGGTCGTTTTCTATGTACTCCACTGATCTAAACACTACCTCATTTTCTGCGAATATATACATGCATGTGATTAAAACACTGTAGCTGTTAGAATATAACGTACAAATATGATGCGCGGGCTGGATATAATCAAGATACATCCAGCAAAGTTTGAATGCATGTTGTGAAGTGATTTTGAATAAGTATTCTAGAAAATGTTCAAATGTTTGTGATGTCTTTACCTATATTCGGCAACACACGAGGGAGATACCTTTGTGAAAGCGTACAAGGTCTCGATGTATCCCCCTCCCTCCCCCAGAAGGTTGCCAAGACATGAGAACAGAGCCCCGCTCTGCGTTGTCACGCCTCCCCCGACCCGACTGGAGCCGCTTCAAAGACTTGTAGCCCCGCTGCAGCACCCAAGGCCGCGGCCAGCCACCTGCATTATTTACAGCACAGCAGTAAACCTTAGTTTAAACTCAAGCACCCCCTCGTAAACCGCACAACCCACCAGACTGTCTTAGACTTATGGCCCTGTGCAATCAGTACACCCAACACTTTGACAACACACAGCGAAACATCCATAACCACTTCTAACAAGACAGAAAGACCTGTACCACCCGCCCCAGTCCCCGAAGCTTAGCCCCTCGACCTACGGTCCCGGTCAACAGATCACGAGTAACCAGGCCTTGATATATTATCTCCAGACCCCTCACAAGGTGCATTCCTCCTGTGTTGCATTAACCTATTGAAAGATTTACTAAAGAGAATATAACTGTAAATGACTGAATGACTGCGGTGTGCATGGCAGAGGGCAAGTAAGTCAGAAAAGGCATTCATCTCTGCCACAGGCCGCCTCGGCAGACCAACACCGCCCGGATGAACTCAAGCCGACCTGCCAGGCCCAGCCCAACCCACGAGGGTGACCAGTGACGTCCTCCAGCCAAGACCAACCACGCCACAGCAGCACCTATAGTTAGTCGTCGCCACCCAATCCCAATGAACTTGTGCCCCCTATAGTATGTAGGTTTTGATGACGTTTTTTGTAAATATATACGCCTGTCTTTGCTATTGTCAGACAGAGCGCTCTCGGAGTTTGCAGAGTTCTTTGCATGCCCAATTCTGATTGATAAACTCCCATTTACGCTCACCCGCACTCTGTCTTGGCCTTATTCCCATTTTGGGAGAGTCCTTCATTGTCTCTCATTGCGGGGAGGATCGTGCTGTTTGGGGACGCTTGCTTTCAGTGGTGACCCCGATAGCGTGATATTTATTTCTTCCTAACCTCCTTATAACCGTCCCCGTTTGGCAGGAGAATCTCCGGTCGAAAAGGGATACGCACGGTGAGCCGGCTCCGGGAGGCTGCCCGCCAACGGCGACCGGTACTCTAAGAAGTGCGCACTCGATAGAGAGGGGGTACAGGATCCCGGTTGAAAAATCCCCTTTGAGTACCGCTCGCCGGAGCCGGGGCTGACTGTTGAGCTGACGGCGACACTGCCTGGACGGACCCAGTTTCGGAGAGTATCGGTTCAAGACGGGCACGTGAGTACTGAGTGCGAGCGATCTTAAGGGGAGCGGGGAGTGAAGTGTAGGACAGGAAACGAAGAGGGGATACGCAGATCTACTAAAGATCATCTTAAAAATTTTTCCTTGCTTTTTCTTTGCATATGGCCATTAGGATTAAGAGGTGAATAAGAGATAAAAGTGACGGGAACCTAGCTCCGAAAGGGGGTGGAAGGCGGCGCCGCATAGTGCTATCTTGACTAGTACTGGGAATATATGAAGAAGTGGAGTATAAAATAAAAGTGTTCAGCAAAAGGGGACACGGAGAGTACATTAGTGACCGCTATTATTTCTTTCCTTTTCTTTAGGGTAGGGGGGAAGAATAAAGAACTGTGATTAGCACAGACTTGGGGAGACAGTAAGAGAAACAGAGTCCTATTAGAAGGAGGGGGAAACAGGTTAATATCTATATATATATGCGCATCTAGATATTCAAATAAGGCGATTAGGGACAGCCGGCTAGGGAGGAAAGGGAGGGCAGCTTGAATGGTGAATGGTGCCAAGAGGTGTGTGCACCTCGTATGTGCTAGAAGAGATTTTAGCGTTGTGAACGTGTGAGCGATTATAAGTGCATAATAGTTAAATGGTCATGATAAGTGTGGTCGGATAAAAGTTTTTTCTCTCTTCAGATAACGTCAATATAGTGGAGTGTGTGAGTACCTTTTTGGATTTCCAGTCTGACATTGTCAAACCAAAGAATGGGTTGCTCTTGTATGTGCCCCTCAAAAAGAACATAATAGACATTGTGTACGGCCAGTTTTGTATTGTGCAGTCAGGGAGGGGGAGAGCCCAAAGGGACCCAACATCGAATGTGAAGTAAAATATAAAGAATAATATTGATACTACATTCACGTTGGAGTTGCAAAAACACTAGGCACACCAGCACTAGGAGGGCACAGAGATGGGGGCTGAAACACCCTTATCACATATTTGTAAGAATCTCCCGGGATACGTGGAGCGGATTAAAAAATATCACGACCAATGGGTGACCGAGCTAAAGGGGGAGGGGTTACCTCAGATTTGGCCCGAGGGAGGGTCGTTTGATAAAAGTGTCCTGGATACAGTAGCCACATGCATTTGTCTAAAATACAAAGGAAAGCAGCTGCAAAATAGGAGGGAAATATTAGATCTTTGGAGGTTATTTGAAGAGATACCACCGCCTAAGACACCAGCACTAAATCCTGATCTCCCGTCCACCACAGACAATCCACTGCTAATACAAAGAGATGTCAAAGAAGGCTCAAGTGTCGCGCCACCAGTAGAGGTAATAAGTTTGTACCCGATAATAAAGAAGCCTGTGCCCGCAGAGGGGTACAGTGATCCCACTTACATACCTCCCCCAAGAGATACTACACCCCTCCGGCCCACGGCACCTCCGCCATACGAAAGCACGAGGGAGCGAGCCCAGGCAGGCGCACAAAGGGTAGATATAGAGAAGCTCACAGATGATTTAGAATCAAGACTGACGATAGCAAAGGATGAGCTCTCGAGGATAAAAGACATATGCGAACGAACAGCACTAGATGCAACTAGATCAGGGCGTACGTCCAGAGCGCTAGGTGAAAATAGAAAGCCCGAAGAGGGGTGGAAAAAGGGCGAGATTTTGTTCAGAATTGAGGAAGAACCAACGCGAATAATAGAAGTAGGGCCCGGAGAGGGAGATGCTGCAAGCGAAGAAAGGCGGGGGGGAATTAGAGAAGAGTTGCTGTGTGATATAAGGGACGAGGTAGAAGAAAGCGACAGGTTGAGTATGGCGATAGGAGGGGGAAGCGAAGGGGAGGAAGGTACGTGTTCATTGAGAACCCTGGATGATGAGTGGACGGGGCGACTAAGGAACAGAGTGGGAAAATTGGCATCACTGGGGACATCAACAGCTCAAACGGGTCCGGACGGAACGACAAAAGGAAGGCTACAGCTCCCGTTGATACACAGGGGAGGAGGGAGGCCTAACTATATCCCATGGGCACAGATGGATAAAGCCAATTTATTAAAGCTATTGCCCCCGTTGTCAGGAGGGGCAAGTAAGTGGATATATGCCTTTGAGAAACATACTGCCGGGGTACCCCTAGCCATAGGAGATGTAAAAAGTCTACTCGTATCAGCAGTGGGTGATCAGGCTGAAAGGGTATGGGTTAAGGCCGGTTTCCCGGGAGTAACGTTAGACTGTGACCGCCATGATGGGGCATCCTTTAACACGGTGCGTGCCAGGGTGTGGGATGCCTTACGCGAAACATTCCCAGACACACCGGACTTGCAGTCAGTGATGCAGTGTACAATGAATGACGGGGAAGAGGCTATGGATTATATTTACGGGTCCAAGAGATGTGGAGAGCAGAAACGGGCACGCCCTGGTATCAGTCGACATCTTTATTTTATTTTATTATAAAGAGAGGGCTCCCAAAGGAAGTGCAGAAGGCGCTTGACAAGATAGCAGGCATTGAAGCAAAGGGATGGCCAGAAATTCAGAGCATAATAGTACACCATTGTAAAAGAATCAAAGAGAGGGAGAAGGAGGTGGCGCAGAAAAGATTGGCAGACGAGGCGAAGTTAGTACAGTCAAAGTTAGTGAAGGTTGCAGCAGCAGTAGCCGCGCTCCCACACAGTAGAGAGGGAGATGAGGAGGAGGAGGGGCTGATAGCACTCCAAGGAAGGTTGGCAACTAATTGGGCAGGACCAGCACAGCGGCAGTGGACTGAGCAGGAGCAAGGTGGAAGTTCGCAGTGGCAAGAGTGGACCCCTCGAGGGGGACGAGGTGGGTACAGGGGCCGGAGAGGAGGCGGACAGGGGTATGGGGGAATGGGAGGAAATGGATGGCAGGGTCCCAGGGGCCCCCAAGGGAGTTGCTGGAACTGTGGACGATGGGGACATTACTCCAGGGAGTGCAGAAGTAGACAAAACAATGGGTTCCAGGAAGGGGAGAGTTATGGTCATCCACACCCGGGAAGCCCATACGGTCTCCCAATGGGACAGCAGCACCTAAGAAACCCCGGCCAGGGTACCACGGCCCAGCAACAAGGACACCAGTATAGGACACAGAACCACCCCCAAAACAATGACAGCATGCAATACACGCCAGGTAACCCTTTCGCGACAACAGCAAACGGGGCCCCAGTGCCAGCACCTTACAGTGGCATGTCGGTAGTTTCCGGAAATGTCTTTAATGAGGGAGGGGCGACGAGATACCCCGCATAGGACAGCCCACAGAGAAAACGTGCGTGTCCAGTTCTATCCACCACCTACAATGCAGCAGAGGAACCATTGGTAGGGGCGCAGATAGGAGACAAGCAGTTTATATTCATGGTTGATTCGGGAGCGGAGAAATCATGTATCAGAGAGGGCCGATTCCCATTAACTAACAGGAAGTTAGAGACGCAGGGGTTCTCTGGGGCTGTAGTTGAAGTTCCTTACACAGAAGCTTTGGATGTAACAGTGGGGGGTAAGACTGTGAAGGCACCCTTATTGTATTACGAACATTCCCCAATTAACTTGCTAGGGGGGGATCTCCTGAGTAAACTCAACATGACCATATCATTTACCGAGAGAGGGATAGTGTGTTCCACACCCGGGATATGCCCCTTGCGTGCAATGTTGGTAGTGCAAGCCTACACAACCACGCAGGAAATACGAGGACTGCCACAAAATGAGGAAATGTTTATCAAAGGGCTGAAGACTCTGGCCCTCATAATCCCCGAGCTGAGAAGCATGGACTGGAGGATCCCGGCGGAGTTCCTCTTCCGCCCCATAGTATGCCCCAACACAGCACCAGGATCAGTAGTATTGTTAGATTTGCACGCTGTGCAAGTGTCAGCAAAAAGAATAGCAGTGATCGGATTGGACGAGGAAGGGTGTGAGTGGCGCACAGTGCTATGCACAAACGCCAACATCGCCCTACGAGAAGTAACAGATGAGGATCTCTTTTCAGACTCAGAAGGGGATGGTGAAATAGTGATGGAAATAGCGATGCCCTGTGATATTTTAATACAAGCAAGGGAGACTCCCGTCCAATTGATGACAGTGGTAGGAGCACCACCGTCGTTTTTTGATGACGACATGAGGCTCGTACCAAACAACTTATGGACAACATGCCCCCATGATGTGGGACTGTTGCATGGAGTACAGCCTGTGGTAATAAAGTTAAAGCAAGGAGCAATTTTACCACGAGTTAAACAGTATCCTCTGTCTCGTGAAGCTGAAGAAGGGATAAAAGAGACAATAAATGCCCTACTAGCACAAGGGATAATAGTGCCTTCAAACTCCCCATGTAACACTTGTATTTATCCGATCAAAAAAGCAAAAGGGGGGTTCTTGGAGGATGATACAGGACTTACGCCCCCTCAATGATGTAATTCAGAAGGAGTTCCCTCTAGTCCCGAACCCCGCATCAATAATATGCAGCATCCCGAAAGAGGCATCACATTTCACAGTAGTGGATTTGAAAAACGCATTTTTTTCTATACCCCTGGCTGAAGAGAGTAGATACCTCACCGCCTTCACATTGGGGGGTAAAAGGTATGAGCATTGCAGATTACCACAGGGTTACTGTGAGAGCCCGAGCATCTTCAATCGCGTATTACATGGAGACTTAGGAAACCTATCAGTTGAGAGCACCATTATTCAGTACGTAGATGATTTACTAGTCTGCGCACGAAACGAAGAGACATGCAGAACAGATTCAATAACATTATTGACTTTGCTAGCCAACAAGGGGTACAAAGTGGACAAGGGAAAGCTACAATACTGTCTGACAGAGGTCCTGTACCTAGGACAGCTGATTTCAAGAGATGGGAAAAGAATAATACCAGACAGAGTAGAAGCCATAAGATCAGTACAAGAACCCACAACAGTAAAAGACATGCAGAAATTTTTGGGAATGTGCAATTACTGCCGAGCATGGATATTAGGTTATGCAGCATACACCAGGCCCTTATTGCAAGCACTAAAAGTGGCCCAACAGGAGAACAGGAAGGTGGAATGGACGGAAGAGATGAGTTCCTGCTTCCAAACACTAAAAGAGTTGATTTCAAGCGCCCCAGTACTCGCAAACCCTGATTATGGACGCGAGTTTTACCTATTCTCACACTGATGACAGCAGTCTTGACACAAAAAACATCCTTAGGACACAAGCCATTGGCTTACTATAGTGGCACTTTAGATGCCGTGATGCAGGGCCATTTCGCGTGCGAGCAATCACTCGCTGCAGCCGCGTTCGCGATTGAGAAAAGTGCCACAATAGTAATGGGCTGCCCTGTGACATTGTTTGTGGAACATTCATTATTTGCAATACTGGAGAGATCAAAAAGCACACTGACCACACAGCGGGCGACAGCCTACGAGATTATACTGTCCAGTGCCAACATCCATATAGTGAGAGGCAAGACAGTGAACCCCGCCACATTCATTACAGAAGCGTGCACGCTCGAAGACATGCAGAACCACGATTGCGCAACCTACACAGGAGGAAGCGGGGAGGAGACAGTGGTGTGTGAGAACGCTCTAAGCGAAGGGGAAGTGTACTTTGTGGATGGGTCCGCATCAATTGACGCGGACACGGGAGAAAAACACGTTGGCATGGCAGTGGTGAGGTTAGAAGACGGTGAGTATGAAACACTGGTACAATACCGCCTCCCATCACACTACTCCGCGCAGGCAGCAGAACTGATTGCGCTCATAGAAGCACTACATGCAGCAAAGGGTTGTGCAGTGACGATATACACAGACTCAGCTTATATGACAACGACAGTACATGGGGGCCTAGCAAGGTGGGGGCGGAGGGGCTTTAGGAGGGCAGATGGAACACCTGTACAGCATGCAGAATTGTTAAAAGAGTTAATTGAGGCCCTGCAAAACCCCACTGCAGTAGCAATAGTAAAGTGCCAAGCACATACATCCAACACAGATGTTGTGTCTTTAGGGAACGCGGCAGCGGACGCCGCCGCCAAGGAGGCTTCCTATTTTCAGAAAAATGACACAGGTGAATACATGCTTAGGGACAAAACAAACGAAGAGCCCCCAGAGGGATATAATGTCATGCCCATACCACAAATAATAGAATTGCAGGAAGAAGCCAGTGAAGAGGAAAAACTATTGCGGACAAAGCGAGGGTGCAGTAAGTCAGGAACAGACCTGCTGTGGAGGCAAAATAACTCGGGGAAGGTGGTAATGCCAATTAAGCTACTAGAGATAGCATTTCAACAGCTACACTTTCCTGCACATAACACCAGACAACACATCGCAGCAGAAATACAGGAAGAATGGTTCGTGCCCTGTCTCCAGGAGCATGTGTCCCGATTGGCAATGGAATGTACAACATGCCAAATATACAATTCAGGGATGACATTACGCACTCTCCGGGGAACAATCCCTAAACCCATTGGCCCATTCAAGGAACTACACATAGATTACGCAGACATGGGGGAAAGGTGTAATGGTGCACGGTACATGATTGTGGTCGTGTGCCCATTTTCAAGGTGGGTGGAAGCAGGACCCTGCGCGCGACCCGATGCCAAGAGCGCCGCCAAGTTCCTAGTAAGGGAAGTATTTCCGCGCTGGGGAATTTGTGACGTGATCCGCTCAGACAATGGCACCCATTTTGTGAATGAGCTTTTTAAGGAAGTGACTACATTGTTGGGAATAAAACATAAATTATGCTCAATTTATCATCCTCAAAGTAATGGCGTAGTGGAAAAAATGAACGGACTGTTGAAGGGCAGGTTATCAAAACTATGTTTTTCATTAAAAAAGAATTGGATTTACTGCCTACCGCTTGCGCTATTTGAGTTACGAAACCAGCCAAGCAAAGACCACCATTTGTCCCCGCACGAGATCGTGACTGGGAGACGGATGAACACAGCACATTCACCTCTGCGCGAACACTCAGACGCTCACAGAAGCGCCGCGATATTGGGAGATGAGTTCACAGACTATTTAAAGAAACTGACAAGGGCAGCGTGCGTGATAGCAAAGCAATTGTCCCCACCCTTCACTAGAGAAGAGGGAAACGTAACAGGCGCTGACACGGAGCCAGGGCAACAGCTACAACTAATGCCAGGCGACTGGATATATGTCAGAAGTTTTGTGCGTCGGTGGAATGCACCGCGATTCCATGGCCCATATGAAGTAATATTTTGCACGCCTACGGCGGTAAAGGCCAAGGGATTGAGGTACTGGGTGCACTTGACCGATGTACGGAAAGCATATAGCAACGTACAAGAGGAGGTAGATGGGGAGGCACAGACAACAGCAAACGCTGCAACTGAGCAGAATGACTGAATATGAACTTGCGTGTATGTGCTGGTACTGAATTTGAAGAAGTGTACAACTGATAAAGATGAAAAAAAAAAAAAAAGGGGGGAAAATTTTGTTTTACCTTTCATCTTGTTGAGTGTGAATATATGTACATATATTAAATGGAATGCCAAACTATGAGCTTGTATACACCCTTGTCTGTGAATACCCCTCCCCGTATCCCCACCCGCTTCCATTCCCCGTCACATGTATATTGGCACTGATGGTGCCAACAAAATGTTTACATGTACGCACTCAATGCACTTTTATATCTTAAAACAGGAGCTTCCATGGCATCTAACGGGCGGCCTGCAACGGATAGATTTACTAGACTTAGAGAATGGTTAACTGTGAAATGTATATATTCGTATGAGTGTGGACTGTCTGCGTGCATTATATTGTTTTTTACATTATTATTTGGTCTGGTTACATACTGGTTCATAGCGTTCATCTCTATCGAGATGAACGAGGGGGGAGGGGGCAACACAACGACTGGGACCAATACAACTGCAAGTATCAATGCAACTACAAGGGAAGGTGATTTTTTGATATGGGACGGAACTAAACTTGTGTGGGGCTACTATACTACGTCATCCAGTGTTGTAAAACAAAACAACACACTGTCCCCACCTGAGATGTCTAATTACAATGCTCACAGCTTAAACGACCGAAATCCCTCTGCCATATCCTGGTTGTATAATACCCCCACCAGCCAACCTGCCCCCACGGCCATAGAGAATCAAAGAATGAGAGAAACACATGAAATATTATATGATGACTGGGTGAAGGGGGGCGGGAATGAGAAAGGGGGGTCTAGTTTGTCCCTTGCCCAGGGAATCGGGAAGAATATGAGAAATAAGAACAATAGACGGAAGAGGGAAGCAGGGAGGAGGAAGTATGATGAGTACTATGGGCTAGGTCTAGATAAGATGGAAGACCCACGACACCCCCACCAAACAAATAAGTGGTATGCAGACATGAGTGCCACAGCTAAACAAACAACAAACGAGAGCTGTTATGTTTGCTCCCTCATCCCTCATGCATCAGGTACACCCAAAGTACTGTTACCCAAAGAGTTGCCGATTATAGATGCCCAATGTCTCCTTCATCTCACGTTGTGCAGGATTAAGAACACCTTCCAGGCACATGAAGTGACTTTTCAAATGCTGCAGAACGAGAAAACGTGCTACCCAAAACCGTCAGGGGTTGTATGTCTGAAAGAACCATTTTTTGCAATCGAAGGGACACTTTTTTCTGATAACAAGTGGAAGAACGAAGAAGTAATGTGCAAAGCCGAAGCATTGAGGGGTGTGGCACCGGAGAAATTGCAATGGATAGAAGAAACATGCACACCCGTATGGAGAGAACACATTTCAAAACTAACCTGGGTTACGCCCATCGAAAAGCCTTTCAAGTTGCAGAATGAAATAGACTATGAACTATGTTTCAAAGGAGAGGGGAGAACGTCCATGGGGACGAACAAGAAGTGCAACAAAACCCTCACTATCCCAGACCTAAGAAAAGGGACTGCGGCCCTTATGGACACGTATTGGGTATGTGGCAACCAGGCATACCTACACCTCCCCCCATCGTGGAGTGGCAGCTGCTCAATGGCCACTCTGCACTCAGCTCTAATGGTGATACCCGAAAGCCACATTGATGGGAGCAAAAGAACACAGGAATGCACACAACAGAGTGTGGCCCAACCAACTGCAGAACCACAAATGTATGTCCTGTCTTCTGGGAGCAAGGGAGAGGTGCTGACCCGCAACAGACGAGCATCAAACTATATATCAAAGGCATCATCAGAACTATTGGCCCAGATCCCAGACAAATATCGATTATTCAGCTCAGCAGAAACATTTTTTGCCTCGATCGTATCAAGTGTCCAAGCAAGGGCTAACGCAAAATGGCTCCAGATAACCCGCTGGGAATTAATTCAGCTGGCGAACGACACTGAAGAAGGTTTTAACATAATAAAGGTCGAACTAAGAGCTTTGCGACTGATGACCATGCAAAACAGGTATGTCCTGGACCTGTTGACGGCGATGGACGGCGGTGTTTGCCGAAAAATAGGAAGTGCCTGCTGCACTTTCGTACCTTCTGAAGACGCAGAGAACGGCTCCCTGTCCCATGTGATCGAAGCAGTCCACAACCTAGGAGAAAAAATGAAGATGGAAGGCGGAGCGGAAGATAGTACATGGTTCGATAACCTCTTCTCCTGGGTCCCCTCATGGCTTGGAACAACGATGAAATTTTTGATGCCAGCTGTGGTGTTCCTCCTTTTGATTTTCTGCCTATGCCAGGTGGGTCTTCGAGTCTGTGCCAGCGCAGTACCAAATGGTGCAATGATGATGGTGACAATGGGCAACTCACACGGTACAATAAAAACGATGCAAGAAGCACAAGGTACCTAGGTACCAACTGGTGCCCATGTATCACGACAAGGATATTGTAGATAAGCTTTGGCACACCACCATCAAAGAGCCCCGCATACTAGAATGGTACGAGGAAGTGTGGGTAGATTTGGAAGGAGATGGTGGATGCATATATCTTACGTGTACCCCAGATGAATACGCCAGGAGAGGTGAGAGTTTAAGGGGGGTGTGCAGAGCATGGATGCCTATCAAAGGAACTCCTGCTTGGGATGAGGCGGTGATGGACGAAGCAGAATGTAGGAGGATAGAGGAGTTAAAGAATTCGTTACTTAAGTAACGAAAGGGGGGAAATGTAGGGGAGAACTGGTCCAGGAGACCCCTCTCGCCTGCGTTTCTTCCCCAGGTGAGGGCTATGGCCCATTGGGCGTTCCCTCATGCCACCCGGGCCCAGGTGGTGGAGGGCTCACCCACTGGAAACATTGCCCACACGTATCGAGTGCCCACATGTATTGATTGCCACACAAATTTAGCTAGGCCCAGAAACCATTCTCTGCCCGGTACAGATGGTGTGAGCTCAGCACACTGTAGCGCGGCCCCCACCCTTGGAGAACATCCCTGTTGCCGCAGCACCCTGGCAGATCCGCTGCGAGCACGTTCCCACGAACAAGACGGACATGAGCTAGCGCAATACGCTAACATTGTAACAGTTCACCTCCCGCAGTGTACCATCACTATCAGCCTGACCCGGCCAGCAGGCCGAACAATGAGAAGAACAGTAAACTGGTCCTCTGATGGCAGACAGTCTTTATGTATATGTATATATTAATGTCAAGACCGCTTGCATTATTTCTTTCTTCCACATAATACAAATGCCTGTAGAATGTATTAGAATGAGAGAGTATGCTCCCGTGATATAAGCTACGGCGAGCTCGTACCATTACAGGTGGATGCTAATGATAAAGGAACGCTCCAGGGATCTGTTCGTTGCGTGTATCACTGGGCAGCCTACCTCACATGGTTTCGCGCCATAACTAAAGCTAATGCTGCTAGAGTACACGAGGAAGCGGATGCAACTATACTATGAACTCATGTAAAGAATGCGCGAGCGTGCACTCATCATGTGTGAATGTCTGAGCCCCTCATATGCTACCACCGTCACGTACAGTGGCGGGTCGTTTTCTATGTACTCCACTGATCTAAACACTACCTCATTTTCTGCGAATATATACATGCATGTGATTAAAACACTGTAGCTGTTAGAATATAACGTACAAATATGATGCGCGGGCTGGATATAATCAAGATACATCCAGCAAAGTTTGAATGCATGTTGTGAAGTGATTTTGAATAAGTATTCTAGAAAATGTTCAAATGTTTGTGATGTCTTTACCTATATTCGGCAACACACGAGGGAGATACCTTTGTGAAAGCGTACAAGGTCTCGATGTATCCCCCTCCCTCCCCCAGAAGGTTGCCAAGACATGAGAACAGAGCCCCGCTCTGCCTTGTCACGCCTCCCCCGACCCGACTGGAGCCGCTTCAAAGACTTGTAGCCCCGCTGCAGCACCCAAGGCCGCGGCCAGCCACCTGCATTATTTACAGCACAGCAGTAAACCTTAGTTTAAACTCAAGCACCCCCTCGTAAACCCCACAACCCACCAGACTGTCTTAGACTTATGGCCCTGTGCAATCAGGACACCCAACACTTTGACAACACACAGCGAAACATCCATAACCACTTCTAACAAGACAGAAAGACCTGTACCACCCGCCCCAGTCCCCGAAGCTTAGCCCCTCGACCTACGGTCCCGGTGAACAGATCACGAGTAACCAGGCCTTGATATATTATCTCCAGACCCCTCACAAGGTGCATTCCTCCTGTGTTGCATTAACCTATTGAAAGATTTACTAAAGAGAATATAACTGTAAATGACTGAATGACTGCGGTGTGCATGGCAGAGGGCAAGTAAGTCAGAAAAGGCATTCATCTCTGCCACAGGCCGCCTCGGCAGACCAACACCGCCCGGATGAACTCAAGCCGACCTGCCAGGCCCAGCCCAACCCACGAGGGTGACCAGTGACGTCCTCCAGCCAAGACCAACCACATCGCAGCAGCGCCTATAGCTAGTCATCGCCACCCAATCCCATTGAACTTGTGCCCCTTATAGTATGTAGGTTCTGATGACGTGTTTTGTAAATATATACGCCTGTCTTTGCTATTGTCAGACAGAGCGCTCTCGGAGTCTGCAGAGTTTTTTGCATGCCCTATTCTGATTGATAAACTCCCATTTACGCTCACCCGCACTTTGTCTTGGCCTTATTCCCATTTTGGGAGAGTCCTTCATTGTCTCTCATTGCGGGGAGGATTGTGCTGTTTGGGGACGCTTGCTTTCATATGCTAGGTGCATGAGATGGACTGGTGGAATGCAGGCAGAACATGGAACCCAGAGAATCTAGGGATTCCAGGTGGGTGTAGTATGCTCAGTACATTAAATGAACTGGTGGAATGTGTGCAGAACATGGAAGCTGGAGAATCTAGGGATTCCAGGTGGGTGTAGTATGCTAAGTGCATTAAATGAACTGGTGCAATGCATGCAGAACATGGAAGCTGGAGAATCTAGGGATTCCAGGTGGGTGTAGTATGCTAGGTGCATGAGATGGACTGGTGGAATGCAGACAGAACATGGAACCCAGAGAATCTAGGGATTACAGGTGTGTGTAAAATGGTAAGTGCATCAAATGAACAGGTGTAATGCAGGCAGGACGTGGAACCCAGAGAATCTAGGGATTACAGGTGTGTGTAAGATGCTAAGTGCATCAAATGAATAGGTGGAATGCAGGCAGAACATGGAACCCAGAGAATCTAGGGATTCCAGGTCTGTGTAGTATGCTAAGTGCATTAAATGAACTGGTGGAATGCAGGCAGGACGTGGAACCCAGAGAATCTAGGGATTCCAGTTGGGTGTAGTATGCTAGGTGCATGAGATGGACTGGTGGAATGCATGCAGAACATGGAAGCTGGAGAATCTAGGGATTTCAGGTGGGTGTCGTATGCTAAGTGCATTAAATGAACTGGTGGAATGCATGCAGAACATGGAAGCTGGAGAATCTAGGGATTCCAGGTGGGTGTAGTATGCTAGGTGCATGAGATGGACTGGTGGAATGCAGGCAGAACATGGAAGCCGGAGAATCTAGGGATTCCAGGTGGGTGTAGTATACTAGGTGCATGAGATGGACTGGTGGAATGCAGGCAGAACATCGAACCCAGAGAATCTAGGGATTACAGGTGTTTGTAAGATGCTAAGTGCATCAAATGAACTGGTGGAATGCAGGCAGAACATCGAACCCAGAGAATCTAGGGATTCCATGTGTGTAGTATGCTAAGTGCATCAAAAGAACAGGTGGAATGCAACAGGATGTGGAACTCAGAGAATCTAGGGATTCCAGGTCTGTGTAGTATGCTAAGTGCATTAAATGAACTGCTGGAATGCAGGCAGAACATGGAAGCTGGAGAATCTAGGGATTCCAGGTGGGTGTAGTATGCTAGGTGCATGAGATGGACTGGTGGAATGCAGGCAGAACATGGAACCCAGAGAATCTAGGGATTCCAGGTGGGTGTAGTATGCTAGGTGCATGAGATGGACTGGTGGAATGCAGGCAGAACATGGAACCCAGAGAATCTAGGGATTCCAGGTGGGTGTAGTATGATAAGTGCATTAAATGAACTGGTGGAATGCATGCAGAACATGGAAGCCGGAGAATCTAGGGATTCCAGGTGGGTGTAGTATGCTCAGTGCATTAAATGAACTGGTGGAATGCATGCAGAACATGGAAGCCGGAGAATCTAGGGATTCCAGGTGGGTGTAGTATTCTAAGTGCATGAGATGGACTGGTGGAATGCAGGCAGAACATGGAACCCAGAGAATCTAGGGATTCCAGGTCTGTGTAAGATGCTAAGTGCATTAAATGAACAGTTGGAATGCAGGCAGAACATCGAAGCTGGAGAATCTAGGGATTCCAGGTCTGTGTAAGATGCTAAGTGCATTAAATGAACAGGTCGAATGCAGGCAGGATGTGGAACCCGGAGAATCTAGGGATTCCATGTGCTTAGTATGCTAAGTGCATCAAATGAACAGGTCGAATGCAGGCAGGAAGTGGAACCCGGAGAATCTAGGGATTCCATGTGTGTAGTATGCTAAGTGCTTCAAATGAACAGGTGGAATGCAGGCAGGATGTGGAACCCGGAGAATGTAGGGATTCCAGGTCTGTGTAGTATGCTAAGTGCATTAAATGAACTGCTGGAATGTAGGCAGTACGTGGAACCAAGAACCTGCTAAGTGCATCAAATTAACTGATGGAATGCATGCAGAACGTGGAACCCAGAGAATAAATTAAGCAGATTTTATAGAGGCCCACAGAGGACATTCTTCTTCATGATAAAGGAACATTAGCACCGCGACTGGTGAACAAATTGGTTCCAGAAAGCAGCTAGTTGATCGAGGACGAATGCTGAAAAAGACAACAGCTTCCAGATGCAATCTAAAAAAATACAGTGTCATTAAAAAGTGTTTTTCCTTCCTTAGCATCATATGATCGAGATGGGGAATCAATGCAGCAATTTTGTGTTGCCCCAAGAGGACAGGCGTAAATACTGTCCCAGAAGCAGATGCTGCAGTCTTACTTATCACTGCATCCTCTACACATGTATTATATTCATCCTTATATTGCTTTCACTGACAGTTAGAACTGCTTTCTATATAGGAGCACAAGATGCAAAAATTCCTGTATATGTTTCTGAGCAGAAGGAAAGTGTGAGCGTGGCAACTACAAAGCAGCCTGGGCCATATATAGTCATTCCTGTCCCTAGAAAAAATGGGCAGATACCTGAGCTTGAAAAGGATGTTATTAGTAATACATCACACACTGCACTTGCTTCAAGCACTACGCCGGAGACAGGGTCGGCGGAACAGGCAAAATAAGGGGTTGACAAAGGTTGGGCCCACACAGATAATGCATGCAGATACACCTGATCCAGTAACAAGAAGCCGAAGCACAAGTCCCACAGAAAGATTACGTGCAGAGATGATAGCAGAACCTATATGGCCGTTCTCAGCCATTGCCAGAAGAAGGCAGAGGGATAAAGAAAGACCTGCTGAACTTTCTTCAACACAGGGAACCCGGATGGATGTTCCTGCAGACAAACCAGCCAGAAGAAGTTATATGGATGCATTCAGGGATGTGGTTATAGAAAACAACATGAAGACTGTAAGAATTAAAAGAAGCACCCAAGAAGACAATTATGAACTGAATGATTATCTAGACAGCACAGCACACCTGGGAAATAACATATGGTACCAACACGTGAAAGAAGTTAGAAGAAGGACGTCAGATGAAGAATGCTCTGTATGTGCACTCTTGCCATACAGCATGGGGAAGTCCAAGATCTTCATTGATATTGAAATAAATGTTCAATCAGCACATTGTCTTTTGCACATAGCACTTTGCAAAAGCAGAGGTCAATTTAGGGGAAGTGATGCTTCTCTCAAATGGGCAACTGAAAAGACAGATCCAGATGAGGATGACTATATACAAGATATAAAGACAAGAAACAGAGCCAATTCAAGAAATCATGTGATCAGATGTGAGAAGCCTGGAATAAAAGGAGCTGGAATCAGATGGGAGGTGAATAAGAAATTGGAGGTCACAGGAAAGTCTGCAGAAGAAGCTCATAAATGGAAGGACAGAGGTCAAATGCACATCTGGGGAACAGCACTGTCACCCGACGGATGGTACCATTGGAAAGCTCTAAATTATGCTTCAGGAACAATGGTACAAGAAGAATGGGGGAAAATCAGAACTGTGGACGAATCTTTGATGTACCAGGGATGGTGCATGGAACAGCAGTGTTCATGGATCACTATTGGGCTTGTGGATCAAAAGCCTACTTCAGACTGCCTAACGATTGGGGAGGAATTTGCACATTGGTGAATGTCCATGTCCCTACATTGGTGATTCCTAAAGGTGACCTGAACATTGACAGTTTTCCAAAAGCAGATGCTCATCTAAGAAAGAAGAGATCTGTAGAATTGATAAATCGAACAAAGAGAGAGAACTACTTCTATACCAAATCAATAGAAGCCTTTGATGCCATCCCGTATGAATACAGGCTGTTCAGCCAGACCTCATCAGTGTTCACCATGATCTTTATGCCAAGAATATCCAGGTTGGAGCAAATACCAAGTGGCTTCAAATTACCAGATGGGAATTGCTGCAGACAATGAACACAACTATAAAAGGTGTCAATGCAATCAGAGAAGAACTGAGAGCTGTAAGACTAATGGCTCTCCAAAATAGATACGTCCTGGTCATGATCACAGCCATGGATGGAGGTGTTTGTGCCAAAATTGGAGAATCATGTTGGACATTTATACCTTCTCACTATGAGAACAAAACCTTGACAGAGGCCATAGACTATAGGCTGACGAAACTCCATGGCCAGATTTTAGAAGAGGTAGAAGATATTGCTGATGACAGATGGATTGGATCACTCCTCTCGTGGGTTCCACAATGGAAGGCAGATATGTTCACATTTCTTGGAGTTTTGCTATTATTAGTGATGCTTGGATTCTGTGTGATCAAGATAATAATCTCACAATGCAAGAAGACAGCCAAGAAAGCCAAAGGGATGAAAATTATGATTGATGTTGAACCAGGATGGAAGCCTAAAGACCTGACTGATGAAGAATTCAGAGATTTTGTGAAGGCCAGTATTCAAGCACCTGAGGGAACAAAGTTCCTGTACCCAAAGGACCATAACAAGTATGTAGGAAGATGGATCTATTGCAGTCCAAGTGGACAGTGCATGCTCATGTTGTGGAACAAGGATGAGCATGTGAACTCAGCTGGCTGCTTGAAGGAAGTCATAAAAATATGGATCCCTAAGAGGCATTTCTTCAGACAAGGATGTCTAGGTATAGAAGATGATGAGAGAGTGGTCGATAAATCACCCACAGTGTAGAGGAGGAGCCAAGTACCCCCACTCCACCTGCCCCGCCTGCATTACCTGAAACGTATGAACCAAAATATGTGACGTATACTGAACAAGTAAACCAGCAAAGAGAAGAGAGAGGTATCTGTGCAGCACCCATAAGAATACCTATACCTAAGAGAATATGGGAGGTGAAGTACCCATTGAGGAAACCATACTTGCATCCAAGACAATATTATGGCCATTTGAACGAGATTCCTGATGAAGCAAAGAAACTGAAAGACCAGGATGAATGGTGACGTCATACAAAGCTAAATCGACTCCATATAGAAAGATAACCGGCCCAGAGAGGCAGACGATTTATGAAAAACGAAGAAATACCAAGGAGAAGTGACATCTTGGGATTAAGATAAAGAAACATATGCCACAAACATGTTGAAGATACTTAGTTTAAACGTGTACAGATGCAATGAAACGGAAGCAGCAAAGCAATCATGAAGCTAGCCAAATGCTTTTAAATAAGTTAGACCATGGCAAGCGCCAACATATACAAATATACCCCATAGATTCATATGGATTAAATAAAGAATGAATGTTTCCACTACATATAAAGCAGTCTTGAGCAACAAGGAAGGCCTCAATTCATTGTTGCAGTTACAAAAGCAATTGAATTTCAGCTAAGAATTGGATGAGCCAAAGAGCCAAGGTCCTATCAGAACTGGAATTGGCTGACATTGGATACAATTAAACATGAAAGAACAGAAACTCCTGTTCATGAAGGTCAAGCAGAGCAAAGGACGTCAGAGGACTATTGAAGAATAAAATCAAATACACGGAAAGGCTCAATTCGTGGTGTCCAGTCACGTGATGGAAGAAAGTTAGACGGATGAGAAGATCACGCCTACGCACGGAAGCCAGAGAGTACCCATGCTCCTTAAAAAGTTCCAGAGAACAGTACAGACTCAAGGCCAACTTCAAAGTGCTAATTGACACTGAACCATTGAGGTGATGATGGATTGTATTTTGAATTGGTGGGAAGCTGGTATCAAGACAAGTTTTAGCAAGGGTGGAGTGAATCGTGGCGGGACTCCCTTTCTTCTGCGCACCTCCTCTTTTCTTATATCCGAATTTGACCAGCAGCCTGGATCCTGGTTTGTCAAGGAAGCAACTCTGGGGTTCCCATTTATTTGTAAGAATTGTGGGGATGACAAACTCTGGATCAGTTGGGCGCTGGTAGGGTGTGGTGGTCCAATGGTCGCTGTTGTGCGATTTGATCAATTATATGGTCCAGTCAGGTCATAGTCATTAATTTGTTTATTTTTGGTTAGTTAGCACCAAAGAAAACATCATTGTAGAAATTAATGACAAGTTTTTGACATGGTAACTCTCTACACAGCCGACGCGCATTTCAACCTAAGTCATTTTCAAGGCTGTGATTTGGTGATGTTGTGATGTGCACCGTGAAGTGACATAGTGATACCCATTGTTATTTATACCATACATATTGCCATTCAATAAGCATGTATTTATTAAATAGTTTCAGTAACGAGGAATGGAAGCACATTTGTGTCAACAGATTGGTAATTAACAAAACCCGTGATCGTGAGTGGTGGTGACGGGATGAATAACAGGGTAGACCATATAATTGATCAAATCGCACAACAGCAACCATTGGACCACCACACCCTACCAGCGCCCAACTGATCCAGAGTTTGTCATCCCCACAATTGGTATCAAGACAAGCTCACCCGCACCTGGTTTGTTCGGTCTGCGTGCTGCTCACGTAGGTGGAAAGTTACTGACGGGGGTTAGAAGCCAACCAATTGCAGGGGACCACGTAGTTGGGGGTCCTATAGTTTGTGTAGCCAATGGGATGTCGTACATTTGGGGACGTTCCTAGGGGCCATTTTGAAGGGAGGGCTTAGTTGCCCCACCTGATGTTAAATATCCAATACTTTCTGTCTGTTACTCCATACAGATATAACACCTATATTTAGTCATTCACTCAGAACCAATCCCGCTTCCCGATAGGTTTTAGAAGTTTTGCCACGTAGCATGACGTTGGTAATGACGCTGGTCAACACGTCAGCTATGACCCATTATGGGTTTAAGAACCCAGCTTTTTTATGAAATGAGTGAGAGTTAGAGTATCGAGCGATTGCTGATGTTCGTTGTGCTCCCTGTTTTAAATACTTGCATTAAAACAGACAAACTTTTGCCAAGCTATTTGTGTCGTCTGAATTATTGATGTTTGATTAAAATTGGCATCCCCATCTATCTCCAGGGTATTGCTACTCATCTTAAAGGGCTGGAAGCCTCCAGTTCAAGCAGTTGGTGTGTGTGTGCCCGTACTGTTATTGCCTTAACTAGTCTGCAGTGCATGTATGTCGCTGCACAATAGATATCTTGTCCAGAAACGTTCATTCACCAAATGCCTGGGGTAAAGGAAGCAACATCACACATAGGATGATGTCACGGCAAGGGATGCTATATGACTTATGGCCGAGTGATCTCACAGGAAGTGACATAACATATATAAACAAAACACATCTATGCTTAAGAGGAATAAAATAACAGAGTTGCTAAAGAAGGCCAATGACTATTTTAGTTGCCAACCACATTTTATCTACAGGGCTGAATTGATTTGCCACAGGGGGTGCCATTACAAGACAGACGCGCACCCAGCACAATCAACATAGGCTAAGGGGCACCTTCTTCATATCCCAGTACATCCCCGGGGGCCAATTACTGCCATCCTATGCCAGTTACATCATGCTGTGCCTGGGGAAGTCATTCCCAGGGGCAAATTACTGCCACCCTATGCCAGTTACAGCATGCTGTGCCTGGGGAAGTCATTCTCATTACTGCTATCCCATGCCAGTTACAGCATGCTGTGCCTGGGGAAGTCCTTCCCAGGGGCCAATTACTGCCATCCTATGCCAGTTACAGCATGCTGTGCATGGGGAAGTCATTCCCAGGGGCCAATTACTGCTATCCTATGCCAGTTACAGCATGCTGTGCGTGGGGAAGTCATTCCCAGGGGCCAATTACTGCCATCCTATGCCAATTACAGCATGCTGTGCCTGGGGAAGTCATTCGGTACACACCTGGTAACACGAAAGGTCTGCATGATTTAGAGTCATACACACTCTTCGGTTATTCCCTATTGTTGACTCTGATGGGATAAGGATATACCTGATAAGAACAGAAAGAGAGAATGAACGCGCACCGTGTGCTGCAGCGCGCGCTGTGCCGCGCAGACCTCGGTAGCACAGGGGGACCACGGAATGCCACGCAATCA
The DNA here is from genome assembly GCF_040938575.1 of Ambystoma mexicanum. Lineage (NCBI taxonomy): Eukaryota > Metazoa > Chordata > Amphibia > Caudata > Ambystomatidae > Ambystoma > Ambystoma mexicanum. The sequence goes on from NC_090939.1 coordinate 46,069,953, forward strand.
TCCTACAGCAAATAAAAACGTCCAAAATGCCACCAGGCACTAAAAGAGGCTTATAAAACCTTCACAACGCTCAATTCAGGCAAGTCTATACAGTAATTAACCAATACCGGAGACACACTAATATTGTAATAATGAGAATAATTAGAAGCACACAAGAGAATAACAAACCATATTTGAGCATTCAAACACGAATAGGGACTACATTATGAGAGTAACACCACCCCAGTCTATCTACTATGCAAAGCACAACAAGGGGTCAGTAGGAGAGAGGTGCCCCCTGCAGTCAGGCGTGCCAGATCCGGCCCCCTTGATAGAAGGGAAGGGCCTTGGAAGCCAAGGCCAGGTGAGGAATGATGAATGGAACAGAATAAGGAATCTTGGACCTGGCACCAAAAGACCAGGGTGGTAGTTGTCAGCCTGGAGACCCTGGAATGAGCACGTTACCAGGGTGGTAGAGAAGTACTTGCCTAACCTTGAGGGTATTGGAGCCCTCAAGCCAGAGACGATCCTCCATTGACCTCATGGGAAACACGGCAAGACCTGTCCAGTGGCAGGAGTGTGTCAAAACTTCAGCTATCTGAAAAGCATCACAGGGGGGAAAATACTCATCTCTGCGACTGTGAAGCCTGAAATCCAAGAACCAGGAGGGGTGTGTTGGGTTCCTGAGATCTAGAAGGGACCTGGTGTGAACCCTGAGAAAGCCGTAGAAATCCATGGTCCAGGAGGGCCATGTTGTAAAGCTTGGCAAAGCCCAGGCCCAGGAGTGACCTGTTGCCAAGCTTGAAAGCAAGGTTCAGGAGGGACCTGCCGAAATGCCTGGAAATATGGTCCAAGAGAGACCTATTGTGAGACATGATAGTGAGGCCCAAGAGGAGTCTGGAATTATGCCTGAGGCCAAGGCCTAGAAAGGACTAGTTGTAATGTCCGAAGACATCCGCTCAGGGCGTCACCTGCCTGAGATACTCAGGTCCATACCTCAAGATCCAGAAGTGACCTGTTGTGAATCCTGAGAGAGCCATGGTCCAGCAGGACTCTGTTCTGAATCCTGAGAGAGCCAAGGTCCAGCAGGACTCTGTTCTGAATCCAGAGAGAGCCAAGGTCCAGCAGGACTCTGTTGTGAATCCTGAGAGAGCCTAGGTCCAGCAGGACTCTGTTCTGAATCTGGAGAGAGCCAAGGTCCAGCAGGACTCTGTTCTGAATCCTGAGAAAACCAATGCCCAGCAGGACTCTGTTGTGAATCCTGAGAGAGAATAGGTTCAGCAGGACTCTGTTGTGAATCCTGAGAGAGCCTAGGTCCGGCAGGACTCTGTTCTGAATCCTGAGAGAGCCAAGGTCCAGCAGGACTCTGTTCTGAATCCTGAGACAGCCAAGGTCCAGAAGAACGCTGTTGTGAATCCTGAGAGAGCCAAGGTCCAGCAGGACTCTGTTCTGAATCCTGAGAGAGCCAAGGTCAAGCAGGACTCTGTAATGAATCCCGAGAGAGCATAGGTCCAGCAGGACTCTGTTCTGAATCCTGAGAGAGCCAATGCCCAGCAGCACTCTGTTGTGAATCCTGAGAGAGCCAAGGTCCAGCAGGACTCTGTTCTGAATCCTGAGAGAGCCAAGGTCCATCAGCACTCTGTTGTGACTCCTGAGAGAGCCAACGTCCAGCAGGACTCTGTTCTGAATCCTGGGAGAGCCAAGGTCCAGCAGGACTCTGTTCTGAATCCTGAGAGAGCCAAGGTCCAGCAGGACTCTGTTGTGAATCCTGAGAGAGCCAAGGTCCAGTAGGACTCTGTTCTGAATCCTGAGAGATCCAAGGTTCAGCAGGACTCTGTTCTGAATCCTATGAAATCCAAAAGATTAAGAAGAGCCTGGAACCAAAACTCTCAAGCCCCGTGAGAGGACTTGGGATGCCAGGTGAAACCAGAGAAGCCTAGGAGGGAGGCCAGATCGTGAGCAACTGTACAAAAGCCTTCACAGAAGATCACTCATATTTTGTTGTCAAGAATAAGGGTGGGTTTTTTAGGAATAGGTTGTGGTGTTTGCTTCGAGACACACTTTGGAACATTTCATTTATTAGCTAAAGTTTGCCTGGAGGCTGAAGACTTATAAAGCTCTCTAGGAGACAGTAAGGGAGGTTTCGGCACATTGGCTTGATGCAAAGGTATCCATTGCCGGCAGTCAAGGGGTGGGAGTCTGCCCTGTCACCCTTTCTTCTTCTTGTACAAAGAGCGGACAATGAGTACATACTTTATGCATTTCTATGAGCACTGAGTGCAGCTAGTTCAGGACAGCACCACAGACAGGATTACTGTTCTGACATGGTTGAGCCGTGAGAAGCCGCCATTAGTTGGGATTCATTTTATAAGACCAGAAGGCTTTGCATCTGTGACGCAAACTACTGCTCAGAACATAGCCATTCCCCGTGATTGGTGACACGCCACATATGAGACACCTGTCTGATACTGCACTGGTCACCTGACTACCCTCTGATTTCGAGCCCAGGTCCCTACCCGCCAAGTTGCACACCCGCACTGCCTCCTGGCAACCCTTGCACTTGGGCCTGTATCTGTAACCCTACAGTCCCCCTACCTGCACTTTTGGACAGCTGCTGTCTGCACTTGCACCTGATAACTGCTGGCTGCACTTCTTGTTATTATTTTGATCTCATGTACATTACTGCCCCTGCCTGTATGTTTCTGGTTGTTGCTGAGTTGACATCACCTCTTCACATAGCAGCTCTCGTTTGTGGCTTGTTTTGCTGTTGCACTCATGTCTGAATACCATTTATTTGACTGGTCTGGGTGGCGGGGGTCTTCCATTTCATCTAATCCCAGGCCATGGTAAACATTGTATCTTTTCCCCCTTTCCCCCCTTTTCCGTCTCCTTCTCCCCCCTTCCCTATCATCTATTACTATACTATCAAGTTCTTCTCGATCTACAAAATGCACATGGAGTTGTCAGTACTTTGGCCTGATCCCCTGCCTACAAATCGTCATGGGGTTCTCAGTGCTTTGGCCTGCTCCCTGCCTACAAATCCTCATGGGGTTCTCGGTGCTTTGGCCTGCTCCCTGCCTACAAATCCTCATGGGGTTCTCAGTACTTTGGCCTGATCCCCTGCCTACAAATCCTCATGGGGTTCTCGGTGCTTTGGCCTGCTCCCTGCCTACAAAACCTCATGGGGTTCTCGGTGCTTTGGCCTGCTCCCTGCCTACAAATCCTCATGGGGTTCTCGGTGCTTTGGCCTGCTCCCTGCCTACAAATCCTCATGGGGTTCTCAGTGCTTTGGCCTGCTCCCTGCCTACAAATCCTCATGGGGTTCTCAGTGCTTTGGCCCGCTCCCTGCCTACAAATCCTCATGGGGTTCTTAGGGCTTTGGCCTGCTCCCTGCCTACAAATCCTCATGGGGTTCTCAGGGCTTTGGCCTGCTCCCTGCCTACAAATCCTCATGGGGTTCTCAGTGCTTTGGCCTGCTCCCTGCCTACAAATCCTCATGGGGTTCTTAGTGCTTTGGCCCGCTCCCTGCCTACAAATCCTCATGGGGTTCTCAGTGCTTTGGCCCGCTCCCTGCCTACAAATCCTCATGGGGTTCTCAGTGCTTTGGCCCGCTCCCTGCCTACAAATCCTCATGGGGTTCTCAGTGCTTTGGCCTGCTCCTCTGCCTACAAATCTTCATGGGGTTCTCAGTGCTTTGGCCTGCTCCTCTGCCTACAACTCCTCATGGGGTTCTCAGTGTTACAAATCCTCATGGGGTTCTCAGTGCTTTGGCCTGCTCCTCTGCCTACAAATCCTCATGTGGTTCCCAGTGCTTTGGCCTGCTCCTCTGCCTACAACTCCTCATGGGGTTCTCAGTGTTACAAATCCTCATGGGGTTCTCAGTGCTTTGGCCTGCTCCCTGCCTACAAATCCTCATGGGGTTCTCAGTGCTTTGGCCTGCTCCCTGCCTACAAATCGTCATGGGGTTCTCAGTGCTTTGGCCTGCTCCTCTGCCTACAAATCCTCATGGGGTTCTCAGTGCTTTGGCCTGCTCCCTGCTTACTAAGTGCACTTGGGGTTCAGAGAGCAAAGATCTTCTCACAAGCCTACAAAATGCATATGTGGCTCACAGTGCTTTGGCCTTCTCCTTCATCTACTAAATACATGTTTGTGCCTCAGTGCCTTGCCTAATCCTCTGTGTGTCAAATGTAATAGGCGTTCTCACCGATTTGTCCTTCTATTCTGCCTAGTAAATGCATATTAGATTCTCAGTGCTTTGGCTTTCTCCTCTCTGCCCACAAAATGAATGTGGGGATCTCAGTGCATTGCCCCTCTTTGGATACCAATGGCATGTGGGATACTCTGTGGTGCTTTAGACTTCTCCTCTGCCTACTGAATGCATAAAAGGTTCTCAGTGCTCTGACCTCCTTCTTGACCTACCAAATGCATGTTGTGTTCTCAGTGCTTTCATCTTCTCGTCTGCCTAATAAAAGCATGTGAGGTTCTGAGGGCTTTGGACTCCTTCTCCATCTACTAAATGCAATTGGGACTCCCAGTGCTTTGCCCTTCTTCTCACCCTACTGCATCCATGTGGAATTCTCAGTGCTTTGGCCATCTCCTAAACTTACAAAGTACAAGTGTGTCTAACACGGCTTTGCTCCTGTTTTCTGACTACAAAATGCATGTGGAGTACTCTGTGCTTTTGCTATCTCCTCAAACTGCAAAATGCAATCCCTGTCCTTCTCAGCTGCCCACTAAATGCACATGGGTTCTCATTGCTTTGGCCTTCTCCTCTGTCTTCTAAATACAAGTGGATTTGTTTGTGCTTTGGCCTTTTTCTCGGCCTGCAAAATACAAGTCTGCCTGACACTAGATTAGACTTCTCTTTCATACTACATGCACGTTGGGTTCTGAGTGCTTTGGTCTTCCCCTTTGCCTACAAAATACAAGTGGCGTTATTAGTGTGTTGACCTTCTCCTGTGCCTCCGATTGCATATGGGAGTGTTAGTGTTTTTGCATTCTCCTCTGCATATAAAATGCATGTGGGATTTGCAGTGCTCTGGTCTTCTCCTCTGCATACTAAATGCCCATGTGCCTATCAATACGTTGGCCTTCTTCTCCACCTACTGAAAATACGCAGGGTTCTCATTTCTACAGCTTTCTCCTCAGCCTTCTAAACACACAGGGCTTCTCCTCGCTTTTACCTTCTTCTCTACCTAACCTCTTTGTGCTTTGGCCCCCTCCTCCACTTATGTAGGGTTCTCAGTGATTTGGCCTCCCGCATACCAAATTTACTTGATGTTTTCAGTGCTTTGGCCTTCTCCTCTGCCTACTAAAATGCACTTACGGTTCCCAGGGCTTTGGGCTTTTTCTGTGTTTGAGAAATGCACCTAGGTTTCTCAGCACGTTGAACTTTTCCTCTGCAACAAAATGCAAGTATTATTAAGGCTGCTTCTTCTTTTCCCCCAAAATGCATGTGTGTTCGCAGTGCTTTGGTCGTCTGCTCTGTCTACTAAATGCAGGTGGGCTCCTCATTGATTTGGCCTTCGCCCCACCTGTTAAATGCACCTGGTGTTCTCAGTGCTTTGGCTTTCCTATTGGCCTACTGTATAGACCTGTAGTTCTCAGTGTTTTTGCCTTTTCTTGTGCTCGCTGGATGCACTACGACGTTCCCAGTCCCTTGGCTTTCTTCTCGGCATACAACGTGCACCTGGAGTTTTCAGTGCTTTAGCTTTCTCCTCTGCCTCAAAAACGCAAGTGTGCCTAATACTGCTCTAGCCTTTGCCTTCTGCTACCAAACACATATGACATTCTCATTGCTTTGACCCTCTCCTCCTCCTACAAAGCTCACCTGGGTTCTTAGTACTTTGGCATTCTCCTGTGCCTATAAAGCGCAAGTAGGTTTCTCAGTTTGCTGGTCTTTTAATATGCCTAGAAAAAACATGTGGGGTTCTCAGTGTTTTGGCCTTCTTCTCGGTCATACTACATGCACTTGATATTCTCAGTGTTTTGTCCTTGTTCTTGGACTGCCAAATGGATATGGGGTTCTCATTGATTTGGCCTTCTCCTCCGCCTGCAAAATTCACATGGGTTCTTAGCGCTTTGGCTGTCACCTCCATCTACAAAATTCAAGTGGGCATCTCAGTGTTATGGTCTTCTCAAATGCCTAGAAAATGCACAGGGGATTCTCAGTGCATTAGCCGTCTCCTCCATCTACTAAATGCATGGCTTTCAGTGATTGGGCCTTCTTCTCTGTCTACTAAATGCACATGAGATTTCAGTGATTGGGCCTTCTTCTCTGCCTACTAAATGCACATGAGATTTCAGTGATTGGGCCTTCTTCTCTGCCTACTCAATGCACATGAGATTTCGGTGATTGGGCCTTCTTCTCTGCCTACTAAATGCACATGAGATTTCAGTGATTGGGCCTTCTTCTCTGCCTACTAAATGCACATGAGATTTCAGTGATTGGGCCTTCTTCTCTGCTTACTAAATGCACATGAGATTTCAGTGATTGGGCCTTCTTCTCTGCCTACTAAATGCACATGAGATTTCAGTGATTGGGCCTTCTTCTCTGCCTACTAAATGCACATGAGATTTCAGTGATTGGGCCTTCTTCTCTGCTTACTAAATGCACATGAGATTTCAGTGATTGGGCCTTCTTCTCTGCCTACTCAATGCACATGAGATTTCAGTGATTGGGCCTTCTTCTCTGCCTACTAAATGCACATTTGAATGCTTTCCCCTTCTCCTCCACTTACTTAAAGCAAGTGCACGTCATACAGATGTAGCTTTCTCCCAAACCTACAACATGCACATGGGGTCCTCAATGTTTTGGCCTTATCCCAAATCAACACAATGCATGTGGGAATCTCGTAGGATCGGCATTCCCTTGGCCTACAAGGTGAAATCTCTGCTAACAAAGCCTTGGTGTTCCTCACTGCTTTCAAAACTCCTGGGGTTCGGTGTTTTGCTGCTCCACCCACAAGTCATGTGCCCCATAATTCCTGCAAAATTATACCCTGTTTCCCTAACTCTGCCTACTCCTTATCATTGATTTAATTCTGCTCTAAGGTATATCACAATTGCTACTCATATACTAGCCCAAGCTGCAATTCCCTTCCCCAACTAGCCAGAGCTGTTCCTTCCTTCTCAAACCCCACCCACTGAACGTACCATGTTTCTACTTACCTACCACAATATAGATATGGGTTGGAACCCATTGGAACCTTTTATCTCTAGCCTTGTGAAAAAGCTGGATCGTTCATCCTTGCCAAACCCTTGGAAATTCTAGGGGTTACAGTTTTTCATGACCCATTCCACCCATGACAAATTGCGAACTACCTAAAAGTACATTTGACTCAGTGAGTGTAAGTTCAGAGTATGCTGAATAGACTCTTTACCCCTCAGCAAGAAGCAGTAGGGGACAAGGAGGAGAAATGATGGAAAAGCAGAGATAGAGAGTTGCATTTCATAATGTCTCAGGGTCGGGGTTATTCTGTCTGAACTGGAGACCAGTTATGAAGAGTTGGAAACATAATCTAAGTAATCAGATATCGCGGGGTACAGAGAATAAATGGTTAGATGATTAATGCCGCTGGCCATTCAATCATTTCATTTAACCCATGCAGGTGGGAGTTTAGACAAATGATCCAGAGTTGTTCATAGCTTGTCAGTAGTGTATCTGTACGGGTCTGCCAATTATCATCAAGAACTGTTTCAAGAATCCACCATGTGAGATCTGATTCAGAGTGTGTCTTTTCAAGGAACCTTGTATATCTCGGAAAAATAGTCCAACTCAAAAGAGCACATAACATTCCAGGAGAGTCCCCTCTAACACTTATCAAATGTGACCAAAAGACAAATCAACTGGTACATTTCTTTTAAAAAGAAAGCCAACAAGTACAAAAATCATCTTGAAGTACAGGCCACTAATAAACCTGAGACTCTAAGAGGGAACCACTGTTGTGGCTCTTGTGCTGTATGTAATTGCAAAATGAAAAGGGCCCTTGATTGTATTCAGTGTCCTTGTCTAAGTATACCATAATCTGTATTGATAATATAGCAGGTTTATATAAACCTTACAATTTCAGTCATCTTTTCACATAAAAGATATATGGTACTAATATATATCAAATGATTAATTACAGTACCTATTTGTAAAGAATGTTCTCTTTCGGTGTCCGTTCCTCTGCAGTTTATCCTCTGGCCTCAACTAACACTAGGAATGTGCTAAAAAGAAAATCCAAATTATATCCTGAGTTCAACAATAAATAGATAGCTTCATTATCGCCGTAATTCTTCTCATCCCCAACCACATTTCAGAACACCCTTTTAATACGTCATCATGGTTCCATTAAATCCTAACAAAATGTTCCTTAAAATGTAAAAACACATGTGCTAATGATTCCATCACAATATTATATAATCTTTCCACTCTGCCAGTAACCTTGCTTCCCAGCTAGGCAGGAACCCCCATCTTAATTGAAGAATAAAAGACATGGTAGTTAACTTTGGGGGTAGATCATGAATGTAGACTTGCATAATCCGCAGGACGAAAGATGTACCAATACCATGTTTTATAAAATATGGGATGAGGTGCTTATAATAGCACTCTGTGCCAACCTCCTTCATCTATTTAGGACTCATTTCGAGTTGGATGGTGCGAGAAAAAGGAGGCGGTAATACCGTTACTGCCACATTACCGCATTGCCCAACTTTGAGTTTGGCAGAAAGTTGGAGGATTCACCTTCAGCTCAGAGCTGGAGGTAAATCACCACATGTTTGCTTAATTTTGGCTGAATTACCACTGTAGTAATTCAGCCAAAATCCCCCATGGAGTCCTATGGACCCCAATTAAATGGGGACTAACACCGCCACTATCACTTGCAATCTGGCGGTATATTTTTGTTCAATCTCGACATCAAACTAAAAGGGTACATAACAAGAGATTTATAAACACTGGCCGGTATCAAGGTACGGCAAACATCACCATTGTGTACAATTGAAAACAATCTCTGCCTTTTAAACAGTGCTGGCGCTCTCCAATAATGTTTTTCAAAGTGCTCCGTTGTGTAGAGACACAAGAAAAGTCTGCACCCTATACTTACTCAGAGGCTGGCCTGAGCTATATACACATGCAAAAGAAAGTCTTTGGGTTTGCGCTCTTTCTTAAATGAATACAGTGCAAGTCTTTGTGGATGCTATATTTTAATCATTATCTGAGAAAAAGGAAAATAATGTTCTATATTTTGCTTATTTTGAACAGTTAAAGATACATTGGTTTAACTGATTACGTGACTCTCTTAAGTCTTGATTATCAAAATAATTAAGTTACATTTCACTGATTGTGTAACTCACTTGAGTCAGTCCTCAAAACAATTTAGTTAGGATTCACTCATTGTTTGTTGATTGCACTTGGATCCTTGTTAATTTCTCTTAGGTCCTCTTTGTTCCACTTCAGAACTCTTAAATCTATTTGGTCGTAAAAACAATATAATAACAGTTCACTAATTATTTGTTGAATCCTCTTAATTCCACTTTAAACTTTTTGAGTCCTCTTTGTTCCACTTTAGCGCTCAGACCTCGACACGTGTTTCCCCGTTCTGTGCAATGAACGGTTCTTCAGGAGGTTTACTGGTCACTAGAGTTTATCGTCCAGATGTTATCAGTTGATCATTTGTTATGCTTAGTTATTGCAGAAATTCCTTGAGCCATACAGACATGTTTTGTTGCCCATTCGCTATGTTCCTCCCTTTTTTTTAAAGTCATTGTTATTGTTGTACCTTTAGTGATTGTTCTTGACGCTCCTTAATTGCTATCTAAATGCTCAGGAAAAGAAAGAGTAAAAATACAACTCAGATCATTCTTCTTTTCCTCCTTAAACTGCTATGTTGTTTAGAAGGCTCAACATTTCCTCGTTTTGGGGAGCGGTTTACAAAACGATGTTGTCCGTGGTATGGTGACCATTAAACCAATGTATCTTTAAGTGTTCAAAGTAAACAAAATATAGAACTTTGTTTTCCTTTTTCTCAGATAATGATTAAAATGTAGCATCCACAAAGACTTGCATTGTATTCATTTAAGAAAGAGCGCAAACCCAAAGACTTTCTTTTTCTTTTGCATGTGTGTATAGATCAGGCCAGCCTCTGAGTAAATCTAGGGTGCAGCCTTTCTTGTGTCTCTAGACAATGTAGCACTTTGAAAAACATTTCCTCGTTTTGGGGAGCGGTTTACAAAACGATGCTGTCCGCGGTATGGCAATTAGGAAATGGATTAGGAAAACGCAACGTTGTTATAAAACAAGACAGAAGTTACATTTTAATGACTGTGGGCCGCATCCCGAGTTGGGCAGTAGCCCGGCAGTAGTACTGGCCGTGCTAATAGCGTCACCGCCAACTGGTCCAGCGTTATTAGCGCCGGATCAAGGGTTGGGCAGTAATGGATATTCCCCATTCCACATTGGTGAGCATTTTCAGCACAATTAGCGCACACTAATAGCGCCACACTAATTGCACCCAAAAATAGGAGTTAAATTGGTGCATTTAACCCCAGTTTAGAGTTGGGGGTAAAAGCTGCCAGACCCGTGATTGGGCGGACCGTTAAATGCAGCGGTAATAAAATTGCCACCCCATTTAAGGGCTACCGCCCAGCTCGTGATGAAGCTGTGTGTGTTATGTTAGAGCAGTTCAAAGCACTCGGGTGCTTGTGATGTGCCAACGGCCCCCTGGTGATGCGTCTCCCCCTATTCAAGGGGGGAGCGCTTGCCCCCAGGAAAGGTGAATTACTGCCCGTGTGGAGTTCATCATTGCCTGCTCTATTGCCGGGTACCCAGAGGCTTCTCCCCACTTCCCTGACACCAACAGGTGCTGCTTCCTCACTCACCTCTGCCTGCATAGCGCCTAGAAGAAAGAATGCTGGTAGGCTGTACACATCATCGCCAGCCCTTGTCTCCTGCAAGTGGCCCAAGCAACTGGACACGTGCCAGCCCCGCCCTCAGGCCAGATGACCGGAACCTACCACTTCACTTGGACTAATCCCATTTGGCAAAGTGCTGCAAACCAGTACAGTATTCACCTCCATCTTTGCGTTCCTTCTTCGGGGCGCTATAATCTCAGCAACCGACGGTAGAGCGAACATGCACCAGGCCAAGCCTGCCACAAACAATGGATTTGGAGGTTGAACCCAGAGCAGGGCAAGCTTTAAACATGGGGTCCATTGAGAGTGTGGCAGGAAATCTGCGGATTTATCACCAAACCTGTTTATCGTTACTGCCACTCGGTCCCGTGGGTTTACCACAGGATTACGAGTGGTGTTAATGAATCCCCATTTCTGGAGTCCAAAGGACAGCACAGGGATATTGGGGGATTTACCGTGAGCGGTAATACCGCACAGATTTTTCAAAGGTTACGTGGAGGGTTCATTTGCGGCATTTTGCCAGAGGTGGACCTTCCACTTTACCTCCAAAGTCGGATTTCAGATGTGTGGTAAAAAGGCCAGTAATGATAATGATAATGATGTGTTATTTATATAGCGCCTTAATCCAAAACGCTTTACAGAGCACATATTTTACATACAATATCACGCAACCGAAATTGGTACGAAATTGGTATTACTTGGTACAGTAATTCCGCTACTTCCCAAAAAGTGGCGGTATCACAATTACTGCCACATTCGTACTGCACCGCAGAACGCATAATGTGGCTCTTGCTGTTCGCACCACGCTGGCTTCACACCAGTCATCCACTGGCAGAAAGCTGCAGGGAATTCTGTCTGTCTCCACGCCTGGCATGAGTGGATAAACCTTGAAAAAACACTGTTTTTTTGCTCTATTGTGGCTAAGATTATAGCAATGTGCAGCTACTAAACGCACTGCAGCTCAATATCAATGAGCCTGCAACGGGAATCTAATGCACAAAAGCTTTTACGCACTAGATTCCCGTCACTGCTCATTTTTTTTGCAGAGAGGAGGAGTGGATGATAGTTTGTAATCCCACCTCTCCCTTCCTCCCTGAAATGTAAATACCGCCGGCATGGATTTTCATGCCGGCCCAAATGCTGTGGATTCTTATGGAGTCAGCCTGCTTTTTACACCAGCAAAACGCAGGCGGATTGTGTTGCAATCCAGTGCAAACGCTGCCTGCCGTTGACGTCATTTGCACGGGGGAGTGCAAAAGGGCAGTTTGCAAGCATGTGCGCCACCTTTTTATCCTCCCCTTTTGCATTCGGTCATGCGAACGAGGATAATTTGGTGGCAGGGACCTGCGCACGCTGCCGCCGAATCTGTCCTTCAGGCCCAGGTTCCTGCTCACCCTGCCGCCCTTCTGCACTGCCTCTGGGCCACCCCTTGCACTGGGGTCTGTATCTGTACCCATACAGCTCCCCCCTTTTTTTGTCTTCCTGCACTTATCTGACCTACCCCGTCTACTGTCTTAAACTCAGCACTTGCCACTTTCTGGCGGCACCACCACTTTTGTCGCTTTTTATTATTTATTTTTTTATTAATAATTATTATGTTCTCCTTTTGCTCCACACTTGCCATCTCTTCCCCCCTCCTAGCACTTTTTCCCTCCCCTCCCCCATGCACTTGCACGTTCTCAAGTAAGATCATTGTTTTGTTCTCCCCTGTTCCCCTCCCTTGCCTTGTCGCGCTCTGAAACACTTGTGTATCAAAGCGATATAAATAAAATATCAATTCAATTCAATTAGGGGGACTGAAAGAAATGAGGCCCACTGCAAGACACTGTGCGGGCCTGATTAAGTGTCTGGAAAGGGCTATTTTAGACGAGTGTCATATGATTGCAGATCAATTTATCATCTTCAAAAGGAAACACACCCTTCATGACCAGAACCAAGGCAGCCCAGGGAGATTTAGTGTCACTCTAGTCGGTGAGTGTACCCTACGTCCGCCGCCGGAGCCTTGTCCTCGCCGCAACTGTAACAATGGCCAAATATACTCATTAAAATATTAGCCACACATTTTTTTAATGAGACAAGTAGATTCTCTGCGTACACAGCAAGAACACCAGGTTGGGCTGGGAGCCAGCATGGGGCAGCCTTCTTTCTGCCCCAGGCATGAGTCCATGGAACAACGGGCTCCCGTGCCCTACGAAGGAGGGCCCCTCGGCGGGGGCCCCCCTTAGTGCCGACTTCCTCATGAGGCACGGTGGGAGGGGGAGTCGGGGGGGGGCATGGAGCCAAACACCCCCCCACCCAGGAGGAGGGCGGGGGGGTGACGTCATCCCGAGCGCGCCCAGAGGCGCTATAAAATACCTGGGTAAGCGTAGCTGGGTCTCTCTCAACCGACTCCCAGCGAAGTTGCCCTCCCACCCTCCCTTTGCAATGTTGTACTAACGTGTGATGTTTCTCTTGCAGACAAGCCCAGCGGATGTTACCTGGTGTTCCCGTTAGAAAGTACTGGCAGATACCACAAGGGGAACTGCACAGCCATCAGTTTATTATGAACGGCGCCCAGGAGTATTAGACTCAGGGGAGGCCCACGTTAATGGGGAGGGTTAGGGGGCTTGGAAGACCTTCTAACTCCAAAAGTGGGTGGGGGAAATGGGAAGTGCATCGTTGGAAACAAAAAATTGGAAAGCAACAATGAAGTCAGCAAGGGGGGGTGAATTGAAAGATTTCACTGTAAACGGGGCTCCGACAAGTAGGTTGGAAACGAGGGGAAGGGGGGCCCATGGGAGATTGGGGATTGGTAAGGGGGGGGTTCAAGAGAAGGGGGGCATTCGAGATTGGCAGCTCAAGCAGATCTAAAAGAAACATGGGGGAGGGGGGGTCTTGGAATGCGGGGGGTAGGGGCCAGGAGGAGCAGGGGGGATAGTTGGGGAGGACCCCTCTTTAGCGAAAGGCAGGGGAAGAGGATGGGGATAAGAAGGATGCTGGGCTCTGGGGGGTAGTTAGCGCTGGATGGATAGGGGCTCGCTAGAACAGGAGGTTGTGATGGGGGCCGGAGGGGATGGGATAACTGAGACGGGGAGAGCTAGGGCAGATCGGGGTATTGGCGGAAGGGGGGAGGGGGGCTCCCTGGCAGGACGGGCTAAAGGGAGACCTGTTGGGGGAGAGAAAATTAACAAAGAATAATAAGCCTACCCGGGGAAACGGGAAGAGGGAATCCAGGGGAAAGAGAGACAAAAGGGGGAAAAGGAGACCGGAACGCATCCTTTAGAAGGAGCCTAAGCGGAAATGGAGAATGGAAAGAAAGTAACACATGGAATGAAAATTGCACTTAAATAGCGTTGGGGAAAGAAAAATGAAAAGAACAATTGCAAAATAAAGAAATGGCCAAAGGGTAGAGAGGGACAGCTGAGGAAGGGACTGGACGCCTGCGTCGGGTCCCCCAAGGACCCGAAGGGGTGGGGGGGGCAAAGTTGCTTGCTCTCAGCGCAGAATCCTGAGCGTGAACGGAACACCTGTAAGCTAACTCCTGACTTTATGTATGAAATAAAGTTTGCTGTGGCAATTTTTTCTCCCACTCATCCAACTGGTCATGCCTCTCATTTGGTTTGGAAGGGGGCTGGGCTCCTTGGGAGGAGGGTAACCGGGTAGGAGTGAGAGTCTGAATGAGAGCAGGGGGGGCATTGGGAGCAACGAGGGCTGCCACCGTGCCACCCCACTGAGGGTGTCGGCGCTAAGTGACTGACAAAGAGTGAGGAGGGGTGAGTTGGATTTTCACAGAGGCCTTCGATTGAGCAAAATGTGTACACAAAGTTGTATATGGCTAGAAAACATGGATGCACAGGTGTGTCCTGGTGAGACTCGGGGCCTGACTCGCAGAACGTTTTCCTATGGGATTGCGCCATTATAAAACACCTCCATCAATCAGGCCCTTTGTGTGGTCTAGGGTTTCCAGGACCCAGCTCATACGAAGAATATCGGCTGTGAATATTCCTTCCCACATGCCCCACCACAAACACATTGTCTAACATCACAATTGTACTTGAGTTTGTTTAAAAATATTCCAAGCCTAATGTGTGTTGACAAAGAGGCCGCGCAAAGCCCCAGCTTTGCCTCTGACCGGCCCCTTTTAGAAAACGTTCAAATGCTGATCCTGCAGGACGATGGGATGGGAACAAAAACGACACTGGCTCCGGCTCTTTGAAGCCCGGCCGGCTCCACCCACCGCCCGCCCATAGTAGAGCCAACAGGAGCAGAGCGTCACGTAGTCAACCGGCGTGGGATCCGTGCAGTCAACTGATATCCAATGCAAAGCCTTGACCATCAAGCTGCACCACTTGACCTCTCCTCCTCCATTGGGCCCCCAGAGGACCCCAGGTCATCAGATGAATAACAAAGTGACCCACCCTGGGGGTTGAGCCTTGGTTAACTTCAAGGGTTCAGGAGCTCAACAGCAATGATTGGCAAAAGGTCTAGACAAGAGCTGTTCCGCTGCCATGGACCCCTCGCTCACCGTAGCCTGCCCACTTTGGAAATAAGTCCAAGTGGGAAATGGTGGCTTGGCACATTTGAATGCCCGAGGCTCGGTTGATTGGTACTTTAGACAGTAATGGGACTTGCGAATGGCTGCGCTGCCCCAGGCCAGATGACCTAACGCTAGCTTGCATGGGGGCTGGGCACCGAGCATGCGCACTGCGCGGCAGTGTGGCTGCTGGGTGACATGGAATTGAAGCTTCTGCCGCAATGCATTGCATGCACACATGTGTGCGATGGCGTGACATGCGGTTAACCTTGCTTTCTGCAGGCGTCATCAGGAATAGGGCAAACAGGACGTGCTCCAAATTCAGTTAGGACTCTTATTGTACAACATTTTGGACACA
This sequence comes from Ambystoma mexicanum, assembly GCF_040938575.1. Classification (NCBI taxonomy): domain Eukaryota; kingdom Metazoa; phylum Chordata; class Amphibia; order Caudata; family Ambystomatidae; genus Ambystoma; species Ambystoma mexicanum. The sequence continues at coordinate 46,085,699 of NC_090939.1, forward strand.
TTGTGGATAGGCGTATTATTAATAACCATTACATAAATGAAATACATAAAACTGAGTATAAAACCGATTTTTTTTTCAAAAATGTGTTTAGGTAAACAGGGAATTCTGTTTATGCAACACAGCAAACAGAACAAACACCAGACAGCTTCATGTCTGCCCACCCCCCGCCCCCAACAATCTATGTGTGATGTGTGTTATGGCAAAGTATGTGTGTCACACAAGCTGCAAAACTGGTGCCTGTCGGTTGTGGAGCAAACGTTAGATATTCTGCCCCTCCCACCCCCAGTCTTCACAGGAGGTATTCCCCGAATAGAAGATGACATTTAGTGAGCTAACATTTCCATTTAGTTTAGTTAAACCAGTTGGACTACAGTACCAGATCCAGATGTTTATAAAGGCCGCGCGGAACCGGAAACACGGGGCCCACAGTGAGGTGGCGCCATCTGTTAGCCAAGGTCAGCATCACAGTGCACAACCCATTCCAATATGTATTCCTTAATCAGTGTCCTCTCTAAAGAGGGGCGCCTTTACAGAGTGAAGGGGGGGCGGGGGGGGGGGGCACTCACCTCTCCTCCCGAATAGGATCCACCTGTGGTGTCCTGCAGTCGGTGGCGCCCCCTCGCGCGCCAGTCGCCCTCCTCCAGCAGTAAACGTGGGCTCAGAGCCAAGTGGTTTAGTGTCCAGCTCCCAGCGAATCCCCCTTTCCCCAAAAGACAGCTTTGAAATAATTGTTCCCTCTTTTTAAAGGGGGAGGGGCTCGGGCGCAACCTTTGGCGACCCGCTCATTGTCTGCCCTGCTTCCTGGTTTTTGCTGATGGTGGGTGCTGCCAAACAACTTTGCCCGCGGCAGAGCGCTCCTCGGTGGGGGATGGGCTTATGCAAGGGCAGTGTGGTCTGCCCGGGTGAGTTGCACCGTCAGCACCTGACGCCCACCCTCCCCACTGCACCCTCCCCTTGCTCGCCTCCCCGGTGGTAGAGTCGTGCCAACAGGTTGGAACAACGTAGATTCTCCTTCATTTAATTGTGGAACAGAGAACACACGTGCCACAAAGTCACCTGGGCAGCACCCAGCCAGCCTGCCAGAGGGCCGCACCAGCCTTCTACCCTTTCCAGGGAGTTATTTGTGGTTTTGTAACTCTTGATGGAGGTAGCCTCATGTCACATTCAATTATTCGAAGCAAAAGCTCCTTTTAAACTCACAGATACCTCCCCTGGAAGAACAAGAATTCTTGTGGCATCTCCCACACGCCCCCAATCACCCCAGAACACAGTCACCATAGAAGAGAAGTCATAAAGACTGCTCCTTCCTTCCTTCCTTTCTTTCTTTCTTTCTTTCTTTCTTTCTTTCTTTCTTTCTTTCTTTCTTTCTTTCTTTCTTTCTTTCTTTCTTTCTTTCTTTCTTTCTTTCTTTCTTTCTTTCTCCGTTTCTTCCCCCATCCTCCCTCTGCTTTTCTTTCTTTCTTTCTTTCTTTCTTTCTTTCTTTCTTTCTTTCTTTCTTTCTTTCTTTCTTTCTTTCTTTCTTTCTTTCTTTCTTTCTTTCTTTCTTTCTTTCTTTCTTTCTCTTCCTTTTCTGTTTCTCTCTTTACTACTCCCTTCTTTCCCTTCCTACTTCTTCCATTCTCTTGTCTTTCTTCCTTCTCTCCTTCTTTGTGTTTTGCCCTTCCGTCCCTCTCCCACCTCTTTCATTTTCTTTGCTCCTTCCTCCGTTAGTGCTTGTCCCTTTCCCGATTTCGTGCTCTTTCCCACTTTCTTTATCCCTCTCACTTTTTAATTTCTTTGTGCCCCTTTTCTCTCTCGTTTTCTCTCTTAATCATTTAGTCCCTCCCACCCGCCTTCCTCTGGTTGCAGCAGAGCAGCTGTATAAGCCTGTCTAAGTGGAGGCCAGTTCAGTTTGAGCTCGACTTAATAGAACGATAGCAAACACTTGTAAAGTTCATGGAGTGCTCCTCGAGGTCTCACCTCTCAGCGTCTTACATTTGGTTAGATTTTCTGTCGCGCCCCACTCTCCCCATCACCTGAGACTGGGTGATCTGCGGCCCCAGCTGTCTCCTCTCCTGGTTGCTTGTAGACCCCTTGCTGCCAGGTTCCCCCCTCTTTGTTATTATCTCCCCGCTCCCTTGTATTGATTCCTTGTAGCGCTGCTTCCCTCGCGGTGTACTTCCTGAAGCGGGGTCCACACTCAATAAATACCTTAACAACAATAATAACAATAATGAGCCCTTTTCAGCCCAACACACATCCCAGTGCAAGATGTTTATCAATCACACAAAGTGAAACTACTCAAAGGTGAATTCTAAAGGTCCTTTACTCAAATATTGACTATCAGTCTGTACCAGGGGTCTGCAATGTTGGACTCACCCAATGTTTTGGACTACAACTCCCATCAGACCCAACCTTTATAGTCAATGACGAGGGACCATTGGAGTGATAGTCAAAAACATCTGCAGGGCCAAAGGTTGAAGACCCGTAAACATCGACTCCTACAAATCGATCTTTATTATTATTATTATTATTATTATTATTATTATTATTATTATTATTATTATTATTATTATTATTTCTATTAATAATAATATTATTTAATTTATAAAGTACTTGCACCAAAGCACTTTCCATAAAAATGTTTACATACAATTATTATTACCCAAACAAACGTCATGCATAATTGAACTAAGATCATCCAACGAGGACTGTCAATTGGCTAAAATCAAAGTAAATGCCACTTTAAACATTGCTCTTCCCTCATTATTACAATTGAAAACAAATTACAACTGTTAAATATATTTTTACATAAAATATTTTAAAAATTAAATGTTCATAACACGAATGAACAAAGCAATCATTGCGAAAAGAACAGGTAAAATGCTTAACACAAAAAGCAGGATGAAAAAACTCTTCACTGGTGGGTATTCCACTCTTCCCCCTTACTGCCTCCCTCTCTACAAAACAGATACGTCTCCATGAAGCTGGATCGCAAACACATTTAAAAACTCTGGAAACACTCCACCCCCAATTCTTATTCTATGTCCAAAAAATAGAATGAAAAACTCATCAGATAAACTGCGATTGGAGAAAGAGTTTGAGATTACGGAAATAGGGTCAGATTACAGGAAAAAAGTGAGATTATGGAAATAGCGTGAGATTGGGGAAAAGGTTGGCATTGAAACAGTGAGATTATAGCAACAAGGTGAGATTATGGAACTAGTGTGATTTTAGGAAAACAGGTTGTCATGAAAACAAGGTGAGATTATGGAAATAGCGTGACGTTATGGAAACAGGGTGAGATTACGGAAATAGGTTGAGATTACGGAAACTGGTTGTCATGGAAACGGTAAAATCATGGAAATGGCATGAGGTTAGGGAAACAGGTTGACATTATGGAAATAGGTTGAGATTACAGAAACAGGTTGTCATGGAAACAGGGTGAGATTATGGAAACAGGGTGAGATTATGGAAACAGGTCAAGATTACGGAAATAGGTTGAGATTACAGAAACAGGGTGAGATTATTGAAATAGGGTGAGATTGTAGAATGGAATATTTTATGTATATTGAATTATTATAGTCTCTTTTGACCTTGGCCAGATACATTAAAGTAGTTTCCGATCCGAAAAGGATTTGGCCTTGGTGAACAAGGTTTATCTGATCATCCAGGCATGGATGGCCACCCATGGACTATGCCTGAATGATGACAAGCCTGGGATCATCATACTGGGCACTCCATCGTCCCTCAAAAAACTGAGCCCCAAATACTGAGCTTTTAATATCGACCATAACATCATCACAGTCGCCAAGGAAGTAAAAACCTTGGGGTTCTACTTGGATTCCACTCTCTCCTTTAACAAACAGGTAAATGCCATGTGCTCGGCTACAGCCTACACCTGCAAACTGATAAGAGCAGGCAAAGCTTTCCTTTCTAATGACAGCTGCATTACCCTTGCCAGAGCACTTCTACTATCAAAGCTCGACTATTGCAACGCCTTGTACATAGGGGTGAACAAACAAATAACCAAGAAAATCCAATTCCTGCAAAATAACGCTCTTAGAGCTGCACTGGGAATTGCAAGGATAAACCACATCTCCGAGACAAGAAGAGCCAACAACTGGCTGTCCACATCTTACAAAATCAAACTAAAAGTTGCCTCGCTCACTCATAAATTCACAAATAAGGCAGCTCCACTTTATCTATCGGACAGAATTGCCACGAAAACTATGACAAGAACAACCAGACTCTCCAATATGAATTGCCTTCTGATTCCCAGATTCAAATTGACCAGAGTAGGAGGCAGTAGCTTCCAGGTTAAGGCAGCCCAACTCTGGAACTCGCTTCCCTCCCCCCTTAGAGTGGAGCAGCCATACCAATAATTCCGACAGAGTATAATAAAGTGGCTTAAAGACACTGACTGCTAGCGGACCCATAACACCCAGACTAACTATTTGCCCACTCCAGTCACTGGTCACTGCATACACTCCAGCAAACTTTGCTTTTTTCTATAGAGTACTCTTGCCTGCTATCGGCCTGAATCTGAATCCCACCCTTGTAAATATATTGTATATATGTAACTTTATGAATTGTACTATGTGTAACTCTACTGTAAGTGTATTTTTATGTGTAACTAAGCTTTGAATGATCTTATGCAATGCTCCCTAATACCCTTGGGTCAGGTGCGCTATGCAAGTAATTAAACAAACAAACAAACAAAAACCCAAGATTACCAACTCATACAAACTTCTCAGATAATGAAACATTCTTCCAAAGGCCTCTAATAGTCACCTATTTTTTCCACTTAGATGCATCTAGCTCTACTCTGCCTTCACAATCCAGGGCAAATGACGCAACTAGCATGCGGCTCAGCACTCATTCCGTTTGTGCATGCTTGCAATTCATGGAAGAACATCCAAGCCAACAGCGTAAATTCTCACCAATTCTGTTGGAAACATGGGCACCAGGTGGAGGCCGTCCTCCAGGACCTGTTTTCGGAAGGCCTTCCGAAGTCCCACTTTGGCAGCCCCCAGTTCTGTTTCTTGGCCGCCATCTTGTCCTTCTTTCATGTCTGCTGCCATTCGTTTTTTCCAGTGTCGGCTTCCTGTGTTCTGTTTGACGGTTTGCTCTTCGCAATCTCTTCTCAGCAATCCAGGCTCTCCAGCGATGTTAAGATGGATTCTCTCTCCGCTGTGTTTAGGGGAAAAGGGGATGAGGAGCTACTGAGCTAGACATCATGGTATCCCCAAGCTTTCCCAGGTTCACTTAGAGGTAACTTGGCTGAGCAGTCCAGGGTATCTCATAGGACGCCAGTGGGGGTATCGAGCTGCAGTTTAACACACATATAGCATTCAATAAGAGATGTCCACACCATAGGCCTTAGGCAAATAGGCGTGTGACGGTATCTTCATTGGTGGCTACAGGTAAGTACACTTTAATAGAAGAGTAATTTATTGTTACGAGGTCATGACTATGGCAGTAAGGGTCACTCACAATGTCCATTATCCTGTGCATCGTATGTGGATCCAATCTGCTAGTCCAGACCCCTGTGATACGTAGGAATCGGCAACATGGTCAGCCAGGGTTGGCCACTGCTGGTACTCAAGGTGCGAGTTTGATGGTCTTCGGATTGGCTGAGCAGGATGTGGTCCTGATGTTGCAGTACCCCTCAATGTTAAAGGTGAGCCCAATATTAAATGTAAGCACTTGTGCTAAGATAACGCTAGCTACTGACATTTCTTTTTACCCATGGTAGTGCCAGTCTTCAGTTCATCAGTGGTGTTCCCAAGAGCGACCACGAGTTGCTGAAGGCAAGCAGACCAGATGCTGGCCCAATGGAAGATATGCTGAAGCATGGGAAGGATGAACTCTTAAGCTTGTGCCCAGTGAAGCTGTGCTGGTTGCAGATGGTACGCTTCCAGTAACGGGCAGATGCGGGCAGGCTTCTCGGGTCAAAGCTTAGGTATGTGGTAGACTCCTTGGAGTAACAAGGAAACGTCTAAAGTTCTTTGGGTTTATAGTGATAGGCCTTGAGTCCTCACTTTTACCAGTGTTCATGGATTTTCAGGGGTACCCCCTCTTTCTGATGGATCCCTGAGCCTCAAGAGTTCTTAGGGAGCAGGGGTACTTCGAGGCTTCCACCTCAGTTGTACCCAACTGGTTAGGAAAAAGGGGAATGATCCGTTGGTACCCCCTGGTGCCCCGAGAAGTGCGATGACTTCAGACACGGGCAGAGCTTCACCATGAGCATGACCTGGTCAAGGTGCAGCCCCAGGGTTTCCTTGTGGGCTCCTTCTATTTGGCACCCTCTTCCGTGCTTCATAACTCACCCCAGGGCTAGATGGCTGCATGCATGTCATACTACTGAAATTGGCATTTTGATGAACTGGCAGAAAAGGCCCCTTTAACAACCTGTTTTTTTGAAGAATTGACTTTTCTTTTTTTTTCTTTATCTAAGTTGGGGTTTTTCACAGCTCCATATAAAATGTTAAAGAAGGAATACTTTACTCCCTATTTTTGGAAGTAAAATGATTTTTGAGGGAGTAAAATGTTCTCATTCCCAATAGTGTTATTTTTTTGGCGAGTACAACTATACTGTACTTCCCTATTTCTTGTTTGGAGTATTTGTAGTCCCTCTTTTGTTTATGTTTGGAGTATTTGTAGTCCCTCTTTTATTTATGTTTGGAGTATTTGTAGTCCCTCTTTAATTTTTGTTTGGATTATTTGTAGTCCCTCTTTTATTTATGTGTGGAGTATTTGTAGTCCCTCTTTTATTTTTGTCTGGAGTATTTGTAGTCCCTTTTTTATTTATGTTTAGAGTGTTTGTAGTCCTTCTTTTATTTTTGTTTGGAATATTGGTAGTCCCTCTTTTATTTATGTTTGGAGTATTTGCCTGATTTTAATAGAGTAGGAGATTCTTTGCTACTTATCTATAGAGCCAAATCCTGACACCAATGTCTTACTTTTCTCCTCCTCTGTCTCTCATGCTTTGCTCTTTTTGCTACTTCTTCCTTTCTTTTTAAATTTCTTTTGTACGTTTTCCATCTTCTGCTGGCTTTTCTCTGATCCATTATTTTTCTATTGGCATCAAGAAATTTGTCAAGGAAATGGTTATCAGTTGGTATTGTCACAGAACACTTGAGACACAAACACTAGCACAACACCTTTATTCTTCCCTCAGGGAAAGGGTAGAGTAATGCCTCTCAGGCTATGGGAAACACAAGAGGTGATGGCTGGAAGGTTTGGAATCAATCCTACGCTCTGGCATTGTTTTGGCCAACCCTCCTCCAGACCATTGTTCTTCAGCCTGCCAAGCCATTACAGAAGGGGAACGACCCAGGCTATGGGGGCAGTCGTCCAGAACACAAAGGAGAGTCTCTAGTGGTACTAGGGTCTGGATGGAGGATTACATGAACAGAGTCCATGGGTCTAATCGTAGGGACCAAATGTCTGTGTTGCAGATGCAAACGTTGTATCTACACTGTCATTAATAAAACAAACTCAACTTGTTTCACATTCCCTTAATATTACAGGATTCCATTAATCGGCCCTAAACTGGAATATGATATCGCTGGCGATCATCTTGTTATTACAACGCATCTGAAATATGGTCAATTGAATCGGCGATCCGCAAAGGCGTATACCACCCAGCTGGCTGTAAGTATTAGGGATGGGAATCTGGGTGATTTACTGATTACACAAGCCTTGTTTAATGTTCTCTATGGCTATGTTTCTTTTAAAATGTCTGAACTATTCAATACTCCATCTGGACTATTAAAAAGACAAGGCAGTGGTATGGTGAAGGTTTATAAAACACATCAGACATTCATTGAGCCAACAGTACCCAAGCCAAACGATTGGAAGAACTTAAGATAAAGTGGATTTCAAATCCTACACAATCATTGTTTTATGTTTGTTTTATTATTTATGGTGCGTGCCTAACCCGGAGGTAGCAGGGCGCAAAGGCAACAAGAGGATTATATAGCTTAAGTTACATAGGGAACAGCAAATAGAGGACAGCTATGGTTACAGTGCTGGACACTACAACATTAGACCAATGTGCAAAGTTACATATTTACATACATACAATATTTATAATTACAAGTTACATGTTATATCAGCAAGTATGGGGGAAGCATAGGAAATACCACGAATATAGGTTATTTGTCGTGCTCCTTAATCCAGTGGATGAGGTTAGATCTGAATTGTGGATAGGGGAGGTCTTCCCTTAAGGATGGAGGAAGGGAGTTCCAATGTTGTGCTGCTTTGACAGGAAAGCTACTTCCCCCTGTGATGGAGCGTTTAAATCTGGGAACCAGTAAAAGGTTGGAGTTGGCCTTTCTTGAGGGGCGGCCAGATGCTTGTCTAGTGAATCACGCTATGAGGTATTGAGGGGCAGATTGGTGGAGACATGTGTGAGTCAGTGAGGCTTGTTTAAGGAGAATCTTGTCTTTTGTAGAAAGCCGATTGACATATCTTCTGATGTCTGAGATATGGGCTTTTTTCGGGAGATTTCGGGCTGCTCTTAAGGCATTATTTTGCAAAATTTGAATCTTGTTCATAATGTACTTGTTACTGCCTACGTAAAGCGCATTACAGTAGTCCAGTTTAGACAAGATTAGGGTTATGGCTAGGGTAATGCAGTTGGTGGGTGAGAGGAATGGTTTAGCTGCTCTAATTAATTTGCAGGTATATGAGGTATCAGAAGCCATAGCATTTACTTGTTTTTTGAAGATTAATGAGGAGTCTGGATGAAAACCCAGGGTTTTAACCTCCTTGGCCACAGTAATGATGTTATTGTCAATTTTGAGCGAGGAGTAGTCTTGGCTTAATTTGTTGAGATTAGAAGTAGTACCCAATATGAGGAGTTCCGTTTTGTCATCATTCAAGCATAGACCGTGTGAGGCCATCCATACCTGGATGATGAGGTACACTCTATTCACAAAGGCCAAATCCTCGTCATAATCCCCCGTCAGCGGGATGAGGATCTGGGTATCATCAGCATAGTTAGTGTAGGTGATACCCAGGCCATTAAGATCATCGAAGAGGGGCTTTGTAAAAAGTTGTACAAGGTAGGGGAAACACAAGATGCCTGAGGCACCCCACAAGTGATGGGCATAGGGTCCACAGCAGCTAGGGGGGAGAAGACTTGCATTGTTCTGTTGTTAAGGAAAGACTGAATCCAGTCAACTGCCTCTTGGAAGAAGTGGGCTGCAGACTCTAAATGGTTACAAAGGATCCCATGGTACAACCAGGTCGAATGCTGCTGAAAGATCAAGGAGCAGCAGTAGTGCAGTCTTGCCCTCATCTCTCAGAGCGTCTATTTGTGCCTTAAGGTCTACAAGCGCAGTCTCAGTTCCATGTTGGGGTCTGAAACCTGACTGCTGTGCTCCTAGAAGGTGGTTATGTTCAAGATGGTGTTGGATTTGTAGGTAGGCAATTTTGTCAAGGATTTTAATTAGGAAGGGCACTGTGGTGATGGGGCGGTAATTAGTTGGGATGGAGGGATCTAGATTTTGCTTTTTGAGAAGTTGGAGGACCCAGGATTGTTTCAAGTTGTTGGGTATAGTGCCTGAGGTAAAGGAGGCATTTATAAGTTTGGTAATGAAGGGGGAGAGTTCACGAACTGCGTCTTTTATGAGTGTGCTGGGCATGGGTCACCATGGCAGTTCGAGGGTTTAAGAGTCAAGATAATTTACAACTTCCTTGGTAGATACTTTGTGGAAGTTAAAGTGGAGAATAGGCAAGAGGTGTGGCGTCGGGATGATTTGACCTGATTTGATTTGGGGCACCGGCGTAATAGTGTTATTTGACTTAGAAGTTGTAAGGAGAGTTTTTTTTGTTGTTGATTTTGGACTGGAGTGTAATAATTGTATTGGCCAGAGCATCTTGTATACTTGTGCACCAGTGTTTATCCTTTAGGCAGGAGTCTGGGGATTGAATAGGAGATTCCACTTCTTTCAGGATTGCAACCAACTCTTTGGTGTTGGACTTAGCTTGAGAAATTCGGAGGTTGTAAGAGGTTGGTTTTGCTAGGACAATTTATGTAGATGGAAGCTAATTTACTCAAGTTATTCTTGTTGAACTCTGAGGGGTCTAATCTCCAAATTTTTTCACTTCAGCGTTTCTCTTGTCTGAGTGCTTTTAGATGAGGGGAAAACCAGTTATTCACATGTTTCCGGGGTTTGCTCCTTCTAATTTTCAATGGTGCTATGGAGTCAAGGGATGCTAGCATCACTTTGTTGTACATGTCTACCATAGTGAAGGGGTCTGTATGGTCTGAATTCAGAGTAGGTAGAATCAAAGGGATGAGGTTTTCAAGAGATATGTTTCTTTTGTTCCTAGTGGGGACAGCTGGCGCTGTGCTATCAGTATACAGGGGAAGAGAAGCCTCTAGAGAAAATGAGATCAAATAGTGATCGGACCAAGGCTGAGGCATTACAGAAGTAATGGTTGTTTGACAGTTATGCTCGGCAATCCAATCAAGGGTTCTTTGATGTGGGTGGCACCTAAGATCTTTTGGGTGAATCCTAAGGAGTTTTTGATCTGGATGGCATTAGAGTCTAGTGGGTCTCTGAAGCCCAAGTTGAAGTCTCCTAGAATGAGGCTCTGAGAAGAGTTCTTAAGGTTGTTAGAGAGGATGTTCGTAAGGTCTTCTTCAAAAGAACTTAGGGGGCCTGGTGGTCGGTATATAAGGTGGAAAGATACAGAATGGGTGTTGGAAATGGTTAACTTGGCAGTGAGGGCTTCACATGAGTCTGTATTATGGGGTGGAGTGAGTCTCAGAGTTAAGTTGGTTTTGGCGATTATAGCAAGACCTCCGACTCGAGAGGTGGTGCGGTCAAGTCTTAAGAGGGTGTAATCATCTGGAATGGCTAGCATAATTGCTGGACCAGCTGCGGGGCGGAGCCAGAATTCCATAATGGCTAGGAAGTCTATGGTTTCACTTTGAAGTAAGTCTGCTATGTCAGTTGCGTGGGCCACCATTGAGCAGGCATTTATAAGTGCTCCTTTTATTCCTGTCTGAGCCAGTTGAACCTCTGGTAATTGTACCTTAGGTTGGTGTTTCAGGGTAGTGATGGGCTCTCGGAAGAGTCTACTATTAATCTGTAGTAGGTGTTGGGGGTGTACAGATTTGCAAGCGGGGGTACTGACGTTACGTGACACTGTTTTAATTAGAGGGTGTACAGTCTAGGAAGTGTGGCACGCAATTTAAGGTTTCTCTGTAGAAGGGTGCGAGGTCTAGTAATCATGTCGACTTTCTTAGAAGATGCGTGCACAGGTGCTTGTACCGGTGATGGTTGGAGCACGATAAGGTCTTATTTATATGTATATATCTCATGGATTTTATGTTAGAATTATAGGCCTCCGTATGCTAACACATCTGATTTTTAAATGATTTAATGAAATTGTTATTGGAATTATACTCCACTACCAAACAATGCTTTGTACTGGGTTACTTCAACCTCTGGGCCAATAACAAAAAGATAGATTTGCTCAAGAGGCACACAAACAAGCAGTGGGACTAGGATTTAGATATCCTGTGTCAGGCCCAACTCATCAATGAGGTCATCCATTGTCCTGGATTGTGAGAAGCGTCTTGATCTTGACTAACATTATTATACAGAGACTGGACTGGATTAAATATTATGAGATACACTTTTATGTAAATATATAAAATGTTCGCTGCAACTCCAGCAGATGTGAAGCTCTTAAGGTTAGCAGGCCTGCTAAATCATTAAAAGCACAATATTTTCAAGCACAGATACAAGCAGTTTTTCAATGTATTTTATTTTTTATTTATGAAACATATATGGCATTTATTAAATGTGTAAGTGCAACCTGACCCAAAAGTAGCAGAGTGGCGTGTACTAAAATTACAAAAACAACACTTGGACATAGCAACAACTGCCTAAAATCAAACCAGTGATAATAAAGCCATTGGTAACCGTGGCAAACAGCAAAGGACAATAATGAAACCAAGAAGAAGGCTAGAAATATGGAAACACATCTCTAGGTTAGGACAATTGGGAATAAGCAAGTAAAAAAGGATGAGTTTCAAGGGTTGTGTGCCAGTCAAGTGGGGAGCAAGCAAGTCGAGGGGGGTAGGGCCTTCATGCACGGGGCATGGCATTATAAGAGGATTAGGGAAAATAACAGGACTGTTTTAGGAAGCAAATAGTTAGTCCTAAAATGTTCGAGCTATGAATCCTGAGGCGCTGGAAGTTGGGGTGCTGCAGCACCCCTTGAAATAACTTCAGCAGGGAAATGAGTAACAAAGATGCCTTTTGAAGTGTTTTATCCACTCTAATTGTAGACTGTTTAAAGCATAGGGTAGAGGTCATCAAGCAGAATTCAGGGAACATTGTGTTTACCGTCAACACTCTGTTTCATTTTTTTGGCTACAAAGTGAGTAGTAGTAAAAGGGATCCCCTTTTCTCTCGATTCAAACTTTTGACAGGTGGGAATGCCCCGTTTGTGTCTTTAGTCCCGCCCTCTTTTGATATGGGTTTGATTTAAACTTAATATAAATGTAATCTAAAAATATATCATCTTTGATATACATTTTATATCAAATGTATATTTTTAAATAAAGTATTTTATAATTTTATATCTAAAATGATATAAAGTGAATATAAAATGTATATACAAATGTGGCTGGGAGAATGCATCTGCGCTGCTGCCTGTTTGAGGGTTGAGGGTGAAGTTAGTTGTGTAGAGAGAGACTGTGAATCTTTGGGTTTTGCGTCGTGATGCGTTGATGGCACAGGAGTGGGTTTGGCTTTTAAAGCTCTAGGAACCGGGTATGAATTTCATAATGATAAGACCTTTAAAGTATTTGATATTATATTTATTGAATTTTAATAATTGTTTGTTATTTTTAAATAAAGCTGGCAATTTTTTTGATAAGACCTCTAATTATTTTTATATACATTTTAAATATTTTAAGAATTTCAGGAATGTTTGATATACATTTTGATTGATAGGGGCAGCTTGATGCTATGTTGACGGCGGGGGAGGGCTTTACAACCCGGATATATAGCTTTTGCAGTGGGATTGAAAACACGGGTGCTTTTTCAGCTATCCAGGGGCTATTCAGGAAACAAGGATTATGAACAGCTACAGTTACTATGAGGGAAAAACACCCCATGGAAGCCCAGGGGGGTATGCGGATAGCTGGACCCCTTATTGCTTTATGGAGAATGATGAGCTGAAAGATGCACATGATTTCATGGCTAACTATTAACCCAAAGAGTTTTGGTAAAATGACCATGAGGTTTTGGAGAAACCATCCAAGGCCTATGCAAGCTCTGAAGACAAGGACTGTGAATCGATTACTTTGCAGGCTGGATGCAGTGATAATGCTGGAGACTGACCCCGCGTCCCGGGGCCCTGATGAAAAACAGGGTCATGTTTGCGGGGGTTAGGAGAAGCAGGCTGCAGCAGAGACTATTAATATTTACTGCGCTTGCTGTTCCAACCAACTTGAAAACCCGGGGTATTTTGAAAGTAGCCTGTGTAAGGCCTATCTTTCGCTGATGGAGACCGATAGCGTTAAAGACACTGTTATTATTCATTGTGCTTAATGTTCAAACCAACTTGAAAACCCGGGGGAAAACAGCCTGTGCAAGAAATGTATCACGCTAATGGAGCCTGCTATAGACACTACGGCTCCTCTGATATTCGCGCCAAACAGGGTATTACGGCCATAGTGACAGAAGCACATTTAAAACAACTCGTTTGCAGGTGCTTCTACAGACATAAAACTCATGATCGGCAGCAGGATGCTCATGAATGTTTTGCAAAAGCTTGCATGGATAATTTGCTATATAACAAAGGCAGATGGAACCGACATTGCGGTTACAGCAAGAGTGGGCTCGATCCCTTATTCGATAGCCACCATGTTTAACCAGGTGGATGTGACACTGAGCAATCGAATGATAACGCAGAGCGATAACATGTACGCCTACAGGGCCTATAAAGAGAGCCTGTTAAATGATGGCCACAGTGTCCTGGATAAGCAGCTCTCGGCGTGTCTCTTTTATCGGAACAATGCAGGGCATTTAGACAACACCTATCTGGACGGTGATAACAAAGGATTTTTGAGAAGAGCCCTTAACGTCAGGACCAGTAGAGTATTTGATATACTAGGCGGTCTACACGCTGACCTTTTCTTTCAAGATAAACTCCTGATTAACAGTGTTGATCTTAAAGTGAAACTATCCAGAAACACAGAAGCTTTTTACCTCATGAGCAGAGATGCAGAACAATACAAACAAATCATCAGATCAGCGAGTTTATTTGTTAAATGTGTAAGCGTCTCTCCGACTATTAGACTGCAAATATCTAACGTAAAGTATCCTGTGGAGAGAGACGCCCTTAAAGTCTTCAGCATTCCTACTGGTAGCCGTGGTAAGACTCAAGACAACCTGTTTATGGGATAGCCCCCAAAAATAATCATCCTGGGTATTGTTGAAACAACTGCGCTCAATGGGGCATACAATAAAAGCCTATTTGAGACACTGTTTTAAAAGAAAAAATGTAATTTTTTTTATTCAAACCGTTGTTTGTAGTTTGATTAGCAAACATTTACAACTTTCATTTCTTTTTTTCCTTACGGTTTTCAGTTTCATATCCTCACTACTACATTTACATATAAAATGCAATTTTCCACAAAACTCTTATAAAATTTCTAAAATCTCAGATGGTATCTCATATAATTAATCCTCATAGTTCCTATGTTGTCAACTTCTTAATGTAATTCAATAAATGCAGCCCCTTACATGTATGCCCATAAATCTTTTTCATTTCGCAGTGTTACATTTCCCTCAACATAAACATGTCTAGCAGAATTTCATCAATTAACAATCGGTAGATGAGGTCAGAATTTATATTTACAATGGTTCATTCTCTATTTGCCTCAAGTACATTTTCGTAGTGAGCGGTTTGTTTTTCAAGTTCAAAATTCAATATAGATAGAAAACGCGTAAGCCGTAAAATGGCTTTAGTAGTAGAGCCCCACATGCATGCTAGCCATAACCACTCGCTTAAAGTAACCCAAGTACCCAATGTTTAATTTCCAAATATTTCTTTTCGTTGCACTCCAAAGTAAGCACAATCCGTGATCAGGTGCTTAAGCGACTCCTGCAAGTTGGGCACCTTGCAGAATCTGCAGTTATCCCCCGATATTACCTCGTTAGATTTTATCCAACTTTTTGACCGTTCTAAAGTTGGAAACTGGTTTAATTTAAACCTCAAGTATAGATCCCTGGCTTTTGGACAGGGAAATTGTAATAAATAAGGTTTGTGCGGTAGGCGTACTGAAACAAATTTAGTCGCCTCTTTGTAGGTTTTAAATTTACCCAAGGCGTTTATGGTTTTGCACCAGTGGTGCGCTAATAGGCGAAGTTTCACGTGCGCTTGGTGAAATTCCAAATCCGCAGGAGTGAGTGCTAGTTCTTCCATTATAGCCCCCATTTTCTTGCAGTAGATTTTAAATGATGGGGGATTAGAAGCATTAAGCATCAACCCCAAATCTTCATATAGGGAGTTTTTGGGGGCGAATAGCATCTTGCCAAGATTTGTTAATTGGCGCCAGTTGTATCGAGCGCACAATGATGTTAATCCCAATTCCTGCTTGAGAACCGCATTTGGAAGCGATCTGGACAGGCGCAGCATGCTTTCCATAATAGACCTTGAAGTTGGTCCAGGAATTGATCTATATATGCCAGGCACATATCGAGGGCGTACAATAGAATCGCCTCCACTTTGAGAGTGTAGAATTCAAAAAGTGGAAGCAGCGAAGCTTGCAGTATTAAGTTAGTACCACACGCATTTGGGTGGAAAGGATTTTGATCTTTTGGTTGAGATTGCTCTTCCACATAGTAATTGAGTTTGAGTCGGATATCAAATAGCCCAAATATCTAATCGTAGATGTCCTAGAGATGGGCATGCTGCCTATGGTCCACTTCCATGGACAAGGTCGTCTCTTTAGGTTCTTGAATATAAAGATGCTAGATTTAGCTGCATTAAAGTCAAGGTTTTGCAAAGAACAATAGTCAGCAAATATGGAGAGTTTTGTTTGCAGACCTGACAGTGTACGATCGAAGATCACAATGTCGTCAGCAAATGCAAGCCACTGGATTTTTAAGTGGCCTAATCTGGCAGGATAGCTGATTTGTTTCAGTCAGATGTCATTCATGCCACAGAAGTATAGATTAAACAAAGTGGCTGCCAGGTTACAACCCTGTTTTACACCAATTGCAATCGGAATTGGGCTCGTGGTTGCTCCAGATTGGTTGACTCTAATATAATAGACAGTGTTGGTATGCAATTTGGATATTAGGTAAATGATGTGCACGGGAATACCTAGCATCCACATTTTTTGGCAAAGAATTCCCCGCACCACGCAATCAAAGGCAGCTGTCAAGTCCACCGATGCCATGTATAGTGGGTCAGAGTCAGATGTCTTTGATTTCGCAAGTAAATGCGCCATAAGTGTAGCATTAAGGGATGTCCCCATCTGGGCCCGAAAGCCAATCTGAAAACACGATAGAGTATTGTTATTTTTCAGAAAGGTCTGGAGTTCCCTTAGTATTAGAATTGCAAACACTTTGGCTGTTGTGTCTAGAAGTGCAATGGGCCTATAGTTTGTGGAGTTGTCCCTGTCCCCCTTTTTGAAAATGGGTACGATGATTGAGCCCAACCATGATTCAGGGATAACTAAGGATGTTAAAACCTTGTCGAATTGAGATTTCAAAAGTTTAGCCCATAGTATGGGATTCCGCTTTAAAACACAGGGCGGAATGCCATCCGGGCCGGCTGCCTTAGAATAATTTAGGGCATTAATAGCACACTCAATGTCTTGCAATGAGCACACAGGTATTGGTAGTCGGGGCGGAGTAGGTTCCTCTGCATTTGTAATGTGATATCGCACTGGAAGCGCACATTTGTTCCCATAAAATTCAATCCATGCTGCAGCAGATATCGAGGAAGACTGATTTGTAGTTAATTTTACAGCATCCGATCTGAGAATTGCCCATGTCGAACGCCGGTCGTTGCGGCATAGGGAGGTTATGATCTTTTGATTATCAAGATTGAATTTGTGAAGTTTTAAGTTTTTACATTTATTACGGTAAACGATACAAATCATTCTTTTGTGCTTGGCATATTCGTCTGTAGAACAGAGTTTGTTTTTGAGCTTACGTAATTCTGCGTTTTTGAATCGTTTGGCATGGAGGAGTTCGGGACAGCCAATCTGAGAATTTAAAGCATGTATAGTAGTGTTTTCGTTTTTTATTATCCCCATTATAGCAGCCAAAGTTTCCAAGTATTTAGTTGGTTCTATGTTAGGTTGTAGTTCGGAGTTAGTGCTGTCTGGAAGGCCACCCAGCCATTTGTCAAAACGAGCATTGATCCTATCGCATAATCAGTTAATCCATCTAATGGAGATCCCTGGACGGTCACCTTCCAAAAAAGCTTGGTGCGGATCACAATTGAGTGCATGAGCAGTTAAAGAGATGGACAGCTTATTTAACAGGTGGTCACCCAGAGACGGATCCACGGTTACGATGGCTTTGCAGCAGTCTTGTAATTTTAGCGGAATTGCAAAATGATCAATACGGGACGTTAGGAATCCCCTCTTCCAAGTGTACCTTAATCCATAATTCTGAAATGACAAAAAGGCTAAGTCCCACATTGAAAAGTGTGCATTCCACATACTGCCTCTACCAGCAGATGTGGATGCGAGCTCGTGAACCGCGTTCCCATCGATGGGTTCCAAACATTCCGCATTAAAATCACCTCCTATTATTATCCGGCATGCTGGGTAGTTTATCAAAGTTTTATCAAGAAGCATGTCGAGTAAATCAAATGCACAAGCAATTTTCAATCGGGCAGGGTTGTGATATAGGGATATTCATAAGTAATGCTCTGGAGTCAATACCTGAAAGGATATTAAGACTGCTATGAACAAGGTTGTTTTAACAACTTCGTGGGTGATAGTGCTCAGATTCGTATTTATGCAAATGGCAGTTCCGCCATGTGGGCGGCCTCTTGGGCCGCGTTCCGCTTAAGTTTGATGAACAGTGAAACCAGGTAGTATGATTTATGTAAAGCCATGGTTTCTTGGCAGAAGAGTATGTCGCACTTATCAGCATCGCACTTGTTATTGAACCATGTGTACAGATTTTTGAATCCACATGAATTCCAGGAGAGAATCGACAATTTTTGTAAGTTGTTAGGTAGGTATGTTATCCATTGCAGGGTTCAGTGTGGAGGCCAGTGAGGTCAACCATGACCAGTCCTTACTGACATTGGAAAGAGAAACCAAGTGGTTTATTACTTCCAATTTGAGCCCGCCTTGAATGCTGGGGGTTGTTGTGCTAACGCAGTCCCTAATGGTGCGATGATGATGGTGACAATGGGCAACTCAGGTGGTACAATTAAGGCGACACAAGAAGTACATGTACAGACAGGACCGGATAATACTCCCAGATACCAGTTAGTGCCTATGTGCCGTGATAAGTACATAGTAGACAAACTATGGCACACCACTATCAAAGAACCCCGAGATGTGGAACTGGAATGGTATGAGGAGGTCTGGGTGGACTTGGAAGAGACGGGTGACTGTATATATTTAACCTGTACCCCAGATGAGTATGCTAGAAGAGGTGAGAGCTTGAGGGGGGTATGCAGAGCCTGGATGCCTAGAAAAGGAACACCTGCATGGGATGACGCAGTGATAGAGGAGCAGGAATGCAGAAGATTAGAAGAGCTAAAGAATTCGTTACTTTAGTAACGAAAGGGGGGAAATGTAGGGGAGGACTGGCCGCGAGGCCCTCCTCACCTGCAGCCTTCTCCCCAGGTGAGGACCATGACTCGGTGGCCGTCCCCTCATACCACCCGGGCCCAGGTGAAGGAGGGGTCACCCGCCGACGACATTGCCCACACCTATCCGTTCCCTGCATATACCCAAATTCAGTTAGGCCTAGAAGCCATCTTGTTTAGCAAACATGGCGTGAGTTCAGCACACTGTAACGAGGCCCCCACCTTTGGAGGACCTTTCATGCATCTCTGCCGCCGCAGTAGCCTTGGTAGATCCGCTGCGAGCGCGTTCCCATGAGAAAGTCGGATATGAACTAACCCGAGATGCTAACATTGTAACATTATTCTCATCCACAATGTAATATCGCACCCTGCATGACCTGGTCCGCGAGGCCGGGGTGACGGGAAAAAAGCTGAAGCATCACTATCTGAAGAAAGTAGAAAATAATTCAAGTATTGGTATTAACGAACTACCTCGGTTTAAACAAATCCTGTAAACTGTGAATAAACCATAAAGATGTAACGTTACATGATACCACCCCAGGTCTGGACTAGTGCTGCTACAACCACAGAGAAAGATGTCGGCCAAATGTATAGCCTTTACTTACTCATATACGTTTCCTTAATCACCTAACGCAACGAGCATCAATTTCTGTAGGCCATAACCTAGAACGACCTCGTGTAACGTATAATGTACATAAAATAATCACATCATGTAGTAAATATAATGTTAGGTAACGAAAAGGTACTCGGACCGACTGTATTAAAGAAATGTGTAACGAAATGGAAATATATATGTGTGTTTAAATGACATCAAAATAAGGCGGAACAGTATAAAAGTTCTGCATTTATAAGTTAGCAACGCACGAGGAAAAAACCTTTGTGAGTATATGCAAGGCCATTCTCCCTCCCACCCGGCCAAGCCTGCCAGATAAGGAAGCTAAGGCCTGTGCCGCGCTCCCTCACCTCCCCCAACCAAGCTGGAGCCGCTTCAGAGAGTCAGAGGCCCCGGTACCGCACCCAAGGCCACAGCCCACCACCTGGGTTATTTACAGCACGGTAATAAACCCACGTTTTGAATCCTCTGATCTACCAGCACCCTCTCGTAAAGTCCACAACCCTCCCCCCTAGACCACCCCAAGAACGACCCCCATCACTGGGACAAGACACAGAGACCCATTTGTATAATAACTTCTAACGCGGCAGACAGGCATGTACCAGTCGTCTCAGGCCCCAAAACTCAGCCCCTCGACCTAGAATACCGGTCAATAGGACACAGGTAAATCTCACCCTAACCGACAATCACCGGACCTCTCAAGAGGTGCATTCCTCATGCGTTGCGTTTATTGTATAAGACAAACTGCTGAGCGATTTATTGATGGACTTAGATGTCGTATCTTGAATAACTGCAGTGTGCATGGCCTAGGGCAAACGAGTCAGGAGAGGTATTCATCTTTGTCACAGGCTGCCCCAGCATACCAACACCGCTCGGATGACCTCAAGCTGGCCTGCCAGGCCCAACCCAACCCACGAGGCTGACCAGTGACGTCCTCACGCCAAAGACCAACCGCGCTGCAGCAACACCTATAGTTAGTCGACGCCACCCAATCCCAATTAACTTGTGCCCCCTATAGTGTGTAGGTTCTGATGACGTTTTTTGTATTAGAAATACGCCTGTCTTTGCTATTGTCAGACAGAGCGCTCTCGTAGGTTGCAGAGTTCTTTGCATGCCTTATTTTTGGATAAACTCCCACTTACGCTCACCCGCACTCTGTCTTGGCCTTATTCCCACTACGGGAGAGTCCTTTATTGTCTCTCATTGCGGGGAGGATCGTGCTGAATTGGGGGCGCTTCCTTTCAGTGGTGACCCCGATAGCGTGATATCTCCAAATTATTTTTCCTAACTCCTTTCTAACGACCCCCTTGTGGCACGAGAATCTCCGGTCGAGAAGGGATACGCACGGTGAGCCGGCTCCGGGAGGCTGCCCGCCAACGGCGACCGGCACAATAAGAAGTGCGCACTCAATGAGAAAGGGTACGGGATCCCGATTGGAAAAAAATCCCCTTTGAGTGCCGCTCGCCGGAGCCAGGGGCTGACCGTTGAGTTACCGGTGACACCGCCTGGACGGACCCAGTTTCGGAGACGATCGGTTCAAGACGGGCACGTGAGTACTGAGTGCGAGCGATCGTAAAGGGGAAGGGGGGGGAAACGGTGAACAGGAGAACGGGGACAGGTAGAGGAGAAGAATATCGGGGGTCTACTAAAGACGGGTCTTGAAACTTTCTTTATCTTTTCTTTGCATATGGCCATTAGGAGTAAGAAATAAGTGAAGTGGTAGAAGTGACGGAAACCTAGCTCCGAAAGGGGGTGGAAGGCGGCGCCGCATAGTGCTATCTAAACTAGTACTGGGAATATATGAAGAAGTAAGAAATAAGTTATTGGTGTCTGGCAAAAGGAGACACCGGGAATATTTTTTAGTGATTGCTACTCTCTCTATTTCTTTTTTCCAATCCACGGGGCAGGGGAAGAAAGCGAAAAGGGTATAAGATAAATATACTTGTAGAAGGGCTATAAAATAGGGAGCACATTCTGACGAGTGGGGGCTAAGTAGTGGCACGTACAGACGTGAACGGAGCAACCTTAGCAGAAAAATAGGGACAGCTGGCCAGGGAGGAAAGGGAGGAAATAAGAAGAAGTGTGAGTGGAAAGGCATTGTGATGGGTGCGCGCACCGTGTGAGTGTTGGAGACGATCGGTTGACCGCGAGGTGGCGCCAGAGAGTGTTGACCATAACTAGTACTTGATCAGTTGTGAGCGGAATCACACGAGAGTGTATGGGAATGGAAAGGAAATGAGCTATGGTAAGTGCGAAAGGATTTGTGCAGTAAATAAACTTGGGTGATAAAATTTGAGACGTCCGCTCTTGTCTGTGCCATAAAGGTATACATACATAGATCTACACCTAACTAAACGTAAAGAAGGTGGACACGGCTGTGAGAGTGATTTAGAAGATGGGGGCCGAAACTCCCTTGTCACATATTTGTAAGAGCTTACCGGGATACGCTGAACGAATAAATAAATATCACGATCAATGGGTAACAGAATTGAAGGGGGAGGGTCTGCCCCAGATTTGGCCCGAGGGAGGGTCTTTTGACAAAAGCGTTCTTGATATGGTACGAACATGCATTAGCCTCAAGTATAAGGGGAAACAATGGCAAAATAGGAAGGAGATATTAGACCTCTGGAGATTGTTTGAGGAGGTACCCCCACCCAAAGCTCCGGCACCAAATATTGATCTACCTTCCACCACAGATAATCCATTGATGATCCCAAGAGAGGACAAGGAACAGCTAAGTACAGCACAACCTGCGGAAGTGATTAGTTTGTACCCGATATTACCTAAACCAGCCCCCGCAGCAGGATACAGCGACCCTACGTATGTGCCTCCCCCCACAACTGGTACACCACAAAGACCAACAGCCCCCCCGCCATACGAAAGCACCAGAGAGCGAGCCCAGGGAAGCACACAGAGGGTGGATATAGAGAAATTAACGAGTGACTTAGAGTCGAGGCTTACTGTGGCAAGGGATGAACTCTCAAGGATAAAAGACATATGTGAGCGCACAGCGTGTGCCCCCACACAATCAGGACGCACGTCTAGAGCGTCGAGCGAAGGTAGACAGATAGAGGAAGGATGGAAAAAGGGGGAAATACTGTTCAGGATTGAGGAGGAGCCGACACGAATAATAGAGGTAGGAGCAGTAGAAGGGAGCATTGGTGATGTATCACGAGAGAGAGGGATCAGAGAGGACTTGTTATGTGATGTCAGAGGAGGATTGGATGACAGTGATAGGTTGAGTATGGCAGTGGGAGGGGAAAGCGAGGAAGTGGACGGTGCATGTTCACTAGGGACTATAGACGACGAATGGATGGGACGACTAAGAAATAGGGTGGGGAAGATGGCGTCATTGGAGTCAGCAGCGACTAAGGAAAGGGAGGGTGCAACTGCAAAAGGGAAGTTACAACTTCCATTGATACACAGAGGGGGGGGGAGACCAAACTATATACCATGGGCTCAGATGGATAAGGCTAATTTAATGAAATTATTGCCCCAGCTGTCAGGAGGGGCGAGCAAGTGGATATATGCATTTGAGAAACATACCGCCGGCATACCGTTGGCAGTAGGCGATGTGAAAAGCCTACTAGTCACCGCAGTAGGAGATCAAGCGGACAGAGTATGGGCTAAGGCTGGTTTCCCGGCCGTGACGTTAGATTATGATCGTCATGATGGAGCTTCCTTTAATACAGTACGAGCAAGGGTGTGGGACGCGCTGCGGGAGACATTCCCAGATACCCCTGATTTACAGTCAGTAATGCAATGTACAATGAATGACGGGGAGGATGCTATGGATTACATTCTCCGGGTGCAGGAGATGTGGAGAGCGGAAACGGGCACGCCCTGGCACCAATCCACATATCTATTTTATTTCATCATTAAGAGAGGGCTCCCAAAAGAGGTGCAGAAGGCACTCGATAAGATAGCGGGCGTTGAGGCGAAGGGGTGGCCAGAGATCCAAAGTATAATAGTGCACCATTGCAAAAGGATCAAAGAGAGAGAGAGGGAAGTAGCACAGAAAAGGTTGGCAGACGAGGCAAAGTTGGTACAATCAAAACTAGTGAAGGTTGCAGCAGCGGTAGCAGGACTCCCACTCATGAGGGAGGGAGAGGAAGGAGAGGAGGGGCAAGTAGCAATACAAGGAAGAATAGCAGCAAATTGGGCAGGACAAGGACAACGACAGTGGACTGAGCAGGAGCAGAACGGAGGTCCAATGTGGCAAGAGTGGGCCCCAAGAGGGGGAAGAGGTGGGTACCGGGGCCGAAGAGGAGGACAAGGGTATGGAGGAATGGGAGGTAATGGGTGGCAGGGTCCCAGAGGTCCACAGGGGAGCTGCTGGAATTGTGGGAGATGGGGGCACTACTCAAGAGAGTGCAGGAGCAGACAAAACAACGGGCTCCAGGAGACAGGACAGTACGGTCACCCCCACCCAGGAAGCCCCTACGGCCTCCCCATGGGACAATATCAACAACCAGAAAATGTAGGACAAAGAAGTAACGCACAGCTACACGGACATCAGTACAGGACACAAAACCACCCACAGAATAATGACAACATGCAATACACGCCAGGTAACACTTTCGCCACAGTAGCTAACGGAGCACCTGCTCCTGCACCTTACAGCGGAGTGTCAGTAGTTTCGGGGAACATTTTTGATCAAGGGGGGGCAATGAGACACCCCGCATAGGACAGCCCACAGAGAGCACTTGCGTGTCCAGTACTATCTACGACCCACAATGCATCAGAGGAACCATTGATAGGAGCGCAGATAGGAGACAAGCAGTTCATATTCATGGTGGATTCGGGAGCGGAGAAATCATGCATTAGAGAGGGCCGGTTCCCGTTATCTAATAGAACGTTAGAGACGCAGGGGTTCTCTGGGGCTGTAATTGAAGTTCCTTACACAGAAGCATTGGATGTGACAGTGGGGGGTAAAACAGTGAAAGCACCCTTACTGTACTATGAACACTCTCCCATTAATTTGCTGGGGAGAGATCTCTTGAGCAAACTAAACATGACAATATCATTCACAGGGAGCGGTATCGTATGTTCGACGCCAGGCATATGTCCTCTCCGCATATTAGCAGTAATACACGGCCACACAATTATGCAAGAGATCAGAGGGTTACCAAGAAACGAGGAGATGTTTGTTGAGGGCATGAGAGCATTGGCTCTCATAGTACCAGAACTAAAAAGGATGGATTGGAGGATTCCAGCCGAATTCCTCTTCCGCCCCATAGCAAGCCCCGACACTGCTCTAGGGTCAGTGGTATCGTTGGATTTACACGCAGTACACGTGTCAGCAAACAGAATATGTGTGATTGGCGTTGACATGGAAGGATGTGAGTGGCGGACAGTACTGTGTACAAATGCAAATATCCCACTGAGGGAGCTCTCGGACGAGGAGCTATTTTCAGACACTGAGACAGATGGCGAAATAGTGATGGAACTAGCAATGCCGTGTGACATTGTAATTACAGCCAGAAAAACTCAAGTTGAATTAATGGCAGTGGTAGGAGCACCACATGCATTTTTTGATGATGACATGCGGTTAGTACCCGATAACATATGGACAAATGGCCCCCATGACGTGGGGTTATTACATGAGGTTCAGCCTGTGGTAATAAAACTGAAACCGGGAGCAATTATACCCCGGGTAAAACAATATCCATTGTCACGCGAAGCAGAAGAAGGGATCAGAGAGACACTAGATGCACTGCTAGCACAAGGAATAATAGTGCCCTCAAACTCCCCATGCAACACGTGTATTTACCCGATTAAAAAGGTGAAGGGAGGTTCATGGAGGATGATACAGGATTTACGCCCACTCAATAATGTGATTCAGAAGGAGTTCCCTTTAGTCCCGAACCCATCAACAATACTGTGCAACATTCCAAAAACGGCATCCCACTTCACAGTTATTGACTTAAAAAATGCATTTTTCTCGATTCCCTTAGCTGAGGAGAGCAGGTACTTAACAGCATTTACACTAGGGGGGAGGAGGTTCGAACACTGCAGACTACCTCAAGGGTATTGCGAGAGCCCAAGCATATTCAACAGGGTACTACATGAGGATCTGGGGAATTTGTGTGTAGAAAGCACAGTGATTCAGTACGTTGATGATTTATTGATCTGTGCACAAACTGAGGAAGAGTGTAGAAAGGACTCAATAACACTCCTGACATTATTGGCCAATAAAGGGTACAAGGTGGACAAGGGGAAGTTACAATACTGTCTGACCGAGGTCCTATACTTGGGACAGCTGATATCAAAGGACGGCAAGCGGATCATACCCGACAGGGCACAGGCGATTAGAGCAGTTGGGGAGCCCAAAACAGTAAAAGAGATGCAGAAATTTCTGGGTATGTGCAACTATTGCCGAGCATGGATATTGGATTATGCAGCATACACAAGGCCCTTGTTACAGGCACTAAAAGAGGCACAGCAGGAAAACAAACACATAGAATGGACAGAAGAGATGAACACAGCATTTGACTCACTAAAAGAGCTGATATCAAGCGCTCCAGTACTGGCAAATCCAGACTATGGACGCGAATTCTTCTTATTTTCACACTGCAAAGGAACACTGATGACAGCAGTATTGACACAAAAGACATCATTAGGGCACAAACCACTGGCTTACTATAGTGGCACCCTAGACGCAGTAATGCAAGGTCATTTCGCGTGCGAACAATCTCTAGCTGCAGCCGCGTTCGCGATTGAGAAAAGTGCCACGATAGTGATGGGCTGTCCTGTGACACTGTTTGTGGAACACTCACTCTTTGCAATATTAGAGCGATCAAAGAGCACATTGACGACACAACGCGCCACAGCATACGAAATAATATTGTCCAGCGCAAACATCCACATAGTAAGATGTAAAACAGTGAACCCAGCCACATTCATCACAGAGGCATGCACCGTAGAGGATATGCAAAACCACAACTGCGCTACGTTCACAGGTGACGAAGGTCAGGATCAAGTGATTTTTGAGAATGCCCTGAACGAGGGAGAGGTGTATTTCGTAGACGGGTCAGCATCAATAGATATGGAGACAGGAGAGAAACATGTGGGTATGGCAGTTGTACGATTAGAGGAAGATGAATACGAGACACTAGTACAACACCGCCTCCCATCCCACTATTCAGCCCAAGCAGCAGAACTAATTGCGCTAATAGAAGCATTGCATGCCGCCAAGGGGTGCGCAGTGACAATATATACCGACTCAGCATACATGACAACGACAGTACACGGCGGGTTGGCACGGTGGGGGCGGAGAGGGTTCCGACGAGCAGATGGAACACCAGTTCAGCATGCAGAACTATTGAAAGAACTGATTGAGGCTCTGCAAGACCCCACGGCAGTGGCCATCGTAAAATGCCAAGCCCACACCACAAATACAGATTTTATATCTTTGGGGAACGCGGCAGCAGACGCCGCTGCCAAAGAAGCTTCGTATTTACAGAAAGGTGTAGTAGGAGAATACATGTTGCACCACACAGCACGCCAAGAGGTCCCCACAGGATACAACATGATGCCCACACAGGAAATAATAGAGCTGCAAGAGGGAGCTAGTGCAGAAGAAAAATTGCTGTGGACTAAAAGGGGATGCAGCAAGTCGCCGACTGATTTGTTATGGCGACAAAAAAGTTCAGGAAAAGCGGTAATGCCAGTCACATTGTTAGAAATAGCATTTCAACAACTACACTTTCCCGCACATAACGCAAAGCAACACATAATGGCAGAGATACAAGAAGATTGGTTTGCACCTTGCCTCCATGAGCATGTCACAAGACTGGCTTTAGAATGCACGACATGTCAGATTTACAACTCAGGCATGACATTGCGCACACTGAGAGGAACGATACCCAAACCAAATGGCCCATTCAGAGAGCTCCACATTGATTATGTAGACATGGGAGAAAGATGTAACGGGGCTCGCTACATGATTGTGGTTGTATGTCCATTTTCGAGATGGGTGGAGGCAGGCCCCTGTGCGCGCCCTGATGCGAAGGGTGCCGCGAAGTTCCTAGTGCGGGAAGTGTTCCCGCGCTGGGGGATTTGCGAAGTTATTCGCTCAGATAACGGCACGCATTTTGTTAATGAACTATTCAAGGAAGTGACTACCCTATTGGGAATAAAGCACAAATTATGTTCAATTTATCATCCTCAAAGTAATGGCGTAGTGGAAAAAATGAACGGTCTGTTAAAAAGCAGATTGTCAAAACTGTGTTTTTCCCTTAAAAAGACCTGGATGTACTGCCTGCCTTTGGCCTTGTTCGAGTTACGAAATCAGCCAAGTAAAGACCACCACTTGTCCCCGCATGAGATCGTCACGGGAAGGAGGATGCACACAGCGCATTCACCTCTCCGTGAACGTTCTGATGCACACAGAAGCGCAGCGATATTAGGAGAGGAGTTCACAGAGTACTTGAGAAAACTGACACGGGCAGCGCGCGTAATTGCAAAGCAACTAGCCCCCCCCTCTACAAGAGAGGAGGGGAACACAACAGAAACAGAGACAATGCCTGAAAAACCATTACAACTAATGCCTGGTGACCTTATATATGTCCGAAGTTTTGTGCGAAGGTGGAATGCACCACGTTTCCATGGCCCTTATGAGGTAGTGTTTTGCACACCCACAGCAGTAAAGGTAAAGGGCCTACGATACTGGGTGCATTTGACAGACGTACGCAAAGCTTATGGCGCCGCGGAAGGTGAGGTACAGGACGAGGCACAGACAACTGCGGACAATGAAATTGTGCAGAATGGATGATGAGAATTTTGCGTGCATTAAGTGCTAAACACTGAACACGAATGGCGCACGACATGCGTACTGAAATGAACATGTGTATATACATATATATATATATAATTTTTTACAAGTTTTTAAGTTTTTTTTTGGTCGTTTTTGGGTTTTGGAGAAGTTTTCTTTTCTCTCTCTCTCCCTCTCTCTCTCTCTCTCTCTCTCTCTCTCTCTCTCTCTCTCTCTCTCTCTCTCTCTCTCTCTCTCTCTCTCTCTCTCTCTCTCTACTTCTCTCTTTATGTATGAAATAATGTACTGATAGTAATATTTGTAAAGTTACCTTGTCTGTGGACATACCCCCTCCTTCACCCACTCCCATACTTTGCCGAAAAAACTTCACAACGTTCAAAATGTTTACATGCGTGTACTTAATGCACTTTTATGTCTCAAACAGGATTTACTATGGCATCGGATGGGCAGCCTGCAACTAATAGATTTGTTAGATTTAGAGAAATGTTAGTGGATAGATTGACATATTCATACGAATGCGGTTTATCAATGTGTGTTATTGTGTTCTTCATCTCAATATTCTGCCTAATGACACATTGGGTCATAGCGTTCATCTCTACTGAGATGAACGAGGGGGGAGGGGGGAATAACACCACCCTTGCCCCTGGCACGAATTCAATTACAAATATGAATATTAAAGAAGGTGATTTTTTGATCTGGGATGGATCCCGCCTTGTATGGGGTTACTACACTGCACCACCCACTGCTGCCCCGTCACGATCAAAAGACAAAGGTATGAAAAATGACACAATGTCCCTACCTGAGACATATAACAGCCCCACTACCCTTCCCGCCCCGATACAAAACAGCGACTTGTTGTTTATTGAGGAAAATGGAAAAGTAATTACAATGACAGAACACAAGTCCCTACATGAAGAATTGGAAAAGGGGGGAGGGAATGAGAAAGGGGGGCCTATTATTACATCTATCGGAACTATAAGGTATAGGAGGGGGGAGAGAAGTAGGCGAAGAAGAGAGACAAGCAGGAGGGGGTATGATGAGTATTATGGGTTAGGATTAGACAAGATGGAAGACCCACGACACCCCCACCAAGCAAATAAATGGTATGCAGATATGAGTACAACAGCTAAACAGACAACTAATGAAAGCTGCTATGTCTGTTCGCTCATCCCCCATGCATCAGGTACACCCAAAGTGTTGTTGCCAAGAGAATTTCCCATTGTGGATGCCCAATGTCTCCTTCATCTCACACTGTGTAGAATAAAGAACACCTTTCAAGCACACGATGTCTCTTTCAAAATAATACAGGACAACAAAACGTGCTATTCAAAAGCGTCTGGAGTGGTCTGTCCTAAAGAACCTTTCTTTGCAATACAAGGGACGCTGTTTTCAGAAAACAAATGGAAAGATGAAGAAGTACTGTGCAAAGCGGAGGCACTGAGAGGTGTCCAACCAGACAAGCTGCGATGGATGGAAAAAACGTGCTTACCAATATGGAAAGAACACATCTCTAAACTAACATGGGTAACAGCGATGGAGAAACCCTTCAAGCTACAAAGTGAAATACAAAACGAACTATGTTTCAAGGGAGAAGGAAAAGTGGCAATGGGAACGAACAAAAACTGTAACAAAACTCTCACCATCCAAGACATGAAAAAAGGAACAGCAGCACTAATGGACACATACTGGGTGTGCGGGAATCAGGCTTACTTGCACCTTCCCCAGGCATGGAGTGGCAGCTGCTCAATGGCCACTTTGCATTCGGCCCTAATGGTGATTCCAGAAAGCCACGTTGACAAAAATAAAAAGACGCAAGGAAACATGAACAAGGACGAGACGTCTCCCACTGCAGAAGCACACCTCTATGTCCTGTCCTCCGGAGGGAAAGAAGAGGAGCTATCACGGAACAAGCGAGCATCAAACTATATATCACAAGCGTCATCCGATTTATTGGCACAGATCCCAGACAGGTATCGCCTGTTCAGCTCCGTGGAAACATTTTTTGCCTCACTGGTTTCAAGTGTCCAAGCAAGAGCAAATGCAAAATGGCTTCAGATCACACGGTGGGAATTGATTCAGCTGGCCAATGACACTGAAGAAGGATTCAACATAATAAAGGTGGAATTACGAGCTCTGCGACTAATGACCATGCAGAACAGGTATGTTCTGGACCTGCTAACAGCAATCGATGGAGGTGTTTGCCGAAAAATAGGAAGTGCGTGCTGCACGTTCGTACCTTCTGAAGACGCAGAAAATGGGTCCCTGTCCCACGTCATTGAAGCAGTCCATAACCTGGGAGAGAAAATGAAGCTGGAAGGTGGGGCTAAAGATAGCTCATGGTCCGACAATATCTTCTCCTGGGTTCCCTCCTGGCTTGGAATGACGATGAAATTATTGATACCGGTTGCGGTGGTCCTCCTCGTGGTGTTCTGCCTGTGCCAGGTGGGCCTTCGATGTTGTGCTAACGCAGTCCCTAATGGTGCGATGATGATGGTGACAATGGGCAACTCAGGTGGTACAATTAAGGCGACACAAGAAGTACATGTACAGACAGGACCGGATAATACTCCCAGATACCAGTTAGTGCCTATGTGCCGTGATAAGTACATAGTAGACAAACTATGGCACACCACTATCAAAGAACCCCGAGATGTGGAACTGGAATGGTATGAGGAGGTCTGGGTGGACTTGGAAGAGACGGGTGACTGTATATATTTAACCTGTACCCCAGATGAGTATGCTAGAAGAGGTGAGAGCTTGAGGGGGGTATGCAGAGCCTGGATGCCTAGAAAAGGAACACCTGCATGGGATGACGCAGTGATAGAGGAGCAGGAATGCAGAAGATTAGAAGAGCTAAAGAATTCGTTACTTTAGTAACGAAAGGGGGGAAATGTAGGGGAGGACTGGCCGCGAGGCCCTCCTCACCTGCAGCCTTCTCCCCAGGTGAGGACCATGACTCGGTGGCCGTCCCCTCATACCACCCGGGCCCAGGTGAAGGAGGGGTCACCCGCCGACGACATTGCCCACACCTATCCGTTCCCTGCATATACCCAAATTCAGTTAGGCCTAGAAGCCATCTTGTTTAGCAAACATGGCGTGAGTTCAGCACACTGTAACGAGGCCCCCACCTTTGGAGGACCTTTCATGCATCTCTGCCGCCGCAGTAGCCTTGGTAGATCCGCTGCGAGCGCGTTCCCATGAGAAAGTCGGATATGAACTAACCCGAGATGCTAACATTGTAACATTATTCTCATCCACAATGTAATATCGCACCCTGCATGACCTGGTCCGCGAGGCCGGGGTGACGGGAAAAAAGCTGAAGCATCACTATCTGAAGAAAGTAGAAAATAATTCAAGTATTGGTATTAACGAACTACCTCGGTTTAAACAAATCCTGTAAACTGTGAATAAACCATAAAGATGTAACGTTACATGATACCACCCCAGGTCTGGACTAGTGCTGCTACAACCACAGAGAAAGATGTCGGCCAAATGTATAGCCTTTACTTACTCATATACGTTTCCTTAATCACCTAACGCAACGAGCATCAATTTCTGTAGGCCATAACCTAGAACGACCTCGTGTAACGTATAATGTACATAAAATAATCACATCATGTAGTAAATATAATGTTAGGTAACGAAAAGGTACTCGGACCGACTGTATTAAAGAAATGTGTAACGAAATGGAAATATATATGTGTGTTTAAATGACATCAAAATAAGGCGGAACAGTATAAAAGTTCTGCATTTATAAGTTAGCAACGCACGAGGAAAAAACCTTTGTGAGTATATGCAAGGCCATTCTCCCTCCCACCCGGCCAAGCCTGCCAGATAAGGAAGCTAAGGCCTGTGCCGCGCTCCCTCACCTCCCCCAACCAAGCTGGAGCCGCTTCAGAGAGTCAGAGGCCCCGGTACCGCACCCAAGGCCACAGCCCACCACCTGGGTTATTTACAGCACGGTAATAAACCCACGTTTTGAATCCTCTGATCTACCAGCACCCTCTCGTAAAGTCCACAACCCTCCCCCCTAGACCACCCCAAGAACGACCCCCATCACTGGGACAAGACACAGAGACCCATTTGTATAATAACTTCTAACGCAGCAGACAGGCATGTACCAGTCGTCTCAGGCCCCAAAACTCAGCCCCTCGACCTAGAATACCGGTCAATAGGACACAGGTAAATCTCACCCTAACCGACAATCACCGGACCTCTCAAGAGGTGCATTCCTCATGCGTTGCGTTTATTGTATAAGACAAACTGCTGAGCGATTTATTGATGGACTTAGATGTCGTATCTTGAATAACTGCAGTGTGCATGGCCTAGGGCAAACGAGTCAGGAGAGGTATTCATCTTTGTCACAGGCTGCCCCAGCATACCAACACCGCTCGGATGACCTCAAGCTGGCCTGCCAGGCCCAACCCAACCCACGAGGCTGACCAGTGACGTCCTCACGCCAAAGACCAACCGCGCTGCAGCAACACCTATAGTTAGTCGACGCCACCCAATCCCAATTAACTTGTGCCCCCTATAGTGTGTAGGTTCTGATGACGTTTTTTGTATTAGAAATACGCCTGTCTTTGCTATTGTCAGACAGAGCGCTCTCGTAGGTTGCAGAGTTCTTTGCATGCCTTATTTTTGGATAAACTCCCACTTACGCTCACCCGCACTCTGTCTTGGCCTTATTCCCACTACGGGAGAGTCCTTTATTGTCTCTCATTGTGGGGAGGATCGTGCTGAATTGGGGGCGCTTCCTTTCAGGGTGACGGCCAGTGGAGTGACGGCGGCAGGTTGGATGATTGGGGTTTCGTTGAAGGCTATGGCATCATCTAGCACTTCAAATGAAACCGGTGTTAGCCCAATCATATGAAGTTCACATCTGTGTTGCCATACCAGTTCAGTTATAATGCTAGTTTGCACTTTGCACACCATCCTATGGTTTTGGGTATGAGGAAGTGTGATCCATTCAATGTCGTCTGAATGGAGGGTCCGAAGTGCCGGAATTTGCCTAAACGCCTTTAACAAGGCTGAGCGATTCAGCCGTTTGTTTCCATAGGTTTCTGGGTCAGATTCCCATCCCAGTATAGTAGAGAATGGTGAAAACCCTTTCCATTTGTAACTTTGAGCAGATGAGTGCTCTTGAAAAATGTCTGCTTCCATCGAGTCTGCCAATTGGACAACCTCCCGATGACTTTCGGATTCTAGTTGGTCAGGGCTAGACAATGCTCCGTGGGGAAAATCAGATTGAGAACAGCCTATTGGTTGTGTCTGGGGCTGAGGTTTGGAATTTTGCAAAAGTTCATTGTTAGTAGGGACTTGGCTTACCACTTTCCCTGCTTGTATAACTTTATGTGCTATAGGCTTAAAGAAAGCTTATAGCTGGATTTGGGCATTACTAGGTGCCTTGACTTGTGTCTCAGGGAGCACACCCAAGTTGGGTGCTATGGAATCTTTTGGGTTCTTCAAGTTGCTCTTCCCTTATTGCTTTTGCAATCCAGGTCCTTGCCTTTCATACGGGGGAGAGACTGATGGTCTTTTTTGGTGACCTTGAGAGGTTCCTCTGAAGCAGGTTCTTGTTCATGCTGTGCAACCAATTGCTCAGCCTGAGGAGAGGGATGGGTTTCATCAGTCTCAATTTTTTTTTTTGGTGTTTGTTTTTTTACTTGTTTTGTTTAGTTTAAGTTTGAGTGGATTAGCCACTGCTTGGGGGGGGGGTTTCTGTCCGCCTTCCTTTTGAGAGCTCTAAGAAAAAGGCGCTTCTCCTTTCGGGAGGCAAAAAATTGGCCTGCGCCAGCAGAATACTCACGCTTGGCTTTGACCTTGCCTGTCGGAGAGGTTGTCACACTCCTGGGCTCCAGAAATAGATCAGTAAGGGCCGATGGACTACCAGGATGGAATATTGAGTCCACCTCAGCGTCATCTTGTTGATCGTCGGCATCAATCAGATACTCAGATGGATTGGCCTGAGCAACAAAGAGTAATTGGTCAATCTTTTTGGTGTTTGTGGTGACCATTTGGCATAATTGCGCATGCGTAAGGATCTGATGATGAGAAGAGGCCGAGGGAGCAGCCACCGTTTGTGCAAAGGATTGCAAAAATGAATAGGTATTTGTCTGGGGTGGACACTTCGATTCAGTGGGAGCCGCCTGTTCATTAAATTCAGTTTGAGTGGCACTGCTCACCAAACCGACCTTGGCATTTGCATCATTGTCCACGGGTGCCCTCCCCCTAGTTAGGGGCGCTGCACCATCAACCCGAATGGAATCAGCAAAGATATACCCTTCTAATTTATTAAGTTTGAAAATAATTTGATTCAGAGAGGACTTACAATCTTTGAGTTCATAGGGGGTATAATCATGTCCTCGGTCCAATAAGTTTAAAATCTGTGATAGAACCGGATGCCTCTGGGGTCTGCATATCGTCTGCTGGATCCAGAAGTTCAAAACCCAGAGGAGGGACCAGAGGATTAGGAGTAGGCGAGGAGGCAACTCCTGAAATCAGTGGGGTCTGCTCCGACTTTTCAGAGAAGGGGACCTCTTTGACAAAGTCCATTGTGACAGTGGGGTTTTATTGGACATTGAATTGGAAGAAATGTTAGAAAGTTCTAGCGTGATACTTTCGTTACAATGTATGTGAACGTCAGCCCTTTTAAATGTGGGAACTGTCACCGGAGTAGATGGACCATTCGATAAGCGCACACGTTTTTCAAGGGCTGCAATCACCGCCGAAGCGAGTATCGAATTATCAGAGGGAGAGGTATTCAGAAGATCTGGGTTGCTCTCTCCTGAAAGGGGGGGCTCGTCAATCCTCATACTCAGAAAGCTGTTTCGAGAAGCAGACGAACACGCCGAACCCCCTAGAGTAACGGCAGCGTACAAACTAGGGAGAGTTGTCACTGGTAATTCTGCTTGTGTGCGTGCATATGCAAAGGCCACTTCGTGGCAGATTATGTCATTTACAGATGCCGAGTTCGAATGAGCTATGAGGCTTTGCCCCCCCTGAGTAAGTTCCATATTAGCAGATTCTACAATAGGGGACAGGGTAGTACTTTCTACCTTGATTGCTTTTTTGCAATGTGTGCGTTTCCCCTCAGTTTTACATGGAGGACAACCACTGCGCAGAGAGTAGATCATTAGTACAAAAAGTGGTAACCAATCCAGTACTTTGTGGGTGCTAAGCCAAGAACCTATGCGCGAGCCGCACTTACATTTTTAGTTAACTACTTATATTACCCTAGTTATCTATGATTCAACATTTGGTGCCAAAGAATAAGTATGAACATCAACCGCATTTATATATAAGGGCTTTTGTTGCGGGAGTCCCCACTTTGTCTGCAAGACGCTTAGTGCTACGGATCGTCCAGCACCCTTTTAGAATGCAATAATAATAGTATACACCATAGCGCCCTCATGAATAAGTAGCAAATTCAGCCCCCATATTGTGGCAGATCCATTATCCGCTGTCATCATTTTTCCAATTGCTTTCCACAATTACCTGATTTTGCTAAGGGTGCATTCCAAGCACAATTTCCTCAGAAGCTAAACCAGGCCAGAGAGAAAGTGCGCCTCAATTCGGGGTATGCACGCACCCCACGCTCCCGCGCACCGCGAACAGTCAACAGTACTTCTTGGTACTTCCATGATGTACGCGCGTGTGCGCCGGGTCAACGTATTTTATGCTACCCAAGGAGGCGTCACCACACCAGGGGGGCGGGGTCAGGTATGAAGGGCACACCTTCAAAAAGAAGAAACAAAGAGCGTATGAGTGCACGTTGTGTTAGATATGTGCTACAAACAGTATGATCAGATGAGGGCCGTGACACGTACAACCAACGTGGGCACAGCGTGTAAGTACAACAGGCACAACGTGCACACGTCATATGAGTTCAAAGGATATATTCAGTCCGGGGCAACGTTCCACTCGTATGCACCCGTGTTAAAAAGTCACCTCTGTTTCCTTTTTAAAGGCCAGGCAGTTGGTGTTCCTTAAAAGGACGTCCTGACAGCTTCAGGCTTTCAAGTAAGCGATGTGAAACCCAGCATTCTCGCGAAGTTCCAAATTGCAGCTTCGGCTCCAGCGGCACCCGCACACAGTCAACAGTACTTCTTGGTACTTCCACGGTGCGCGCATGGGTGCGCTGGGTCGACGTATTGTATGCTACCCAAGGAGGCGTCACCACACCAGGGGGGCGGGGTCAGGTATCAAGGGCACACCTCTGTTTCCTTTTTAAAGGCCAGGCAGTTGGTGTTCCTTTAAAGGACGTCCTGACAGCTTCAGGTTTTCAAGTAAGCGATGTGAAACCCAGCTTTCTCGCGAAGTTCCAAATTGCAGCTTCGGCTCCAGCGGCAATGCACACAGTCAACAGTACTTCTTGGTACTTCTTGGTACTTCCACATGACACTGTAACATGAACTATGCAGCGCTGCGCTGCATAGGGATGGTGTTTGGATTCCTGCCAAAGCATACACTCCTAACTTTGGAGTTCCAAACATAATCAGGGAATATATGCGGCTGGTGGCTGTCACGGGAATGCACATGTGTTATGCAGTGGTTTCAATCATACCCTGTCAGCTATACCCTGCTGGCCTTTGACCTAAGAACTCGGAACATATCAACAGGGCATTTCAACCTTCTGAGGAGCAGAAACGTACGCGCTGAAATAAAGTTTGAAAGAAACCTAATATCCACACACTTGCATTTTCGATAGCATTCTCGAGATCAATGTACAAAGAAAAATACTCTTTGATATTTAATGGATACAGGTAAAAGGATTTCTGTGTAAACATAGACATGCTCAAAAAACATTTCACATTGTGTATGCCAGCGATACATGTCCCAAGCGCCTTCCCAGAAATCGCCCGGTTAGCCCAATGGTGAACACTGATACGCAGGCCCAGGGTGGAACACACTGTATAGCTTTGTGGCTAGAGGAGGATGCGCTAATGATGTTTGATAGTTTGGTGCACTTCCCACAACAACCCATATAGGCCAGAGATTTAATGAACTATGTGAAAAGCACTGCAGTATTTAAGTTATGTCACTGTGCCGGTTCAAGACTCTAAAACCATGACCTGTGGTCAACACTGTATATTCTTTATCAGTTAAATGTCAGAATGGAGATCGCTGTTGGCTGTTTTGAAAATGTATTCAAACAATCGCATGCAAAGTGATCAAATGGTAACCAGATTTGTTAACAAGACATTACCTAATGTGTATAGATCTCACAAAATGTTTACAGTGTGTCAAAAATGTAAATGTGGATTGTCTATACAGTGGTACATGTTTTTAAAAAATAGCTTTTTAAAATTCAACAAGCATCATGCGTTATTATACATAAATAATAAAAAAGACATATTTATTACAGAAAGAAATATTTTTATACCACAGAGATCTCAATACAAATAGAGAATAAAAGTATACATTCAACAATGGGCGCCCCCACCTCCTTCGGATAACGATATAGGTCTGACGTGTTTTCGGCATGGCCTAGACATTTTAGAGGCATGCATGACGGGGTGGGTAAAGATTCTTTAAAGCAGCTGCTATTCCATTCATTTTCAGGGCTGGGGTAGCAGGGACTGTTTAGAAGGGAAACTAAAAGGCTGTTTTGTTGGAGAGGATTTGCAGGAGCAACAGTTTTTAGCTGCTCCAGAAGGCGTCGTAGGGTGACATTACCCACAATGGAAGTCAAAATATTAAAATCAGCGCCTGCTTGCATAAACTCGTTCCAGCCGATGGGGGCATT
Organism: Ambystoma mexicanum; assembly: GCF_040938575.1. Lineage (NCBI taxonomy): Eukaryota > Metazoa > Chordata > Amphibia > Caudata > Ambystomatidae > Ambystoma > Ambystoma mexicanum. Next base: position 46,123,647 of record NC_090939.1, read on the forward strand.
TATTATAGCAGTGGGGTGTTGATTTGCAACACCCTGCACTAGATCATGCAGGTTTGAGCCCCTGACAACCGTGACTACATAAACTCTCCCCTATCAGTCCATGCGGCCACATCCTTTGCAAGTTTCATCTAATGTAACAATAGTTCTGCGTCAGGTTTAAAGCGTTGGCTAAGAGTGTTCACCACGTCAGCCGCAACCAGATCTGCCTCTGGTGGAGCCTTCACACTGCTAGATTCTTCGGGCAGTATGTATAAAGTTAGTTTGTTTTTTTCTGCATTGCTGTGCTGGGCGTGATTTATGCAGAATATTCGTGTATAGGGCCACTTTATCATGCGCGATAAATCAGGTCTGTTTAAAACATCCTTCATTTCCAAGTTGAGACGCATGGTAACAACCGTTTGTGTATCCCAATCCATTGCAGGTGTGTGAGACGCTTGTGCACCAAATGCTTTATATGGGTGTGCACCATTACTGCCCCCCGAGGAAGCTCGTGATTAGCGGTAGCGGTATGCCTATGAGCGATCCTATTAAACCGCCGGCCTGTGAGACCACTTTTCTTTTAGCCCTTAGCGATATTTGCTTATTGCCCCATTTCTTGATGACGTTCTGTTTCCTTTTCCCCACACTTATTTGACGGTTTATTTTTTATTTATGTATTTTCTTTATTTTGGCATTTGTAAAGCACACCTAACTATGGGGCATCTGGGTGCTGAAAAATCTTGACAATTACATGCATATATTTTGCTGACATTATGTATCATACCTCTAGGTTTGTTACATTCAGGTAGTGGATTGGATACTTTGTGCATTTATAGTGGTATCATTGGATTACATACAAGTATTGAGCAGTCATATACAGTGGGCTAGATATGATATGATATGGTATTTATAACGCGCCTATACACAGGTGTTTCAAGGCGCGACGAGGCAAGGGAGGGGGAAACAAAGGGAGGACAGACAGCGATCCTTCTAGGCCAGGTGTCATTCAGATCGCGCAAGTGCATGGGAAGGAGGAAGGGAGAAAGTGCGGGGGGAAGGGACAGTGCAGTACATGGGCATAGAATAAAAACAATAGGTAAAAGTAATGGCCAACAGGTGGCATGTGCAAAGGTAAGTGCAGGCATCAGGTGTTAAGAGCTGGTAGTGGGACTGTAGGGATAAAGACATTTTAGGGATGAGGAGAAATGGGACCATTGTTATAGGCCGGTAATTTGTTGGGATGTTAGGGTCCAAGGTGGATTTCTTCAAAAGCGGGAGGACCCAAGTGCCTTTGAGATTGGTGGGGACAGTGTTGGTGTCGGAGGAGGTGTTAATTAATGATGTAAGGAAGGGTGTTAATTCAGCTGCATATTCTTTAACAAAAGGAGCTGGACATATGTCATCTTGACATCTAGAGGGTTTAAGGCTGTTAATGACATTCAGCACTTTGTTGATGAGACTGGGGAGAAGTTGAAGTAGGAGTTAGAGTTCTGAGCTGAGTATATAGGGATCTCAGCAGGTTGGTTGTGTGTGAGATACAATTTCTTTCATTCGATTTTAGTTTGAAGTGTGGCCATTTTGCCGAGGAGGGCATTTTGTTTATCAGTGCACCAGGCGGTGTCTTTAAGGCATGCTTCTTGTGGAGGTACTGGTGACTCAAGCTCTCTTAGTATCGTGAATAGTTCTTTTGAGCCTGAGTTGGCATTGGTGATTCTATTGTTGTAGGTGGAACCTTTAGTCAAGAGGGTAGCTTTCGTATACTTTTTTGCAATGCTAGTGAACATGTCTTTATTGAGATCTGTAGGTGATTTTAACCAGTTGCACTCTGTAGTTCTTTTGGCACTGCATAATGTTTTGAGTTCAGGGGTAAACCAGGCCTTAAGGTGTGCTTGTGGTTTGGCTTTGTGCATGCTTAGGGGTGCAACCTCGTCAATGGCAGCGAGGAGGATTTGATTGTAAACGCTCAACCATGGCAGAGGGATTGTTACTGGTGTGATTCTGAGGGTCAGTTATTTGAGTCAAGAGTGGCAGAAGTTTCTCTGGCGTTATATTACAGGAGTTTCTTGAAGGCGCTGCTGGTGCTTGGGATGGCTGATTGTCCTGGGTCTTGTTTTTAGGAATGATGAAGGAGATGATATGCTGGTCTGGCCATGGCCAAGGGACATTCGAGATTTTCTTTGTCTGGCAGTTGTGGTCAGCAAGCCAATCCAGTGTTCTGCCTTTGTTGTGGGTAGGACTGGCGATGCAGTGGGTGAAGCCAAGCTTCAATGGTGCTGGCAATGGTGATGGCATGGTCGTCGTTTGGGTCACTGAGGCCCAGATTTAGGTCGCCTAGCAAGAATATTTGTGAGGATGGCTTGGTATTTGTGGATAGAAGTTGAGCTACGTCTTCTTCGAATATTAGGATAGCTCCAGGGGGTCTGTAAATTAGGTGGATAGTCACTGAATTGATATGGGTTAGTGATAATTTAATGGAGAGAAATTCTCCCTAGTGAAATGCTTGATGGGGTGTTTCTCTTATTAGAAGGAGTTTTTTGGCGATGAAAGCTACTCCTCCACCTTTGGCGCCCTGCCTATGTGATCTGAAGATAGTATAGTCGTCACGGATGGCAAGTGAGAGTGAGGGTCCTGCTGCGTTGTGGAGCCAGGTTTCTGCTATGGCTAGGAGGTCCAAGTTATTGGTTGTGATTAGGTCAGTGATGTCTAGCGCATGGGCTGGGAGTGACCTGGTGTTGATTAGTGCACCTTTGAAAGTTGGAGCTTCCTCACTGAAGGGGACATCAGGTGTTGATTTGCTTGCTGTGGTTACTGGTAGGGAGTGAGAGATGGGCTTGTTCGCTGCGATAGGTGTGACTTTCCAGGCGGCCAAGTTTCTGTTGCGTTTGGTAACTGTAGGATGTGGAAGGTGGAAGGCTTTGAAAATGGGGGGAGGGGTTTTTGTGGTGAGATGTGTATGTATCCATGTGAGGGTGGGTACTGTGGTTTGTAATGGTAGTGCTAAGTATGATATAGGTGTATGTATGCCTAATGTGAGTAGGTGTGTCTGTCCAGGCTCGTCAGTGTGTTAGGGGGACCTGTTAGGGGGACTTGTCCCTTTAAAGTGTTCAAAGCATTCTTTGAATTAGTGACCACCAAATCGTCAGAGGCCACGGCTAGAATGACCTTGCGTTGTGGAGGGGTGGCATATTCAAGCATTTTCAGCAGCACCATGTTTCTCCATTTGTGTGTCGACATGGTGAAAGCGTGACTGGCTACTGATGCAATATTGTGCTTAATGTTGTTTTTTATATGTCTTTTTTGGAATATAAACAGCAGGTAACCCTGGCGGAAATATATTGGTGCACAATCTATAATCCTCTCGAGTGGTTGTTTTTAAATCAACCAGGAGATATCCTTAGGGCTTACTGGTCCGGTCTTCAAAAGCCTCCATGAAAAAACACATTTTGGCCGGATACATCTGGCGGGCTAGTTGTTGTTTATCATGGGGGGGAGTTTAAATAACACTATATAACTAGCATTTAACATTACAGATCTGTCGCTCTTGCCCTTGTTAAACACGTTTTGCATTATATAACACATGTTTAGATTGTGGTGTTCGGAATATTAAGTAAAGAGTTTTTCTAATTTAGCATTCTGGCCCCCCTCGGTCATCAAATCATCCACAATAATTATATTCACCATGCTCTGTGGCAGTAAACGATAGTGGTTTAGACTGTCGGGCATACCCTCTACAAACCAAAGGTTCTTAAACTGCTGTTGCAAAGTGTTATAAAGAAGTTGACAGCAGCTGTAGAACCAGACAATATTATCGTGGACATTTGTTATCGTGGTGTGGGTGTTTCTAAACGTTTCTTGACATAATAACCATTGACCCAGCTGAAGGCCCAGTCAGCACACACAGGAAGGGATGTTGTAGCTGAGATCCATAACAACAAATACCTGAGCATCAACAAACCATGTACAGATATCTATGCACGAACACCTCGGGTGAGGTTAAATTACAGTAGGTGGTTAGCCTTTCAATATTCTAGGGCTTGGTAAAACAAACAGCACTATATTTTTTCAGCTATATCTTGAATTTAAGTGCTACGAGAAAACCTACAAATGAAATGCATGGCCTTCTCTACCTCACCTAGAAGCTGTGAATAAAAGACATGTTACAATACACCTCTTAAAAACTGTATAAAACCCATGCATTCTATATCACACACTGCACCCAAATATTTGGTGTGCCCGTGGTGAGGAGTAGCAGACTCGGGCACAAAATAAACTGATACAAGAAAAGGTAGTACTGCTACTGAAAAAGGTTCATCCTGAATATTGTCACTGAATAAAGCATGACCAATTTGTAATATCAAGGAACCTTAGTTGGTTTTACTAATAGAGTATATCTTAAAAAAGATTATCCCAAGGAAAATGTCCAGAAGGAAAACCCACATACACACAAGGGGCTGTGAAAATAAATAACTTGTATTGAAACATACACTTACAAATATGTAAAAAACATTTTTTCTTGGACATGTAAACAAAAGCAAATTATAGTGTTTTCGACAAATCCATACAGCTTAAACATGGTGTTTTTGAAAGAAATTCTGAAATGGAACATATAACATAAAAAAGGCAAAAAGGTGTTGAGAATGTGCAAATGATATAGCACATATCTCTGTTTATCGACAACTTATGTTCTTTGATACGGCCTAGGTTCAGATACCGGGTGCGTGTCTCGAAACCTTTGTTTTAGGAATATATTTGTGAAAAAGTACCTAGGTAGTTCCAGTAGTCTTAGAACTGTCTAATTTAAAAGGTTCTACCTGAAATGAGTAATCCCAGTGGTTGGATGTCTATTTTAGTAAGTTCTATTGGGAAAGGGTGGTTCCAAATAGTTATATGCCATATATCACACACAACATTTATAATAAATCATTCAACATATAGGGCCTCATTACGAGTCCGGTGGTAACTGAGGTGGTAAAACCGCCTGGTTACCGCCGGACTCGTATTACCATTCCGCCTTCGTGACTCCCGGAAATACCAGGGCATTACAACCCTGGTGGCCCGGGAATTCCAGAGGCGGAATGGTGTTAATCCCCATTCCCATTGAGTCCCATAGGACTCAATGGGAACGGGATCATGGAAACACCGGCACCATCTCGTGATGGTGCTGGTGTTTCCACGTCCACCTGCAAGCGGGCAGTGTTAAACCCGCCAGGTCAGACCTGGCGGGTTTGACTCCTCCGCCTGCATGAGTTGTGATCGCCCGGCATGGAAACAACGGTGGCGGTGAGTTTACCGCCACGGTTGTTTCCATGCCGGGCGATTTGTAATGAGGCCCATAGTGTTCCATCCCATCACCCCTGTAAAAAAACAATGGGTTGCCGTTTGTCAGACACCCCATGATACCTGTTCTGGAGGCCTGTTGCTAAATCAAAAGAACAACTCGGCTTGACAGAGCACCCAGACATTCCTCTGCCCTTTGATGATTCACAAAAACATGCCCCATTGCTGAATAAAAAAAAAGATCCACTCCACTAGTCGGGGGCCCCCAGACATTCCTCGGCCCTTTGATGATTCAACAATAACATGCAACATTGATGACTCCAAAAACAGAACGACACTCGTCGGGGCCCCCAGGCATTCCTCGGCCCTGTGATGATTCGACAAAAGCATGACCCATTGATGAATTAAAAAAAAGACCAACTGCACTCGTCGGCATCTCAGGCATTCCTCGGCCTTTTGATGATTCGATAAAAACATGCAGCCCCATCCTCGGGCCCTCAAAACAGTGCTTCACAACCTGTTTTGCCGGTTCTTGAAAATCATAACCACTATCCGTAGCATCCAATGATTGATATCTTGATAGCAGTAGCTCCTCTGCTGTATACCCCCTTTCCAAGACACTTGTTGCTGGGGCTCCTTAAACTACCCCAAAAGTCATTCTCCATTGTCTGTGGCAAACCCAGGCCTTTGTGATCTGAAGCCCCCGGAAATACAGCCCCTTCTGGTAACACATTCCACAAATCCTTGCTACCCAGATCCATCCTCGATCATTGCGTAAACCTGACAGCCACATTCATGGGAATCCCTAGATCCATTTCCCCATGCCTTGATGTTTGCGAGATTGCACAATCCGCGATACACCCTAGATCCATGGCATCAGCATCCGGTGGTTGAGAGAGGCCAAATGCCACACACAGTGCTGGAACAACACAGGGACCATGATGATTTGTCGGACCCCTAAACACCATTCTCAGGCCCTTAAAACATCCAGAAATCAATTAATTGGGTGTAGAAGAAATGTTCATAAATTCAATGGGCATTGAATGATGAGCTAAGAAGGCTATTTTTCCGGGGACGGCCTTCTGTAACGTCCAGTTTTTGGAAGACATTTCTATAAAAAATGGAAAATATAGAATCAGAATAGAGCGCCTTTTATACAATGAGCATCAGCATATTTCAATGTCAACATCTTAACCCCATACAACAACCAAGCACATGAATCCTAAGAATAAAATTCAATCTGATTATATAAAGATTCTCGGCTGCACCACTTCATCAAATGTGTTATATCTGACAAAGTTGGCAAAAAACCTGTCAGGCCCAGCCTGCCAAACAATAAATTCACACTGTCAGCACTGTTCAAATTGTGAAAAAGACTGAAGTTATAATTGTATTTTGAAATGATAGCACACAGCATCACCTATCTAGCTCATAATTAATAAACCAACATTGCAGCTTTCACAGTTTAATAATAAGTCCTAGCATGTGTCAGGTGCAGCGCTGTGTCCAGGCCCAGAGTCTAAATAAAAAATGTAGCCTTTGTATTTTTATGCTATTTAATACATCAACATAGAATGGAACAGGGCCAAATCAGTTAAGGCACGTTATAAATTACACTTTCCAACCTGGTCCTGAGTCAAATTTATAAATATTGCATTTTTTTGTGCTACTTAATACATTAAAAAAATAGGATTTTGGCTGTGAACAGAGCTTCTCAAAACTTTCAAAAAGGTTTTTTCCGCTCACCATATGTTCAAATTCAAATCTCTAGCATGAGTCAGACTATTCTCCAAAAAAGCACTACATTATTCAAACATTACTTCAAAACACATTTGCTATCAAATAAATAAAGACCCGGGTGTAAGATATAAATAGAAATGTAACAGCACCTATTAATTTGTGCTCGCTTTATTCAACCCTCACCATCAAACACTAACTTCACTATGCCTATATAAAAGCCAGGGCTATCAACTTTGTCAATGCCTGATATCTGAAAAACACTAAAATCTTAAGCTATGTTAAAACAAGGTCCAACTCTGAATGCGCTTCAACACCCTGGCACTTGTAACATTTTGAAAATCAACATTTCCATCCACTTGTGTGAAAGAAAAATGGGCTGCACTTTCTCTGCAAAATATGCACTGTTTACAGAGACTCAAATTCACCGTGTACTATCTGCCAAACTGGGACTTCACAATGCCCCTATAAATTGTATACACATTGGTACCACAGGCCCCAACGCAGAGTGCACAGTTACAGCCTTAAAGGCCGGATCATTAAAAAAAAGAAACATTGCTGTAGGTTTAAATAATTGCATAAAGCCACACACTCTAAGCAAATACTGGCTAGCTAACATTTCCTTTTGCATACTGAGTTTGTCACATTGTTTTAAAAATGTATATTTAAAGAAGCTTGCATTTTAAAAGTTGTGTTAATACATACACTTTGCAGTCGGCTTTTAACAATGGCTATTTAGTGCTGTGCACTATAACACCCAAATACATCTAAAAAATAAGTCCTAGCACTGAGTTTTCATTTGCACATAGAATGACTTCCCTATTTGTGGCAGGCTTCGAAAAGTCTTTCCTGAGCACATTATCTCCAAACAAGTATGATAATAAATACATACTACAGAAACCCCTATAGTGAATAAGTAAATAAGTAAGTATAAGTATGAGTATGAGTATAAGTATGAGTATGAGTATGAGTATAAGTAAAGATTATGAACCTTTCTTATCTCACAACACACATTCCACAGGCAGCTTTAACATTAGGTAACATTTCCTTTGCATACTCAGTTTGTCATTTAGTTTAACCATGCCATAACAATGTTTTGTTTTATCTCACAATTAACAAAGAGCACCTTCATTAAATATAAAACAGTGTTGCTCAGATCTAACAAATATAATTTTGGTTTGCACGTGAAATGTGCCCTTGCACAATGACTTATCTCTCACAGTGCACCCTTCCCAGTCATTCAAACATGCATGTAATATAAATGTTACAACCTCAACACACTTTATGCATCAAACATATCATAAAGTCTATACATAATAACAATTAAAACTCACCTATACTAAGCTTAATTTGGTGTTATTAGAAAAAGCTGTCTTCATAAAAGGCCTCAGGCTGGATTGGCTCTCAAAATTGAACTCCAAACACCAAGTTCAGACGGGTCTCCCGTCTCGCTCAAAATTAAGGCTTTTAAGCAACGCCATTCAGCCCCACACCCACTCCTAACACTGTCAGCTGCTGAGATAAGAAGCCTACACAAATAGAAATATTCACCAGATATTATGCAGCAAAAAATAACTGTTCTATCGCCAGTCCTAAAATATTCCACCTGTTCAATATTTGTTTCATAAACCTCTGCTGCCTTTAGATAAGCAAATCCAAACACACATGTCTCTGTTATCAATAGGAAAAAGCTGTCATTCTTGCAAAGTCGGCAATTTCCACATAACGTGTGTGCATGCACTGCTTAAAATATGTTCTGCTGGCTGACAACACAGCTGATTGGCTGAGTGAGTCTGCAAATTCCTAGTATTTCACAGCTGATACAAGAGTCAATGGCCCTGATTACTGGAATTATCTGTGACGGACAAAAGGGTACATGCACAAACAACTGCGCTCAAATCCGCCTTTGTCGATTCATGGAACCGACTGCGCAGTTCTTTCCTGGACTTGCATGGAGTTTGCACCGGCTCGGCACTTGTGTGCGAGCAGTCGAGGGCCTTGCATGAGATTCCAAGTAGAGTGTGGGTGTGGCTTGCACCGAGGGCTGGAAAGGAGGAGGAACACCAAGATTGGGGAAGAACTTGTGAAATATTGGGCGTTCGGAGGGATGGCCTGCAGGCATTTCCTTGCACTCCTTGTGTGGCATCAGATGTATGCATGGATTTGATTGCACAATGTCTCGACTGGGAAATGGCCATGCAAGTCTTTCATATGATTTGCCACCCGAAGGAAGGCGTAAGTGCAATTGCGTGTAGGATTTGCAGCACACAGGTGGGGTTGCATGTTGGATTTCGGGGTGCGTGTACTCAATTGGGATTCCGATGTAACTTAGGGGTCCTTGTAAGCATTTTAGTGGGGTGCAGGAATGTCTTACTGGGGTTCACATGCAGATCTCCTGAGTAATAGCCGAGTTACGATTTTTAATACGCATGTTGTCGGGTTAATGGATACAGTTACGGGGGACCCCGGGCAGGGTCCCTGAGTCACAGGCTTGCTTACAGGGGACCCCACACACTGTTTGAAGGGTGTGTGTATTCGCGACCGGGGGAGCACGCAAAGGTAGCTGTACTTGCTGTGTAGGCTTTGCGTGTGTGCGTGTCTGGGTAGTTCCAGGCACAACTTGCGAATACGGCTGTCAATTCCATGCATACACGAGGCGCTCATTTTTCTTCCTGCTCACAGGCTGTGCAGTGTCCTTTGCAGCGTACGGCCCTTGCAGGATTTCTGCGGTCATTTCCATGAATCAGGCCCAATGTGTCTCTCCACAGCCATAGCTTTGTAAATAAAGTGTACCTCAGCTGCTTCAGCTCTCTGTTTTTCTCTGCTACAGCGTCATGAGTTTTATTAAGAGTGAAGCAAGCATTGCCAAAACCAGTATTTGTTGTTTTTGTACAAGGTCTGAGAAACACACATTGTCAAAGTGCCTAGTTGTTTAGGTTAATGGTTTACTCTTTCTTTTTAAATGACAAACATTCAATGTGTTTTAAAGGCTACAAGCAGGGGCGTTGCTAGGGGGGGCTAAGGGGGCTATAGCCCCTGATCTTTTGGTTGTAGCCCCGGATAGAATCTCAGGAGCTACAGCCAAAAGACTGGCTAGCCCCCAGTCCCAACAGTTCCGACATCAGCTTAGCCCCGGGTCTTTTCCAGACCTAGCAACTCCCCTGGCTACAAGCATTGTCCAGACCCATGGTTGGTTGTATTGTCTTCATTTAACTGAAGCAAGCATTGTTAAAGCCATTAGTTTAAACTTTTGTTTAGGCTCTGTGAAACCAACTATTGCTCTCTATCATTTTGTATCTGGCTGTACATGAATTGTGTTTTAAAAGCCAACAATCATTGACAAAACCCCTAACTTTATTTAAATGTTTCACTCTTCATTTTCAAAAAGGCGAAACACTTCTTGTTGGCTAACATGAGCTTGTTCCGCTGCTAATATTCTTTATCCGGCAAATAATTGCCTGCGCTGCCCCATGCATTGGTCTTTCCCATTGGCACTGTAAACCACACTTTACATATAAAAAGGCAACTTGTTCTCAATATTCTTTTAAAACGACCATTGCCAAAGGCAATAGCTTGAAAACCTTTGTCTCAGCCCTGTATAATGCACTTTGCCTATTTACATAGGGCCAGTGTGAAAGCACTGAAAGCACTGGAGACCTTCCTCTTTGAGTAAACCCTTGTGTTACCATTATAAAGTTGTCTTCATCCTGTAATTATGTTGTCCCATGTGAATTTGTGAGGCCTGATGCCTTCTGGGTTTTAGTGCATTATAAATCTGTAAATTGAATAAATCAAAGTGTGCCAACCTCTTTTTTGCACCATAGTAAGTTTAAACTTTTGTCTTAGCCGTGTTACTTGCCGTTGAAGCTATAGCCCAGCAGTTTCTATATTTTTAATGACACTATAGAACTTAGATGTTTTTATTTTATTATTTATGAATATAGCTCTTGACACCTCCTTTGTCATAATATATTACAGCCAGCTTCATGCCCGGATATGGGACGAGCATGCTGCTCGGGCTCAATCTAAAACCACAACCAACTATTATAAAAACGTTTTTTTATTCACATTTATACATTTTTATTCAGCTTTTACTCACATTAAAATACCAAAACCCTCCAAAACCGATTGAGAGCTCAATCCTATTATATTATATCTTTATAAAAATCTATTATAAAATCATGACGTCAGCTATAAAAATTCATACCTGGTTCCTAGTCCCTTGAAGGCCAATCCCAATACCATGTCATCAATGCGTCGCAACGTAAAACCCTAAGATTCACAGTCTCTCCCCTCGCAACTCACTTCACCCTCAAGCAAGCAGCAGCGCAGACACATGCTCCCAGCCACATTTTTATATAAATATAAAATGTATATTCACTTTTTATCCATTTTGATATAAAATTTGAAAACACTTTATATAAATATATACACTTGATATCAAATTGATATCAAAGATGACATCTTTTTTATATTAAATTTATATTAAGTTTAAACCAAACCTATATCAAAAGGGGGCAGGGCTAATGACCCAAAAGGGGTGTTCCTACCTGTCAAATGTTTGAATGGAGAGAAAACGGTGTCCCTTGTACCACTAATGTGAGGACATTCTGTGTGTAAATCTAAATAAAAATGTATATTCACTTTATATCCTTTATGATATCAAATTAGAAACCATTTTATATAAAAATATACATTTGATATTAAATTGATATCAACGATATCTTTTTTATATTGAATTTATATTAAGTTTATATCAAAGCCATATCAAAAGGGGGCAGGACTAACGACCCAAAAGGAGCGTTCCTACCTGTCAAATGTTTGAATGGAGAGAAAAGGGGGTCCCATCTACTACTAACGTGAGGACATTCTGTGTGTAAATCTAATGGCACTCTTGGAAGAACCATCAGAGCATGACAGGAAAAGGCTCCTAAACACACTTTCCTAATCATCACAAAGGCAAAACTCTTGAGTTTCTTAAACTGAGCCTCCTTTTTTGAGTATGATGATGTGCTGAATCCATACTCTCATGTGTTGAATCCATACTCTCATGTGCTGAATCCCTACTCTTAATAGAATTCTGGCTGCTAAAGGATAAGGGCTCTGTAACCTCTCTACCTAGAAGTTAAGGATGGACTAGCCATGCAGTCAGACATCTCTTTGTACGGTCCTGACTGGGTATATAGTACACTAGTGAGCAGCGTGGCAAGCTAGAAGCACTTCTTGGGGTTCGGGCGTATTGTTAATGGCACAGTGGCCACATTTTTGATTAGTGCTGCTTTGCCTTCATTTCGTTTAAATGTGTTGCTACTTGCATTTCTCAGCAGAGCACATGCACTGGTAATTAAACTTTCCCACCACTCTTTAGAAGAGTTCCGATAATTTTGGGCATTAACTGGGAACCATTTTGGGAACAGTATCTCCACTTTTTAAAATAGCTGCCATACGTTAAATGGTACTAATCCATCCCAGCAGTGAGTGAAATGACTAAATAGTCCTTGGGGTAGACCCCTTACCTTGAGACAGGTATTGCACCTTTTCACCCAAACATAATAATAATCTATTTCTTATATAGCGCTACACGCCCATAGGATTCATAGCACTAAAATAATAGAAGACATTATTATCCCTCACAGCGGTACTCAATGTATCGACCTTGGAAGGATGAAAGGCTGAGTTGACCCCGCCGGGATTCGAATCTGCCACAGTAGGCTCTGCACGGATATCAGGGGTGAGTGCTTAGCAAGCTGTGCTATCTGACCGAACATAGACATCTGTTCCACGGACCAACTGCTTCTAAATCTAAAAGTTCCCACATGCGTTAGCTATGACTGAGGTGACAGGAGGTTTTCACAAGTGTCCCCCATTAATTGACACAATCTACTTATGTACATCTGCCAACCAACAACTCTGCTCCAATTCATAACATTTTTAAATATCTGGATGTGTTTCTATTGCCCTTGCGGCATTCAACTCAGTACCTAGCAGCACTTTGTTTTATGGTGCGAGCATGTACACAAATAAATGAATGGAATGGAACTCCCATTCGTGAGGATAATCTATGTACTAATAGCAAGACAAAACTCACCCTCCTCAGCTGGGAGGGTGTACTTTATTTGGAAATGTAGTTTAGCTCACTTCGTTTTTATATACCAGCCCATTGGTCCTTCAGGGATCTGTAAATGCATCTTTTAGAAGAGATGCAATGTGGACAATGGGACAATGCAATCACTTCTCAACAGGCCAGATGTATTTAATGTCTTCTATTTCATCAATGGGCCAGCATCATGGCTTCCCTGCAAAGCTGCTCAGCCAGTACCTCCTCCTCTCAGAAGGTGGATGTCCCAGCTGGGCTGCTTGACTCTCAGTTTACTTGACCGAGCCATTGTTTGCGGCCTGAGCTGGACGGCCAATAAGTAAATCGCCATGAACAGCTTACTCGACTCCTACTACCTTTTTTTTAACATATCTTTGTATTAGTCTTCATAGAGGGTTAAACAACAACCAACCACTGGACATCTCTCTGTGGGTATCACCATCAACGACAGATACCGCATGTAACTATTCAGGAACTCAACATGCCCAGACTTGGTACTGCAACCCTTCATTATTTCCGTTTCCATGTACCCGCAAAACTATCGCCATACAGAAATATTGCCATATTTTTGAAGCAATATTAAGGCATGGAACCTGCGGGGGACACCCCTTATTATTTTTAAAGGAGCGGGGCCACCCCCGCAACCCCTGCTCCCAAAACCCCCAAAAATATCGCCTATGGCCGTTCTAGACGACCATATATATGGCAATATTGTTGGTGGGGATAATATGTAGTGATACCTTATTTCCACCATTGGATACCACCCTTGGCTACTGTACCATGGAGGATAACCCACTGCCAACCGTGTCTGTGCATACCCAAGGATGTCCAACTTTTGATGACATGGAGACCTTCGCACATAGTGAGTCCTGGAAGGATACACATTTGAACCGGTATCAAACACACCAGTGTGCACACTGCCCAATCAAGTCCTGGTTGTCCTGCCCCGTTCCTCCACATCTGCCCATCTGGACCAAATTTTATTGTGCTTTTGCTGATAGCCCCTTGCTCTGTAGACCCACTCTTCCAGGGACACGTCTGTTTTCCATTTAGAAATGAGGGGTGTCCACTCCGTCCCCCAGTATTATGTTGGGCGGGCGCACGGGCCACTGCAAGGAGCACTGTTTCGTATTTCCTCACCTGTGTCTCTCCCCAGATGCCCAGCAGCAGTAACTTGGCGTCAGTCGGAATTTGTTTCTCCAAGACCCTGGACAGAAGTTTCTCTCCTCTGGACCAATATCTCTGTATTACGCGACATTGCCAAATTATGTGTGTGTAAGGGCCAATAACCACTGAAAGGGATATGGGATTTGGCCCCATTATGGAATTTGTCGCTAGCATAATATATTCTCTGTAAGTAAGTATAGCGGAGTGTACGGCTGCATCCAACTGCATCCAATCTTAATTGTGTTAACCACGATGTGGCAGGGATAATGTACTCCCTGGCATGTGTTAAAGCTTGCACCCATTCCTCCTCCTCCAGGGGGCCCAGATCTGTGACCCATCTGTCTCTCATGTTGAGTCTTGGGAGGATAGCTCAGGGGCAATGTGCTCGCCTTGGGAACAAGATGATGCCAGAAACGCGGGTTCGATCCCCCGGGTCCGTGCTTAGAAACCTCTGGGTATTAAGTGCATTATAAATAACCAATTCCTACTGCTGGTTAGTGAAGGAGGTTATAGCGTGATACAGTATGGAAACCACTTTTTGTGGTATTTCTTCCACAATAACATGCCCCACCCTGAATCCATTCACTATAAAGGTTTTCAATATAAAATATTCGATATACGGGTATTCTGTATAAAAGATTCGATATAAACACTGTATACCAATAACATGAGCTTCCAGGGGGATTGAGTAGGCCCTGCTCCTAGAGCTGAAGGACAGGTGTCAGCTGTGTGTACCTGTAGAACCCCTCTGCCGTGGGGCATACCTCTATTCTAGCCTGTCAAATGGGATGATTGCTCCTTCCTCAACCATGCCCTTTAAGTATTGCCCATTATTGTCCACCCAGCCCTGGCCCACACCGGTTTTTCCAACTTCTGATGAGGTCCCATTTTGCGAGTGCCGCGCATCCATAGTGTTAACTTGTTTCCAAACCATTTTTTAAATAGCGTTTCTTTGATATGAAGTACTCATTTTGATGCCGTGGGCAATGCGTCCATCCACCCGCCACTGTATAGGAACTGGAGCGGAGTGTACGGCTGCATCCAACTGGTATCACGTCTAATATGTGGTAGCAAGGTTTCCAAGTGCAGCCAGTCATTGGTGATGGTTCAGTGTGCCGCCCAATAATATGCCTGAATATTTACCAGCCCAATACCGCCATCCCAGCCAGACCATTAGAGCGTCTGCAAGGCAATACAAACCTGAGAATTTTGTTACAGTAGCTTCCGTAAGTAAGTGTTAATCATATCAAACGCAGCAATAGGGATGTTACATGGAGTATTCAGCAGGACATGTGGGTATCTTGGGAGTGTCAGCATCTTGAAGAGAGTCGCTCCTCCCAATATTGATTATCGGAGAGACGCCCAGTGCAGTACATTCCCCTGGAAGTATCTGGTGATTGGTTCTAGGTTTTATCTGAGGAAGTCATCCCGTGTCCTACAGATCTGTATCCCCAAGTATTTGAAATAGTCCTGTTAGACCCGCATACCTTATCTCTTTATTGAGTCCTGTGTGCCCGCTTGGGTTGAGAAAATAATAATTTTTGTCTGCCAAGCTACGCATGATTCTAGTTATGGATATGGCTAGTTCCTGCACGACCAATAGTAGGTCATCGCAAAGAGCGTCATTTGGCCGAGTGCCTGTCAGGTCATCTCATGCATTTCAGATCTGAATGTAGCCAGATTGCCAGAGGTTCCACTGCGAGGGTAAACTCTAATGGGGATAGGGGACAGCCCTGTTGCATATCCTGATTCAGCGCTAATGGGCGGGAGGTCTGTCCATTGACATTCACTGCCAAACAGAAAGTGGAAAGAGAAAGGGTAGAAACCCTGGCCAAAGAGAAAGTGGAGAGAGAAAAGGTATAAGCCCTGGCCAAAGAGAAAGTGAAGAGAGAAAGTATAGAAACCCTGGCAAAAGAGAAAGTGGAGAGAGAAAAGGTAGAAACCCTGGCCAAAGAGAAAGTGGAGAGAGAAAAGGTATAAGCCCTGGCCAAAGAGAAAGTGGAGAGAGAAAAGATAGAAACCCTGGCCAAAGAGAAAGTGGAGAGAGAAAAGGTATAAACCCTGGCAAAAGAGAAAGTGGAGAGAGAAAAGGTAGAAACCCTGGCCAAAGGTAAAGTGAAGAGAGAAAAGGTATAAGCCCTGGCCAAAGAGAAAGTGAAGAGAGAATGTATAGAAACCCTGGCAAAAGAGAAAGTGGAGAGAGAAAAGGTTGAAGCACTGGCAAAAGAGAACATTCAGGGGAAAAGGGTAGAAACCCTGGCAAAAGAGAAAGCTGAGCGAGAAAGGGTAGAAACCCTGGCCAAAGGGAAAGTGAAGAGAGAAAAGGTATAAACCCTGGCCAAAGAGAAAGTGAAGCGAGAAAGTATAGAAACCCTGGCAAAAGAGAAAGTGGAGAAAGAAAAGGTAGAAATCCTGGCCAAAGGGAAAGTGAAGAGAGAAAAGGTATAAACCCTGGCCAAAGAGAAAGTGAAGAGAGAAAGTATAGAAACCCTGGCAAAAGAGAAAGTGGAGAGAGAAAAGGTAGAAACCCTGGCCAAAGGGAAAGTGAAGAGAGAAAAGGTAGAAACCCTGGCCAAAGAGAAAGTGAAGAGAGAAAGTATAGAAATCCTGGCAAAAGAGAAAGTGGAGAGAGAAAAGGTAGGAATCCTGGCAAAAGGTAAAGTGAAGAGAGAAAAGGTATAAGCCCTGGCCAAAGAGAAAGTGAAGAGAGAAAGTATAGAAACCCTGGCATAAGAGAAAGTGGAGAGAGAAAAGGTTGAAGCACTGGCAAAAGAGAACATTCAGGGGAAAAGGGTAGCAACCCTGGCAAAAGAGAATGTTGAGAGAGAAAGGGTAGAAACCCTGGCAAAAGAGAAAGCTGAGCGAGAAAGGGTAGAAACTCCAGCAAACGGCATAGTGGAGAGAGAAAAGGAAGAAGCTCTGGCAAAGAGAAAGTGGAGAAATAAATGTAGATGCCCTGCAAAGAGAAAGTGGAGAGAGAAAAGGTAGATGCACTGGTAATAGAGAACGTGGAGAGAGAAAGGGTAGATGCACTGGTAATAGAGAACGTGGAGAGAGAAAGGGTAGATGCACTGGTAATAGAGAACGTGGAGAGAGAAAGGGTAGATGCACTGGCAAAAGAAGGAACGTGAAGAGACAAAGTGTATAAACCCTGGCAAAAGAGAAAATGAAGAGAGAAAGTGTAGAAATCCTGGCAAAAGAGAAAGTGGGGATAGCAAAGAGAGAAGCCATGGCAAAAGAGACAGTGAATAAAGCACATTTAGAACCCCTGCCAAAATAGAAAGTGGGGAGAGAAAACGTAGAAACCCTGGCAAAAGAGAAAGTGGAGAGAGAAAAGGTAGAAACCCTGGCCAAAGGTAAAGTGAAGAGAGAAAAGTTATAAGCCCTGGCCAAAGAGAAAGTGAAGAGAGAAAGTATAGAAACCCTGGCATAAGAGAAAGTGGAGAGAGAAAAGGTTGAAGCACTGGCAAAAGAGAACATTCAGGGGAAAAGGGTAGAAACCCTGGCCAAAGGGAGAGCTGAGCGAGAAAGGGTAGAAACTCCAGCAAACGGCATAGTGGAGAGAGAAAAGGAAGAAGCTCTGGCAAAGAGAAAGTGGAGATAGAAAAGGTAGAATCCCTGTCAAAAGAGAATGCGGAGAAATAAATGTTAGATGCCCTGCAAAGAGAAAGTGGAGAGAGAAAAGGTAGATGCACTGGTAATAGAGAAAGTGGAGAGAGAAAAGGTAGATGCACTGGTAATAGAGAAAGTGGAGAGAGAAAAGGTAGATGCACTGGTAATAGAGAAAGTGGAGTGAGAAAAGGTTGAAGCCGTGGCAAAAGAGAAAGTTGAGAGAGAATACGTAGATGTACTTCCAAAAGTGAAAGTTGAAAGAGAAAAGGTAGATGCACTGGCAACGGAGAATGTGGAGAGAGAACGGGTAGGAGCCCTGGCAAAGGAGAAATTGGTGAAAGAAAAGGTAGAAGCCCTGGCAAAAGTGAAAGTGAAGAGAGCAAATGTATAATATCTGGCAAAAGAGAAAGTGAATAAAGAAAATTTAGAACCACTGTCAAAATAGAAAGTGGATAGAGAAAACATAGAAACCCTGGCAAAAGAGAAAGTGGAGAGAGAAAAGGTACAAGCCCTGGCGAAAGAGAAAGTGGAGAGAGAAAACACAGACCATGGCAAAAGAGGAAGTGGATAGAGAAAAGGTAGAAGCCCTGCAAAATACAAAGTGGAGGGAGAAAAGGTAGATGCACTTGTAAAGGAGAATGTGGAGAGAAAAAAGGTAGGACCCCTGGTAAAAGAGAAAGTGGAGGCAGAAAAGGTAGGAGCCCTGGCAAAAGAGAAAGTGGAGAGAGAAAAGATAGATACACTGGCAAAGGAGAAAGTTGAGAGAGAAAAGGTAGATGCACTGGCAAAGGAGAAAGTTGAGAGCGAAAATGTAGATGTACTGGCAAAGGAGGAAGTGGAGCGAGAAAAGGCACAAGAGAGGGGTATACAGTGCCCAGCTCACTCATCCAAAGGGGTATACAGTGCCCAGTTCACTCTTGGGGATATACAGTGCCCAGCTCATTCCTCATTGATAAACAGTGCCCAGCCCACTCCTGAGGGGTATACAGATCCCAGCTCACTCTTGGGGATATACAGTGCCCAGCTCACTCCTCGGAGGGTATACAGTGCCCAGCTCATTCCTCATTGATAAACAGTGCCCAGCCCACTCCTGAGGGGTATACAGTGCTCGGCTCACCCCTCAGGGATATACTGTGCCCGGCTCACTCCTTGGGGGTATTCAGTGTCCAGCTCACTCCTCAGGGTTATACAGTGACCCCTTTTGTCCAGTCCTGGCCTTTTAGCCAACAGCACTGTGCCTTCTGGGACTTGTAGGCCTATACATATAATGTCAAAATCTAGCCTACAGGTCCCAGGAGGCAAAGTAATGTAGGATATGAAGCTAGAACCAGCTGAATGGTTTATGCTTGACATGATGTAATTTACCAGATAATGGCTTATCATTCTACAAATAGCCTTTTTGTACCATATTGCATGTTTAAAGGAGCAATGCACCTTGGAAAATTAGGGTTCATATATGTCATATGTATCAGTTGTGTCTTTGTCAAGAAGGTGTCATGAGGAGACCTGGATTCCTTCAGGAGTCAGCCTTCCATCTTATTACTAGCTCTATTTGGTGTTCTGGAGACTGGTATCTGTGGAGGTCATTGCTTCAATCGTTTTTTGGGGAGCATGGGTCTTGGGGTCCTTGAATTTTCAGATGGAAGTGGGCTATGGGGGGGCTCCACCATGTTGGAGATCTTTATATGGCAACCATTGATGCAGGGTATTCATCCCCTCCCCAATTAAAAGCGCCACACCAATAATCCTTTTATGTTCAATCTAGCCCTGTCTCTGATTCATTTAGAACCATCTAGGGGCTCACCCTTTAACAAGCAGTAAACCAAGAACAATCCAGTGTACAGAAATAATATATTTTTATTACAAAAAAGGAAAATTAAAATCACAGATAACGCCCCTCACTCCATGGCCCAAATGCTTTTCTTTCTTAATAATTATTTTTTATTAATGAATTGAAAACACTAGTTGGTTTAGGATGACACAGATCAAAGCCTCTGCAGCCCCACAGCATGCACAGTCAAAACCCTTTGCCTGGGGTTTACTTTTAATAGCAGGTAGCACCTGGAAACATGGTCTAGATCATAAGCTTGGCATGCTACATGAAGTTTAATTTCAAAAACACGCAACACTTTTCTATTGACAAAAAAAACATTCACACATGCAGCGCACTGTATTTTTAATCTCCCTGATAGCAGTGTAGGAGCACCACAGACTTTTAAAAACAGAACACTTTTTATGTATCTAGGACCCTTCTTCCTTCACCAGAATGTAATCAACATGTTTCCTTCTCTCAGAAGCTACTTTCTCACTTTCAGTAGAAGGTATGCATTTAAAGCAATGATTCCACTCGGTTTAACTTTGGGAAGACACTTTCTGACCCGGCACACAAACCCATATATTCAGTTTACATTCGGCACCCTTGTGTTTTAAGGCAGTGTCTGAGAAATGGTGAACAGTTGAGAAGTTTGCTTTTTATGCACCCCTCCCTTTAGGAGAGTGAATTAGAATTAGAGAAAAAGACAAGGTCAAAAGAGTTCCCACCGGAGTGAGTAAGCTGCTCGTGAAGAGTGTAGAAGGAGAGGAACAGGCACAGAAGAAGGGAACACGAGCCAAAGAGGAAATCAGAGCGCTACTCGACTGTCTGAGAACTGGCAGGCACAAAGAGCATTAAGAAGCACTGTGTCAGAGCAGCGTTTTCCCTTTTATGGAAAGCCACCGCTACAACGAGACTGTGGAACTGCGGAGCATTGTCAGCAGGCCGCAACAACGTGGCACCATACACTTTGCCGATGACATGCTACATGCATTCAGGCATCATGGCAGTAGTGTCCGACCTGCACCAATGTGTGCACAGACGCCACCCTGGAGGACGGTGAGTGACACAGTAAGACCAAGTTGAGGATGAAAGCTATGAAAGAAGTGAAGGAGAAGAGCGAGTAGAGGAGGAATGGAGTGAAATCAAGATGTAACATGAAGGTCAGAAGAAATAGGCAACTGAAGACAATGAAGGAAGGGAGCCGGCCAAAAGAGAGAGAGGAGTGTAGGCGGGTGAACGGGGAAATGGAAGGGGTGGATCGTTGACTGAGAAGAAGCAGGTGTGAGTTCAGATTTGGACAATAGATACCCATAATGCAGTTTACAGACACAAAACCGCAATGTCGCTTGGTCCTGAGAGGTAACAGAAGCTCTCCAGTGAATGGATAAACAATGGATGGTAGGAAGCCTAAGCGTGGAAGCAGGAGTCGGGTAAAGGGTGAGCTCAGCAAAGTCCTGGCTTGAACACAGGTTCTGGCCCTAGGACCTTCCCAGCTCCAGCAAGCCCACAATGAGCTGCCCTTTGATGCTTTTGGCTCAGGGCTGCAGACGCCCTGGGCTGGACCCTGAGGAAGACTGAATAAGGGAGGCAGTGCATCACATGTCCCTCTGGGAGACTCGGAGGCAGTCACAGTGCTCCAGATGGTGCATTCACTTGCAGGCAGAGTCCTGGGTGTTGTAGGCCCAGGGGGTTTAGTTTTGTAGGCGGGACCCTCAGATAGTGCACAGAGCCTTGTTACTTCACCAGAGATTTCGGAGTCTCCAGCTTCGTTGGGCCATCAAGCACCTTTACGCCTCCTAGCCTTCTGCCTATAAGCTGCCCTGCCCCCACCTTGTAATTCTCGCCATGCTGGCTACTGATTCTGCTCGTCTGACTGCTTCCCTCTCCCCAGTTGTATATTGCCCCCTTTCTATGTCCTGATCAACCCAGGCCCCTGATTTAATGGGACCATTCTCCGCTTGGAGAGGCTCTGACTCGAATACCCTCCATTTGCCTCAATGGATGCTGGTCCACGGGGACCTAAGGCTTTGAAGGGTTAGTGCCCATCTTTGTTCAAGGTGAACGTCCCACCTTCAATCCTCAGCTGCACTCGGGCAGGTCACAGTCTCTCAGTGGCGTCCTACCCTCCAGCCCTACTGCTGCCTTCCAACTCATGGCTCAGCGAAGTGCTTGCGTGGATCCTTGCAACCCTATGGTCTCCTCCGGAACTGCTTGGTGTGGACCTCGTTTACCTGCTCTTGTTTATTGCCTGCAGGTCTTCACTCCTTTGTCTCACAAGTGTTCCTCTGGGGGACAGCACCCCACTTGCAGCCTGCAGGTAAAATGGATGCCTCTCTGCTAACACTTCAAGACTCTCCTTCAACACAGGGTATTCTGCTGAGAGGGAGGGTGTTCCTTGTTCTGGGGCGGTCTCCTCCTTGGCGCTGAAGCTTATATGAGTGTGTCTAAGCCTGACTGGCATTATGACCCTCTACCTCTGGCCCAATGCACAAACAGGGCACATTTATTTCACCCCAGCAAGAGAGAGTTGGTCCTAAGGGAGGGGATTGGAAGGAAGAGAGGATCCTACAGCGCCCACCCTGTAATACCTGAAGGTAGGTCACGGCTCCGGCATCAGGACCCTGATAGGCAGACCTTCCCGGGGTGCAGAGTCACCATTGTGTTTCGGGCTGGGGTCAGTCACGTGTTTTCCTAACAGACCTAATTCGCCCGATGCACAACCGTGTTGTGAAATGGACTAGACATACAGCTGCACCCAATGTCACATCCTCTCCTGACAGTTGGCCAACCCAAATCACTCTCCACATATCAGTGGCATAGCAGAAAATGTGGGGGTGGGGGGCTTTGTGAGCCATGCTGAGACCCACTCCAAGCTCCTACTATACAAGGCAGGAACTGCGCCACACTCTGGGCCGGCCTGGACCACCACGCATGCAAAATGCCCATGATAATGATTCTGCTGTAGGGGCATGCCGCGCACTGCACTAGGTGAACCATGGAAGTAGCATTTTTAATCAAACCTTAAATCTTTCATCTTGCATTGAAACAAGGTGGCTGGTCCTGGCCGCTAAGCACCCGAATGGCGGCTGGTGAATTTTTTTATTTGAGGGGCGTGAATAAATGCCACAAACATGCAAGAGCGACCGAGCGTAGCTGAAGCCAGACCATCCAATGGGGTTTTGGGGTTGTTCTTCTTCTTTCTTTGGGAATAATTGTTCAAAATGGTGCATTTTACATCGGTTTTGAGGGGTAACTCATGGAAAACATCCAGTAGATGTAAGTCACCAACAGTGCAACAGTGCATTTCCATGTGTTTCTCCACAACATATGCCAGTTTGAAAAACATTGTTATACTGGCTTTCCCTGAGTGGGATTATGGGGGATAGCTCAGGGGCAACGCGGTTGTCTTGGAAGCAAGACAACGCAGCACACCACAGGTTCAAATCCTGATCCCGCGCTTAGAAACCAATGCCTGGTATTAAGCACCTTATAAAAGAACTATTATTATTATAATACATTTCCATGTGGACTGCACCAATATATTTAATTATTACCATACAAGAACATACGTGTGTTTGCTTTGCACATAATGCCAGTAATGATACTATAAGAAAAAAAGCAAGACTCTGCCAATATATGCCAGTACCTCACGTAGGAACATACTCCTGTTGGCTAAGCCATGAAAAATGCCATGTCACAATAAGAAGTATCAACAAATAATGACCCCACAGGGTGTAAAGTACAGATGATGTGGTATACCAATTACTGATACTCACCTCACTTTTTCTAACCTCAAAAAGCAAACAACTAATGTACAACACTGTAGCATACAAAAAAATGCCACAGACTAGTAAACAGGTCTAGCACAAGGTTCCCTTAAAGGATCACTCTCAATTGGGCATACTACTTTCTAGTTCCAAAGAGTGTCCTAATTGACTCTGGCTCTATGTATTTTACCTCTGGTTAGCATGTGGTCATGTCATA
This sequence comes from Ambystoma mexicanum, assembly GCF_040938575.1. Classification (NCBI taxonomy): domain Eukaryota; kingdom Metazoa; phylum Chordata; class Amphibia; order Caudata; family Ambystomatidae; genus Ambystoma; species Ambystoma mexicanum. The sequence continues at coordinate 46,147,316 of NC_090939.1, forward strand.
GCTGTTTTCAGAGGATCATTGCTATGAATTTAACACTTGAATATTGACCAAAATCTTGGCTATAATTCTCATTATTTTAATAGAAAACATAAAACAACTTTTGGTGCAAGAGCCTCAGTGACATTTTACACAAAAATTATTGTTTTTAAAAAAAAAAAAAAATACATTAATTCGAATATAATCTTTCGATCAAAGTGTCTGCATTTGAATTAATCATGCACCATGGAAAGCAATAAAAGTTAAGTACAAGTAAAACAAAGAGAACGTACAAACATTTTTTACAAAAAAAAACAATAAAAAAAAGTTTTCATTTGGACAAGAACTATGAATAACACAGAAAATAAATTCTATTCCTATGACAGAGGGATATTATGACATTACTTGGTTTTCACCCTATTTTGGTTTGACATTCCTTAGTTTTCACCCTATTTTGGTTCTGGAAATCCACATATGTGTTCGCCAAGGAACCCCAGACCAAGGAAAACAAGAGCCAATTTTTGTTCCTTATGGGGTTTTTTAGGAATAGATGACTAGTGTCAACTTGACTTATGTATTCACACTAGACTACTGCTTCTTACAGTACTGCTCAGGTCTACGTATATGCAAACTGGCCTAGCTGATGTAAGTCCAGTAGTCAACTCTGTCAGCCAAAGAAGGTCAGGCAGATGTAGTTGAAATACGTTTCGGCGTAGTGATCTGGACAGAAAACGCCTTCCTCAGGACCAAAAGTCAGATGTGTAAGAATTATAGCCCCTCAAATTGGGCGATCGAACAAAGGTCTGGAGCCACATGCAGTGTTACCAGATTGAATAGTATCTGTATTCTGGAAGGTATTGATGACCAGAAGACCCAGTAACGTGTGTACACACTTCACTTATCTGAAATCATGGGCTTATCTGGGCACTGAAGGCAGCACATGTCAAAGTCAGCATGCCGCAGTTAAATTGCTGGTTACTCGTCGGAGCTATGTGTCTCCGATGCCCTTGGGCAGGTAAGACAAGGGAACTCAGGTCTTCTCTGCAGGACGGGCATACGGGTCAAATAGAAACAAGAAACGGCAAATGCCGTCTTCGTGGCCGTTGTCGGTCTGCTGGGTTCATTTGCGACCGGCAAGCGACTCTCTCAATAGTGCTCGCCACACGCAGGGTGAAAACTAAGCAATGTCAAACCAAAATAGGGTGAAAACCAAGTAATGTCATAATATCCCTCTGTCATAGGAATAGAATTTATTTTCTGTGTTATTCATAGTTCTTGTCCAAATGAAAACTTTTTTTATTGTTTTTTTTTGTAAAAAATGTTTGTATGTTCTCTTTGTTTTACTTGTACTTAACTTTTATTGCTTTCCATGGTGCATGATTAATTCAAATGCTGACACTTTGATCGAAAGATTATATTCGAATTAATGTATTTTTTTTTTTTTTTTAAAAACAATAATTTTTGTGTAAAATGTCACTGAGGCTCTTGCACCAAAAGTTGTTTATGTTTTCTATTAAAATAATGAGAATTATAGCCAAGACTTTGGTCAATATTCAAGTGTTAAATTCATAGCAATGATCCTCTGAAAACAGCTATGACATGACCACATGCTAACCAGAGGTAAAATACATAGAGCCAGAGTCAATTAGGACACTCTTTGGAACTAGAAAGTAGTATGACCAATTGAGAGTGATCCTTTAAGGGAACCCTGTGCTAGACCTGTTTACTAGTCTGTGGCATTTTTTTGTATGCTACAGTGTTGTACATTAGTTGTTTGCTTTTTGAAGTTAGAAAAAGTGAGGTGAGTATCAGTAATTGGTATACCACATCACCTGTACTTTACACCCTGTGGGGTCATTATTTGTTGATACATGTTGAATCTTTTCCCCAGACCTCCACGGAGTAGGGGATCTACCCTTCAGTATATATATGTCACAATAAGAAAACATGTGAAACCAGCTGCACCTATGTAGACTCATAATAACATTTATCATGCTTACTTTATCATAGATGCCTAGTAAAAAGAAAGCTATGCAACAGTAAGATATTATAGCTAGTCTGGTTGTACCAAAATGTCAGTCAAGCAATGGAATAATATTTATGATGCTTGTTTTATCGTAGATGCCCAGAGAAAAAGGTTGTGCCACAGAAAGAAATAGCTGGACCGGCTGCAATGAAATGCCCGGGCAGCCACATAATAACACCTATTATTTTTGCATTATCTTAGATGCCAAGTAAACTATGACATGCCTGCCTCCTAGGCCCCCCAGCCCCTCAAACTCACACATAATTCCCCCTGTCCTTTGGACAAGATCATTAACTTTGCTACCAGGACTCTCTTTATAATTGTTCTTTTATAACGCGCTAATACCAGCAAGTCGTTTCTAAGCACAGGATCGGGATTCAAATATGTGTTGTACTGTGTTGTCTTGCTTCCAAGATGAACGTATTGCCCCTGGACTATCCTTCCTCCATCACTTCTCGCCTACTTCATCGTACCATCACCAAGCTGGATGGCTGATGATGCAAAACAACTGCCGGTTAGCTAACATTTCTCCCTTGCCTCTACCTCACTTCTTCGGCCTCCACTCTTGCACTTTACCAATCATGGTCGCATCTGAGCACAGCTGGCCGTACTGCCTGCCTGCACTTAAAATGTCCAATGTTCATTGTCCTTAATCTTAATAGTCCCCAGTGACTGCTCCATTTACTCCCGTTCACTGCCTGATCATGGATCAATGACTCTCAAACTCACCCCATTGTAAGAAGCTCACTGCTTCCTGTCAAACCTGATTCCTCGTCTAGTGTACATTCTTTCGGGATCAAAAAAGCATTGTTCCTCCTTTATATAAATGAATAAATATTCACATACAAATTAGATATATTCCATAAATTAAAGTAATAACAAAACATTTGCCATGCATTCTAACATGCCCCATTCCAATTGATAGATCCAGGTCTAGTCCTAATTTTTGCGTTGCATTCTGGGACTTGTAATCCCAGATTTATAATTAGACAAGAAGAAACACAAGCAAAAGAATGCAAGTAGAATGGGGCATGCTGGCATTTATGTATTTGCAAAAGTACCCTGAGGTCCCTAGGGCGCTGATAGCTGTGAAAGATTATCACACTCTTAACTTCTAGGATCTGTGCTTCCTGCAAGTCACTCGCTGCCCTTCATCTGTTCACATCCATTCATTGTGTGCATTCTGGGGCTTGTAGTTTTGCCTGTCTCATGATAAAGCAATCATTACATGTCCCAAAATACAAAGAATAAAATAAGATCACGTGATCATGGAGCATATTGGCATGTATGTTTCAGTTGCCAGGCAACCCAATCCTGGAAACAGTCGTTTCGGGTGCTCTCGAAATAAAGAAGATACACTGGTGTGTTCAGTCAGGTCTGTCATGATGGCCTGCACAGCCACAGCAGGATATCAAACATCTGTGTTTATCTTCCTGACCTTTCCCTTGCCACCTAAATACCCTAAATCGTCTCTCATTATGGCCACCTTTTATTGGCCACCAGGTCAGTCCACTCTCTTTCTCTTGGAATGGGCTGACCTGGCCTCCTCCCTACTCTCCTACTCCTCTCAACTCCTCCTCATGGGTGACCTGAACATCCATCTGGACTCTCCTGCCTCCTCAGGTCCTTTCCACAACCTTTGTGACTTTCTCTTCCTCTCCATCCTATCCTCTGGTGCCACGTACACTGCGGGCCACACCTTGGATGCTCTTATCTCTACTGACATCCCTCTCTCTACCCCTCTCACTACCTCCCTCTCTTGGACTGACCACTCTCTGCTCTCAACACACCTGAAACTGTCCTCACCTCTTGCAGCAACTCATCTGGCACAACCACTCGGCTTCAAAGTCACCAGACCCATGAACAAAGTGACAGTGGTTGCCTTTGCCTCCACCTACTCTACTCCACCCATTCTGTTGGCTGACTCCCACCCTGACAAAGCCCTCGCTACCTCAATCTCTTTATCTCCAACACTCTTAACACTCTTGCCCCTGTCATGAGGGTCCGACTGAAGCCTTCCAAAAAGTGCAACTCTTGGTACGACTCTGAGTTGGCTGCTCTTAAACGCAAGTGTAGGGCAGCTCAGCAGAAATGTAACGCGTCAGGTGAACCATCTGACAAACTGGCCTGCCACCTCCTTCAAAGGCAATATCGACTCTGCATCCGCTCCAAAAAAAGAGTATTTTTTCAAGCCTGCATCTCTGCGGCATCAAACAACACGGCCAAACTTTTCAAAGTCTGCAAGGAACAGGCCAATCCTGCAGCAGCCTCTTTTTCTGTCACACCCACCAAGGACCTTTGCTCGGCCCTGGTTGCGCACAACCACAAAAACCCAAGACATCCTTTCGACCCGTTCCTCCTCACCACAGCATACACCAACACCCGAGCCTCCCTTAGCCCCCCCTCCATTTACCCTTTCTTCTCTCTCTCCCATCACACCTGATGAGGTCACCAGACAAGTGCGATCTATGAAGGATTCATCAAAACAGGTAGACCCCTACCCTTCTACAACCATTAAAGACAGTATTGACACCCTTGCCCTAGCCTTGGCTGATCTCTGCAACCCCTCCTTTTTCACTGGAGTTTTCCCAACTGCCCTTAAGCACTCCCTTGTGCACCCTCTGCTCAGAAAGCCCTCTGCTGACCCCTTCATTCCAGCAAACTACCACCCTATCGCCATCACTCCTTTCCTGGGCAAACCCCTGGAGAGGTTGGCTTTCTCTCAGCTGACCCTCCACACTGAATCTATTGGCTGCTTCCACGACCATCAGTCTGGCTTCAGAGTATCCAGAGGCACGGAAACTGCTCTTCTGAACACCTGTGAAGACCTGCTTTCAAATCCTGACACTAACACTCCCTCTGTCCTCATTCTCCTTGGCCTCTCCTGTGCCTTTGACACGGTAAAATACAACATCCTTATTGCACGTCTCTGTGACAACCTGGGAATCACAGGTCAGGCTCTGGCGTGGTTAACCTCCTTTCTCTCAGACCATCCAATCAGGTGGAACTCGGAGTCTTTCTCTCGACTATAGCTGCACAACCTGTGGTGTTCCCCAGGGATCTAACCTATCCCCCTGGTTCTTCAACATCTATATGGCTGCCCTGGCATGTGTGATTGCCACTTTCACCTCTAACTTCCAATGGTACGTGGATGACACGCAACTAACTTTCAGGCTACCTTCAGCCGCCTCCTCCTCGCTCACATCTGACTGTCTGTACGCAAGTCAGTCATGGTGTGCTGCAAACGACCTCTGCCTCAACGCTAGTAAGACTGAGATCGATCGCATTGGGACCCCTGGCCCCGCTTTCCTACTTTCACTCTGGCCAGACTCCCTTTGCCCTGCGCCTGCACCCATCTACGAGGCAAGAAACCTTAAGGTTTCTTTTGACTCCACTCTCTCCTTCCCCTCTCACATTTTGGACATCTCTAAAAAGTCTATCAGCTACACCTCCTCGGAGGTAGTCTAACTTTTCTCACTTTCCCCCAGTGGCTCACTGTCGCCAGAGCCTGGTTCTCTCTAGGCTGGACTACTGCAACAGCCACTTCCTCATCCTCCCCTCTTCTGCCTTGCGCCCTCTGCAACTCACCCAGAACAAAATCGAGAGACTTATGCTTGGCCTGAAGCCCAGGGACTGCATCTCTCTGGTGCTGAAATCCCTTCACTGGCTCCCCGTGGCTAAAAGGTTCAAGTTCAAGACCCTCTGCATTGTTCACAAGGCCTTCTGGGGTCTGGGGTCTGGGGCCTCAATACCTGTTATGCTGCCTCCCTAATTGCTATCCCTCACGAGCCCTCTGTTCTTCTATCTCCAACCTTCTGCGAGTGAGTGAGCCGGTCCTCAAGCAGAGATTTGGAGGGAGATCTTTATCCTCACAGGTGCCTCCACCTGGAATAGCCTCCCTGCCGCCCTCTGTCTTGGGTCTCATCTTCTTAAGTTCCGGAAACTCCTCAAGCCTTCCTCTTCTCCTCTTCCTTCTCTCTCCCTCTACCCTGCTTACCCAGTTCTCTGCTCTTGCCCTCTCTCCCTTCCTTACAGCATGGTGACTGGCCGGCTCATGTACCTCAGAGTCTCACAGTCCCCGGCACCCCCGCCAGTCCTCTTGCGCACTTGCCTCAGGGCCCGACCCCCACCCACACTCACTGCACTTGAGAAACAACTCAAGAGAGTGTCTCTCTCTGCACTTACCCCAGTCTCCCCACACCGGGTGCACTTGGACCTCCCCTCTCTTTGACCGTCTGTGTGCTTGCACGGTGTGTATGCACCGTGCATGAAGCATGTCTGTCTGTTCCCCCTTGTCCTCACCCCTTAATTGCACTGGTAAAACTGCAGAATCGCTGTCAGGCCTATTTGCTGCTTCTAAAACTGTTTAATGAATTTTGCCTGTGCACACTATTATCGTCTCTGCATTTTAAAGGCTCTTAGCGACTGTTGTTTTTTCCCCATGTTCCCACCCTGCTTGAGTGCTTTGAAACACTGCCTGTGTATAGGTGCTTTATAAATAAACAATACCATACCTCTGAGCCAGGGGTTACAAGGGCAGTGCCAGGAGTCCCCCAAGCTCTAAATGACGCCATTATTTAGTAGTTCATGTTGCTCTTCTAATGTTTTCCACCCTGAGTATTTCTTTTTCGGAATTCACAGAATAATAACAGTCAGACAGCAATCTCATTAGCTTGAGTATGAAATGGTAATACACATTTTCAGAAGATTATAGTGGAAAAAATGTGCCTAAGTTGTAGGACGATCTATGGCCACTAGATGACAGTGCAAAACCAGAAATGGCTGAACAAGACGGTGTCACATTCTGGCTGCAGAGTTGAAGCGGCGCCTTGGGGCAGAATCCAGTTCCAGGTCATTGGCTGTGAATTGGAGAAGGGACTCTTCTCAAACCTGTAAAAGTGGAAGCCGATGGAGTGAGTGTGCAAGGCGATAAACAGAAAGAAGGCGTGAAACGCCATTATCTTCACAGGCGTGCGGGCATGCATCGGGCCGTGGGCGTGTGCTGCTTTACTCTGCTCGGCGAGGACACACTACTGCAGACCAGTGCCGGTTCTCACCGCGCTACGAAGCCGGGCATTCAGGCGCAGTGGGCACAGGCCTCGTTTAGCCACACCCTGTTGTTTGCAGGCAATGCCCAGCGAGATTTACTTTGGTAAAGCAGTTGCATCTGGGATCCTTTCACACACGCTTCCAGTGCGTTGCTATGCATTGTGTTAAGAAAGTTTGGATATCCATAAAACATGGGACTGTCGTTTTTATGCAACAAACCAGCAAATATCAAAGCTGAAAACTAAGCTTTAGAACAGCCCGCTTTCATTGCCTAAGAAATTCGGGAGGTAACTGGAGCTGTGTACCAGTTTTCAGTCGAAAATGGTCCACCACAACTCCAATTACTTAGAAATGTACATATTAGAATAGGCACTTCTAATAACAAAGAAACACCTTTAAAAGTAATTTCCCAGGCTTCCCAAATCCATTCCTGCTCCATCAAAGGACACCAATGGTTACAGGTGAAGAGCACTTACCTAGAGTGCTGAGAGCGCAGTAGCAGCATGTTTGTCTCTCCTTTTGATCTGCAGGGGGTGCGTGGGGGGGGGGCTGAAGGAGACACCATGGGCACTGCGGGCACTGTGTCCCCCAGCAAGGGATGCAGAAGTGTAGTGCTTTGAACTGCGATAAAGTGAAATTAAACACTCTCATTTTCACCTTGCAACATAGTTGAGTACCGGTACTCTCTTTAAGCATTGAGAAGTGCAGGTACTGAGGGCCGGGTAGGCCTGGCCTATTAATAGCAATGCCCTAGATAGGTTTCTAGGTGGGCTCAGGGTGAAGTGGATAGTCGCAAAACATAATACCAGCGCCAACAGCAGAGAAGATCTCTGAGGCTCCATCACCTCGGAAGGTTAATAGACTGAGCAACCCTTCCAAGAACCAAAGGCTGACAGAGCATTAACCCCCTGAGATAGCTTGGCAGATAACTTTGATATTTTTAGTTGAATGTCCACCATTCCACCATCCCCCGCCTCGCCAAGATCCTGGAGAGTTTGACCGTACCCCACCTGACGGATTGCAGGACATTACCCTCAGCAAGTGCCCCATCAGCGGGTCGCCAAGAACCCGGCCGGAAGGTGGGCCTTTTTCTCGCACTCACTGGAGGGAAGGGGGCTTGATGAGGCTATTGAGCTCGGTCTGGCTGGGTGTAACCACAGCTAAGCACAGGCACACTTCTCAACCAATGACCTTTCATCCACCCCAACACTCATAAGAGAAAGCCGGGGCCATCTTCACTCACCAGGCTTCTGTACAAGATTGCGGACCTGCCGGACCCGCGACAAACTAGCAAACTGGAGAAATACAATTGCCAATAAACATGAAAACCCACAGAACACAGGTCATGAAAGAAAACATAATAAAGTGACATATTCACTCATGACAGTAACATTACGGAAATGGAACAGCCAGTGAACCATGTGAAGAGATCGGCTGTTATAAGCTGCAAAAGAGGACAAAGGATTAGGAACCCCGCTACTGGAGGGGGGTCATGACCTTGCGTTGCAAACGTTATTTTTAGGAACTGGATGGGGCGTTGTCCCTTTAAGAATATGTGTCATGACTTCGTCATAACTGGATGTCAATAAAAAGAGCCTCAGACAGCACGTGCATCTGAACGGAGGCAGACCCCATGAATGCCACTACCACCTCATGTCTCATGTATCGGGCCTACAGGCTGGTGCCATGTGATAACAGCCCTGCTACCCTGGCCTGCGGGCTGATACTGTGTTATCACAGCCCTGCTACGCTGGCCTACAGGCTGGTGCCATGTGATCAGAGCCCTGCTACCCTGGCCTACAGGCTGGTGCCATGTGATCACAGCCCTGCTACCCTGGCCTGCAGGCTGACCCTGTGTGATCACAGCCCTGCTACGTTGGCCTGCAGGCTGACACCGTGTGATCACAGCCCTGCTACCTTGCCCTGCAGGCTGATGCCGTGTGATACAGCCCTGCTACCTACAGGCTGGTCCCATGTGATCACAGCCCTGCTACCCTGGCCTGCAGACTGGTGCCATGTGATAACAGCCCTGCTACCCTGGCCTGCAGGCTAATGCCTTCAGGTCACAGCCCTGCTACCCTGGCCTGCAGGCTGGTGCCATATGATCACAGCCCTGCTACCCTTCAGGCTGGTGCCATGTGATCACAGCCCTGCTACCCTGGCCTGCAGACTAATGCCTTGAGATCACAGCCCTGCTATCCTGGCCTGCAGGCTGGTGCCATGTGATAACAGCCATGCTACCCTGGCCTACAGGCTGGTGCCATGTGATCACAGCCCTGCTACCCTGTCCTCCAGGCTAATGCCTTGAGGTCACAGCCCTGCTACACTGGCCTACAGGCTGGTGCCGTGTGATCACAGCCCTGCTCCCCTGGCCTGCAGGCTAATGCCTTGAGGTCACAGCCCTGCTACCTTGGCCTGCAGGCTGACGCCAAGTGATAACAGCCCTGCTAACCTGGCCTACAGGCTGGTGCCATGTGATAACAGCCCTGCTACCCTGGCCGACAGGCTGGTGCCATGTGATCACAGCCCTGCTACCCTGGCTTGCAGGCTAATGCCTTGAGGTCACAGCCCTGCTACCCTGTTCTGCAGGCTGATGCTGTGTGACCACACCCCTGCTACCCTGGCCTGCAGGCTGATGCCTTGAGGTCACAGCCCTGCTACCCTGGCCTGAAGACTGATGCTGTGGGATCACAGCCCTGCTACCCTGGCCCTCAGGCTGGTGCCATGTGATAACAGCCCTGCTACCCTGGCCTGCAGACTGACCCCATGTGATCACAGCCCTGCTACTGTGGCCTGCAGGCTGACGCCATGTGATCACAGCCCTGCTACCCTGGACTGCAGGCTGATGCTGTGTGACCACGGCCTGCAGGCTGGTGCCATGTGATCACAGCCCTGCTACCCTGGCCTGCAGTCTGGTGCCATGTGATAACAGCCCTGCTACCCTGGCCTGCAGGCTAATGCCTTGAGGTCACAGCCCTGCTACCCTGGCCTGCAGGCTAATGCCTTGAGGTCACAGCCCTGCTACCCTGGCCTGCAGGCTGGTGACATGTGATCACAGCCCTGCCACCCTGGCCTGCAGGCTGGTGCCATGTGATCACAGCCCTGCTACCCTGGCCTGCAGGCTAATGCCTTGAGATCACAGCCCTGCTATCCTGGCCTGCAGGCTGATGCCATGTGATCACTGCCCTGCTACCCTGGCCTGCAGGCTGACGCCATGTGATCACTGCCCTGCTACCCTGGCCTGCAGGCTGACTCCGTGTGATCACAGCCCTGCTACCCTAGCCTACAAGCTGGTGCCATGTGATCACAGACCTGCTACCCTGGCCTGCAGGCTGACGCCGTGTGATCACAGCCCTGCTACCCTAGCCTACAGGCTGGTGCCATGTGATCACAGCCCTGCTACTCTGGCTTGCAGGCTGACGCCGTGTGATCACAGCCCTACTACCCTGGCCTGCAGGCTAATGCCTTGAGATCACAGCCCTGCTATCCTGGCCTGCAGGCTGGTGCATGTGATAACAGCCCTGCTACCCGGGCCTACAGGCTGGTGCTGTGCAATCACAGCCCTGCACCCCTGGCCTGCAGGCTAATGCCTTCAGGTCACAGCCCTGCTACCCTGGCCTGCAGGCTGGTGCCATATGATCACAGCCCTGCTACCCTTCAGGCTGGTGCCATGTGATCACAGCCCTGCTACCCTGGCCTGCAGACTAATGCCTTGAGATCACAGCCCTGCTATCCTGGCCTGCAGGCTGGTGCCATGTGATAACAGCCATGCTACCCTGGCCTACAGGCTGGTGCCATGTGATCACAGCCCTGCTACCCTGTCCTCCAGGCTAATGCCTTGAGGTCACAGCCCTGCTACACTGGCCTACAGGCTGGTGCCGTGTGATCACAGCCCTGCTCCCCTGGCCTGCAGGCTAATGCCTTGAGGTCACAGCCCTGCTACCTTGGCCTGCAGGCTGACGCCAAGTGATAACAGCCCTGCTAACCAGGCCTACAGGCTGGTGCCATGTGATCACAGCCCTGCTACCCTGGTTTGCAGGCTAATGCCTTGAGGTCACAGCCCTGCTACCCTGGCCGACAGGCTGGTGCCATGTGATCACAGCCCTGCTACCCTGGTTTGCAGGCTAATGCCTTGAGGTCACAGCCCTGCTACCCTGGTCTGCAGGCTGATGCTGTGTGACCACACCCCTGCTACCCTGGCCTGCAGGCTGATGCCTTGAGGTCACAGCCCTGCTACCCTGGCCTGAAGACTGATGCTGTGGGATCACAGCCCTGCTACCCTGGCCCTCAGGCAGGTGCCATGTGATAACAGCCCTGCTACCCTGGCCTGCAGACTGACCCCGTGTGATCACAGCCCTGCTACTGTGGCCTGCAGGCTGACGCCATGTGATCACAGCCCTGCTACCCTGGACTGCAGGCTGATGCTGTGTGACCACGGCCTGCAGGCTGGTGCCATGTGATCACAGCCCTGCTACCCTGGCCTGCAGTCTGGTGCCATGTGATAACAGCCCTGCTACCCTGGCCTGCAGGCTAATGCCTTGAGGTCACAGCCCTGCTACCCTGGCCTGCAGGCTGGTGACATGTGATCACAGCCCTGCCACCTTGGCCTGCAGGCTGGTGCCATGTGATCACAGCCCTGCTACCCTGGCCTGCAGGCTAATGCCTTGAGATCACAGCCCTGCTATCCTGGCCTGCAGGCTGATGCCATGTGATCACAGCCCTGCTATCCTAGCCTACAAGCTGGTGCCATGTGATCACAGACCTGCTACCCTGGCCTGCAGGCTGACGCCGTGTGATCACAGCCCTGCTACCCTAGCCTACAGGCTGGTGCCATGTGATCACAGCCCTGCTACTCTGGCTTGCAGGCTGACGCCGTGTGATCACAGCCCTACTACCCTGGCCTGCAGGCTAATGCCTTGAGATCACAGCCCTGCTATCCTGGCCTGCAGGCTGGTGCATGTGATAACAGCCCTGCTACCCGGGCCTACAGGCTGGTGCTGTGCAATCACAGCCCTGCACCCCTGGCCTGCAGGCTAATGCCTTCAGGTCACAGCCCTGCTACCCTGGCCTGCAGGCTGATGCCATGTGATAACAGCCCTGCTACCCTTGCCGACAGGCTGGTGCCATGTGATCACAGCCCTGCTACCCTGGCGTACAGGCTAATGCCTTGAAGTCACAGCCCTGCTACCCTGGCCTGCAGGCTGACACTGTGTGACCATGGCCCTGCTACCCTGGCCTGCAGGCTAATGCTGTGGGATCACAGCCCTGCTACCCTGGCCCTCAGGCTGGTGCCATGTGATAACAGCCCTGCTACCCTGGCCTGCAGGCTGACCCCGTGTGAACACAGCCCTGCTACTGTGGCCTGCAGGCTGACGCCGTGTGATCACAGTCCTGCTACCCAGTCCCGCAGGCTGACGCCATGTGATCACAGCCCTGCTACCCTGGCCTGCAGGCTGATGCTGTGTGACCACGGCCCTGCTACCCTGGCCTGCAGGCTAATGCCTTGAGATCACAGCCCTGCTATCCTGGCCTGCAGGCTGATGCCTTGAGGTCACAGCCCTGCTACATGGCCTGCAGGCTGATTCTGTGGGATCACAGCCCTGCTACCCTGGCCCTCAGGCTGGTGCCATGTGATAACAGCCCTGCTACCCTGGCCTGCAGGCTGCCCCCGTGTGAACACAGCCCTACTACTGTGGCCTGCAGGCTGACGCCGTGTAATCACAGTCCTGCTACCCAGGCCCGCAGACTGACGCCATGTGATCACAGCCCTGCTACCCTGGCCTGCAGGCTGATGCTGTGTGACCACAGCCCTGCTACCCTGGCCTGCAGGCTGATGCATATGATCACAGCTCTGCTACCCTGGCCTGCAGGCTAATGCCTTGAGATCACAACCCTGCTATCCTGGCCTGCAGGCTGGTGTCATGTGATAACAGCCCTGCTACCCTGGCCTACAGGCTGGTGCCATGTGATCACAGCCCTGCTACCTTGTACTGCAGGCTAATGCCTTGAGGTCATAGTCTTGCTTTCCTGGCCTGCAGGCTAATGCCTTGAGGTCACAGCCCTGCTACCCTGGCCTGCAGGCTGGTGCCATGTGATAACAGCCCTGCTACCCTGGCCTACAGGCTGGTGCCATGTGATAACACCCCTGCTACCCTGTCCTCCAGGCTAATGCCTTGAGGTCACAGCCCTGCTACCCTGGCCTACAGGCTGGTGCCATGTGATCACAGCCATGCTACCCTGTACTGCAGGCTAATGCCTTGAGATCACAGCCCTGCTATCCTGGCCTGCAGGCTGGTGCCATGTGATAACAGCCCTGCTACCCTGGCCTACAGGCTGGTGCCATGTGATAACCACCCTGCTACCCTGGCCTACAGGCGGGTGCCATGTGATCACAGCCCTGCTCCCCTGGCCTGCAGGCTAATGCCTTGAGGTCATAGCCCTGCTACCCTGGCCTACAGGCTGGTGCCATGTGATCACAGCCATGCTACCCTGTACTGCAGGCTTATGCCTTGAGGTCACAGCCCTGCTACCCTGGCCTACAGGCTGGTGCCGTGCAATCACAGCCCTGCTCCCCTGGCCTGCAGGCTAATGCCTTCAGGTCACAGCCCTGCTACCTTGGCCTGCAGGCTGACGCCGTGTGATAACAGCCCTGCTAACCTGGCCTACAGGCTGGTGCCATGTGATAACAGCCCTGCTACCCTGGCCTACAGGCTGGTGCCATGTGATCACAGCCCTGCTACCCTGGCATTCAAGCTGACGCTGTGTGGCAATGGCTTCCTACCCTGGCCTGCAGGCTGATGCTGTGTGACCACGCCCCTGCTACCCTGGCCTGCAGGCTGATGCCTTGAGGTCACAGCCCTGCTACCCTGGCCTGTAGGCTGATGCTGTGGGCTCACAGCCCTGCTACACTGGCCTGCAGGCTATTGCCTTGAGCTCACAGCCCTGCTACCCAGGCCTGCAGGCTGGTGCCTTGAGGTCACAGCCCTGCTACCCTGGCCTGCAGGCTAATGCCTTGAGGTCACAGCCCTACTACCCTGGCCTGCAGGCTGATGCTGTGTGACCATGGCCCTGCTACCCTGGCCTGCAGGCTAATGCCTTGAGGTCACAGCCCTGCTACACTGGCCTGCAGGCTAATGCCTTGAGGTCACAGCCCTGCTACCCTGGCCTGCAGGCTGATGCCATGTGATCACAGCCCTGCTGCCTGGACTGCAGGCTGACACCGTGTGATCACAGCCCTGCTACCCTAGTCTGCAGGCTGATGCTGTGTGATCACAGCCCTGCTACCCTGGCCTGCAGTCTGATGCTGTGTGACCAAACCCCTGCTACCCTGGCCTGCAGGCAGATGCCTTGAGGTCACAGCCCTGCTACCCTGGCCTGCAGGCTGACACTGTGTGACCATGGCCCTGCTACCCTGGCCTGCAGGCTAATGCCTTGAGGTCACAGCCCTGCTACCCTGGCCTGCAGTCTGATGCTGTGTGACCACAGCCCTGCTACCCTGGCCTGCAGGCTGACACTGTGTGACCATGGCCCTGCTACCCTGGCCTGCAGGCTGATGCTGTGTGACCACAGCCCTGCTACCCTGGCCTGCAGGCCAATGTCTTGAGGTCACATCCCTGCTACCCTGGCCTGCTGGCTGACACTGTGTGACCATGGCCCTGCTACCCTGGCCTGCAGGCTGATGCTGTGTGACCACAGCCCTGCTACCCTGGCCTGCAGGCTAATGTCTTGAGGTCACATCCCTGTTACTCTGGCTTGCAGGCTGATGTGTGTGACCACGGCCCTGCTACCCTGGCCTGCAGGCGAATATCTTGAGGTCACAGCCCTGTTACGCTGGCCTGCAGGCTGACACTGTGTGACCACAGCCCTGCTCCCTTGGCTTGCAGGTTTATGCCGTGTGACCACGGTTCTCTGGTCACCACTGATATGGCTGCCCCCAGATCAGCATGTGTAACCTGGGAGCCCCCAGGGCACAGTCATGCTGTGTGACCACAGCCCAGTTGGGAGCCAGTGAGCCCCTGGCAACTGATGTCAGCCATGCCACACTACCAGCTGCACCTCCTCATATGTATTCTTCCTTTCCTCTCCTTACCCCAGAAGCTCAATGTATCTAGAGCTCTGGTTCTCTCTAGGCTGGACTACTGCAACAGCCTCTTTTTAAATCTGCCTACCTCTTACTCTCTTCTGTATGCAACCCATCCAAAACAGGACTGGGAGACTTGTCCTTGGCCTCAAGCCCAGGGATTGTATCTCTCCAGGACTGAAATCTCTGCGCTGGCTCCCAGTGGCGGCGAGGATTAAGTTCAAAACCCTATGCATTGTCCTACAGGCCTCAGGGGCCTGGCGCCTTGATACCTTCAACTCTCTCTTCCTAAATATCTTCCTTCTCGAGCTCTTCATTCATCCGTCTCCAACTCCCTCAGGGTTAGTCGCTTCTGCAAACAGCAAGTTGGTGGTAGATCTCTTTCTTCTGCTGGGGCCTCCCTCTGGAACAGCCTCCCTGCTTCCCTTAAACTTGAGGAGAACCATCGCCGGTTCCGGCAGCCCCTCAAGACCTTCCTCTTTGCTTCTGCTTTCTCTCCTCCTCTCCCCTGCTGATCTCCTGGCTGATTCTGAAACTGCACTGGTTATCTGTCTTCCTTTCGGTTCTCTGGGCCAGGTCCCCTCTCCGTCAGTTGCACACCTGCACTGGCCCCCTGGCAACCCTTGCATTCAGGGGCTGTTTCTATATCCCTACAGGCCCTTCTAGCACTTGACACCTGATGTCTGCACTTACCCCTGCACTTGCCACCAGCTGCCCGCACTTTTAGTTATTATGTATTGTCTTTATTTACTGTTATCCCATGTACTGCACTACCCCTTCCCGCCGAAATTTTCTCCTCCCCCCCCCACCCCTGTTCTTGTGCTATCTGAATGTCACCCGGCCTAGTAGGATCGGTGTATCTGTCTTCCCTTTGTTTCCCCTCTCTTGCCTCATTGCGCCTTGAAACACTTGTGTATAGGCACATTATAAATGCCATATCATATCATGTGACCATGGCAACTGTAAGTGGCTGCTGGATGCCCTCAGCACCCATCGGGCTGGCCTGTGTGCCTGTGTGCCAGGCCACAACAACTGCAACTGAAAATGATGCTGGGTGCCCCCAGCAGTGAGGAGGATGGCCCGTGTGCCCACAGACCGGCCACCACAACACTGGAGTTTGTTTGTTTCTTTTCTGCTGGTGAGAAAAGTAGCAAATACACAATAGGAGGCCCCTAATCTTGGACTCACGACTCTCCCTTTCCAACTCGTGCCATCAGATTGCTTTCTCCTGTTCGGCTGGTGCCCACCTGCTGTACCCCGAAAACATATTTGGAACCAATATTTTGGCCCGAGGATTATAGCTAAATTCTGTCGAGGTTCTTTTACTTCATTCTGATCGGATGCGTGCAGCAACCCAGAAAGGCGAGGAAATGAGGCGATAAACATGCCCAGATTGTTTGATGCAAGAAAAGGAGCTTCTTGCTCAGGTGCTGCTTTTAGTGTGCCCACTGCTGGTAGTCATGTATTGCAGAAAAGGACACGAGTCACTTCTTCCGGGAGTCTGACTCAGCTGTTCATTAATACGGTAGCCATCTTGCAATAGGAACTGCTTTCATACATAGAGCACACAATATGAGCGCATTATTTTCATTGATGTGTTCAAACTTGTGAAATGAGGTTAAATCATGAATACTTATTATCAGGAAGCAAAATAGTTCCACCAATCAACTGAAAGGAAAACCATGACTGTACATTTTGTAGTGCTTTCCCTGTTTTTGGAAAGTAGCAGTGGGAACCTCATCCATCTTGCTCTTTTCATGAGATACGGGTCTGATGGCCTCCATAACTGGGCATTTGGAAGAGGGCATTAAGAAAGGACCACACCTTTGCCAACGGCTGGAACTGTCACCTGACTTGCCGGGCACCCAAGAATAAGACCCAGCACTCACTTACGATCGAGTGTTAGTCGCCACCTCCTCAGATCGCCAATAGATGTTGATCATCTGCTCCTACTGACTGTAACCCTTAGTGAACTCTTGACCCGCACCTTCCATAATGCCACTGGCCGGTCTGCAAACTATGTGGTGCACATTAGCTCACCGTTGCGGGCATACTGCTATTGGGCACCACTGGTACGTTCCACCGCAGCAATCATATTTGATCAATGCATCTGTCTTTGACTTCACAAAGCCAATCCTTGCCCTTTGCATTTGGTAGGGCCTTTGATGCTATTGACAAGAGAAAGTGGTGGGGTTAGTGTAGACAGGGGGCGCTCTGTCCTGTGGGAGGAAGATTCCACCATCTTGTATCTCTCTTTGTCTAGCCTCCCTTCCTGTCCCCTCCACTTCCTTTAGCACAACACACTTTGGGTGTGAGGTTAAAAGTCAAAGACCACTTGTCTCAAGGCCAGGGATTGCACCAGTTCAAGCAGAATTGCTTTAGTCCAATCACCATACTCCTTCTTTAATTCATCTCTGGACTTCAACCCTTGAAAAATAATTTGTCTGCGCCCTGTTGGGAGAGCAGCTCTTTCCAAAGTCCTCCAGTTGTGAGGTGAAGGCAGAAAGTCCAGTGCAGAGACACGCCCTGCTCCCTGAGCCTCCCCAAGGCACAATGAGGGTGACCTGCTGCTGGAGCAAGACTACCTCTCAACAGCCACACTGACACCAGAACCTCCCCGTGCATGTGTTTGCCAGCTTCCCCAATTACTCCTTTTGAATGAAAAGCAGCTCTGGAGCTGGCGTTGGCATTGGCTGATTTTCAAACTGCAGTACCGCATATTTGAACAAGATTGCGGCTGCACTGTGCCAGCTGAAGCACTTTGCTACCTCTGCTCAAACGAAGAGTCATCGCTGCACCTGAAACGCTCGAGCCATTGTTTGAACCTCCAGCCTTTTCATCGCCGATCTAATCGACAGTTGAACTGATCCTGGTGTTCTGCCTGAAATGTGACTTTGGAGCATAGCACCAAACAAACTTGCCTTGTGCATCATGACAACGGCTTGTCTGTGTCGCACCTTGACCGTTCAACTGAAGCTGGTGATCTCTGTGACGTCCCAGTCAGTTGTAGCGCATGCGCGAGCCTCGTTCGGGACCCGCGCATGCGCAGGTTAATAAACCGCGTCGTGCGGGCAGTTGCCGCCGGGATGCGTAGCAGGCAGCATCACGTCCCGTGTCTCTCTGAGTGTGTGCGTGCGTGCATGTAGGCGTGTGAGCCACCCGAGGCACGGGTGGCTATACAACAACTGGCGATGAAGCGGGATGCCATCGCAACATTCGCTTGATGAACACGGCGTGTTTTACATCGGCGACGCTACACGGTGGTGAGCCACGGACCCGGCGGGAACAAATCCATGGTGCCCTAGCGTCTGGTATGCAGCAGTAGCGGCCTGAAAAGGTGCTCCTGCGCTGCTCATACCACATTCACAGAATTTTTGGAACTCTGGCAGTCCTCTACAACCCAGAGGACAGCCAACATCGCATAGCTATCAAACAAAAGGTGGCTGGAAAGCACAGCTGGCAACAAGGAAGACAAACAAAGCTGGAGGGGAGCAATGGCATGCTGAATTCCACCGTACAGTAACGTGAGGTACGTGCACTGCCCACCCAAGTCAGGTTTGCAGCCTCTGAGCCATAAGGAGGTGCCTGTGCGACCTGTAAACATGGCGGAAAGTGACGGAGAGGCGGAAGCTGCGACTGTGGTGGTGAAAGCACAACAGGGGTCGTTGTTACCCATGCAGGAGTTTGATGTGTCTGGTCCCCCTTCGAAGTTGGGCCCAAGATGGTTGCTATGGATTAAAAAACCTGATATGTACTTTACAGCGACTGGGATAACCAATGACGATGCGAAGTGGGCCACTCTTTTGTAATCGGCCGGCCTGGATGTCATACGCATATATGAATCCCTGAACCTGCAGGTGGTCACCTATGATGCCGTCAAAACTGCTCTGGAAAATCACTTTATACCACTCTCTAACGTCGACTACGAGAGGTTTCTCTTCTGTGGCGAAAAACAGCGGGAGGAGGAGTCACTGGATCAGTTTTGCGCTCGACTGCGGCTCATGGCCACCACATGCCGATGGGACAATGAGGAGTCGATGATTAGGAATCAAGTACTTCAAGGGTGTAGCTCAGGAAAACTACAAAGGCAAGTTTTGAGGGAACCGGGCTGGACCCTGCAACAAATCCTAGACAGTGATAGAACCTATGAACTGGTGGAGTCGAGAGGTGCCAAGATGGACGCAGCAGTGCGCCCTGGGAAATCGGAAGAGGCATTTGCTATCAATAAACAGACTGCGTCGAAAGTCAAGTGGGGTCAGAAACGACAGGAAACTCGTTCCCCGACAGGGTCTGGATCTATCTGCCAGTATTGCGGATATGATTTGCCCCACTCTGAAGAGTGTCCGGCCAAATCGAGGTCATGTGGCCAGTGCAACGGACCAGGACACTACGCCCGTATGTGTCGTGCCCCAGCTCCCGTGTCAATATAGAGGGGCGCAGCCAGGGTACGAGGGGGTGGTTCGAGAAGGCAGAGGAGCATTGCGGCTTTGGAGCAAGAATTGCAGAGACTTCAGCTAGCTGAGGAGGAAGAGGAGGAGGAAGACGAAGTATTTTTCATCTCGAGAATCGCTACTGGGGTGAAGAGTAAAAGACAGCCCAAATGTGTTGTGAACATTCAAGGGATGCCGACGCAAGTGCTAATTGACACAGGGGCCTCAGTATGCGTGCTGGCCTTGGAACATTACCAGAAGATTCCTGGCCCTCGCGCGCTGGACATTTCGACGGCGAGGATTTTCACGTTTGGCGGAGACACTCCGCTCCCCATCAAGGGTGTGTTTGTAGCGCCCGTATCCAGGGGCGGAAAGACCATAAAGGCCCGATTTTTCATTACAGATGTGAGTCCCCACTCTCTACTCAGCTGTGCGGCATCCGAAGCCCTGAACCTGGTTCACTTTGCACTAGAGGTCTATCAGGTGGATATTGAGACACTGCTGGACAGTTTTGCAGGCATTTCTGAAGGTGTCAGGAAGTTGAAGGCGCCCCCGGTCCGTCTGCACATTGACGACACGATCAGACCAACAGCTCATAAGCACAGGCGAATTTTGTTTTATCTTCGAGAGAAAGTAGAAGAAGAGCTCCGGTCGCTTGTCAGTATGGACATTATCGAGAGAGTGGAAGGACCGACGCCCTGGGTCTCGCCCATTGTGGTGGCGCCCAAACCGAAACAGCCTGGGGCGTCTCCCCAACGCCGCAATTAAGAGAGAGAGACACTTAACGCCGACCATCGATGATATCATTGGGGAGTTGCAGGGGGCGAAAGTTTTTTCGAAATTGGATCTAGGGGCGGGCTATCACCAGCTTGAGCTCCACCCAGACTCTAGATTCATCACAACCTTTACCACACACGAAGGCCTTTATCAATTTAAGCGCCTGAGCTTCGGCATTTCATCGGCCGCCGAAGTCTTCCAGAACACTATTAGGGGGGTGCTGGCAGGCCTTAAAGGCGTCTTGAATATGAGTGACGACATTTTGGTGTTGCCCCACTCGGAAGCCGAACACATGAAGAGGCTCGAGAGCACGCTGAAAAGGTTGAGTGATCTGGGATTTACCCTACACCGTCAAAAGTGTGAATTCTTTAAAGACCGGATAGGGTTCTTTGGATTTATTTTTCACGCCGCTGGAGTGTCACCGGATCCAGCTAAGATCAGAGACATTCGAGAAGCTGCGGCACCATCATCCCCCACGGAGGTAAGGAGCTGCTTGGGGATGGTGAATTACTGTGGGCGCTTCATCAAGGGTTTGGCTTCCTTGTCTGAACCCCTCAGGGGGCTGACGAGGAACGGCACCGTGTGGAGGTGGGAAAGCAAGGAACAGGAGGTATTTCAGGCCCTCAAGAATGCTCTGTCTGATGGGGACACCATGGCATACTTTAACCCTTCCGTGGAATCGGAGATTGTTGTGGATGCCAGTCCGTGGGTGTTGGGGCAGTACTATTGCAGCCTGATGAAAGGGGGGACATGCGTCCCATCGCGTACGCGAGTATGGCTCTCTCAAACACTGAAATGCGATATTCGCAAATTGAAAGGGAGGCGCTAGCCATTCTGTGGGGCTGTCACCATTTTCGACTGTACATCCTGGGCAAGCCTGTCGTAGTGGTGATGGACCACAAGCCGCTGCTGCCCATATTGGCGGGGGTGTCTTCGAAGCCGCCGCCCAGGATCGAGAGGTGGATGTTAGCCCTAATGGAGTATGGGGTTCGACTCATATACAGACCGGGAACCAACAACCCGGCGGACTATCTCTCACGACACTCCAACACAGAGAATACGGACAAGGACGGTGGCCTGTCCGACTGCCAAGGATTGCTCTGTCACGTGGTGGATGGGGCGCTACCGGTGGCGCTGTCGAGGCTGGCTATAGCGACGGAATCATCCAAGGATGAGGTGTTCAGCATCATCAAGGCGGCCGTGAGAAGTGGCGACTGGAGAGAGGTGCTGCGTAACAATTCAAGGCGACAGTCAGATGCCCAAAAGGACCTGCAGGCACTCTGGAAGGTACGGGACAAACTGTCGGTCTCAGATGATGGGTTGATTCTAAGAGGGAGGCAGATTGTGATCCCGCAGGCGTTAAGGGGGCGCGTATTAGAGCTGGCGCATATCGGGCATCAAGGGGTCGTCAAGACCAAGGCGAGACTTCGGCCCAAGGTCTGGTTTCCTGATTTGGAGGGGATGGTGGAGAGTTTCGTGAAAAAGTGCTTGTCGTGTCAGGCAGCTAACCCAGGAGACAAGGCCCCACCTATCAGTTCTATGGAACGGAGTGAAAAGCCGTGGGGAACCGTCCACGTGGACTTTGGCTCGACTGGTCGGGGCATGTATCTTCTGGTGGCGGTGGATCAGTGGTCGAGGTATCCGGAGGTGGAGGTAGTGGAGTCCACAGCGACAGAGTTTACCACGAGGGCCCTAGACAAAAAGTTTGCGACACATGGATTCCCCGAGATACTTTGCTCGGACAATGGACCGCCATTTACCGGCAGCCAGTTTGCCCAGTATCTCCAACATAGGGGGATCCGTCACCGCAGGGTATCCCCGCTGTGGCCTCAAGCGAATGGAGAGGCCGAAAGAAGGATGCGTACCTTGAATAAGGTACTGAGGATTTCCGCCAGTGGGGGTGAAGACCTTCTGAAAAAGCTCATGGAGTTTCTGCGAGAATATCGCACCACGCCTCACCAATCGACGGGGGTTGCCCCTGCGGAGGCGCTGTTCGGGTGTTGCCCTCGGGGAATGATACCAGAAGTAGAGGGCAGGAGACCAGGTGTCATAGACAATGACAAAGTTCGAGAGGAGCGCGCAGTGCGCAATCAGAAGGAGAGCGAGAGACGAGGGCTGCACGACACCGAGGTGTGTGTCGGGGACTTCGTGTTGGTTCGGAACCGACACCCCGAGGGCAAACTGTCTCTACCATACAAGCCTCGCCGTGGAAGGTCACCCACGTGAAAGGAACTATGGTGACAGCGGCCTGTGACCGCGGCACTGTCACCCGCAATAGGTCTTTCTTCAAAAAAGTGGACACATCACCAGAGGCCACAGGTCTAGAGGAAATGCCACACCAGGACACTATCCCCGAGGCCCCAGTCGAGGATCCCACCAGGGCCATCGCCCCTGCGGGCGTTAGTAACAGTGGAACTGTGCCGGGAACCTCGAGGTACCCCGTGCGGAGGGACCGGAGATTGCCGGCTCACCTCAAGGACTATGTCCTGGAATCAGGGGACTGAGCAGAGGTCTCCACGGGCTGTCCCCAGTGATAGGAGTATCCAGTTTGTGTTTACCAGTTTTGCGTTGTTAGAGCACCATACTGTTGAACTGTTGTTGATGGAAAAAATAAGGGATGTGACGTCCCAGTCAGTTGTAGCGCATGCGCGAGCCTCGTTCGGGACCCGCGCATGTGCAGGTTAATAAACCGCGTCCGTGTGGGCAGTTGCTGCCGGGACACGTAGCAGGCAGCATCGCGTCCCGTGTCTCTCTGAGTGTGTGCGTGCGTGCATGTATGCGTGTGGGTGGCTATACAAAAATCTCCCCCATCACCATCGTTGAAGCATTGCTTTGAACAGCAGTAACCATCAGTTCAGACTTGTCTGGACTACCAAGACTGTGAGATTCAAGCCTGAATCGAACAGCCAGCACTGTGCTAAGAAGCCTGGGGCGCTGTTGTTGAACCGCCAAGACATTCCAAATATTACTGCCTGATAACGGCCCCTCCCACCCTGTCCAGTTTTGGGCCCTAGAAACTGACTAGGTTACTTTAATCCCATTTTCATTCAAGAACATATCCTTTTCAAAGAACATTGGGGTTTTTAATTGCCTTTTCTCCACCTGTCTCATTACCCAGACTGCTGCAATCTGCTATCCCGCATATTCCCTGTTCTGTTAGTTATTAAGGCATATTGGGTCTCATTACGAGCTTTGGAGGTAGCTATGCCGTTTTTAGCGGCATGGCTACCCACAAACCGGGTACCGGGTCCGGGTCCCGAAAATAGGGAATTACCGGCCCATTCCGACCTCGGAGGGCCCGGTAATTCCCTTTCGCGGGACCCGGACCCGGTACATCCCCATTCCCATTTGAGCCCCAATAGGGCTCAATGGGAATGGGGAGGATGCTAACAACGGGCCGTTAATGACAGGCCCATTGTTAGCAGAGACGTCATTTCACCAAAATGCCAAGGGTAGCGTAAGTGACATCACACGACCCTTGACCCTTGATGATATCACAGGAAGTGATGTCATTTGACCCCACCCCGAAGTGATATCGCGGGAAGCGATGGAACACAACCTTTCACCCGTTGTCATAACAGGAAGTGGCATCACATAGCATTGTTTACTACGAAAATTATGGTTACGATATCACTATAATGTGATGTACATTTCATACAAGAATGGATCACCATATGTATCGTTAAGATGTAGAGGCCCATATTACCAACTTAATGCGAATGCAAGCAGAGACCCATGACCTAATGATGTGTTATTATATAGCACTTACGCTTAAGCGCTTTATATAGAAAAAATATACACCCACTATCAACCTGGGTTGGCACTCGTATATCGACCTCAGAAGGATGAAAGGCTGAGTTGAGGCATTTATGAACAGACTAAATCAGTGACTCACCCCCTGAAGTTTGCCTGAAATAAACCTTTAATGAGCCTAGCAATTATTGTATAGAATTCCAGAAAGACACATTATTTGGTATTCCTATTCTTTCTTATTTAGGGTCAGTGCTGAAAGTGTTAGACTTCTGGCACTCTGTTCTTATTTTTCAAGGGGCCTGAACAAGAAAGCCAGCCACTCCAGAAGCAAAGAGCCACATGGTGCTGGCCACAGCCCAGGAGCTTTCATTACAAAAAAAAAACATTTCGTTTTTTATAGAGGTCGCAAGGGAGACCACAGTGGTTGCAAGGAAGACCACAGGGGTCGCAGTTGTGACCTCTGGTGACCCCCTAAATGACATCCCTGGTTGTTAGCATCCCGGTCTGCTAGCGGGTCCCGCTCTGCACGTCTGGTCTGACCAGGCGTGCAGAGCGGGGCCCGCTGCAGAACTCATAATGTGGCGGCCCGGAATGAATGGTGCTGGTAAGGGACCGGCACCGTTCATTCCGCCCACATTGTAATGAGGCCCATTGTGTGTTTAACTAAAGTGTATATATTTAAAGAAGCGTCATTGGACATTCCTTTATTTTGGGCTGTAATGTTTTGCTTTTGGGTTGCTACTGAATCACATTCACACCCCCCTTTAGAGCATAGCCTTCCCTCGGCCCACGTTACCACAAAAGGTGAAGGAGGTACATCTCTCATCTGTGCCAGTTTCACCTTCGTGATTGGGATCACTCTTGTTTTGTGGAAGTGTAAGGGCCATGCAGGCGCTTTAGCCTCTACTTATCCTTGTTCTCCTGTGGGGCAGAAGTCAATTTGTCACAAACATACCAAGCAGAGCCAATAGAATTAGGAGCAGAAACAAGAGCGTGCAGAGAGGTGGCGATTCTGAGAAATATCAGAGTGTCTTGCAAGACAAGAATTATGTTTCTTAATAAAATAGACAGGACCAATCTCTTTCTGGCTTTGTTGAATGAAGTGCTTGTCACTTTCCACCGCAGTTGGGCAATCGCAGCACTTCTCTGATTAATTAAGGTGTCATTTAGAAGTAAAAGATGGCAGTAGTAAAATGTTCATCCTGCAGCTTGTGAATAACGTTCTCTTCCTAGGGTTCAGCAACCAGCGCAAGTGAGCTTTGCACCCTCGTACTGCTTTTATTGTTCAATACTGGTTTTAAGCAAGCCTTGTGGGAAAAGAGTTACTGCCACCAATGGGAGCAGCCCTGCCCGAACTGCTAGGCCAGGTCTCCTCTGCACGGAAGCACAAGCAACCCCAGACATGTTTCAGCCTTGCTGGGCCTCATCAGTGAAGTGTAGCTTGGTTCCCTATGGCACAGGGAGCAAGGGGCCCACATCTGGGCATACCCTCTCTCACACAGGGAGACAAACTGAAACCAGAAAAGTGATGGGTGGAAGGTTTTGAATTAATCTGAACAACTGGTATTGCTCTGGGCAACCTTCCATGCCACTGTTTTTTAGCCCGTCTGCGCCATTGCAAAACAGGTCCAGGCAGATCTTTATGTTAACATGCAATAATTTAAGGGCTCCTGTCCTGGCCAAGAAACATTCACAGTCGGCCTAATCCCAGGATAGTCAAAATGGTTCACCTGTTTGATGACCTCCCTGTTAAGTGTAAATGGAAGTTAAGCTGATTTGGTAGGGTGGTCAGACATAGCCAATGTTCCAGCCATATTGACATTGAAAGCTGAGATCAATGCTGACCATAGTTTGCTTCTTAGTCTCAAAAGGGGATTGAGCGATGAATGCACAGAGGAGTACCCTTGTTCCTGAGCCAACTGGCCTGTTGGCTCAGGAACAATAATAATTTGCTGAAATATATGGGTCCTTAAGTCTAAAAATATCTGCAAGATCTTTTTAAGTCCTGAACAACACCCCCTAATGTGCCAGATCCAATGGACCCCTTTGTTTCTCAAGCCATCTCAGTTCTCTCTAGCTCTAGGGTCCATTGTTGGAGCATTTCTCATAAAAATAATGAGGCAGCATATGTGGCGGAATGCTGTGAGCATCTGCTGAAGCACCCAGGCGGTGAGCCCTGTAGCTGGTGGCAGCATTTCACATACTTATCAGAAAGTAATTCAAACAGGTCCACATGTGGCCTTACTACAGAGACTAACAAAGGAGAGAGGAAATCCCAACAACATTTCATGCACAACTGTGTCAACCTGATGCCAGGTCCCACACTCAGTATCTATTGACAGTGAAATGCCATGTCTGGCACTTTGTGTTTACAGTAGTCATCCCCGCAGGAGTACCCCATTCAGAAGTTAGGAGTATGTGGTTTGACGGAGCCAGAAAGGCTGGTCCCGCTGCAGCTACAAGGGAGACTTGCCGCTTTAATCATGAACCATAGAGAACTCCATTAACCAAAGGGACCTTTTGATCCACAACAGTCAAGAAGATGGGTGGGACTTAGTATTACATGTTTTCACCCCTTTCCCTTTTCTGTTGCAAAGCACTCTGGTTATGACCTCACGCATACATGACATTGTTGGTGGGGACCCAGAATTGGCTCATTAAGGCAGGCTTAGGCTACACCAATCCGTGTGGTCCATTTGGATTTAAAAGAGGGCCGAGCCCCTCTTTTGGCAGATCATCTGAAGATTTTGCAAGGAGTAGGAAGAAGAACTCATCATTGGACCCTGGCTGAAGGTACAGTCTGCCTTACATCTTCTGCCAGTGAAGGAAAGGTAGGACCTTCAAAGGCGGAAGCAAGATCCCTCCCCTAATCATCTCCTAGGGAACAGAGGGAGAGACCCATTCCAGAGGAGCCTCCAGCCGCTCCACAACCAGTACCCAGCCAGCACGCAGCATGCCCTGCTAGGTTCTGCAGCAAACCACCTAGGTAGGAAGTACCAGAAGGTCTTTGAACCCGAAACCAAAGATAAGGCAGCTGCCTGCAACACGATCCTCAGCTTTGGGCCGTCTGCCTTGAAGGACGAAACAAACCTATTGAAGAAGCTGGGAGAAGTGCCTCGACAAGCATCTACTGACATCTGCCTTAAGGACATTTTCGAGCCAGTCAAGCTCCTCGAGCTGCAACCGACTGCAACGCTGACTGGTGTCAAGCCGCAGTTGCTTAAAGACATCCATGACATCTCCTCCAGTGCTTCATAACTGCCGACCAGCACTGAGACACTGATTCCTGACCCCAAGCTGCCATGTAGGCCAGCCTGCAGCCGTTCGTACAACTTTGCTGTCCGAACTGTCTTGCGGTCTGATACCCACAGCTGTCTCCAATCTTTAACTCTGTCACAGAAGCCTGCAAAGTGCCCTGAAGCTCACTCGACTCTGTCGAGCACCAAGAACACCTACAGCACAAGGTACATTGTGGTTCAGTCCCTTTGGGCTTTCCCGGAAGGTCCCATGAGACATATTAAGACCCATTTTTCCCTTTGTGCTGAAGCAAAATAACCTTAAACTGTTGTGATTATTATCCATACCCACTACCATCCTGTCGGTATCCAGAGTCCATCCCTTGTCCTGCTTTGAAACTGTCTGTCCTCTGCATTCCTTTACAGGGTGGGTAGTACTTAGTAGTGTTGCTATGACTGTCGGTTGTGATAATTATAACGTAGATATTTTTATATAACCTTGACTAGATAGTCCCTTTTATCATTGAGTAACAATGGTATTTTCCCTGTGTTGCAACTAACCAATGATCCACAACCTTTCAGAGATAAGTCTGCCATTCTGTCCATCTTACCAAAATGTAACATGGAGGTTAATAATTTGCTTGTTATTCCAATCTGTTCGATCTCTTCTGGTGTACTAGAGGTGTGGGGCTAATTGATGGTTTAGAAACCAATATTCATCCCTGGTCCACTGTTGATTTGTCACATTGGTGGCAGATGGTAGGATCTAGAAGGAGCCTTACGCACAGCTTAGTCACCCAACGATAAATGTACAGGTATTTGTAATGATCATAAATCTTGACATAGAGACTGGAAGGCATAGCCAAGGATGTCCTCTCCGTCCTATGTCTAGAAAGGGGACTTCCCCACAGCACTAAGGTTAATAAACTTGAGTTGCTGACCAGCCTCCAAGCTTGAGTAGAAGCAAGTGTGTCTGGGGAGAAGACTCCAGGGGACGGCCTAGGCCCCATGTTCCTGAATGAAGGAGACCTTCCGGGAGGGCTATTGGAAGGTGATGAGGAAGACACCATGAGCACTGTTTCTCGCCAAACATCCCTCTAGGGGGCAAGCATGGCTTCTCAACTCTCTTGAGTGCGAGTGTTAGGGTGGTCAGGGGCTAGTGCGGCATCCCACAGGTCCCAAGCATTAGCACAGTCTCTATGTGGCCCTGTAATTGTTCCAGCTGTTAATGAGGAGGTGGCTAGAAAGCTCCTGCTGGAGGAACAGAGACTAGCGCTGGAGGAGCTGGCACTTAACGAGAAGAAGGAGGCCAACAGATCCACCTCTAGCAAAAGTAGCGGTAGTGCCTCAAACCAGGGTGCCCTGGATAAGCGCCGGCGACACATCCCCAAACACATAGTCCAGGCTTACAAAGTGGGGAAGGATATATTTGACTGGTTTGAAGCACTCCAGGTTGCTTTTCAGCTACAGGAGGTGGATGAGGTACTGTGGGGTGCAGCCCTGGTGAGTCGCTTACCGACACCAGGGACTGATGCAATTCTTCAGTTAACTCGAGAGGAAAGGCCTGTTTATGCGAGCATGAAAGCCACCCTCCTCAGGACGTTCTGTATAACCCTAGAACAGTATCTCAAAAGCTTCAGAGAACTCAGAAAGAAAAGAAAAGTGGGCAGATATTTGAAGCGTTCACACACTTGTTGAAATATCTGAGCGGGTGGATGCCTGGTAACAAAGTTGACACATTTAAAGGGGTGCATAATTTAATTGAGTGTGGGCATATATTGATGAATTGTGAT
The DNA here is from genome assembly GCF_040938575.1 of Ambystoma mexicanum. Classification (NCBI taxonomy): domain Eukaryota; kingdom Metazoa; phylum Chordata; class Amphibia; order Caudata; family Ambystomatidae; genus Ambystoma; species Ambystoma mexicanum. The sequence continues at coordinate 46,176,436 of NC_090939.1, forward strand.
GTTGAACTACACCAGCATCTTGTGGACAAGACTATCAAAGACCCTATGGAGCTTGCAAAGGCTGCTGGCAGGTTTGTAAGTACTCGAGTACAGAAAAAGGCTCAGGCAAGCACACCTAACCCAGAATAGAAATCTTTGGACAAGAAAGTTAACATGTTTGGGAAGGACAAAGGTCTGACTCGCTCCTCTTTGAAGTCAGGTCCCCAAAAGAATGAAAGGAAATCCCAAAGCTTTAGTTGAGCCGTAGAGACTTTTTTTTAAGCATTTAGTTTCAATTGAAACTTTTTAGCTGTTACATATAAAACATAATAAAAATAGAAGAAAAAGAAAGAGAAAGAGGAAAAGAAAAAAAGCAAAGGAAGAGAAAACCAAGAATAAGCCCTAAAACATTCAAACAGAAGTACATTTTAAGTTTCAGCATTAGCAGATCAGTTCAATAAAACATTAGTCTTTCTTTTGCTCCTCAAGCCTTTCAAAAATTGCTGAGACAAATTCTAACAAAGCAAATGTTAAATATAGCCTCATCCCTTGCAACACGAGTTGCCAAATGTCCCCTTTAGTCAGCGCTTGATTTTCGACAAAGAATTTTTGAAGCAAGTTATATCTAATATGATCAAATGCAGAGCAGTTCATTATCAAATGGCGCAACGATTCCAGTTTATGGCCGCATAATCTGCAGCCATAGTCTCTAAGCTTCTTTGGTTTCCTTGCTTCCAAAATTTCCTTTGTGGGATACAGATGAAAGCATTGTCTTAAGACCTGGTGTCGCAATGTAGCAGAGGGGAATTTCTTCAAGTATAAGGGAATGATTCCTCGTTTACTTGCAGCTGTACAGTATTTCCCATAGAGTTTTTAGGTAGACACGAGACCTAAAGTGTCAATCCAGTCTTTGTCGTGCAGTCGCCGTTTCACCTGGTCTGGGTTTTCCATAAGAGATTTTTCTGTGGCACCAATATATGTTAACAATTCCTTGCATTTTATGCTCCATTCTACTAATATCGACTCCCTTTTCATCTTGATTGCTTGGCTGAGTAAAGTAAAGCCACCTTCTGGTGGGGGCAGCAGGCACTTTTGGTAGAAAGATAGTGTCTTCCAGATAGTGACTGTAAGTAGTGAGGTGAGACTTAGTTCTTTTCAGATCACTGCTACTGGCATGCTACTGGCATGCAATTCGAGAACCAGAGTACATTTCTCCAGAATAGACCCTCTAGAACTTGTCACACCTTCAAGCTCAGTTCCACCCCATAGGTCAAAACGGGAATTGTTTTCATGCGGTAAGATGGTATTAGGGGGACCAATGAGAATTTGCAATATTTGGCTTTGATGGGTTTTGCCTATGCTGATAACATCTTCACTTTCCTTCATAATGCAGCTTCTCTTGGAGCATCATTGCTACTCGCATTTATGGATGTCCCTAAGTATGTCATTTGAGTGGTCTCTTGGATTCTCTCTCCACTTAGGTACCATCCCTTAACTTTAGCAGCTTTCCCTGTTGGCCTTCCCAAGACCAGCACGGCATATTTAGTTGTGTTAATCCGAAGGTCATTCGCGACTAGATAGGAGGCCAAGGCGTTTTATTGGCACTGAAGACCGATACTTGTTTCATCAAGTAGTATAACATCATCAGCGTACAGTAATGTATTTATTGGTGTGCCAGAAATAATAGGTGGAAAACATCTAATCTCTTTGAATGTCTCTCCCATATCTGAGGTATATAAGTTAAAAATGGCAGGAGCGAGGCGGAAGCCTTGTTTAAGGCCAACAGATGTCTTTACAGGGTTTGTCAAGACTCCCAGTTTGTTCATCTTTATTTGTATAGTTGTAGTGCTTCAATAGCTTCTTGCAAGTCGGGCGGGCATCCCCATGATTTTAACTTAGACCACAGGGTCTGCCTATTACTGAGTCAAAGACTTGGGACAAGTCCACAGAGGCTAAGTATACATTTTTGTTGTTCTTTTGAGCAGCTCTCGGTTTCATGTAGTTGATTAGGACTAAGTTCAGGGCTGTGTCAATGTCTTTCTCAAATCCCGCTTGCCGATGATCCCGATGATTTGACCCCTTGTTCCAGTCGGCAAGATGTTCCAGTAACAATGCCGCAAAAAGTTTACGTATTACGTCCAGAAGGGCGATAGGTCTATAATTTGTTGGAAGAGACGTATCGCCCTTCTTGAAGATTGGAACCACAATTGAAGTAGTCCAGGTGGCCAGTATTTTCCTCCTCAATTTCACTAATGTTAGCAAATCGTATATGAACGATGGCCATTCCTTCGGGTTCTTTTTAAGGGTCAAATTGGTCAGGCCATCTGGGACAACTGCTCTGGAGTTGCTGGAGTTTTTAATCAGTGCCAGGATATCATCACGTTCAGTTCTAAATTGCCAACAGTGTGAGTGTGTCTCTGGTTTTATTCTTTGATGCCCTCGCCTGTTGGAGAGGAGAGTTGGAAAATGTTCTATCCAATATCCCGCTGTGATTGAGCTAGTCAGAATGCTCTGCTGTGGGGCATCCATTGAATAAAAAATGTGCCACGTCTCGCTGGAGTTTTTAGTCGCAATAAGCTTTAGCATAGGCTCAGCGTCATGTTGATTTAGGGTGTATCTATAATCTTTCAACCAATTGTGATAAACAGACTTAAGTTTCTTAACTGCGTCCTGAGATTACTGGGAGGGGTGTTTTTTATAAGCTCTTATTAGGTGATTTAGTTATTTTTTCCTCAAGCGAACTGCTGAGTCAAATTTTTGGGTGAAGCAAAGGTTTTTCTTCCTGCCAGAAGCTGGCTTTTCTGTATATACCAACAAATATTCAGTGTAGTTTAGGTCAGCTGCTTTCTCTGGATCGCTCAAAATTTTAGTCAGAGCGATAAAATCGTCGTGAGACAATCTCAACCTGTTTCTCCCAGGTTGGAGTTCAAAGCTGTTCGTAACCATCTCTGGCTCCTTCATAGCCTCAAATGTGATTCGCAGATTTAAGATGTTATGATCACTCCGATCAGTTTTTATAACAATCATGTCCTTTATGTTTCCCTATAAAAAGTCTGAGAGAAAGAAGTAGTCCGATATTTGGGTATCCCCCCCTTCTCTTCCACGTGGGATTTGGAGGATTACCACCTGTGGCTGCTCCATTTAGTATTGAGATGTTTCTTGGCAAGAGTTCCTTTCTCCACAACAGGCCTCTCAGTTCCGTGTTCTTCATACTGGTTGTAAAGCGGTTTATGAGGGTCAACGCGTTGTTAAAGCAATGAGTATTTAAATCGCCGCATAATATGATGTTCACATTTGGCCTAGAAATTATTGCGTTGTCAATCTCTTCCATAACCTTTTCCATAAAGTACTTTGATGTTATTGCCTTGATGTTCCAGTACAGGTTACAGAGTAGGATTGACCCTTCATTGACAGCCTTGAAGCTTCAACTTTCCAAAAGAACACCTTGAATTAGGGGAGGAGGATGTTCCTTGCCCATATCACCCTGAGCCCACTGCTATCTTTTACAAGAGTTAGAAGGCCAGCCATAGGTCTGCCCGTCACTCCTTTTATTGCTGGGTTTAAAAAAACGGCAAACCCTTCAAGGTGAGGTTGATTGCATAGCCACGTCTCCTGGAGACAAATCACATCAAACTCTTCAAGCTGCAGACTCCCCTGCCCTAGCCGGTGCTTAGAACCTTGCGTGTTTCAAGAGCCCAGTGTGACATAGGGCTTGGAGGTTTCCCTGCACGGTTTTTGGCATTATGACTTCGAGGATAAGGCCTCAGCCAGCCAGTCCAAATATTTGTCATCCTTCGTCGCATATTTTCTCCTTTTAGGGCAAGGTTTGGCCATAGTCTGGTTCTCATTGTCTATCACAACTTTAAGTTGTGAGGATTGCAAAGGCCCATCTTCGCCCCATTGGCCACTTGTGGTTTGAATACGCTGAATTTGCCTCGGTCCTGTAGTATTAGATTTGCTATGACTACATTTGCAAGATTTTGCCAGAGTATATGCTGGATTATCATCCTCATTGTTACTTCCGGATTTGGGGTTTGTTAATAATTTTAGTGAAAACCCCATGGTTCTTAGTTGATGAGTTTCCTGCATCAACAACTCCATAATTTTTGTGGAGGCGAGGTGAATTAGCACCATATCCTTCCTTGGTTTCTCCGAAAATCAATCAAGACCAGGTCCTTAGAATTGATGTTAGAAAGTGAGCTAATGCTGCAGAAGAGCCTTAAAATATTTGCCCTATTAAGGATAAGATTCTCTTGGATGTACAAGGTTCTCTCCAGCTTCATATGAATCACATCCTTTTCTCTTTGTTCAAATGTTCTCTTCAATTCGTTTGGTGTATTTTGTGTATAAACCCTAGGTTCACGATGTTTGTCAGACCAACTGGGCCGCTCATTTACGGCCCTGCTTCTTTCTTCTAGTGTCTTGACATTTCTTAATGGGCTGGTCGGCTCATCTACTCCTATGAACCCGGGGCACTGCCCTTGTCCTAGCTCGAGGGGTTGGAGTTGAGATCTGGGGTGGTGACCTTTCTTCTGGGTCCTTGTAGTCCGACGGATACTCCATATCATCAGCAGTGTCTTGGGAGTCCACTTCGTCTGGTGTAGAGCCAGTTGAAGCATTATTAATGGTACATGTTATCAAAGCTTTTAAGCAGTCTTCCAATGAGTTTTGGTCCAATAGGACTTCGTCCCAATCCTGGGAATATATATAACGATTCATCAAGTCCTCTATGTCACTTGTGTAGTCTTTTGAACACATTTTATTTTTCTGTCTTAAAAGGCAGGTCTCCTCTGGATTCGACAGAGTGCTCTCTGAGTTGCTATCTGAGTCTAAATTTATATGGAACTTCTCATCAGGTTTCTTGGTGGTTTAGCTGTCGGTAAACAGTCCTGATTGTTTGGGGAGCACCGTGTCGGTTCCCTGATGTTCCTTAGTGCCGTGACCTGTCTTCTTTGTTTCAGAGACACTGGCTTTATGGCAAAATGAACTGGCTTTAATTGCTTATTATTCCCAGGGACTTTTTTCACCGTTGGGTCTCCTTAATAACAATTTGACAATTTGACTTTTTGACATAATGTCATATGTTTTTGCAGATGGTGATGTTATTTGCAAAATGGCCGGGAATTTGTTAAATAAGTTTCCAATTTGTCAGGCCCCAATGGTGTCCTTGCGTCTTTGTTGCTGGATCTAATGACATAATGGGTTAGAGGTATATGGATGGTTCCTTGAGCCTGACTATCCTCCAACCTGTTAACAGTCTGGGGTACATGCTTAAGAGCTGGAGCATTCGAAGAGTCAATGCTTTGTTGGCAAGGTTTAGGTTTCGGGGTCACAGTATTAGGATCCTTTGGGCAAGATGACAGCTCCACTTCTTGCCTGTCTTCCGCTATAATGATAGTCTGTATGTCTACGTTGATAGGATAGGAATGTTGGTATTCCCAGGAAGGTACTCGTTGAGTATTGGACATTCAATATGTTATTTTGAACTAGAGGTCAAGGGAAGAACATTTTGATTGTTATGTGACATAGATTGTCTTCTTTTTTCTTTATCCTTTATTGTAGATTCCAAAATACTCTTCAGGAATTTAGTAGTGTTTTCTTCATGCTTATCCATGTTCCCTTGAAGTGCTGAAATAAACCCTTCGACAAAGACCATTTTCGTGTGCAACATTGACAGAAGGGTTGATTGATCTTTTGGTTGATCTGGCATGTTCTCATGCAACTTCATGGATGGAGTCATTGAGCCTCATTACAAGTTTGCCGGTCCACGACCTATGGTACCAGTAAGAGTTCTGTGGGTGGGCGCCCTCCTGCCCAGAATGGCACCCGCTCGCAGACCATGTCGGATGCACCGGCAGCGTTATAAACGGCGCCGGTGCATCCGACCTCCCCATTCCCATTGAGCCCTATGTGGCTCAAATGAGAATGGGGAGCATTTTTTTTCTGGTGCCCCCGAAAGGACAATTACCGGGTTCGGCGGGGCCGTAATGACCCAGTAATTGCCCATTCGCGGATGCCGGAAATAAAATGAAACCGGCGGCAGCCGTGCCGGTCTTTACCGGCACGTCTGCTGCTAGGGTCATAATGACCTCCACTGTCGCTGAGAAAGCTGTCATCATATTGGCATTGAGTAAAGGATTTGGCGAGGACTGCTTCTCCACCTCCACCACCACTAGGTCCAGTAGGAGGTCCTCATCTGATAGAGCAGGATTAGCTGGCAAGTCCCTGTCCTCTTGACCTGTAGACAATCTGCAACGTTTGCGAGAAAAGTGAGGCCGATCCTCAGAGTCCAGTTGCTCAATTTTTGATCGTGGAGAAGCCCTAAACATACAGTTAGTAGACCTGTCTTTCGGTCTCTACATTATTTGGGCAACTGCCCTCCACTTGGCTGTTTTCCAGAGCCTGAAATGTCCCTGATGTTATGCCCAGATCCGCACTTTTCTCATATCCCTCCTGTTCTTTACTTTTGACCCTCCCCTCACCCAAATGTTGTGTTGTCTGGGACTTCTGGATGTAGTCTTTAAACTGTTAGGTACTGCGTGGTTGAAAATCGTAGTTTATTTTGTTCGAACAGGTTGTTGAGTTGAATATATTTGTGTTACTGTCCGTGATTGCGTCATTGGGAGGGTCTTGCCTTGCTGTTTCTGTTTGCCACCACCTATAGGGGGGGCTGATCTCCAAGATGGCAGGATGAGTGCCCAGCAGTGAACTGGTATTTGTACCACTACAGATCGAATGTTGCTTAACTTGGAGAGAGCTGAAACGAAGCCATCTTGGTTTCCATGGTAAGCGACCAGGCACATTACTGTAGAAGGTATTACAAGTGTTGGAATTAGTAGATCCAAAAGTGTAAGACTCCTGTGGAAACGTAAAGTTTTGTCCGTGACTTGTGAGGCCATATGGGGTTACAGACTGGTGTTTTGGGGTGTGGTTTCCCCAAGAAAAGAGTAAATAAATAATAAAATAAAATAAAGAGAGAACCGTGCAAACGTCTGGCCCTTGAGAGACTAAAGGAAGCGGATCAAAGGGCTTTTTCCCCAGCAGTCTCCGCTACGTGATTGTTGACTGTCCCCAGAGCACCCAAATCTCAAAAGGCGTCACCCTACAGTCTCAGCTCTCTACTCGCACAGCCCAGCACAGCACTTTGCCACGCGCTTGCCGTTATCCTTCTTACTTGCTTTCTGTGGCTCGCGTGGGAGAAAAAAAGGATTGTCCACGCACACTGAGCTTGGGAGACTTGTGAGCCTGTGGCACACATGGCGGGAAATGGGATAAGGATAGGGCAGGGTGATGCCAGATAGGGATTCGATGTGGAATGCAATAGAGTTTGAGGCAGATTTAATGCAAGTTTAATGTAGGTTCAAATGCAATGAAAAATGCAATAAAGAATGCTGGAAAGAGCTGACGTGAAAGAAAACACAACACGCGGCTCAACTGGAGTTCCAATCGAAATTTCTTGTGCAGTCAGATGAATGAAAGGATGCTTACTTTCGCTTGCTGCAGTATGCTGTACGCTGTACTTTCGTCTGCTGCAGTATGCTGTATGCTGTACTTTTGCCTGCTGCAGTATGCTGTACGCTGTACTTTCGCCTGCTGCAGTATGCTGTACGCTGTACTTTCGCCTGCTGCAGTATGATGTATGCTGTACTTTCGCCTGCTGCAGTATGCTGTACGCTGTACTTTCGCCTGCTGCAGTATGCTGCACGCTGTACTTTTGCCTGCTGCAGTATGATGTACGCTGTACTTTCGCTTGCTGCAGTATGCTGTACGCTGTACTTTCGCCTGCTGCAGTATGCTGCACGCTGTACTTTCGCCTGCTGCAGTATGATGTATGCTGTACTTTCGCCTGCTGCAGTATGCTGCACGCTGTACTTTCGCCTGCTGCAGTATGATGTACGCTGTACTTTCGCCTGCTGCAGTATGCGGCACGCTGTACTTTCGCCTGCTGCAGTATGATGTACGCTGTACTTTCGCCTGCTGCAGTATGCTGTACGCTGTACTTTCGCCTGCTGCAGTATGCTGTACGCTGTACTTTCGCTTGCTGCAGTATGCTGTACGCTGTACTTTCGCCTGCTGCAGTATGATGTATGCTGTACTTTCGCCTGCTGCAGTATGCTGTACGCTGTACTTTCGCTTGCTGCAGTATGCTGTACGCTGTACTTTCGCCTGCTGCAGTATGATGTATGCTGTACTTTCGCCTGCTGCAGTATGCTGTACACTGTACTTTCGCCTGCTGCAGTATGCTGTACGTCGTTGTCAGCTCCCAACAAACAGCCGGCCAGTGCCAGACACGGAGCTACGGAAACATGGCAACAGACTCCAAGTCACTCCGCTAGTGTAAGGGGTTTTTGATGAAATGAACCGCCTCCAGGCAATGGAAAGAGGGAAAAGACTGGAGAAATCAGAGCTCCCACACTGCAACACACTCCAAGTCACTCTGCCGTAGAGACTGAAAAGAAGAGTGCAGGCACCCCTTTCACTGGGACTCCTACGTTCTCACCACCCAAAGGATGTTTAATGTGCAAGGAGCTAAGCCATAGGAAAGGGGATCCTGATGCAAGGGTTTACCCAAGCAAGCCATGGTGAATGTTGGACTCATAGAGCTGGCCATCATTAGTGTGGGCCTCATAGAGGAGGACTTCCCACTAGGCCAAGGAGTGGCCGGATGTGGATTGGTTACACTGGGTGGAAACGGTAGCGGGTCTCCAGAAGAGATCCCAGTTCCCATAACACTCAACTCTATCTAGAACATGTGTATATCAATGGACACAAAACTCCTGCGGTTCGAGACACCCCAGCTGCCTTCACTCGGCAGTGGGTACAGCCAGGCCAGTATATTGATGGGCCTGATTGTAGCATCAATGGATTTGACAGAAAGAGTAATTTCCCCTTGGCAATAGTAGAGTTCATCTGGCAAGGTGAAACAACCCAGTGCTGTGTAGTGGTGAAAGACTCCATCCCTGTCCCATGTCTGTTGGGTAATGATCTTCCTGATCCCGAGATAGTCACAGCGGCTACCAGATCGAAGGCCAAAGAAGTCACCAGATTGAACACTCTCAGAGCCTTAGGGCCTGGAGTGCTTCCGTAGGGCTTGTTGGAGAGACCGATTCGGCTCGTAGCCCTTGGTCCAGTTCTGCAGACTGCTGAGTCACCTACTCCTGCAGGAGAGGGGCTACTAGTCACGTAAGACCCCACCTGGTAGCAGGGGACTCAGTGACTTCAGGGTTGCCTGGCACAGCGCAGGAACCTGAGGTGGAGTACCAGGTGAGCTCAGAGCTAAAGGGCCTGCCCAAGCTGGATGAGTTTGCATTAGCTGGGAGCCCAGATCAGACTGACCTCTTTAAAGCCCAGAAAGAGTATCTCACTATGGCAAGCCTGTAGAAGCAGGCAGATCAGCAGGCTAATGGTGAGACCCCTGGACTGTTCAAAGTGTACTGGGAGGATTGACTCCTGTACAGTGAGCCAAAGATTCTGAGGGCGAGGGCACCAGAAGGTTGGTTATTCCCCAGTGCTACAGAAAATTCCTTTTGGATTTGGCTGACCAAATTCCTTTAGCGGGTCACTTGGGAGTGACTAAGACATTTGACTGGTTGTCTGTGCACTTTTACTGTCCGCAGTTCAGTGTAACAGTTTAGAAATGTAGCCAGAGCTACCCAACTTGTCAGGCTTCTGGCAAGTCAGGTGGTGGCACAAAGGTCTTAATTCCACTGCCCATAGTTGGGCAGCCTTTCAAGAGAATAGGCATGAACATTTCAGGTCCTTTGGATCCTCAAACCAGCTCAGGGAACAGATACATCTTGGTGGTAGTAGACCATGCCACAACTACCCTGAGGCCGTTCCTCTGAGGAATATCAAAGGGCCCATGCTTGCCAAGGCTCTGATTGGGATATTCTTCCATGTTGAATTCCCCAAGAAAGTCATTTCTGACATGGGATCAAACTTCATATCAGCATATATGAAGGCTGTGTGGGAAGAGTGTGGAGTCACCTACCGGTTCTCCACCTTCTTCCATCCACAAACCAATGGGCTTGCTTAGTGGTTCAACAAGACCCTGCAAGACCCTGGCTTAGAAGAGCACCTGAGGAGAAAATGGGATATTCTCCTGCCATGCCTTCTGTTTGCCTACAGGGAGGTGCCACAGAACGGAGTAGGGTTTAGCCCCTTTGAGCTTCTGTTTGGACACTCTATACGTGGCCCCCTCAGTCTAGTGAAAGAGGGATGGGAGGGCAACCCCTCATCCCTTACACAAGATGTGGTGGACTGTGTACTTGGCCTTCGGTCTAGAATGGCAAAATACATGGAACAGTCAATGAAAAACCTAATTGCCAGTCAGGAGCTGATGAAGCACTGGCACAACCAGAAGGCCACAGTGACAGTCTATGCTCCAGGCCAGTGGTTGTGGATTAGGGAGTCTGTCAAACCCAGTGCCCTTCAGGACAAGTGGACTGGGCTGTACTGGGTGCTGGAAAATGTCAGTGACGTCAATTAGCTCTTTGACTTAAAAGGACCTAAACAGATGTGCAGGGTCTTTCACGTCAACCGGCTAAAACCCCATTATAGCTGGGATGACTTGGTCACAGCATTAGTGACAAATGGAGAGAATGAGGAGGAGACTGATCCCCTCCCAGCCCTACTGCACACTGAAGCCACATATGGGTCAGTTGAAGGTGTCAACCTTGCAATGGACCTGTCAGAACAGCAAATGAGAGACTGTTGCCATTTACTGGGACAGTTTGCCGGTCTGTTTTCGCTGCCTTCCAGTCACGCAGATTGGTGCACCCATGATGTGGACACTGAAGACAGTAAGCCAGTGAAGTGTAAGATTCACTGGATGTCTGATAAGGTCAGGGACACCATCAAGGAGGACGTTTCCAAGATGTTGTCCCTAGGAGTGAAAGAGCCATCCCACAGCCCCTCAGCTAACCCAGTGGTACTGGTCCCTAAAAAGACCAGTGGTGCAAAGACTGAAGTCTTCTTTTGCGTAGACTATAGGGGGCTCAATTCTGTCATGACGACAGATGCTCACCCCATTCCTCAGGCAGATGAGCTAATTGACAAGCTTGGCGCTGCCAAGTACACAAGTACCTTTGACCTCACTGCAGGGTACTGGCAGGTCGGCTTGACAGATGGATCAAGAGAGAGGTCAACATTCTCAACCCCAGAAGGACATTATCAGTTCACTTTTATGCCCTTCAGATTGAAGAATGCCCCTGCCACTTTTCAGAGGATGGTTAACCAGGTTTTGTCTGGACTGGAAAACCTCAGTGTCACCTATTTAGATGACATTGCTGTGTTCAGCCACACCTGGGAAGATCACTTATCCCACCTGAAACAAGTGCTTCAGGCGCTGCAGAATGCAGGTCTGACTATCAAGGCCACGAAGTGTCAGATATCGCAGGGCACAGTGACTTACCTAGGCCACCTGGTCAGTAGAGGTAAGAAACAACCTCTTGAGGCAAAGGTGCAGGCTGTGAAGGATTGGAAAATCCCCACCACCAAGACATAGGGGAGAGCCTTTCTAGGTGTCAGCGAGTCCTACCGGTTGTTCATCAAGGGGCTATGGGACCATTGCCATGCCCCCGATTGATGTAACTTCCAAGCAAATGCCAAAGAAGCTAACTTGGACCCCCGCCTGTCCAACCTCCATTCAGGATGTGAAGGATGGATTGTGCAGGGCCCCAGTTCTGACGGTACAACGTCCTTTCGTTGCAGGATGTTTTTTCGCTGGGATTTTTACAGCAGATTTTTTTCTGAAATAACCCATTGAATTTTTTTGAAAATTTGAAAATGGGGGGGTTGGGATGGGGACTCCCCCCAAAATAGAATTTCAATGGGGTTTTTCCGAAAGAAAATTGCAGTAAAAAACCCCACGAAAAAACATCCCGTGATGAAATGACATGGAACCGTTCTGACAATGCCAGACTATGGTCATGAGTTCATTAGCCAGACAGACGCCTGTGATTTTGGGATTGGAGCAGTGTTAGCACAGCCGAACTCTGAAGGGGTAGAGCGACCTGCCGCCTACATTATCAGTCGATTGGCAAAAAGCAAAAGGAACTGGCTGTCGTTGAAAAAGAGGCTTATGAGGTTATGTGGACCATAAAGAAGCTGAACCCCCCTACATTAATGGCCATGCAAAGGGAGAACCCTAACCTTCTGCGTTGGGCCATATCCCTACAAGGACTAGATACGGACATCCAGTACAAGCCAGGCTCCCAGCATGGAAATGCAGATGTCCTCAGCAGGTACTTTTGCCTTAATGGCGAACCAGACCCACAATAGGGTGGTGGTTCACATGTTAAGGCTGGGGGCATGTGAGGGATTTGAACATCCGTACGGTAGGTGTGCGCTCGCCTGGTTTTTTAAAAATGTTTAAATGAAATGTAGTGATGGTAGATCAACCTCTGGAAAATGTGTGGGGCTAACCCACACACATTTTCTATTTTCCTCGCGCCTTGAAACACTTTTGTATAGGCACGTTATAAATGCCACATCATATCATATCCTATCCTGCTCACCGCATGACAAACGTATAGACCTGTGTACTCTGGGTAAACACAGCCTACCAGCGCCGTCTCCCATGTCATATTTAGTTGGGATATGACAGGAGGAGTACACAATGCATCTTCAGAAGTGGGAGGGCCAAACCATACCCCTGTCTTGGCCAGCCTTATTAAATAACAAAGGCTCCATGGCTCCGTCATGTACTTTTGTTGAGCCCTGTGGCAGGAATGTGCACACTTATCAGAAAGTAATTCCAGCAGGCCCACATGGGGCCTGGCTATAGAGGCTAACAAAAGAGACAGGAGATCCCAACAGTCGTTCATATGCAACCGTGTCAACCTGATGCCAGCTCCCATTCTCAGTATAGAATAACAGTGAAATGTCATGTCGGGACTGCGTGTTTACAGTAGTCATCCCCGCAGAGGGACCCCATTTAGAAGGTACGAGTATGTGGTTTGATGGAGTCAGAAAGTCTGGTCTTGCTGCAGCTTCAAGGGAAGCTTGCTGCTTTAATCAGGAACCACAGAGAGCTCCATTAACCAGAGGGACCTTTTGATCCACAACAGTCAAGAAGATGGGTGGGACTTAGTATTACATGCTTTCACCCCTTCCTCTTTTCTGTTGCAAAGCACTCTGGTTATGACCTCACGCATACAGGAGATTATTGGTGGGGACCCAGGATTCGTTCATTAAAGTAGGCCTAGCCTACACCAATCGCTGTGGTCCATTTGGCTTTAAAAGAGGACAAAGCCCCTCCTTTGGCAGATCATCTGAAGCCTTTGCAAGGAGTAGCAAGAAGAACTCATCATTGGACCCTGGCTCAAGGTACAGTCTGCCTTACATCTTAGGCCAGTGAAGGAAGGCCAGGACCTCCAAAGAGGGAAGCAAGATCCCTCCCCTAAACATCTCCCGCGGAACAGAGGGAGATACCGAATCCAGAGGACCCTCCAACCATAACAGAACTGGTACCCATCCAGCACGTAGCATGCTGTCATGCATCGGGGCTGCTGGCGTTTGTAACCGTGGTGGCGAATATCCCAACGGCCGCTCCTTCATTGAACGTTCCATCACGTATTCCATTCAACGTGAGGTACTGGTCTAGTGTTGCACAAACATGGCTGCCGCTGGGAGGTACTTAGTTTCAGTACTCCAAGCGGTCGGCGCGTTGCAACCGTTTTGCCGTGTTTACTCTCCTTCTGGTTAAGGCGCTAGTTTTCTCTCTTTTCCGCTTCACACGGAGGCCCTCCTTCTTCCTGTTCCTTTCACAGGTTGTTCTTCCAGCCTACCTTCTACCGGTTCCCGGCCCCCGCTTTCAGGGGCATACTTTTCTCTTTCTTCCTGCTTGTCTGTTTTCTTTCCTTTTTTCTCCACTTTCCTTCCCTGTGCAGCGCTCCGCTGTTAAGTGTATCCCAGCCTTATACTTGCTCCTCCTCATTTTCTACTGGCACCCGTATTCCTACTGTTGCCTACAGTGCTCCCTCTGCTATTTCCGGATCACTCATACCAACTTACCTGTGAAATTGGACCCTCCTCGGCAGAACTTCCCGCACTCCACTTCAGGTTGGACTTCATCATCCACCGCCCACCACATACAGGTTTTTTTTTTAGCCTTCAGGCTTTTTTCCCCTGACTCTTGGTCTGTCCTCGGGAAAGGACACAAGTATGCAGATTACTTGCAGCCACTGTGGCTTCTCCTGGAGGCAGACATATTCCTCCTAAAAAAGAAAACGATTACCTCCTGCGACATAATCTACACTCCGGCCACTCGGATCCAAACAGTTCAGGTGAGGAGAGTAACGAGGGAAGGGGGTCGGAGAAAGAATGTGAATTGGACACATTCCTTCCTAGGAAGGAAGTGCCGGAGAGTCTCTGAACCCAAAACCAAAGGCAAAGGCAGCTGCCTGCAACATGGTGGTCAGCTGTGCGTTCTGCCTTAATGGCCGACACAAGCCAATTGAAGAAGCTGGGAGAAGTGCCTCGACGAGCATCAACCGACATCTGTCTTAAAGGATGTTTTCAAGCCAGTCGACTCGAGCTGCAACCAACTGCAACGCTGTTCGTTGCCAAGTAGCTGTCACTTAAAAACATCTGAGATGTCTCGACCAGTGCTTCAGAACTGCCGACCAGCACTGAGACAACAACAATTCCTGACTCCTAGCCATCAGGTAGGCCAGCCTGCAGCCATTCGTCAAGTTGCGCTCGCCGAACCGTCTTGTCGCCTGATACCCGCAGATGATTCCATTCTTGAACTCTGTCACAGAAGCTGTAAAGCACCCTGAAGCTGACTTGACCCTGTCGAGCACCAAGAACAAATACAGCACAAAGTACATTGTAGTTCTGACCCCCTGGTCCTTCCCAGAAGGCCCCTCGAGACATATTAGTACCCATTGCTCCCTTTGTGTTGAAGCCAAGTAACCTTAAACTGTTGTGATTATTAACCATAGCAACTACCCTCCTGTCAGTATCCAAAGTGCATCCCCTTTCCTTCCTTGAAACTGTCTGTCCTCTGCATTCCTTTACAGGGTGGGTTGCATTTCGCAGTGTTGCTAGAACTGTCTGTTTTGATAATAATAAAGTAAATATTTTGATACAACCTTGACTAGACAGTCCCTTTTATCATTGGGTAATAATTGTATGTTTGATGTTTTGCAACTAACCACTGATCCACAACCTTTCGGAGATAAGCCTGCCATTCTGTCCACGTTACCAAAAATTGGACAAGGAGATTTATAATGTTCTTGTTATTACAATCTGTTCGGATCCCTTCTGGTGTACTAGAGGTTTGGGGTTGACTGATGGTTTACAAACCGATATTCATCTCTGGACCACTGGTGAACCGGAAGGTGATTCGTCACACTTCTTTAGTGGAGCAATCCAATTCCCATCTCAAATTCTTTATATGCTGATCTTTATGTCAAGCACACTGTCTTACCAGGAACCGTAAAGCAACATCACTGCACACGCCGATGTCATCAATTCATGCACAACTTCACTATTGTCTACAATACGGAGCACCCTGAATTAAAGACTTACGGTTACCACCTGTCTGTCAAGGCAACGTGTGCTACTCCTCTCAATAACTTGCCACTCCATCTCAGAAGCAAACATGCCATGGTTGCAGAGCAAACTGGACATATCTGTAAGATAAAGCAAGATGTCTATCGAAGGAACGATCTTGACCAAGCCCAAAGTCCCACCCATTATACCTGGCTGTGATTGATCCAGGTCACATTCCAAAAAGGCCACCATGGGATCATGTAACTCTTTCACCCGAGAAAGAGGTGGAACTGAATGACCTCAGTTCTTTAAGATTAGCAACAATACCCTTGGAATGGATGGGGATGCAGAATGTATTCATACATCAATCATCAAAACAACTCAGGTCGTTGGCAAAAAAGATAACGGTTATAATATCAATGATCTAAAACAAGGAGTACAACAGACATCAACGGATATCTCCACGCAAATTCTCTCAATGCATCTTTTAAAAAAAGCATCCTTTTATAACAAGAATTTGTCATAGATAATTTTAACCTACGTACTTAATAACGTCATCCTACGTGGCAAACTACAAAAACCTACGAGTAACGGTGATAGGCTCTCAGAGAACATCTAAGTATACGTTCCATACTAGTCTAAGAAAATGAGAATAAATGATTGGTTTCTTAACATCAGGTGGGTCAACTAAGCCCTCCCCTCAAAATGGCCCCTATGAACGTCACTAAATATAGGACCTCCCATTGGCTACACAATCTATAGGACCCTTAATTACGTGGCCCCTTACAATTGGTTGGCACTCTAACCTTCGTCTGTACCTTTCCACCTACGTCAGCAGCATGTAGGCTGGACTTCCAGGTGCTGGTGAGTTCGTCTTAACCATAGCCACCAATTAGTGTACTCATCTATCATCACCTCAATGGTCTGCTGTCAATTAGGATTTTTAACATGTCCTAGGGAATGTTCTTTGCTCTTGAGAATTCAGGGGAGTGAAGGCACGCTCTGCCTTCATGTGTAGGTGTGGTCATCATGTTCGTCCATTTTCATCCTTCCACGTGACTGAAAACCGTGAATTTGAGCATCTAGTGCATTTAAAATACTATTTTCTAATAGGTCTCTGCATCTTCCTTGTTTTGTTCATGCCTTCTGAATAGGAGTTTTGTTCTTTCACACGATTTGTATCCAATGTCAGTTTACTCCAGTCTGATAAGACCTTGGCTTCCTAGGCTCAACCAGCCTTGCCTTTCTGAGATTCACTTTGTAATTCAATTATTTTTAACTGGTACATACTGAAAAAGTGGCCTTCCTTTTGTAGTCCAGCACTGCTATAATACATAGTGAAAACATCCATCCTTTACTTATTCATGTACATATATATACGTTGGCGCTTGCCGCAATCTATTCACTATACAGCTAGCCTCAAGAATACTTTGTCTGCTTGCGTTTCTTTGCATCTCTACACATGTAAAATGACTTGATGTCTTCATCAGTTCTCTAGCATAAGCTTCTTCACCTTGATCCCAAGATGCCAGTTATCTTTGATACTTTCTTGATGCCTTATAGAATGTCTTCATTCTCTTGTCTCTGCATCTACTTCATGTACGTCAACTCGACTCTGTGTGACGTCGCCATTCATCTTTGCCATTCATTCTCTCTGCTTCTTCCGTGATTTAATTCAAATGGCCATCATACTTTCTCGTATGCAGGTGTGGTTTTCTCAATGGGAACCTTGCTTCCAGGATTCCTCTAGGTGTCAGTATTCTCAATGGTACTGCACATATCTCACACACTGGTTCCCAACATATAGGCAATATGGGCAAAGTGGTTGAGGTGGGGTACTTGGCTCCTCCTCTAGACTCCTCCCTCTGGGAGATTCATCAACCACTCTCCCATCATCCCTCATATCTAGACATCCTTGTCTGAAGAGATGCTTCCTCGGGATCCATATCTTTATGACTCCCTTCAGGCATCCATCTGATTTCACATGCTCATCTTTGTTCCAAGTCATAGGAATGCACTGTCCACTTGGACTGCAGTAGATCTATTTCACATACTTCTTATGATTCTTCGGATACAGGAACTTCGTTCCCTCAGGTGCATGGATGCTGGCCCTCACAAAGTCTCTGATTTCTTCATCTGTCAAGTCTTTGGCCTTCCATCCTTGTTCAACATCGATCATGATCTTCATCTCTATGGCTTTCTTTACAGTCTTTTTGCACTGCGAGATTATTATCTTGATCACACAGAATCCAAGCAATATGAGTACTATCAGGGCTCCAAGGAACCTGAACATGTCTGCCATTCATTGTGGAATCCATGAAAAGAGAGATCCAAACCAACTGTCCTGTCTTCCACTTCGTCTATCTTCTGGACATGTAGCTTCATCAGCATCAGCATCTGCAACTGGGCCACTCTCACCGACCTCGGTCCTGGGCCCAGTCACTCTTCACTTGCACTGCCTCCCTGGCAACACCTGAACTGCGGGACTGTCTCTGCATCCCTAAAGCGCCCCCCCCAGCACTTGTCTGCACTTACCTTGCACTTGCCACCAGCTGGCTCTATTTATTTATTATTTTATTTCTATTCTACTTATTTGTACTGCACTTCCCCCACTCCCCCTTCCCCTTGCACTTTTTCCCTTTCCCCTACCCCTGCACTTGCGCGGTCTGAATGACACCTGGCCTAGTAGGATCGTTGTCTGTCTTCCCCTTGTACCCCCCCCTCCCTGCCTCGTCGCACCTTGAAACACTTGTGTATAGGCGCGTTACAAATGCCATATCATATCCTATCTCTAATTCTCTCTCTTCATTTTTCTTATCAGCTGCACAGATCTCTTCTTCCTCAGCTGCGCATCTGCTTTTGCGAAAACTATCAAGATTCAGGTCACTCTTAGGAAACACCAACACTGGAACATGAACATTCACTATTGAGCAAAGTCCTTCCCAATCTGTGGACAATCTTATATAAACTCTGGCTCCACACGCCCAATAGTGATCCATGATCACTGCTGTCCCAATGTTCATTCCTGGTGCATCAAAGATACGATCAAAGTTATGATTCTCTCCAACCTTTCTTGTGCTATTGTTTCTGAAGCACAACTTTGCATTCTCCTAAGGCACTATCTGCAAGGGCCCTCCTCTGTCTTTGACCCAGGTCAGCAAATTGGCAAGACTCTGCCAAAGTGGCTTTCACAGCACTTGTGCATTCCAAACAATTGTTTCAATTGTTTCAGGATGATCATACACCATCCAGGCTGTACAGATAACTACTCCTTCTTCCCATCCATCTGGTGATAACACTGATCCCCAAATCTGCATCTGGCCTCTGCATTTCCGATGTCAAATGTCTTCTTCAGTTTTTCCTGGACTCACAAGTCTTTTGTTTACTTCCCTTCTGATGTCAGCTCCTTTTACCCCAGGCTTTTCATATCTGATCACGTGATTCTTGGCATGTTCTCTGTCTCTTGTCTTTGAGTCTTGCACATAATCATCTTCGTCTGGATATGTCCATTCAGTAGCCCATTTGAGATAGACATCTCGGCTCATGAACTGGCCTCTTGTGTGGCAAAGTGCTATGTGTGAAAGACAATGTGCTGTTAGTGCGTTTCCTTCAATAGCTATGAAGACCTTAAACTTTCCCATGCTATAAGGCAGGAGTGCACATGCAAAGCATTCGTCCTTCGAGGTACTCCTTCCTACCTCTTTCACATACTGGTACCATATGTGATTCCCCAAGTGTGCTGTACTAGCCAGGTAATTATTGAGCTCATGATTATCTTCCCTAGCATTTCTCTTGGATCTCATTCTTCTCTTGCGACCCTCTATAATTATCTCATGAAGTATGTCAGCATAACTTCTTCCTAGTGGATCAATCAATGGAACATTCGTCAGTGGACTGGGTGCGTTTACATGTGATATCTGTGTAGGTACACCCTTTGACAACCTCTTCCTTTTTCTCTCCTTTCGAGCCTGTTTCTGATGTCCAAAAAAAACATCTACAACATTTCTTTCAAAAGAGCGATGTCTGGTGACCTTTGACACAGACTCGGGTGATGTTTCATCATTTACTGAGACAGGGATGACTACATAGGTCTTGGCTGCTTAGTAGTTGCCATATCTGTACAGGAAGATTCACAGGAGTCTTTGCTACATTATGGAAAGGGATGGAGTCAAAAGCTACCCTTGTCATTGACGCTCTGGTGGTCACCTTTTATAAGCAGTGGAGCTAGTATAGCATGTATCAGCTAGCTCTTAAAAAAGGAACACAGAGAAGTGGGAATGTTTACAAACAAGAACAAGGCATTTTATTTACACATATAAAACTTTTTTTTTAAAGAAAAAATGACATATGCCACCATAGGCACAGAAAATATGCATTACATGCACTCAAAAATTGATTGTGCATATAGGGGTGTTAGTAAATCGTAGGTGACTTTTATTTCATGTATTGCTAAGAATGCGGCAATACGCAGATATTGTCGACATACAAGGTTGAGGTGTTTCTGGTTTGGTGGATTGATGGAGAGAAAGAAACAGGGGCTGTGAAATCTGGCCTTACTGCATGTGGCACCGAACTGTCTTCAGAACTATGGAATCTTGGAAAACGATGTTGCTTTAGAGAGTGCCAGGCACCTAAGGTAGTGGGAGCGTCCGGATACAGGAATACAGCTTGTAAGCATAGAAGGCCCTCGCGCCAATCCATGGTGACAGATAGTGACACTTTCTACACTACATAATACCTGGACTCCATTTCTGCTACACCAGAGACCTTCTGCCCGGTCCTCGGACACAGACCTAAGCCAGACATATGATTGAAACATGGCAACCAAACAATGTCTAAGCCATGACCACCTGAGCAGTTTCGGGTTTTCACCCTTCAACTGTATAAGCCATTTTAAGGGCTTATGGTCTGTTTGGACCTTGACGGTAGACCCTGTAAGGTAGGGCCTAAAACGCCTAAGGCTCCAAACTATACTAAAACATTCCTTTTCAACAGTAGCCTACCTAGGTTCAATACCCTTGAGTTGTCTATTGATGAATATGATTGGATGTTCTCTTCCTTTGTCATCTAACTGGGACAAGACAGATCCAATTCCGGTGTCGCAAGCCTCAGTTTGAACGATAAAGGGTTTGCTGTGGGCAGGCGCACACAACACAGGGGCCCTACAATGACATTGTTTCAAGCCAATAAAGGCCCTCCGACAGTCTTCTGTCCAATTAACCTTCATCAGTTGCTGGGGCAAAGTCAGAGCTGTCAGAAGTGCAGCTATGGTTCCATAGTCTGCCACGAAGTTGCCGTAATACCCAGTGAGTCCCAAAAAGGCTCTCACCTGGGTTTGAGCAATGGGAGTCTCCCGGTCATATACATCCTGTACCTTACTGGGGAGAGGTTGGATTTGACCCCCTCCTACCTCATGACCAAGATAAGTGACTTTCCCCCTGAGCTATCTGGCACTTGGTGGCCCTGATCGTGAGGTTAGTCCTTTTCAAGGCCTGCAACACCTTATCCAGATGAGTCAAATGCTCTTCCCAGGTGGAACTGTAGACAGCAATGTTTTCTAAGTAGACCACACAAAAGGCCTCCAGCCCACTGAGTGCATGATTGACTAATCTCTGGAAAGTGGCAGTGAAGGTGGCAGGGGCATTCTTCAACCCAAAAGGCATGACTCTAAACTGGAAGAGTCCCTCAGGTGTCTTTTTCTTGGGATGGTCTGTCAGAGCTATTTGCCAATAGCCCGAGGTAAGGTCGAAGGTGCTCACAAATTTGGCAGCACCTATGGTGTCCACAAGCTCATCAGCCTTGGGCAATGGGTGCGCATCAGTTTTGGTGACGGCATTGACTCCTCTGTAGTCCACACAGAACCTCCAATCCTTGGTACCTGCCTGGTAACTTGCCTTGGGGACAAGGACCACTGGACCGCACCAGGGACTGGTTGAGGGTTCAAGAACACCCAGATCTAACATCTTGGCGACCTCAGCCTAGATGTGGTTCTTAACCGTGTCTGACATCCTGTCGCATCTACTTTTGACAGGTATGCTGTCACCAGTGTCAATTTCATATCTGCACCATGGAGTGCGGCCTGGTGTCCGCGAGAACAGAGGGGCATACTGCTGGAGCAAAGCCCTGCAGGCCCTCTGCTGCTCTGTTGTCAGATCAGGAGAGAAATGCACTCCCTCCACTGAGCCATCTTGAGGGTTGCTATGCAGAAAATCAGGAAGGGGCTCATTCTCAACCTCTTCTTGCTCGGAAGCCAGCAAGAGACATGAGACTTCTGCTCGACTATGGAAAGGCTTGAGCCTGTTGACGTGGAATACCTGAGGGGCTACCCCAGGAGCTCCCATGTCAACCAGATAATTGACTCTGCCCATCTTGGAGATTATCCTGAAGGGTCCAGTCCATTTCTCTGCCAAAGTTCGAGGCTTGGTAGGCTCCATCACAAGGATCTCCAGTCCTGGAGTCCAATCCACTTGTGATGCTTTAAGGTCATGCCAGTATTTGCTCAGTTCCTGACTTTCCTTAAGGTTTGCTGTCACCTGGCCCATCATCTGTGCCATCCTCCATCTGAGGCCTAACACATAGTCCCCCACTTGCTTGGCAGGACCTGGAGGGGTGGCTTCCAACCCTTCTCTGATCAAGGCAAGGGGCCCCCTCACGTGATGTCCAAAGAGTAACTCTAAGGGGCTGAAACCAACGCCCTCTTGAGGTACCTCTTTGTAAGCAAACAGCAGGCATGGTAAGAGGAGATCCCATTTCCTCCTTAGGGGCTCTTTCAAAGCGCCTAGCATGCCCTTGAGAGTTTTGTTAAATCTCTCAAATAGACCGTTGTTCGAGGTGGTAAGAGGTGGAGAACTTGTAGGTTACCCTGCACTCTTTCCACATCGCTTTCATATAACTCGACATGAAGCTGGACCCTCTGTCAGAGACCACCTCTTTAGGGAATCCAACTCTGGTGAAAATAACCGGGAGAGCCCTGGCAACCACCTTGGCAGTAGCTGTCCGAAAGGGTATAGCCTCAGGATACCTGGTGGCATGATCTACCAAGACCAGGATGAACCGATGTCCACCTAAAGTGGAAGGGTCAAGGGGACCGGCAATGTCGATGCCCACCCTCTCAAATGGTGTGCCAACCACTGGCAATGGCTGCAGTGGGGCAATTACACTGCTTCCAGTCTTGCCAGACAATTGACACGTGGGGCATGTCCTGCAGTGGGACTCCACTTCTGCTCCCATCCAGGGCCAGTAGAAATGTGAAGAGAGCCTCTGCGTTGTCTTCGTGGTACCAAGATGACCAGCCAAGGGCACCTCATGCACCAACTGCAGCAGGAAGGGCCTGTAAGCCTGCGGTACAACCAACCTCTTGAGGGCACCAGGTTCAGGTTTAGTGGGATCACTAACAAGGAGCTCACCCTCCCAGTAAATCCCGAAAGACCTAGGCACTTCTCATTGTGCCTGGGCCAGGGCCTGTTTCCTCAGACCCTCAAGAGAGTGGCACTCCCTCTGACCCTTACAGAAGTCTCCCCTAGAGGGTCCCCCTTCAGCAAGCAGTCATTGAAGGTCAGGGTGATCCTCTGGGTTTAGTACCTCTCCCGCAGGAGGGTCTTCTGACTCTTCTCCCACAGGAGTTGAGTTTGGGTTTACCACTGGACTCAGCCCGTCCGGAGCATAAATCCCAGTGGGTGCTACAGCAGCAGCAGGGAGAGAAGGAGCCCCCTCAACAGATGTGGCCTTCTTTCTTTTCCATCTTCTTGCCTTAGGCCTCAGCTTTGGCTTGGGTACCTGACTCACAGTTAGACCTTGTGGTGCCTGTGACCTAGTGACTGCAGCAGCAGTCAGGGGGAGACCATCAAAGATCAACCCCAACTCCACTAGATCATTGTCTAACAAAATGTTAGCAGGTACATTGTCCTGAACCAGGACAGTAAGCGTAGTAAGCGTTGCTGTCTTGTCTCCTATCATGATTGTGACTAAGGCTACAGGCGATAATTTGGGAGGCCCACCAGCTAACCTGGTAGTTCTCAGAGGAGCACCTACATAGTCCTCTGGCTTGAGCAGGGTCCTGTCCACCACTGTCATACTTGCACCAGTGTCTCTCAAGTCAGTAGAAGACTGACCATTCAAAAAGACACTTCTCAAAAACCTATGAGTGTTCTATGGGATTGAAGCCAGTACTTCTGCGTACTGGTCCCAGGCCCCAAGTGACACTAGGGAAATCTCTGCAGGAGCACCAAATGTGATTCCTGCAGAGGAGGGGAGGACATTGGCCTTCACCTCAGACATGGGTAAGGGTAGGTCAGGCTGACAGCCTGGACTCCAAGTGCCTTACATTTACACTTGGGGTCACCCCTCTGGTGGTCCAGAGCCCCACAGTCCCAACAAGTGCCAGGAATGCGGGGTACAGTACTGGAGACACTGGCACCCTGCTTTGCGGTAGGCAGACCACTTCTCTTACACCCAATCACAAAACACTTATCCCCACTAGATTTTTGGGTCTTAGGAGAGGAAGGTTTTGGTTTAGTCGACTGTGACTGCTTTTGGGACTCCTCAGCCTTCTGAGCATCCCTTTCTCTTTGTCCTTGTCCTTCCCACTGGATTCCTTAGGAGACAGCCGGTGAGAGACCCACTTGTCAGACAGCCTGGCCAGCTTAAAGGGATCCGAAATGTTCTGGTCAGCAACATACTGACGCAGCTGTGGTGAACAGGCTTCAGAAAAATGCTAAAAAAACAAAAGGTGAGACAATTCAACATACGTTTTCACTTTGTAACCGTCAATCCACCTCATCATGTTCATATGTGCAGCACTCACCCAGTCAACCCAAGACACATTGTCTCTTTTCTTAAAATCTCTGAACCTTTTAAGGTATTGGGTAGGTGTCTTGCCAAATTTGGCAATCAAAGCAGATTTCATGCACTCATGCTAAACCCTTTCTTCCACACTCAGTTTCATAATACAGTCATATCCAGTCTGAGGCACTCTGCTTAACAAAAACGTAGTCCAATCTCTCTTATCATCATCATGGATTCCACAAGCCATTTCAAACGCTTCAATCCACTGGAGGATATCAGAATCCTCCACATACAAACCAACCAAATCTTCATTAAGAGCTTCACAATCAGTATGGTAGTCCACCAGAGCAGCTATTAGCTCCGCCCTCGACTTATCCTCAAAGTCTAACTCCCTGGCTTCACAAGCACTCTGGAGAGCCTCTAAGCTCAACTGGGTCAATTTACCATTTGAAATTGATTCCATTGCTTGTAATGTAGTTATCTAGCACACACTGATTCTTTAAACCATTAGCATGCCACCTCTGCTACCAGTGTAAAGCACCAGATGGGTGGTGTCTGTACTCCTTCTCTCTATATGGCAGAGAAGAAGCACAGAGGACCCCAGCCAAGATTCTCTATATGGTAACGTAGTCGAGCAATAAAAGGCATCAGCTCTCAGGAGATGATGCGGGCTGGTTCTTAAGAACAGTGTAGTCCCCAAGAACACACAAAGGAATGTCCACAACTATGTTAGTGAAAACACAACTCTTTATATAAATAAGGTTCACGTTATGTACCCAATTACACTAACACACTTTGTACGCTGGTAATACTAAAATGGCAAATATATACAACTCTACGTGGTACCACTATTAACAATCGATTCCCTTGAAATGCATCAACTGCTAACAGTTCAAATGGCATACAAATCAAATTATAAGATGAATCAACGATAGACACAGAAAGAATGAAAGTTAAATCAAGCACTGGCAGAATAGTCTATCCCATTACCATGAGTACGTTCTGTGCGAGGATCCCCCCACCTGGGCAACCTGTAAATAAAGCGTATTTGACAAGCCCAGTCCAGTTGTACTTAATATTTTCTCGGGTCTTTCTAATAGTTATGCAACTCCAAAGTACAGGGTGTTGTAGAGTTCTTCGTCGGGTCATCGACGGGCCCTTCTTGAGTGAGCACCCTTTAAGGAAGGAGCCACTGGTCAACGAGATTCCTGGGTGAAGAAATGTTGAACGGTGTCATTGAGGCAGCAGCTTTGGTCCTTGCGTTGCTCGTTGACGATCGGTCAAAAACATCCTGCAACAGATGAGGCGTGCGGTGCACCTCGACAATGATGGTTAGTTGCTGAAAAGTGTCAACGAAGAACTTTGGGCCAGCAAGGGCATCGGGTCATCGCCGTCTCGCATCGGCGAATGGGACGGGACCACGGCTGGCATCTGGATCTTCTATGGCGTCCTTGAGGTCTTTGGGTGGCGGGAAACCCACCAGCGGATTCTCCTCGGTCATCAACGACCTTGACTTTCTCCGGCAGGAGGGAAGCCTTCAACAGTGATGACAAGGGAGTCCTTGATTCAAAGTGTTTCCCAGGTAATAGAGCACAGTGGCTCCGGTCGATGATATAACAGCGGTACCTCGGTCAATGGTAGACAGATGTCTGGGTGCTTCTCTTCAGATTTCTTGGTGGTCCCCGTCTCTGATTGATAGTCTTTTGTAGGCTAACTTCCAGGGCGCTTCAGCGAAGGTTAGCGGTGCGTGATGGTGCCTCGTAGCTTGGGAAGAGGTCTCCTTGCCAGGTCCTCTCTTGGATCAGTTCTTGGAAACATGACAGCTCTCAGATCAACGAAATAGAGCAACAGCAATTCTTCTCTTCCAACTGTGCTTCAAGCTTAAGAATTAAGTATCAACTTCAGCTTCTGAACGGCGTCAGTTTTGATTCCAGTTTCACTTTAGCTTCTGAATGATTTCTAGCAGTGAGAGGCCCCGAGATATACTGTTCTGTCTCTCATTCACACTGCTGGGCCAAGCTCAGAAGCCAATCATTGCAGAAGGGCATTCAGGCAGGTAGGCAGGCAGCCAATGAGGAGCACAGTGCATTCAGGCCATTCTTCTCCATTCCAGACACTCACAACACAGAATGTTGATTCGGAAAAGCACCCATCCTTTCAGCACTCCACACTGCATTTATAACAGTATCGGGCAGGGTTGTCTCAGTCTTTGTGTCACATAACAATACTAGATACCCATAACATTAAATGTGTATTCGTCATACACCCCATTCACCGAAGTCCCTCCCCACGGACCTACCCAGAACATACAGTTATTTGGAAGGCTCCAGCCGGTCTGACCTGGACTTCCCCACACTATCATATATGGAACTTCCACCCAACAGCCAGTCAGGGGACGGGACATAGTCAGGGCTTCCCGGGACTTCGGGAAACAAGGCAACAGGCGATGGAAACCAAGAGGCCACAGGGGCCATCTTGTCCCCATCAGGCATCACGGATTCCAATGGCAGGTCCTGGGTATCCCAAAATGGAGGACACTCAGAGCACCTGTCAATTCAGCACATAGCTGCCACAAGCCCGTACCCTGCTCTGTGGGCCACACACAGGTGCCTAAAAACATACACCAGGAGTACAGGGTTGTACTCCCACCCATGGGTGCCATAAGGGTATCCGAAGGGTCTGTTCACCAAACCAAAAAGAGAGAGCTGCACCGCCAGGAGTCCCACATGAACTCCTGCATGAAAAACACAACAGAACACACAATAAAAAGCAATAAAGAACAAGGATGTGGAGGCCCTGTCCCTCCGATGCACTCACGTAGGCTGAGTCACTGTACACTGTTTTGTCCTGGTCTGCATGATTCTTGAGCGTGACTATCAGTGCCACTAACTCTGCAGCCTGTGCCAAATAGTAAGATGGTAGTCGTGTACTTACAAGTACCTGAAACTCCCCATCGGCCGTGTGCTCCACCACAGTGCCACCTGTATATCTCTGTCCATCAGTTTGATCGATCCTTGAAGAACCGTCAATAAAAACAAATTCTCCACCTGCCAAAGCATTTTCTTTTATCCTAGGGATTTCGTCATAAAATTCTTCATAGTTCGAACAATTATGTGCTGCTCATCCTCTGCCAGTGGTTCTGCTTCAAACATGGCAGGATTAATTATTCTGCATCAGACTGTTTTAATTGCCGGATTCAATATGACTACTTCATGGGCAGAAGCCTTTGAGAAGTCAACATGCCTTTCGTTTTTTCCAAAATGGCAAACAACGCATGTTTAACAAATAACGTCATAGAACACCCCATCACTATGCTGTCAGCTTTCTCAGTGGCGAACGCGGCAGCTGCCAAAGATTATTTGCAAGGAAAATGACCCCTCATTACTGGGTCTAGAATCCCACTGTAATATGTAAGGGGCTTGTATCCCAAAGTGGTTCTCTGCGTGAGGACTGCTGTCATAACAGTGCTATCCATATGTGAGGACCAAAAGAATTCCTCAGCATAATTGGGAACCCCTCAAATTGGAGCTGTGCAAATTGCCTTTTTTAATTCATCAATCTCTTCTTCCATTTCCTCAGTACAAATGATGTTCTCTTGCATTGCCTGTGCCTTCTTCAGAGCTTGCAATAAGGGCCTTATGGAAGAACTATAATTAAAGACCCATGCTCTCACATAGTTACACAGTCCCAGAAATCTTGGCATTTGCTGTATTTTGTGTGGCTTTACAGTTTTCAAAATAGCCTCAGCCCTTTCAGGAGTAACTTTCTTTCCTTCATGTGAAATCAATTGGCTTATATACAACACTTCTTGTTGACAATATTTCAATTTCTCTTTACCAACTTTACAACCTTTGTCAGCAAGAATAATCATTAGCTGAACAGAATCGTGTCTGCACTCTTCCTCTACAGACTCATATGTCATCCACGTATTGCAATACAACACTTTCTAAATAGATATTACTTAAATCCATCTGCAGGACCCTATTGAAAATCGATGGAGACTCACAGTACCCCTGTGATAAACGAGTACTCTTCAGCCAACTCTCTCTGAATGTAAATGACATCAGATCTTGCGAGTTTTTATGCAATGGGATTGAGAAAAATGCATTTTTCAAGTCAATCACAGTAAAATATTGTGCTTCAACAGGGATATTGCATACGATTGTAGCAGGATTACGAACTAGAGGGAACTCGGCCTCTACAATCTGGTTAATCGACCTTAACTCTTGAATTAAACACCACAACCCCTCTTTCTCCTTTTTTACAGGATAAATTGCAGTATTACACAGTGACTCTGACATCACTAAGATACCTTGTTCCATCATAGCAGATATCATCTTAAAAATACCTTCATCTGCTTCTTGAGACATAGGATACTGTCGTGCTCGAGGTAAAATTGCTCCTGGTTTCAATGTAATCTTCACTTCTCCAACCCCCTTCAAAGGCCTACGTCATAGTGGCTTGTTGCCCATAATGAAACTGGCACTTTCACCAAGTCTTCATCAAAATACTCTGGGCATTTTTGTGCTAACATCATTTTCTGTGGAACCTCGCGTTTAATTGCTCTCACCCAATAAGTAATACTCTTCTCAAATACTTCGTCGTCAGATGGATGATCTCTAAACGTGTCCTCATCAGTGACATCAATCAATCTGTAACCTTCTCCAATGACAATCACTGTGCACCATCGCCTGCCTTCATAGTCAATGGCATCAAGCAAAGCCATTTATCCTCGCACTATGGCTGCTTGCAATTCTAAGGGAAAGACTCATCCCTTTTCCTCAAGCATAGGTTTCCTTGGTCTAAATAAGAATTCATCAGGAAGTCTCATAGTTCTACCCTCTAAGCCTGGGAGCCATGTTAACAGAATGCGTACCCCATAGTGAAAAACCTCTGGTTCTAATGGAACACCTCGTATGGTCAATTGTCCCGCAAATGCCATAATAAATTCACTCGCGTTTAAATAATGCATTCCTGGTGGTGAGCACACTATGCCTTCATCAGTGAATGAAATCATCATGTTCAATTTGGTCATTAAATCTCTACCTAATATATTGACAGGTGTCTGCCTTGAATATAACAATGGCACCAACATGTCACATTCTCCTATAGAGACTGGTAATTCTTCAGTGAAAGGAACTTTTCTTGTAGCTCCTGTGAAACCTTGAGTATTCATGGCATTTCCAGACATCGAAAATGTCCACTCTCGTATACATGAGCGTGTTGCACCCCTGTCTACTAAAACCAAACAAGATTTGCATCCTATACTGACATCAACCCTCTGGTTCCTCTTGAAGATTAGGCATTAGTGATAGTATTGAACACATCAAGTCTCCCAGTGAGCTGTCCTATTGTGGATACAGTCTCATCCCTATACCTGTAAAAGGATTCCCTCCATCGACAGTAACACCCCCTATTCTAGGAGTCATTAACTGTCCCGTGCTTGTGCTTTGCTGTATCTGCATGGGTGAATGCTGTGACGGCCCTTGTGGCAGATTCATTGCTGTCTGCTGTGTTTTTAAATCTTGCTGCATTCCTGGCGTTTGTGTCTGCTGCACTGTTTGATTCTGTGCAAACCCATCTCCATTCTGCTGCGAATATGCAGGCGGCTTTGAAGTCCCCATCTTGAATATTGACTATACTGCACACATCCTTGACTTCTATATGTGCTAGCAAAGTGTCTTGTCATACCAGACGTCCAACATATAGGAGGAGGTCTCCTAACCTGCCCATCCTGCATGCCTTGATTAACATTTTGCATGTTTTGAAACCCACTTGATTGTTCTGGAAGTTCCCCTGATTATTCTGAAAGCTCCCTTGATTATTCTGAAAGCCTCTTCCTCGAAAGCCTCCCCTTTCCCATGGTGCAATCCCATTATTACCTTGGTCAAATTGCCTGTGGTTATTCATCTGTTGCATGTTTGCTAATTGCTGTGAGCTTGATCCGTCTCCACTAGTCAGAATTGCCCCTTCAATGACGTACTTGGATAATTTCTTCTGCACTATCTACACCTTTCCTAGCATCATCTTTCTTGCAATTCTTTTCTTGCAAGAGTCTACAATAATGTGAGATGATCAGCTGAATCTCTGACCATGGTTTCGCTTCCATGCCCACTAACTTCTTGAGCTGCTTCTGTACTGGGTCTGGCAGCCCTTGGCACAATATGATAAAACACAGCTATAGTTTTCCTGCAAGCTTCGCGTGTCTCCAAAGCCCACTGCTCTTGGAAATTCTAAATGTAAACAAGCGGATCATCCCTTCTTGCATCTTTTTCGTCACGATAGTTCCCATATCTGATGTGTCCGGATACAGTACTCTAAGCACTTTCCAGACTGACACTGTACAGTTATTGAATGGTGCTCCATCAAGAGCAGTGTTTACCGTGGTAACACCAGGATATCCTGCTCTCGACCAAACGTCATCAGCTCGTTCCCCAAGAATAGCAATTAGGAGACCCTTAATATCCCCTATAGCTAACGTATTTCCTCCAGTCATTTTCTCTAACTTGTGTGTCCATTTGCCAGCGCCAGAAGTTAAACTAAGGAGTTTGGACCTTAAATTATCCTTATCCATCTGTGGCCAAGGTACGCACTGTGGTCTGGTGCCTCCTTTCTCTTACAAGGGAAACTGTGAAACCTCAAACTTACTCTCATCTCTCATCGTTTGTCTAGCTATAGCAGGGACAATGGTTCTGTATCGCCTTCTTCCTGGCAGCGACCTTAACCTGTTCACATAAATTGGTGAGTCCCCCCTCTCACCATGGGTTCGCCGTTTAGGTCAATCTAGCTACATCAATGATTCTGACGCCCAAGATATAGGTAGGTCTAAATCTGACCATCTTACTTCCTTATCCATCAAAAAAACATCCCTCAGGACCCCATGCATTACTTCCCTCCTCCCCACGGAAGGTTTCTCTATCTTCGTCTGACATATCCTGTCCCCAACTCGTGTGACTTCTCTCCTCTTCGTCTCTATTCAGAGTCAGTCTATCTAAAGACAGCTGCTTGGGCTCGAAACTACATGAGGCTTCCTCTTTGTCGTACAACTGCTTACTCTCGAGTCAATCATTTTTAGCCTTTCCTTTCAATTCTTTCTTATTCCTCATGCCATGATAGACCTAGTCGATCACGTCCCCAATACTTCTAGAGTCTAACTCATCCTCTAGATTTGCTCCAGACAGACCTGGTATTTGCTTGAGTTCTGGGAAGAACTCTTCTAAATCCTCCCATGCCACTACTGGATTCAGATTCATTTTTTCCTTCTCCATGCGATCTATGGCGCATGCTCTCTACTTTCTCTTTTGTTCTAGTTCATTGTCAAACTCTCTTTGCTTCCTTGCTTCCTCCCTTACCTTGTCTTCCTCTTTTGTTTTCATATCTCTCCTTTCATTTGCCATTTGTATCTCTTCATCCTTTGTATCCTTTTATCCCTTCATTTCTGTTCCTCTTCTTCCATTCTTTTCCTTTCTAATCTCTCTCATTCTTCGATTGCCCTCTGCCTGTTGTCATACCTTCTTTGCTCCTCCGCTCTTTCCTGCTTCTTCAGTTGCTCATCTTGATACAACTGTTCCGTCTTTCTCTATCCTCCTTTTTTGCCCCATCGTCTTTCAATCTTTCCTCCCTCTATTTATTCTTTTTGTCCTGTTCGTCTCGATCTTCCCTTTGCCTCACGCCCTCGATGCTCTTACCATTGAGTTTGAGCAAAATCTGACGACCCATCGATTTGTTCTGTATAAGTGCTAATTCATCAGTCTTATCTCTTTCTCTTTCCACCACTTCATCTCCCGTCCTATATCTACAGATGTACTTGGTCAATCACTGCTCTCCTTGTTGCATCTCTCCTTGTCCCTAGGGACCTTAGAGATTACATCTCTCTCAGTATTTTTCTCTGGGCCCTCGTCGCTGCTTTGCACAGGCGACTCATATGCCGGGTTGCTGTATCCTGCTGCTGCCTTAAGCTCCCTCAATGGGTACAACCTATCATCTTTCTTACTATCGCCGTCTGCTTCAGGTGCGGCAGGGGGAGCAGAAGGATCCTCACCTCCCTCTTTTGCATATATTGAGAATCCAATCTACAGGAGGCGGCTCTCCTCTCTCCTCCTGGTACATCTTCCAGAGCTCTAAGCTCGCTAGTCGTTTGTTTAACTTTTTTCCTGTGTATGCGGCATGCAAATATGTCATCATATGCTGCAATACTGCCTTCGATAGTGATCTCCCTTGAAGCCATGGCATGAAAATTTTGTCTGCAGTTCCTTTAACCCAATTCGCACTCTACTGTCTAAGCTTGGGTGCTTGTTTCGGCAACTGCTTGTAGAGCCGTACAAGTGGAGTAATATCCTCCATTTTGACTTGTCACTCTTGATTGTCAATACTCACTTTTACTCTTTGCAGATTAAATATGTTTCAGAAAAACAAAACAATATGAGCGTGCACCAATTGTTGCAGGCTCCAAACCCTCTTTATTACGTTTTTCACTTTAATCTATTGTTTTTCATTAAAAACACCATCAAATTCAAGTTCATCAAATAAACAATTAACTTTTAAAAACTCATTATTTCCTCTTCACGTTTATCAATTTCTCTATTGTTTTTTTAGTCATGCACGATCACATAAAACAAACAAACGGACATACTCGAAAGGCCACATATATCTCAGTCTTTTCTCTAAGACTTATCCTGCCCCTAAGACATACTCCTACAGAGTTTGAACTGTCCTCTTTAAACTTGCCTTTAACCAAGTTCGTCTGTTCTTTAAACGCAGGAAAATGGGCGTACTGTATATCGTGGTCTCTCCTCACGATACATCTTAATTGCTTGGCCTCTCCTCAAGTCAATTACTTAATATTTAACACTCATTATTCTCAAGTTACTTTACCCCAGCCTCCCTCCGTTACTCATTTTCCCCTTAACACTTTTCTTCACTCATTGCCCATGCACAATTTTGCCACCTCACTTAGTTTTACTCACCATTTGTGTTTTCAGCTTCCGACTCTCGGGATCGTCTGCCTCTTTACCGCCTCTTCAACTTTCCATTCGTTCAGCTTCCTGTAGACACCGGGAGGGGATTCCGTGGAAACCGGGGACCCATCTCACCATTGCTCGCAAGACTAAAGTTTAAAAACTGGTACCGTTATCTACAGAGACCTTCATGTCCTTTCAGCCGATTGGCAGAGGTTGTGCGATATTGTCAGGACCCCAAAGCTTACTTTTCTCAATGGATTTTTTAAACCATCCTCTCCGCTACCACATGAACTGGATGACCGCAGCTCTTTAATATGAGTAGCAATACCCTTGAGATGGATGGGGATGCAGAATTTATTCATACATCAATAATCGCAACGACTCAGGTAGTTGGCAAAAAAGATAACTGTTTTAATATCAATTATCTAAAACAGGGAGAACAACCGGCATCAATGGATGTCTGAGTGCAAATTCTCTCAATGCATCTTAAAAAAAGCATCCTTTTATGACAAGAATTCGTCATAGATGACGTTAACCTACGTACTTACTAACGTCATCCTACGTGGCAAAGCACAAAAACCTAGGAGTAACGGTGATAGGCTCTCAGTGAACATCTAAGTATACGTTCCATACTAGCCTAAGAAAGTGAGAATAGATGATTGGCTTTTTAACATCAGGTGGTGCAACTAAGCCCTCCCCTCAAAATGTCCATTATGAACGTCACTAAATATACAACATCCCATTGGCTACACAAACTATAGGACCCTTAATTACGTGGCCCCCTACACTTGGTTGGCACTCTAAGCTCTGTCAGTACTTTTCCACCTACACTAGGAGCACTCAGGCTGGACTTCCAGGTGCTGGTGAGCTCATGTTAACCATAGCTTCACACCAATTAGCATACTCATCTATCATCACCACAGTGGTCTGCTGTCAATTAGGACTTTGAATTTGCCCTTGGGAGTTTTCTTTGCTCTGGAGAATTCAGGGGAGTGAAGGCACGCTCTGCCCTCATGCGTAGGTGTGGTTGTCATGTTCGTCCAATTTCATCCTTCCACGTGACTGAAGACCATGATTTCCAGCTTATACTGCATTTAAAATACTATTTTCTAATAGACCTCTGACGTCTTCTTTGTTTTGCCCATGCCTTCTGAACAGGAATTCTGTTCTTTCACATGATTTGTATCCAATGTCAGCTTACTCCAGTCTGATAAGACCTTGGCTTCCTAGGCTCAACCAGCCTTGCCTTTCTGAGATTCACTTTGTAATTCAATTATTTTTAACTACGAAATACCAGAAAAGAGGCCTTCCTTTCTAGTCCAGCACTGCTATAATACGTAGTAGAAACATCCATCCTTTACTTATTCATGTACATATATATACGTTGGCACTTTCCGCAATCTATTCTCTATGAAGCTAGCCTCAAGAATACTTTATCTGCTTGTGTTTCTTTGCATCTGTACACATGTAAAATGACTTGATATCTTCAGCATTTCTGTGGCATAAGCTTCTACACCTTGGTCCCAAGATGTCACTTATCTTTCATACTTTCTTGATACCTTATAGAATATCTTCATTCTCTTGTCTCTGCATCTACTTCATGAACGTTAACTTGACTCTGTGTGATGTCACCATTCATCTCTGCCATTCATTCTCTCTGCTTCTTCTGGGATTTCATTCAAATGGCTATCATACTTTCTCATATGCAGGTATCGATTTGGCGATGGGAACCTTGCTTCCAGGATTCTCCTTGGTATCTGCAGTTTCAATGGTACCGCACGGGTCTCATACTCTGGTTCCCAACATATAGGCAATATGGGTGAAGTGGTTAAGGTGGAGGTACTTGGCTCCTCCTCTACAAGATTTTGACAGTTGTGGCTAAGTTCCTAACAGCTTTCATTCAGTAGCTTGTTTAATTTCCGAAACTCTTCAATTTACCATCAATAGACATGTATAATAGATTTGCCACCTACGCTGGAGTCACAAAATCAACCAAGATGCAGCGGTTAGTTCTGATTGCCCATGCACAATTTACAAGACATGGCTTCATCTTGATGTCAGGCCATCTGACATCTTTGAAGTATCCATCACTAGACCTCTACAGAGACACCTAATCCAGCACAACGGAAGTAGTTCAAAGACCTTGGGAACCCACTCAAAAGTTCAGAAGTTAGATTACCCATGCAGTATTTTCATTGAGGCCGATTCTTTGACTGCTCAGCCTCTGAATCCACTGGTGCTCCAGTTTTTCTAGTCTGGCTGCAGCGGGAAACAGACGTAAATCAGGTTTGGCAGTGCC
The DNA here is from genome assembly GCF_040938575.1 of Ambystoma mexicanum. Classification (NCBI taxonomy): domain Eukaryota; kingdom Metazoa; phylum Chordata; class Amphibia; order Caudata; family Ambystomatidae; genus Ambystoma; species Ambystoma mexicanum. The sequence continues at coordinate 46,211,959 of NC_090939.1, forward strand.
TACGGTGGTTCACTGTAAATCACCCTCTGAATAATCTTTCTTAATGAAATTAAGTGCCAAAGCTGCTTGAACCATTTTATTATGAAGTTTAATTCATACATGCCAATCTTACAAGTAGGAAAGCGTTTGAGTGGCCAACAACATGTCTCATGTAGTAACTCAATTTGTTTGGATGTGAATGAGCACGCATTGCCCCTCTCATAGCGATAGTGAGCTTTCAGAGTGCAGCGGTATTCGTTGATGCAGGGCATGGTAGTATTAGGGTCACTGGTATTGCCACATTTGGTGATTACTAATGGGTCCATAGCTTTCTTCCACCTTTCGTGAAAAACATTTGTCTGGCAATGTGGGATTCAATCAGTCAAATTATTTTTCAAATATTCCTAATGAAGTTTTTTAAATATTGTAACATTAAATTGAGACAAAGTAGTCGCACAAACTAGAGTTACTCCCAGGAGTTTTTATCTCTCTTTTTGTGGAAACAGAGCTTTGCTATCCATGAACCAGGCTCTTTTAGATGTCTCTTTCAGTAAATGTCTTTTTGAGTAAATGTCTGGGGAAGCCTCTCCCCAGCAGCCAGGGAGTGAGAGCATTAGCATGTTCTCTGAAGTTTCTTTTAAAGTACAATTAGGATGTAACCTTAGAAGCTGGCCACAGGGATGGTTATCTTCCTGTGTTTTGAGATGCTGGCTTGCTCAATGCAGGATAATGTTACTGGCGGTAGTCTTACAATATAAAGTCATGTAACGTTTACCCTCATGATGTTTCATGGTGATATCAAAATATGGTATTTCATTAAAACGTTCTTGACTCCAAATTCTAAATTTTCATTTGGTGTATGGAGCCAGGCACTGAAATCATTCGGGGACTTTATTTCGCCGCTCCAGGTCACCGCAATGTCATCGATGAATCATTTCCAGATTATGATCTGGTTTCCATAGCGACGAATCAAGAAGATATGTTGCCATGTACATGCTGGCTGGACTTAGGGACAGCAAAGCGCCCATTGCAGTCGCCGTGATTCAACAGTAGAATTCATTTCTGAAAACAAAGTAATTCTAGTTTTAACTATTTAAAAAATACAGCACCCCTCTCCTTTAGATATCTGCTTTCCTCCTACGGTCGTCCTCCTAATGTGGCCCATAGAGTGAGATAGAGAGGCAAAGAGACAAAAGATAGAGAGTGAGTGAGGGAGACAGAGACAGAAAGAGAGAAAGAGGGAGCCAGAAAAAGCTAAGTTGCTTTATGATACACTGGCACAGCTAGTTGCTTTAAAAGTTTAAAGACACAAAGGCACAAAGGGGCTAATGTTCAAGTTCCCCATAATTTAAACCAAGGGGACTTGTTAAGTTTACACTTTGGTCATGAATCCAAAAGGGAGGTGTAAAGTGTAGGTGCACACACTTTTACATTTCCCTTTTACACTCTGCCATGCAAAGGGAGTAAACACTGCCTACCAAGTATGCATTTCAGACAGCGTTTACAATGGATATCAAGGGAATCCACCTGCTTTTTGCTGGTGTAAAAAGCAGACGGATTCCATAGGAATCCATAGCATTTATTCTAGCATGAGAATATCATGCTGGTGTAAATTCTGGAGTATTTGTATGGCTTAGAGGATGGTGAGGCAGAATCGTAAGTTACGATCCATGACTCCTCTCCCTCATACAAATGAATGCAAACATAGTGTTGCCTGAAAAGCATGTGTAAAACCTTTACGCGTGAATTTTACGCATGTATCTCACGCTTCACCTCCATGAGCATGATCCTCAAAGCATTCGTAATAGACATAGTAAAAAGACTTCTGTACACTGCAATGCCTTTTCGATATGCATGTTTATAGCAGCAAACGTTGGTTCTCTAACCTTCCATCTTAAAATTAAATATGAAAGAGATCCCGGGAGATTGTTTGGGTGGGGACAGGTGGGCATTGCAGTTGAGAATCCATAACTAATGCCATGGCATGAGTGTCCAGTGATTGGGAGTGTATTCAAAGTATGCCTGTGCGCCTCTACATTCAAGTTCCTCCTCTCCAGGCCATCTCCTCCTATCCCTAAACACACCTACCTATTCTCTAATTGCAAGAAGCACTGAATTCTTTCTTGGCATGAAAAGCGCAAATCCATTCAGATAGTGGCTGAACTTTCCATTAAAACATGGCGGACAATGTTTGAAAAGATTGCTGTTTCTGGTATTTGCGGCAGCGGGGGCATGGGCAATAGAGAAGAACGGGAGTGTGTGGCGAGCAATATGCAGAAGCTTATGCCACTGTCAAACACATCTGTAATGTGCAACCCCTGGCATCGGTGGTAGGTAGAGTACAGGAAAGACAGCTGCCAAGTGCGCTTCTTAGCAGGTAGTAGCATAAATGACCTAACAACATTTGACCTAAACCATTTGATCAAATTATTTTGAAATTGTTTTCGGTATTGGGGTGGGTAAGGGTATAGATTAGGGGAGGTGGGTGCGGTTGCAGGGGTCTCCCCCGCATTTTAGATCAAACAAAAAGTCAAATAAATTTGATCAAGAGCAATTTGGTCAAATAGACCCAAACCTCCTAGGACTGGCCCAATCGGATGCTCCCCTCCTCTCTTCTGTACCCAGATGCCATCCAGAGCCAGCACGCCTTAAGGTCCTGTGGTCAGAGCCTGATCTTAGAGCTGCTTCTGGTGGCAATATGTTCTCAGTACCAACATAGTCTGGTGCTACAGCAAATACCTTGAAGAATAATTCTTCCAAGGGCTGGTTTGTCTGTTTAGGGGGGGGGTTTGTTTAACCATAATCTATTTGTGAGATCAATACAGCCATCTCCATTCAAGACATTCTACAACCTTTTAAGAAGGCCTCTGTTTCCCCCGAACCCGGTTAAATGTAAGCAATTAACGTTAAGAATAAGTATAAATCTTGGCTATTTTTGGGAATGCTTTTTTCGAGTTCTAAATATGCAAGAAGAAGCTGTCTGAGAACCGCAGCCATTGTTGTTATGACACACCAGGCAATGTTCGGAGATGTGTATCTTTACCAGTCGCTATAAGGCATCAACAGAATGCACAAGACCAAAGTGAAGTCCAGCACCTTTATTTGTACACAAAAGGTGGACGGAAACAATACCAACAGGTCTAGGGGATTTAAAGGAAGCGGTTATGAAAGTGTTAGGATGGGGTTGTCTTGCAGTCTTCAGGATACAGCATCCACCTTGCTTCCTTCCCAGCGTTTAGTTCCCATCATGCTACTTGGCAAAGTAGAGATCGAGTGCCCTGATAGCTCCTTGACGCGTCCATCAGCAAGTGTTTCCTGTCCCACTCTTTAGGTCATTACGTTGACAACCTCTTACCAGCAAGTGGTTCTTCCCCTTTGTTTATGAGGTTTTTATCAGGCGGTCGCAGTCTCACCCACCAGCCATTTGATGCCCTCCTGGGCCAATGCCTTCAGCTCCTTTTTGATCTCCATCTCCTATGATGGTCTGGATGCAGCCCTCAGGAAGCTTGCAGCCCCCAGGAAGCTTGCAGCCTCGGGAAGCTTGCAGCCCCCAGGAAGCTTGCAGCCCTCAGGAAGCTTGCAGCCCCCAGGAAGCTTACAGCCCTCAGGAGGCTTGCAGCCGCCAAGAAGCTTGCAGCCCCCAGGATGCCTGCAGCCCCCAGGGAGCATTCAGCTCTCAGGAAGTTTGAAGCTCCCAGAAGCTAGCATGCCCTCAGGGAGCTTGAAGCCCTCATGAAGCTTGCGGCCCTCAGGGTGTTTGGAGCCCACAGGTGCTTTGCAGCCCCCAGGAAGCGTGCAGCCCTCAAGAAGCTTGCAGCCCTCAAGAAGCTTTGAGCCCTCAGGAAGTTTACAGCCGCCAAGAAGCATGCAGCCCCCGGGAAGCTTGCAGCCCTCAAGAAGCTTGCAGCCCCCAGTAAGCCTGCAGCCATCAGGAAGCTTACAGTCCCCCGGAAGCTTGCAGCCCTCAGAAAGCAAGCAGCCGCCAGGAAGCTTGCAGCCCTCAAGAAGCTTGCAGCCCCTGGGAAGCTTGCAGCCCTCGGGAAGCTTGCAGCCACCAAGAAGCGTCCAACCCCCAGGAAGCTTACAGGCCTCAAGAAGCTTTCAGCCCCCTGGAAGTTTGCAGCCCTTAAGAAGATTGCATTCCCTAGGATACCTGCAGCCCCCAGGGAGCTTGCAGCCCTCAGGATGCTTGCAGCGCCCAAAAGCTTGCAGCCCTCAGGGAGCTTGAAGCCCTCATGAAGCTTGTGGCCCTCAGGATGCTTGTAGCTCGCAGGTACTTTGCAGCCCCCTGGAAGCTTGCAGCCCACAAGAAGCTTGCAGCCCTAAAGAAGCTTTCAGCCCTCAGGAAGCTTACAGCCACCAAGAAGTGTGCAGCCCCCAGGAAGCTTGCAGCCGCCAAGAAGCGTGCAGCCCTCAAGAAGCTTACAGCCCCCAGAAAGTCTGCAGCCATCAGGATGATTGCAGTGCCCACAAGCTTGCAGCCCTCAGGTAGCTTGCAGCCCTCAGGATACCTGTACCCCACAGGTACCTTGCAGCCCCCAGGAAGCTTGCAGCCCTCAAGAAGCTTGCAGCCCTCAGGAAGCTTGCAGCCCTCAAGAAGCTGGCAGCCCCCAGGAAGCGTGAAGCCCCCATGAAGCCGGCAGCCCTCAGGAAGCTTACAGCCCCCAGGAATCTTTCAGCCCCCGTGAAGCTTGCAGCCCCCCAGGAAGCGTGCAGCCCCCATGAAGCCTGCAGCCCTCAGGAAGCTTACAGCCCCCAGGAAGCTTTCAGCCCCCCATGAAGCATACAGTCCCCAGGAAGCCTGCAGCCCCCAGGAAGCTTTCAGCCCCCGTGAAGCTTGCAGCCCCCCATGAAGCGTACAGTCCCCAGGAAGCCTGCAGCCCTCAGGAAGCTTGCCGCTCCCGGGAAGCTTGCAGCCCCCCAGGAAGCTTGCAGCCCACAGGAAGCTTGCAGTCCCCAGGAAGTGTGCAGCCCTCGGGGAGCTTTCAGCCCTCCGGAAGCTTGCAGCCCCCCAGGCAGCGTGCAGCCCCCAGGAAGCTTACAGCCCTCAGGAATATTGCAGCCCCAGGGAAGCATGCAGCTCCCAGGAAGCGGGCAGCTCCCAGGAAGCTTGCAGCCCCCAGGAAATGTGCGGCCCTCAGGAAACTGAAAGCCCCCAAGAAGCTTGCAGCCCCCGGGAAGCTTGCAGCTCCTGGAAACCTTGTAGCCCCCCAGGAAGTGTGCAGCCCTCAGGAAGCTTGCAGCTCCCGGGAAGCTTGCAGCCACCCAGGAAATGTGCAGCCCTCAGGAAGCTTACAGCCCTCAGGAAGCTTGCAGCCCCTGGGAAGCTTGCAGCTCCTGGGAAGCTTGCAGCTCCCCCAGGAAGTGTGCAGCCCTCGGTAAGCTTGCATCTCCCGGGAAGCTTGCAGCCCCCCAGGAAGCGTGCAGACCTCAGGAAGCTTACAGCCCCCAGGAAGCTTGCAGCCCTCAGGAAGAATGCAGCCCTCAGGAAGCTTGCAGCCCCTGGAAAGCTTGCAGCTCCCGGGAAGCATGCAGCCCCCCAGGAAGCATGCAGCCCTCAGGAAGCTTGCAGTCCTCAAGAGGCTTGTATCCCCCAGGATGCCTGCAGCCCCCAGGGAGCTTGCAACTCTCAGGATGCTTTCAGCGCCCAGAAGCTTGCAACCCTCATGTAGCTTGCAGCCCTTGGGAAGCTTGCAGCCCTCAGGATGCTTGTAGCTCACAGGTACCTTGCAGCCCTCAAGAAGCTTGCAGCCCTCCGGAATCTTACAGCTGCCAAGAAGCATGCAGCCCCCAGGAAGTTTGCAGCCCTCAAGAAGCTTGCAGCCCCCAGAAAGCCAGAAAGTCTGCAGCCATCAGGAAGCTGACAGTCCCCAAGAAACATGCAGCCCACAGGAAGCTTGCAGCCCTCAAGAAGCTTGCATCCCCCAGAAGCTTGCAGCCCTTGGGAAGATTACAGCTCTCGGGAAGCTTGCAGCCCCCCAGGAAGCATGCAGCCCCCAGGAAGCGTGCAGCCCCCAGGAAGCTTGCAGCCCCCAGGAAACATGCAGCCCTCAGGAAACTGAAAGCCCCCAAGAAGCTTGCAGCCCCCAGGAAGCGTGCAGTCCTCAGGAGGCTTGCAGCTCCTGGGAAGCTTGCAGCCACCCAGGAAGAGTGCAGCACTCAGGAAGCTTACAGCCCTCAGGAAGCTTGCAGCTCCTGGGAAGCTTGCAGCCCCCCAGGAAGTGTGTAGCCCTCAGTAAGCTTGCATCTCCCGGGAAGCTTGCAGCCCCCCAGGAAGCGTGCAGCCCTCAGGAAGCTTACAGCCCCCAGGAAGCTTGCCGCCCCCCAGGAAGCATGCAGCCCTCAGGAAGCATGCAACCCTCAGGAAGCTTGCAGCCCCTGGAAAGCTTGCAGCTCCCGGGAAGCATGAGCCCCCCCAGGAAGCATGCAGCCCTCAGGAAGCTTGCAGTCCTCAAGAAGCCTTTATCCCCCAGGATGCCTGCAGCCCCCAGGGAGCTTGCAGCCCTCAGGATGCTTTCAGCGCCCAGAAGCTTGCAGCCCTCAGGTAGCTTGCAGCCCTTGGGAAGCTTGCGGCCCTCAGGATGCTTGTAGCTCACAGGTACCTTTCAGCCCCAGGAAGCTTGCAGCCCTCAAGAAGCTTGCAGCCCTCAGGAATCTTACAGCCGCCAAGAAGCATGAAGCCCCCAGGAAGTTTGCAGCCCTCAAGAAGCTTGCAGCCCCCAGAAAGACAGAAAGTCTGCAGCCATCAGGAAGCTGACAGTCCCTAAGAAACATGCAGCCCCCAGGAAGCTTGCAGCCCTCAAGAAGCTTGCATCCCCCGGGAAGCATGCAGCCCTCGGGAAGATGACAGCCCCCGGGAAGCATGCAGCCCCCCAGGAAGCATGCAGCCCCCAGGAAGCATGCAGCCCTCAGGAAGCTTGACACCCCCAGAAAGCTTGCAGCTCCCAGGAAGTGTGCAGCCCACAGGAAGCTAGCAGTCCCCAGGAAGCGTGCAGCCCTCGGGAAGCGTGAAGCCCTCAGGAAGCGTGAAGCCCTCAGGAAGCGTGAAGCCCTCAGGAAGCTTGCAGCCCCCCAGGCAGCGTGCAGCCCTCAGGAAGCTTGCAGCCCTCAGGAAGCTTGCAACCCCCAGGAAGCGTGCAGCCCTCAGGAAGCTTACAGCCCCCAGGAAGCTTGCAGCGCCCGGGAAGCTTGCAGCTCCTGGGAAGCTTGTAGCCCCCCAGGAAGCATGCAGCCCTCAGGAAGCTTACAGCCCCTGGAAAGCTTGCAGCATCCGGGAAGATTGCAGCCCCCCATGAAGCGTGCAGCCCTCAGGAAGCTTGCAGCCATTGGGAAGCTTGCAGCCCCCAAGAATCACGCAGCCCTCAGGAAGCTTGCAGCCCCCCAGGTAGTGTGCAACCCTCAGGAAGCTTGCAGCCCTCAGGAAGCTTGCAGCCATCAGGATGTTTGCAGCCCCCAGGAAGCATGCAGCCCACAGGAAACGTACAGCCCCAGTAAGCCTGCAACCCTCAGGAAGCTTGCGGCCCTCAGGAAGCTTGCAGCCCCCAGGAAATATGCAGCCCTCTGGAAGCTTGCAGCCCTCAGGAAGCTTGCAGCCCCCCAGGCAGCGTGCAACCCTCAGGAAGCTTGCAGCCCTCAGGAAGCTTGCAGCCCCCAGGAAGTGTGCAGCCCTCAGGAAGCTTACAGCCCCCAGGAAGCTTGCAGCGCCCGAGAAGCTTGCAGCTCCTGGGAAGCTTGTAGCCCCCCAGGAAGCATGCAGCCCTCAGGAAGCTTACAGTCCCTGGAAAGCTTGCAGCATCCGGGAAGATTGCAGCCCCCCATGAAGCGTGCAGCCCTCAGGAAGCTTGCAGCCATTGGGAAGCTTGCAGCCCCCAAGAATCATGCAGCCCTCAGGAAGCTTGCAGCCCCCCAGGTAGTGTGCAACCCTCAGGAAGCTTGCAGCCCTCAGGAAGCTTGCAGCCATCAGGAAATATGCAGCCCTCTGGAAGCCTGCAGCCCTCAGGAAGCTTGCGGCCCTCAGGAAGCTTGCAGCCCCCAGGAAATATGCAGCCCTCTGGAAGCTTGCAGCCCTCAGCAAGCTTGCAGCCCCCCAGGCAGCGTGCAGCCCTCAGGAAGCTTGCAGCCCTCAGGAAGCTTGCAGCCCACAGGAAGCGTGCAGCCCTCAGGAAGCTTACAGCCCCCAGGAAGCTTGCAGCGCCCGGGAAGCTTGCAGCTCCTGGGAAGCTTGTAGCCCCCCAGGAAGCATGCAGCCCTCAGGAAGCTTACAGCCCCTGGAAAGCTTGCAGCATCCGGGAAGATTGCAGCCCCCCATGAAGCGTGCAGCCCTCAGGAAGCTTGTAGCCATTGGGAATCTTGCAGCCCCCAAGAATCATGCAGCCCTCAGGAAGCTTGCAGCCCCCCAGGTAGTTTGCAACCCTCAGGAAGCTTGCAGCCCTCAGGAAGCTTGCAGCCATCAGGATGTTTGCAGCCCCCAGGAAGCATGCAGCCCACAGGAAACGTACAGCCCCAGTAAGCCTGCAGCCCTCAGGAAGCTTGCGGCCCTCAGGAAGCTTGCAGCCCCCAGGAAATATGCAGCCCTCTGGAAGCTTGCAGCCCTTTGAGACACTTTATTTTTTGATTGTTTTGTGAGGAGGGCTCTTTGCCACATCTAGCTTCTACTTTTCTGTCAAGTGATTTGTTAGCCGCTATGGCATGGGTGAAGCAGGTGCCGGGAGAATCACTTGATTTGGGTGCCCAGGTGTCAATGGTGGCCATGGTTTTGAGGGTGTAAAGGAACAAGGGAGCTGAGAAGTGCTTGGGGAGTAAAGCTGATGATTTTTTAAGAGCATTTATTTTACATCTTGTATAGAGTTTATCAAATAATAGGGTCCAGAAGACAGAGAGAGAGGTGACATTGAAGAGAGAGATGTGCCACTAACAAGGTCCTTGAGATGTGTTGATGTGGGGGGAGGGGTTAATGGGGATTTTAAAGTCTAGGGAATCACAGATTATGGCCAATTCTCTGGTGCTGTGTTCTGGCCTAAGAGGCATGTAAAACATGGAGGCCAGTACCATGTGCAATGGTCAGCTCCTGGGCAGAAACAGAGAAACATGTCGACCGCAGTGACAAATCACAGTTTCCATAGGGACCTTTAGGTGTCACGGGAAATGGCGAGGCAGAGATGCAGAAACCGAAAAAACACCTTGACAGCTGGGTTTGGTTTTGTCTTCCAACTGTTGGCTTGAGTTACACAATATGAGGATGGATTTGGATGAAGAAAACAGGGATGCAAAGGGGGCGGACAAGGAGTCCTTGAAAGGTTTGGAAGCTCCAGCAGGAGGAGCAGAGTAGACAACATTGATTTGAATGTCTGGTCCTCTAGGAGAGTTGAGGAGGATGTTTAGGGATCCAGGGCTTGCTACATGTTGGGTAGGACACTGGCCGTGATGGTTGACAGAGGTGCAGGGCCACCACAAGGTGAAAGCTAGATTTGGAATTGGGATTGAACCAGGTGTCAGTGATGAAGATGCAGACCAGAGTGACGCTGACGATGATATGATATGGTAGGATATGATATGACAGCGCATTTGTAGACATGTTGCGGATGTTATGTTATGTTATTGCTTCTTTCGACAGCGCCCAAACCCTGAGGCGTGAGGGGGCTTGCGGTGGAGCTGAGGAACAGACCTGAGTGGGTCCAGGAGGATCAATGCACTGGGAAAAGAAAGGTTTTCAGTTGTTCCTTAAAGGATCGTATGTTAGGAGCAGTTCTAAAATATTCAGGTAAGGAATTCCACAAAAGAGCGGCTTTTCAGGGGGAGCTCCTCCCACCGGCAGGCTTTAAGATACATTTGGGAGGCATCGCCTCTGTGCAGAAATATGAGCATAGGCTGAGGGAAGGTTTATGAAAATCGATCCGCGAACTCAAATACGAAGAAGCTGTATCATGTACATATTCATCATGTGGTCATTTCCTATTTGCCATTGACTCCCACCAGCATGATATGATAGGATAGGATAGGATAGGATAGGATAGGATAGGATAGGATAGGATAGGATAGCATATGATAGGATAGGATAGGATAGGATAGGATAGGATAGGATAGGATAGGATAGGATAGGATAGCATATGATAGGATATGATAGGATATGATAGGATAGGATAGGATAGGATAGGATAGGATAGGATAGGATAGCATATGATAGGATATGATAGGATATGTCATCCAGTGAAGGCGATGGAGGATCACTGTTTAGGCTGCGCTGTTTTGTGCCTCCTGGATTCAGTGAAGCAGATATTCGGGGGATCTCATATAAGTGATGGATACGTAGTCGAGCTTAGCACCAACAATAGCCCCGGCAATTAGGCCAAGGAGTTCCTTTGGTAGGTACTGACGAATTTGGCAGAATAACCAAACGGGATCCGCTGACAATGACATTGGTATGATAGCTCATAGTGAGTGAAGGGCCGATAGTACGCCTTCTGAACCAGTGGAAGACGTTGAGAGTCTAAAGTCATAGTAGTGGGGTGGATTGAGCTATGTTGTCCTTTCATGAGCGAATAAATGTAAATTGGTTAAATTTTTTGGACTGTTGAGACGCAACCAATTAGTGTTCATCCAGACCTTGAACCTGTAAAAAATCCTCTTTAGACAGGAGTTACCGTGACTGAAATTCTGTTGGAGCTTAACAAAGATCTGAGAGTCGTTGGCATAGCCATGAAATTCAACATCCTAGGACTTGAGTAAATCATGAAAAGGTTTTAGATCTATACTGAACAGTAGCGGAGAATGGGAAGAGCCCTTCTGGATGCCGAATTGAGATGGGGTGGGTTGACTTGTAAAATTGGTTAGTGTAACATGGTTGGTGCAATTAGATCCAATCGGGTTGAACTATCGGGTGACTTTGTCTGAATTCAGGATGTCTCATTGAAGTCTAGGTTTGCTGAAGCATTTGTCCCCAGGCCCGGTTTTCACAAAGCAATGAGACATCATTGGCCATCTGCCCCCCTCTGATACCTTCTCTAATCTGAGGGGCACCCCTACAACTCCTGTTCGCTCCCCCACCCATAACCATCCCAACCCCATCTCCCTCATCTTCTGCAGTGGACATCCTACAATCCCTGGTCTCCTGGAAGGCCCTGCTCTGTTCCCCTTCCTCATTCACTCTGCTTCTCACCCCATACACCACATCTGCATCTGAAACAAGCCCCCTTTACTTCTCCCATTGCACTGCTGCACCTTCCGCTTGCCACATCTGTATTGTCACTATCCATGTGGCAGCTGTATGATGTGCAAGGAAACTACACTAAATAAATAATTGGAAAAAGGCCTTCCAGCCAAATGGAAACAAACACTTTAAACAAATTCAAATAGTAAACAAGTAGCTTATATTAGCACTGGGCCTGCGGTAGTGGCACTGTAGTTATGGTTAAGTTGCTCAAGTCATAGAAAGAGCAGTTTGGTGCGGTTTCGTTAAGGAGGGGAAAAGGTATAGGGGGGGTCCCACCTTTTTTGAAATCCTCATAGACACAATGGAAATAAATGTTTGCTTGCGCCTACAAACCGCTGGACCGATTTGCACCAGACCTCTGCAAGGAGCAGCGGCTTGGTCCCGAAAGCAAATTTGGTGGAAATCTGTCCCGTAGTGGACAAAAAGTAGAAAAATAATATGTGATATCTGGGTCCTGTCTTATGACACAATTCATGATTCAGAGTCCGCGGACACCCCCTGGAAAAATCAGAGAGCGCAGTGACGTTTGCAGACATAATAGGCGCCCACTGAGTGGTCAATTAAAAACGTGAGGTGCATCAAAACGGACATTGCAGTAAAACATATTAATACACAACAGTGTCAAACAAATAAAAAAATCTCAGGGGAGTTGAGGGGTGATGAGAACGGGATGGGATATGATCATAAAAAGCAAGAAATCTGGTATTTTTTCTTCTACGAAGTCCGCGAACATCTCAGATGTAAGGGTGCATCCATTCTTATTTCTGCATTACAGGGTCAGTGATGCCCTCAGTGTTAGTCTTAGAAGAGCCCAGTGGTGGCGCCTGGTACCATTGCTTAGCTTACCATAACTGGTGAATTTCTGCAGTTTTTTGGTTTATTTGGAACCATTATGTCCCTTTTGCAACTCTTTTTCACTGAATAACTTATAAATGTGGTCTACAATACATAGGAACGGCAATTAAAACAAATAAAGTGTGCTTAGGAGAACACAGGGCTGCATTGAAAATAGGACTAAAACTGCACCTTTGCTCAATAATTTCATTGAAGCAGGACACTCGGACTTGGATTTTAACTGGTCCATTTTATCTACCCTCACAGGAGGAGAAAATATTGAAGGAAAAATTGTTTTTTTTGGAACAAACGACTGGTCTTCAAAAAAAGAATCTATGAAATAGGACTGAACTGAGAAATCATTTGTTTATTAATCGGAAAGGAGTCTTTTCTTCAACAGTATCCAGTCATTGGAGAAATATTAGATATTCTGCATTGCTAGTCCTATGATTAATATCCGGGTACTTTTTTTCCTTTGTTTCTCATAACAAAAGTGTAAATATGATTTCACATTAAATTGAGACAATAGGTGAATCACCTCCATGCCCCAATAAACCTCACCTCACATTTACATTACGCGGAACAAATATACGAGTGGCTGCAGTGCCATAGAAGGATGCCCAGTGTGGTGACGATTACACTCGGTTTTGGTGCAGCTTGGCATGTAACTTTCTGGCATCAGCTCACTGTTTGATACATGCCTGGAGGTCAACCCCCATACAATAATGTAGACCTGAGACAGGAAGGTATATGAAAAAGGTCAGTACATACTGGCCGGTTGGCGACCATATGGCTATGCCATCCGCATGATTGCATGCAGATATTTGCCATCCGTTTCTGTGTCAATCTTTCAAGAAGTATGAACTGACCTTTTTCATGTACGATTGTGGTCTTTTTCTTCATTGGACATATGTGTGTTCATTTCACTTTTGATACATTTTGTGATTCATCATTCAGGTACTTTGTCAGTATTTTTGTGAGTTTTGATGTTTGTAAGAAACAATTATGTATTTTGAACACTCATCTCCACGAATCTGTTTATAATTTTGCAGGTTTTGCATTGCCACTAACTCGAAAAACGATGTCTGTTTTGATGTAATGATTCAGTTTACGTCTTTTGTGGGTTTTTTTTCCTAGTTGGCAAAGAGCAGGTTCAGTGGTGGCAGGTGGCCTCTTGACAGCTGCAGTGACATCCAATTCTCTGGAGCACAGGGGCTGCATTTAAAATATGCACCCCTGTTCCAAAACCCTACAATTATGGTATATCTTCTGGTGGCAGAATAATCTTTACACAGAAGCCACATCTGAGGTAGGGTATGGTGGATGGTGGGGATTCTCATAATTATCACAGCCACAGCCACTTTGATTTTGCACACGTGTCAGCCCTGTAGGCGCAATTCGGCTGTGGCAGTATTATGTGTGTTCCTCACAGACGAGGCCCATCCCTGTCCAGTGACAGGACTGTAGCCTTGGGGAATTGCTTCTCTTTGTTGCTTTGTAAGGGCTGGCAACACCCTTTGCCCTAGGACAACCACTACACATGACCCTGGCCTGGAGCAGAAACCAAGAGGCACACCCATTCACAGAGAGCCGGGACTCGAACCTAAAGGCTTCATTTCTAAAGGCCTTTGTTTCTATTTAAAAGGAAAGGGGTGGAGTTAATGTAGTCAGGGAGTGATATGTACAGTTTGAGGTGAATTCTAAATTTGGTTTCTCTCTGCTTCTCTTTCCTGTCCCCTCCACTTCCTGTAGCACATAGCACTGTGGTCAGAAGGGCACAGTCCACAGATTTCAAGAGCAGGGATTGGATTGGACCCATAAAGCAGGCTAGCTTTAGTCCAATCCCTGGGGACTTTGCCTATAAAAGGAGGGGTCACCCACCACTTCTTTGAATCATCTTGAAGAAACTTTGCATCATCACTTGAAAAGATTTCACTGGAATCTCCTGAGAGAGCAGATGTTTCTAAAGTCCTCCAGTTGTGAGGTGAAGGCAGGGTTCCAAGGAAGAGACCAGCTCTGTCCCTTAACCATCCCCATCGACCATTGGGGGTGATCTGCTGCTGGAACAGGATCTTCCTCTCTGTCAGCCATAGCGGTACTCCTCGGGTTTGGGAGCCCAAGACCAAGGACCCATCTAGTCCCTGCAGTGGGACTCACAGCAACCTAAAAAGAAACCTACTGCTGGAGCAAGACTGCCTTTCTGCCAAGCACAGCAGTATCCAGTACCTCACGGTGTTGAAGGACCCTTGCAGTTTTGCACCAGCCTCCCCCATGTTTGGGAGCATGAGAAAAAGACTCATTGTGACCCTGAGCCCCTGGATCGGGACTCTCAGCACTGTGTAAGTCAAGACAGACGGGATCCTGGTGCGTTTTACCATTGAACTGCTTGGAGCGTGTTTCAAGATCTGTTCAGCACATATGACCCTCCGTTGCTGCAGTCTCCTGATCTTCGCACAGTGCCAAGAAGTCTGGTTTGGCACTGACGAGCCACCAAGATCTGCATAGAAGATACTATTAACTGCTAACAGCCCTCTTGGTCCATTTCTGGTGTCTAGAGACTGATTTGGTCACCTTGAACACTTTTTTTCTCAAAAGTACATATTCTATTTCAAGAACATTGGTGCTTTTGTTTGCCTTTCATCCCTGATTTGATACCCGGAGTACTACTTTGCTTATTTTGTGTTCTTTCCTTAAGGGTGGGTTTTGTGTAGTGTTTTTCTAGTTAGTTATTATTGTGCATGGTGTTTTTAATTAAAGTGTATATATTTGTATAGAACCTTGATTGGACATTCCTTTATTTTGGACTGCTATACTTCACTCTTTGGATTCCTATTGAACGACATTCACACCCCTGTTAAGGGTAAAGCCTTCCCTCGGCCCACGTTACCACAAAAGGCGAAGAAGGGATCTCTCTTGACTGTGTCCGTTTTAGCTTTATTATTGTATTGGCTCTTGGAAGTGTGAGGGCTGAGTGGGAGTTTTAGCCTCCACTGATCCTTGTACTCCTGCAGAGCAGAAGTCATTTCATCACAGTTGGAGTGAAGAGAGATGGGTGTCCTAAAGAGAATCTTTATGCTACCGAATAGTACCACGTCAATATCCCCTTGCATAGAATTAGGGTGAATGGGGTAGCATGTGAGGATTAGTTAAAACCCTATCTTTATTGCACAAGATTATGACATCCGATTCTCTATCTTCTTACTGATTAGTGCATCAGGGGTCCTCCAATAGCTGGAATGTCAGAAACACCAAATTAAACGAAAAGGAGTGCACACCAGGCAAGAAGTAACACTGTTTATTGCGGGCTCAGACGCAGCCGGGAGAACACAATTCAATCAGCACAGAACAGGACTGAAAGGAGAGAGCTGCTGGAGCCGCCCACTGTGGTTAAACTTTTTATCCAGTTTCACATTATTAGCATAGACAAAGTTTGCAACACTGTTAAATCATGCTACAAAACATATTGGTGAGGCTATGCCAGCACCCTATTTGTTACTCATTCATGATTGGTGAAAATGATCTTGACTCTCTCTGTCCAACACCTCCCTACGTGACGTCATAAAACTTCCCACACCACCCCACAATGACAGACATTGCATGACATAATCCTGCTAACCAGCAAAACTTTATTCAACTGTCAGTGGCCCATTGTCACGACAAACATAAACCAACCTGGGTTTGGCAACGAAGAGACATTCACACAGCATCTAACCAGTGAGGTGCCCAGCTGACATCGGCAAGGATACAAAACTCTAATGCACCCTTGCGACATCAGAACTCTCAACATGATTGGTCCCCTCCTGGCTCACAGTAAATTCATGTCTGCCCTGAGATACGGGGTGCGTCCGTGTGAAAAGCCAAGTGACTTGCTTACCTGCATCCTATATGTCAGGATGGCTGTGACATGGTTCACGTTATGTTCCCCTTTCCCAATCACTCCTGCAACTGCTAAGCACACCCCCCCTTGGCAGTGCTGAATTGCACCTTTAGTGCCTTAACATCAGAGGACGTATTTGCACAAAGTGGAGTAAAATATCCAGTATGTTTATGAGCTACAA
Organism: Ambystoma mexicanum; assembly: GCF_040938575.1. Classification (NCBI taxonomy): domain Eukaryota; kingdom Metazoa; phylum Chordata; class Amphibia; order Caudata; family Ambystomatidae; genus Ambystoma; species Ambystoma mexicanum. Next base: position 46,228,039 of record NC_090939.1, read on the forward strand.
GTAAAATTGGGCTTTGGCCTAACGGCCATGACCTTAACTTTAGGGCACCTAATTGCTTACTTCACACAGAAATACAAAGATTCAAACTATCGCGCAAAGTAGTCTGATTTAGACACCGCTGATATAATAGCGAAGAATTTTGCGTTTAAATTTCAATTTTGACCGGAAAGGTATCTTAACTCTTTGGAAGATAAGGAAGCAAAGATTCTTTACCTGAGAGCCAGACTGGTTGTTCTACCATTGGCAACCATCGCAGGGAATTGGTGTGTGGGTAAAACTGATAGATGCAGGAGGTGCCAAACTGAAGAGAGGATTGACTGCATTTTTTTATATTTTGTCCTTTATATAATAAAATGAGACCAAGGTAGCTTTCCCCACAGAAAGGGATCAACAGATTGTGACAACTAATCAGGGCATTCAAAATGTTATGTCTACGCAGTATTCTGGGCGCAGGGCCAATATTTGGAGAACGCATGGTGATTAAGAAGAAAATATATGGGCATTTAGCATTCTGGTTATTGAATTCTGTATGACACCAGCCGTACATTCAGTTCAGTCATCCGCCATGCCACTTGCCAAAGGCCTCAATGGGCTCTTTCCCGCCGAATACAAAATCCTCCTGTTTCACCCGCCTTCGCAAAGCAGAAGGTTGACAGGTATGTGGTATATCCCCAGAAGCATGTTTTTGGCAATTCAGTCGCATAGAGCCTAGAAGTGGCAGCACGGTGTAATACAGGCCCATAAATGGCCTACGATAAAAAGCCTACAGAAACGAACCCACCTCCCATCACAAATGCCTTCCTTCCACACTCCTGCATGACTCTACCCGAATTCCTAAAATGTCCACCCCCTGGTCTGAGAGTATGATTTATACTTAAGATAGTTCTACCGTAAAGTTATAATAACATGCTCTCTCCTATTCCAATTTCAACTTTAACCCATGTGTCCTTCTTAGCAGTGTTTGCTTATCCTTAACCGCCATTAAAGTGTACATCATATGTTGTCCTGTGCTCCATGATATTAAGATGCATGGTTCTATCAGCTCAGTTTTAGAGCACAATTAATTATGACTAAATGGACAGCTCTCATAGCTATGTAATGTTTCACTTTCCTAATGACGTACATAACGACATAACTGTTTCTCAGCTATTGTTTTTCATATGGAGGAAGTAGTAGGTACACATCTCCATTCATCTGTATTCTTACATAATTAACCAGTTCCCCATCTGACCACTATAAGATGGTTCCCTGGATAATTACTGTTTTCTAATAGGCTTTCACTTTAGGTTGAACTGTATATATTAACAATGATGTTCTTAACTTATGTAGACTTTCCATACATTAATGTCATTTACATAATGGTATCCTTAATGAATAGGACATTACAGGTTCTCACAGAGTCAATTGATCGGGGTGGTGTGATTAACCATGTCAAAAGTCGAGGAAAAGTTAAGAATGATGAGGACAGAGGGAGAGCTGGAATCAAGATTCGAGAGAAGATCTTCAGAGGTGTTCAGGAGAGCAGTTTCCATGACCCTGGCTGCTCTGAAGCCAGACTGATGGTCATGCAGACAACCAACAGATTTGGTGTGGAGGGTCAGCTGGCAGATGGCCACCTTTTCCAGGAGTTTGGGCAGGAAAGGAGTGATAGAAAGTGGGTAATAGGCGGACAGTTAGGATCGTCAGAAGGCTTTTTAAGGGGGGGGGGTGCACAAGGGCGTGCTTGAGGAGAGAGGGGAAGATCCACTGGTGAAAGAGTGATTGCAGATGTTGGCCAAGGCGAACTGGAATTACCACCACCAACAAGGGGAATGCACATGCATAAAATGACATCGACACTTAGTGGATGTCCAGTATCACTAAAGGACTAAGGAATGTGTGCACTCTCTCCCCACTGGACACGCGCTACATGCATTGAGGAGAGACGCCACCACCATCCCTTGTGAAGGTGCGCGTGCACATTTGCGTGTTGCATGGCTGGTGTCCCACACCATGTCCCTAACCTTGCTTTAGGTTTTGATTTCTGAGAAATGGTCTAGGAAATTGACATCAACGATTCACTCTAGATTCATAACATTTTGCAATTAGGATCCTTTTGATGCATCTATTTTGATGTTTTTATTGAACCCTTATTGGCTGTGAAAGTGGGTTGTTATTGCAGTATAACACCCCAAACCCGGAAGCGAAGGGCAATGAGCTGGGGAAGAGCATTATCCCAAGCAATAACGACCTCTGCCAAGTGTTCTAAGTCAGGTAGTACTTTGTGGTAATATAAGGTAGATTGGTTTGTTTAATGTCGGTTTCCAGAATGCCCATGTTTTACTGACAGCGGTGGACTTGCCTTTGTTTTGCTCTGACATGTTCTGCCATTGGCCTGCTGCAGAATTCCACAATACGATGAAGGTCATGGCTTCCGTTGTTGTGAAGGTCACCTTTGCATGGAAGATGAGGGTCACTGCCCTGTGTGACTTTGCAAGCTGTTGATGAAGTCTGAATGTTTGGATCGAGATCAATATTGGTAGGTATTGACTGCATTCTAACCACTCTGATTGGCTGAAAGGCCACCAATAATGGGGCCCATGTGCTAATTATACAGTAATGATGAATTACTGGGTGGCAATGGGTCGCCACTCAAGTTAAAGCAGACCGTGGATTATTACCACCCAATACGGACCGCCAATTGAAAACGATTTAAACAATAAGCCGCGAGCAAGGGGGGGGCATTAGCCCTCCAGGTTTTGCTCCAGGCCCATAGTTACCTGATGTGGTAATGCCCCCATGTGAGGGGTGTATTTTTATTAGTACCCCAGCCCATAAATAAATAAAACAAATAGGATAGGCTGGCCAAGGACGGACTGAGCGCCCGGGTGAGCAGGCAAATTGCAGCCCTGGTTGAAGCCACTGGCCATTAGGATCAAAGGCAGACTTCTGAGGCACTTGATTGGCTGGCGCGGAAACTCCAGGCGTTATTATGTCATAGCCCACGCTTCTGTGTTTTCAGCCCTGTTTTGTGGCTGTATTCTCTTTCATCTCATCTCACACACATATTTCTATGTGTAAGGCGTGGAGGCGCGGCCAGTGGGCGCGTGTAAAATGGTCGTGTGTAAGGACAGAAGCTAATTTAATGGGAAGGCCATCATCTAGGGGGCACTCCTCCCCTCCCACCAGAGGAGCGGCACACAGGACACACTCCAGACTTCCATGTGGATGGCGCCTGCAAAGTCCCCGACGCGTTGGATTCATATGTAAATTGCCAAAATGTGTTGTGCAAACATTTAATAATAGCTGGCAAGTTAATTGCAGCAGAAACGCAGTACTTTGGGTTTAATCAGCGGGGCAGCTCCCCGAGGGCTTGCAGACTCGGCCTTTCTCATATTCAAGGACCGGCACACAGGCTAATACTCTGAAACTCGAACCCCACTGCGCTGACTGACGCTAATACATGCTGATGGAACTTTCAGCTCGCCCGGCTTTCGAACACGGCCTGGACCCCAGAGATGGACTCAGGAAAACTTGGGAAATGTTAGCCTTTGATCATGGCGACCCTCAGTAGCCTTTGGTTTTTAAATGAGAGCCAACTCTTCAACAACAGTCCCAGGAGTTGAGGAAGTCCTGTGTGGTGAACGCCGAGCGTGCCCCTTCACTTGCATACGTATTGACATCGCCGGAAGTGACATCAGGAAAGTGATATGAATCGTGTAGGCTCCAGGGCATCATGGGAAGTTACATTACAAAGAGCTGCCATGTGCAATCTTCAGAAATATAGATCACTGAGGATCCACTTCAGGGGTGTGTTCCACAGAGCGGTTCCGGGGGGCCTCTGATAGACAACAGAAGCAAAGGTGTCGCTCAGAATCCAAGGGGAGAGCCCCATAGTTGAAATGGTTATATGTGATTTTACCGACTACAATTACAGAGTGGTACATTTCATTGCAGTCAAAACACAGAAAACAACCAATTCTTTTTTTGTGTTGCCCCCCCTCCCAAATCCCCCTATTTTCCACCCTTATAACACCACCCCCATCCCGACCCATTTTAACCCCTCACCCCGCTACCCTTTATATATTTATTTAATATTTTCTGTGTTTTTCGGTGTTATTGTCCGCTCTGTTATGTTCCACTCTGTTTTGTTTGAAAAAAAGCAGGTCAAGTGGCACAGGGAGTAAAGGGCTAGCTTTGGCATCCGTGCAGAGCCTGCTGACGCAGGTTCGAATCCCGGTGGGGCCAGGCGGGGCCAAACTCAGCCTTTCCTCCTTCCGAGGTCGATAAATGAGCACCACACACTGGGGGTAATTAAGCAGCGCTCAGATACCTGAGGGTTCGTAGTGCTATATAAATGCCTAATTATTATTATAAAATGACTGGACCCGTTGAAATCATCCATGTGTACTTACATTGTGTACAGCCCACCTGCCACCATTTTCCAACCTCTGGGTTGTCCCCTATTGACCGACATTGCATGGGAAGTGAGGGACTATATACAACATACATAGTTACACCCTCTTTACCAGTTTGTTGGTGCAGAGAAAAATGGCATTAAAGTCACAGTAATCTGATTTCACTACTTTGCCACCAATTTCCCCCACCGCCAAATTCCATGTTTGGGGGTAAAGTGGAGGAAACGCCTTCAGAAAATGCGCAAGTTTTTCTCCATTTTGCCTCCAAAAATGGAGGACTTGTGACTGACAGAAATACCGCCGGCGGTGCATCCTTGAAATCCCCTACAGATTCCAGGAACTGACATCATTCTGCCACTCATAATCACGCGTTTGCTTTTGAGTTGTGGAAATGGTACTTCCCCAGGAAATACCACCAAACTTTTAATGATGCCCCATGTTCCCCCTCCCTTGTGATGATCGGAGGGCACACGGTGGTGGAGTGCGTGCCCTCCGGTATCTGGGCCCTGCGCGCTGCTGCGCCGCGCAAGAACCCACAACGGAGACGTCCGATTGCTCCGGCGCTCCGGCTCCAACTGCCGCCGGCCGCCGCCTTTATTTAACAGCTGCGCATGCGCCGGCTCGAGGGCCGCGCATGCGCATCATGTGTATCACGTACACAACATCCCTCCTTTTTCCCCTCAAACAACAAAACATTAAACATGGGGGCCAACGTGGCTCAAAACATTTTATACTTAACAGACTTTGTTGCTCATGTCGCTGAGTCCATAATGAAGTCTTGGAACCTTTGCGGGGGGCGACGCCCTTCCCTGCGGGGATACCGGGGCGGGCCCCTTTCGAGGTTCTCTGGCCCCTCAGGGTCTCCGGGCGGCTCAACGCTCTCCGGCGGCGCTTCTGCCGCCTGCCTTTGGCTGGGGTCCGGTTCTTCTTCAGAGGCTGCTGGTCCTATGCGTTTGAAGAAAGACACATTTCTGGTCACCGTCCCTCGCGCGTTCGCCGCCGTGATCATGGATCCCTTGACGTGGGTAACTCCCATCGGGTGTGTTTCATAAGTCATTGAGCGTTTCCCCTCTGGCTTCCTGTTTCGGACCAGGACGGTGTCACCTACTGCTATCTCCTTTTCCGGCAGCTTCCGCCTCATTGTCTCCTTCTCGTTTCTCGCGGCCCTGTCCGCTGCCACTTGTGCGTCATCAATCACCCCTGGGCGCCGTTCACCTGCTTCCGGTATCAATCCTCTGGGTATACGTTTGAACAGTGCTTCGGCGGGCGCGATTCCGGTGGACTGATGTGGGGTGGACCGGTACTCACGGAGGAATTCGATCAGGTTGTGGCGCAGGTCTTCCCCACCATTGACAGAGATGCGAAAAATTTTGTTAAGTGTCCGCATGAAACGCTCAACCTCTCCATTGGCCCTTGGCCACAGCGGGGTCACTTTACGGTGCTTGATGCCTCGTTCTGCGCAGTACCTGGCAAAACGCTGCCCTTGGAACGGGGCACCATTGTCTGAGCATATCTCGAGCGGGAAGCCGTGATCATGGATCCCTTGACGTGGGTAACTCCCATCGGGTGTGTTTCATAAGTCATTGAGAGTTTCCCCTCTGGCTTCCTGTTTCGGACCAGGACGGTGTCACCTACTGCTATCTCCTTTTCCGGCAGCTTCCGCCTCATTGTCTCCTTCTCGTCGCCAGTGTGATGATCGGAGGGCACACGGTGGTGGAGTGCGTGCCCTCCCGGTATCTGGGCCCTGCGCGCTGCTGCGCCGCGCAAGAACCCACAACGGAGACGTCCGATTGCTCCGGCGCTCCGGCTCCAACTGCCGCCGGGCGCCGCCTTTATTTAACAGCTGCGCATGCGCCGGCTCGAGGGCCGCGCATGCGCATCATGTGTATCACGTACACAACATCCCTCATCCCACAGCACCCTGAAAAGGAAAAGTAGTAACCGGCAGAAAACATTCTGTATCCCTCTGCTGTGACGTGATTGCAGTTGACTATGACTTCTATAATCCTCTGCTGTGACGTCACGGCAGGAGGATAAAGCATTTGGAAATGGAAATCATTGCAATCGCTTCCAATGGAAGCCACACACAATAAATGAAAAGTCACTGTGATTATTATACATAGAGACACACCACTGTTTAACTATAACTGAATGTGTTGTTTGTTTGTGCACATGATGAAAATGATGGCATTTTAGGTTGCCCCTATTCAAGCAGCTAAGAGAAGGTGAGATTGAATGAGTTGGCCAGGATCACACACTTTAGTTAAATAGTGTAGCCAGGGTTTCAGCCCTGTCTGTGATTTTGGCACTTATATCTTGTAAAGCGCTTTGGATTAAGGCGCTATATAAATAAACACATCATTATCATTCGTTATCATCTTCTTCGCTCTTGTTGGGACACGTATGCATTAACGTTGGCTTTCAAAAGCAAAAAAAAATGTAGTGTTTTAGAGGATTGACTCAGTAAGCACACAAATCACATATTAAACTAAACAGCCAAATATACAAATCCTTATAGAAACACCTAGACAAAGTGTATTGTTGCAGTTGTCATCTTCCAGTCAAGATGGGGAAAATAATGTGAGCCTTAAAAATCTCTTTAGTTTTACAACTGTGCTTGTAAGACTTGGACATCCTCAAAATAAGCAGTGCGATATCATGAACTGTGTGTAGCGATTATTTGGCACAGCTATGCAAACTGTCACTAAGCAAATGTGAAATTCTATTTTAAAAAAAGTATGTGTGCAAGCCAACAAGCATACAACATTGGAATAAAATATGGGGTTTAAAAAGCAGGTTAACCTTGTGAAGATCCGGTGGAACTGGGTTGAGGAATGGAAGACACTTGAGTAGCCTGCTTCATCTATGCGAAGCTTTCACGAGCAAATGGTAGCATTGCTATATTTTGCACATGGTTGGACCATATATTGATTGCTTTCTACACCCACTTATACAGAAACCATCCTCATACATCAAGGAGACAATACATATTTGATAGATACTCAAATCTTTCACACGGGAGGAGGAGGACATTCTTTTGACAATTTACGTGAACCGTCTTTACACCTCAATATCACATTCTTTGGGTCTCGAAGCAGTTGGATGGAGACTACTATATGAGAGTCAAATAGGATCGACAGAGAGTTTATGATACTGCTTGAGTTTATCTCGGAGAACTTATATTTCAATTCAAGAATCATTATTACATCAGGATCGTGAACCACTTCGTCCCCAATGGAAGCCTGTAATTTTATGCATGAATTTGAATCGGCCCGTATCATTGATCCTCTGATATGGCATAAACGTGAAATATTGGGAGCGTTACATAGACGACGTCTTTGCCATTTGGCATTCTTCTAGAGAAACTTTACGTGGTTTCTTAGGCTTTCTAAATGCCATAGACGAACGCATCAATTTGACTTTCAACTTAGGAATCCAGGAGCACATTTCCTAGTTGTGGATATGGTGCAAGAATAATTACAAATGTTTACCAATATTTCCCATAAACCAACTGACAGAAATAGCCTTTTACATTGCCTCAATTTTCATCCTCCAAATACATCAACAAGTTGACCCCACGACAATTCCTAAGGATGAAGAGCATCGCTCAATGTCGTAATGCATTTGAGAAACTATTGGAGTCATTTCTTGCCGACAGGTTATTCACAAGAGGAGCTAAATGAAGCACAAGCAAACCTGGCTCGTCGTAAGACAAGAGAATCTGCTACTGACAATAAAGCCAACTGTCCTCAACCTTCTCTGCTCTATGGGCCTCATTACAAGTTTGCCGGTCCACAATTAAGGTGCGGTAATTCCGTTTACTGGCACGTTTCCAAACTTTGCTGGTGAGGTGGCCTGACTTACCTCCAGACAAGAGCTGGAGGCAAGTCAGGCATCGCTCCGGCAAAAAACAGCCAGTATTACCGGCAATCCTCCCATGGAGTCTTGGTGGACTCCATGGAATGGGGATTTAATCAACCTTGATGGTACCTGCAATTCTGAAAGATCAGGCGCCAGTAACATTATTACCGTCTGGTGGTATCCTTCCAGATTTACCAATGGGATCCCACCAGACATGTAACGAGGCCCTAAATGTGTATAAATACTGCCTGAAGAGCAATACAATTAGGAGAATCGTTTATGAACACAGGGACATTTTAAAATATGATCTCTTTTCAACCCCACCTGTATTTGCTTATGAAAGACGTAACAATTTGAGGGATGGATTGATATGTACCAGTCCTAGTGGCCATGTTAAATCTAGCACAGGAAGAACAGGCACATATCCACGCCTGCATTGTGGCAATGGTAACAACATCATAAAAGGTGACAAAGGATTACAGCGACATTGTTATCTGTAAATGAGCGATGTACGATGATATAATATGATATAATATGTTGATATTGGATATTAGCCACTATGTGTGGAACATACTAACATATGTCGGGGGCTAGCCTTGACTTTTATTCCTCTTTCATTAATGTTAGTGCAATTCTGAGTGTGAGTGTAAGATATTCATCGTACACATTGGATCATGGAATGATCACTAATTGCATGTTTATAGCATGTCTATTATGTGAATTTGAAATGTTTTGGGATTATTTGTTTTTTATAGCTTGCAAGTGTATGCCTATTGTTTTGTTATATTAAAAAAAAGTCTCTTTTTTAACATTTTGGAATATTTAAGGTATTATATTTTTACTTTTGTCTTCTAGATTGTGAGTAAGAAATGTTGCAGTACATCTGGGAAAATCTTCCTCGCATGAATATTTAGGTTGACTCATGTTTTGGTCTTGATTTTCTCTTTTTTCTGTATTCATTTGAATGTGACAGATTACGGCGTCATCATGTTTTCGTGCATTGTTACGTCACTGCACGCTTTGAGCGAGTTCCTAGCAGCGATGCTTTGCCGCATTGTACTGTCACCTGCCATGCCCGATTTATTGACAGCAATTTGTTGTTAAGTGGTGCAAGTCCTCATTATCTCACACATTGATGGGGAAAATGCCCTCCTTACTGGGCTTGAAGCCACACATCTCGCCCCTCATCAAAGCAGCACAGCACACTGCATCCTGCCTCATTACAAGTTCCCGTACAATTTGACCGTATCTTTCTTACACTGCGCACACTTCACTGTCTCCCCCCCACCAGGATCATATTCAAAACTGCATGTATCACCTACATAGCTATTTCAAATGGAACGCTAATATACTTGGCGGCTAAACTTCACACCTCTGGTGGCTCTCGAATCTCACGCAGCAAAACTATCAAAACGTTGGCGTCAAAGCTAGCCCGCAAAGAGACCAGCGAGCTGTCCCACTCCTGCCACGCCCCAACCATCTGGAACTCAAATCCGGTAGTGGCTGAAAATGCCCCTACCATCCTCCAGTTCTGCAAAGCACTAAAAAAGAACTCTTTCAACAATACCTGGCAGACGGATAAAAATCCCTCTCTCTCTCCACCAACAGTTCTGCATTAATGTATAAAATGCCAACCCCAATTCTGGAACAATTCTGTTGTAAGGTGCTCCACTGCTCTTGAGCTAGGTTGCGCTATAAGAAATACCAATAAAAATGATATAGGTTTCACCTACACTGGCTAAATAAGAAAGGAAGAAAGAAAACTGTCAAATAGAAAGGAAAGGAAAGAAATGGAAAGAAAGCTCAAACAATGGAAATGCAGAAGAAAGAGGGGGGCTATGAGGAACGGAAGACATGAAAAGTAAGCAAAAGAAACAAGGAAAGAGAAGACTGAAGAGAAAAAGAAGGCAGAGGGTACTGCAAACCTGGTGGGAGGTAATGAAGCAGTTTAGTTGGAAGAATAATTAATCATTGACAGCCCACTTTTGGGACAATGGAGATCTGCCCGAGCTATGGGAAATCCCTGGCATCAAGGGCAGGGACATCATTTGGGGGTCAGCAGTGGTCGCATCTGCGACCCCTGGGGTCTCCCTCGCTAGCCCCCCAAAAAATATATTATTATTTTATTTGTGTTATTTTCAATGGAAGCTCCTGGGCTGGGGCCAACACCATATGGCTCTTTGTTTCTGGAGTGACTGGCTTTCTTGTTCAGGCCTCTTAAAAAAACAGGCGGTTCCACAGGTGTAACACTTTGAGCACTGACCCTAAATAAGAAAGAATAGGAATAACAAATAATTTGTCTTTCTGGAATTCTATACAATAATTGCTAGACTCATTAAAGGTTTATTTCAGGCACCCTTCAGTGGGTGAGTCACTTATTTAGTCTGACATTAAACACCTCAAATTCACAATGCAGACAAAAACGTCCAAAAAGCATTTAGAATAATTAGCATTTAGTAGAATAAGGATCCATTTCCGACTATGCATTTTGCTTTTCACAAGTTGCAGTTATAGCATGTTTTTTTTCTGCCGTCCTCTCTGTTACGATCATCACAAGACATTCCATCTCGGTGTTCTCGGTCATGCGACAAAATCCTTGTGCCTACAAGCTTGTGTATAGTGCAGACATTTTTGACAATAGCACATAAAGATGCCATTGATTTAATTGTGCCCCAATTAATGCTTTGTTGTAATGTGTCTATCTTTCCTATCTCCATGGCATGCTGTTCAGGATGTTTGTTTGCATGTAGAATGTAACGAGTGCCCAGAGTACGGGATGCCATGTGAGTGAACTGCTTTCCCTGTGCTACTATAAATTCTTTAATACACAGTTATGAACCCTCCCAATTGTATGTATTTTGCCAATCTCTGAAGCCTGAAAAGTAGATCCACACAGGTTTGACATGTGGCCAACTTTACACCAGACCTGCAGACGAACTGGTCTGCTGTAAAGTCTCAGTTACCAGTTTAATGGTATCCACTACAGAGTGTAATTTGTTTTTTGACTTTGAGAACAGTCAGACATGCAATTGCTCATTTTACTATACCCGCTAAGGTAGCTATAGTCGGTAAGAAAGCTCGGTGGGTTGAGCTCTCACTGCTGCAATGTGTGTGTGATCCTCAGGTTGCAGGTTCGAATCCTAGCAAGGCCAACTCAGTCTTTCACCCTTCTGTTGGGGACGGACCCCCAGGTATGCCAGTGGGACACTGGAAGTCTGCTGACTTGGAGAGCCCAACTCCCTCCTTCCCGAAAAACACAGAGGACTCAGTCAATGGAAAGTTCAAACTGTGGTTTATTACAGGCAAATCCAACAGGGATATCACAGGAATAGAGAAAATCCATGCACATCTCCCTCTCCCTCGGCTCGCAGGTTGGTTTTACAACACAATTATGTCAGGGTGATGTCACAACCTGGGCCCTTCGCCAGGAAACCTATCGGACCAGAGGATTGGGTACTGAGTATTATGCTACCTATAATGGACTATATAGATGTTACTCTGCTGGCTCTGGCATGTCTGGTGACTGGCATGGTCCATCGCCCACTCACTACCTATACATTTGTTGCAGTGTAGTGAAATTACCATTGGTTCTTGCCCGTTGCTACCCACCCCTAGGGCACTAAACTGTGATTGGCTGAATCTGACGTTCACCAGGCTTGGGACCCACAAAGGTTCTCAGCTCTCTGTGTACCTCTTCAAGGTAACAAGAATTACTATGTGTGTTTATTGTAACTTCTGTGTACCACCTTAGCTCATGAGAGTGCTCTCCGGTCCGGCGCAACACTTGCAGAAAATTGTTGCTTACTCGTGTCTGGGGAGCCTGAGACCAGCTCATCTTTTCCACCGCTGATCGTAGTCCATTGTCTGCTTCGGCCGTGTCACATGTTCAGACACCACAAATGTGAGATGTGGAACTCAGAATTATGAGGATGTATTGGTCTTCTATGCAGCTGGTCCCGTTGTCGCCTGGGGATTGGACTGTTATCTGTGTCTGTTGGCCTTGGTTGTGGGCCCTGTCTCACACGGCTTGCTCTCTGTCCAGCCTGAATCACCTTAGCTCGTCTCTTGCTCAGAGGCTTGGGGCCTGCTGTAATTTTCATAAACCTTAGAATGTGGTCTCTACAGTGTCCATTCTATACTACATTTCCATAGGTTAGTCACACTTGGCTCTGCCAGGTCCCATAGGTGCTCCTGCAGTTCCATAGGGTAATTCGCGGGTAAGCATCTGCGAGCTGTGCTCAGGATCTCTTGTCTCTTGCGGTATCTGCAGTGCTGCGTTTGGCTAATGGCAAAATAATAAAAGCAATGTCAGCATGTATATGTATCTGTCCTCTAACTATAGAAGTGTATGTTTGTTGTTTGTGTTCTTTATGTATTCAAGTGCGTGTTTGTGTCCCGAAGTGAGGATGGCACGTGTACTTCATGTCTAACGTTGCTATGTTGTGGTGTCTCTAACGACATCAGCAACATGACTTTGTGGAGTCTAGTCCAAGCTGTCCATACAGGTGTCCTTAAACATGACCTGTGGCTCTTCATCCACAACATGGATAGGTCTGTACGTACCTCAAACGGTATGTCTGGCTGACAGGATACCTCTCAACATATTTGTCAATCATTTGTCCATTGGGGATTCATCTGATATAAAATGGGTGATTGCAGTGCTTTCTGGCCTTCTTCCTTGTCATGAATTTAGTAGGAGGGGGAGGGGGCAGTAAACTTCCCCATTCATCTTCACTTCTGAGGTTGATAAATGAGTACCAACACACGTTGGGTGATATTGTATTTATATTTGTTCTATATAAAGCACTTAAGCATAAGCGCTATATAATAACACAATAAATGCCTTGAAACTCTGCTTGAATTCACAGTAATTTGGTAATATGGGCGTATACACACTGATATTAATGATACATATGGTGATCCATTCTTGCATGAAATGCATATCACATTACAGTGCTATTGTAACCATATTTTTCGTAGTTTACATAGGAACAATGCTATGTGATGCCACTTCCTATTCTGTCAAGGGTTGAAAGGTCATGTTCCATTGCTTCCTGTGATGTCATTTCGAGGTGGTGTTCAAATGACATAACTTCCTGTGATCAAGGGTCATGTGATGTCACTTCCCCTACTGCCTGGCATTTTGGTGAAATGACCCTGATCAGAGGATAGGTGAAGCATGGAACTCTCAAGTTGGCTGATCTTCTCCATCACCAGTCTTCTAGAACTTTCCAGGAAACATAAGAAGAATTTAAAATGCATGGGACCCGGTTTTCCCAATACCTGCAGCTCCGGCACACTGTCACGCGGCAATAACATGTCCGTTATGACTTACATGAATCAACAGACATGGAAAGGGGTATAGCAGAAGCTCTGGTCTCTCAGGAGTTCATTTCCACAATGGACACAATTATTGTCAACATCACAATGATTTTGCTGCCTGGTTTGAGAGCTAGATGGAAGAAAGACCTGTGAGCACTGGACAGGGGCCCTATGTGCTCCCAGGGATATTGCCATCAGTGCCAGAAGAGCTGGAGTGCACGGAGACCTGATGCGGACCTAGGGAAGTTGACTTCAGCGCCAGATTCAGAAGAGGTGGAAAGCACAGAGGCTTGATGCGCACCTGGGGAAATTGCCATCAGCACAGGATACGGTGGAGGAGGAGTACTGGACAGACGCCCAATCTGCACCTAGGGATATAGCCATCAGCATCAGAAGAGGTGGAGTGCATGGAGGCCTGATGAGCTTTTAGGGATATTGCCATCAGCGCAGGATTCAGAAGAGGTGGAGTATTGGACAGAGGCCTCATGTGCACCTAGGGATATTGCCATCAGCAGCAGATTCAGGAGAGGTGGAGTTTGCAGACCCTATGTGCACCTCGGGAAATTGCCATCAGCATCAGATTGAGTGCATGGAGGCCCAATATGCACCTAGGGAAATTGCTATCAACTGTAGATCATAAGAGGTGGAGTGCATGGAGGCCCTATGTGCACCTCAGTAAATTGCCATCAGCAGCAGATTCAGGAGAGGTGGAGTTTGCAGACCCTATGTGCACCTCGGGAAATTGCCATCAGCAGCAGATTCAAAAGAGGTGGCGTACACAGGCCCTATGTGCACCTCGGGAAATTGCCATCAGCTGCAGATTCAGAAGAGGTGGCGTACACAGGCCCTATGGGCACCTCGGGAAATTGCCATGAGCAGCAGATTCAGAAGAGGTGGCGTACACAGGCCCTATGGGCACCTCGGGAAATTGCCATCAGCTGCAGATTCAGAAGAGGTGGCGTACACAGGCCCTATGGGCACCTCGGGAAATTGCCATCAGCTGCAGATTCAGAAGAGGTGGCGTACACAGGCCCTATGGGCACCTCGGGAAATTGCCATCAGCAGCAGATTCAGAAGAGGTGGAGTGCACAAGCCCTATGGGCACCTCGGGAAATTGTCACCAGAGCTAGATTCAGACTTATTCAAATGAAGATTCTCCACAGATTCTATTACTTCCCTGATAGACTGTATAAAATAAGCAGGAGAGGAGATGACTCATGCTCCAAATGCAAACTAAGTGCGGGCACCGGCGTTCAAATGCACCGCACGTGTCCCCATATTCAACTCTATCGCTGAGAAACTGGGGGGAACTTGCGAGGGCTTTGGGGTGGTCTCTAGAGATGACACCTAAGTGGGGCCTTGTGCAGTGACTTTGCCTGCTCCCCTTATGAAATGTTACTCGTAGCTATGACCACCGTGCTGGGTAAAGGGGACGTAGCTGAATGATGGGGTGCTTCTGAATCGCCCACAATTAGAGAGTGCAGAATGTGGATGGACAGCCCTCTGCCCGGCAGCCCCCGCGGCTAAGGGCCCCAGGCCAAGGGCGACTCCTACAGTGCGGCTCCCTGTGTGTCTGCAGGTGTCCGCAGGGGACGCCAGGCGCCAGTTCCACCTGTTCTCCGTTCCCCGGCCCACCCCTCCTACTCCTGGTTACATCCGCATGGGGCCTTGCCTCACTGTATTCACAGTTGAGGTTAACTAGGGTGTTTTTCTCCCCTCGCAGGATTCTCAAACTTAGGTGGCCCGGTACCTAATACGCTTTACTGTTTGCTCTGAACTGTGGTAAACTAGGGTGTTTTTCTCCCCTCGCAGGATTCTCAAACTTAGGTGGCCCGGTACCTAATACGCTTTACTGTTTGCTCTGAACTGTGGTAAACTAGGGTGTTTTTCTCCCCTCGCAGGATTCTCAAACTTAGGTGGCCCGGTACCTAATACGCTCTACTGTTTGCTCTGAACTGTGGTAAACTAGGGTGTTTTTCTCCCCTCGCAGGTTTCTCAAACTTAGGTGGCCCGGTACCTAATACGCTTTACTGTTTGCTCTGAACTGTGGTAAACTAGGGTGTTTTTCTCCCCTCGCAGGATTCTCAAACTTAGGTGGCCCGGTACCTAATACGCTTTACTGTTTGCTCTGAACTGTGGTAAACTAGGGTGTTTTTCTCCCCTCGCAGGATTCTCAAACTTAGGTGGCCCGGTACCTAATACGCTTTACTGTTTGCTCTGAACTGTGGTAAACTAAGGTGTTTTTCTCCCCTCGCAGGATTCTCAAACTTAGGTGGCCCGGTACCTAATACGCTTTACTGTTTGCTCTGAACTGTGGTAAACTAGGGTGTTTTTCTCCCCTCGCAGGTTTCTCAAACTTAGGTGGCCCGGTACCTAATACGGATTACTGTTTTGCTCTGAACTGTGGTAAACTAGGGTGTTTTTCTCCCCTCGCAGGATTCTCAAACTTAGGTGGCCCGGTACCTAATACGCTCTACTGTTTGTTTGCTCTAATTGTGGTAACTTGTGCTTGCCGCTCACTTCCTGTCTGCGTGCTCTCGTTTCGTCTGTCTCCCCCCCCCCCTCCTACTCCATGGTGCTCTCTGTCTCGCCTATCTTCTCTAACTGCTTCTCCATTGACTATCCTGCTCTCCTCACTAAATCTGGTAGGAAAAAGTTTAAAAAGGACATCCTGGTCTCCAACCCAGGCCTCCCTATCGCTGACACCTACACTAGTGCCTGCTCTAAGGAAACTCTCACTGACATCCTCTTTTTCGTGCCTTCGCCTGACCTATGGACCCTTCATATGGTCTCTGTGCTCTCTCCTTTCTCCTCCTCTCCCATTAATGGTGGCACCCGTTGGGATGTCCTCTTGGCCCCCTTCCGCTCCTCTAAGGCCATCATTAATGTCTACCCTAATGGGACCATCTTGGTCCAAGGCCCTCAGGCCAACCTTCTCCTCTTTGATAGACGCTTCCCACACCTCATCAACTTCCCCTCCTCTCCTGCTGTCCCCCCTCCTCTATCCTTGGCTACCTTGCCTCTACCCTCCCTCCCTGCCCCCTCTCGTGCTCCTTCTTCACCTCCTTCTTCAACACCTCTGCAGGGCATACCTCTGATCTGTACCCCTCCCCGGAAGCTCTTCAAGGAGGGCAACCTTCTCCACATTGCCACTCTTAACTCTCGCTCTGCCATCAAACATTCCTCTGATATCTGTCGCCTTCTTGAGGAACTGGACCTTGACATCCTCGGTCTCACTGAGACATGGTTCACGGCCAGCTCTGTCACCAGCTTTGACACACTCCTACCTGAGGGTTACAAGATCCTCTCCTTGCCCAGGCCTAACCGTGGAGGGGGTGGTGTTGCCCTTATCTTCCCTGAGTGGATTCCTGCCAATGTCACTCCTACGCAGACCTACTCCTCTTTTGAATGTCTTGTCTGCCGACTCTCTCTCTCTCCTAGCCATTCCCTTACCGTGGCTACTATCTATCGGCCACCTGGTCAAATTTCCTCCTTCCTCTCTGAGTGGGCGGACCTCTCCTCCTCACTCCTGTCCTCAACCACACAACTCCTCTTTCTTGGAGACTTCAACATCCACCTGGATGCCTCCAGTCCCCCCACTGCTCTCTTTCCTGACCTCTGCGACTCTCTCTCACTCTCTATTCTCCCGTCTGGGCTGACCCATTCTGCAGGGCACACTCTTGATACTCTGATCTCTTCTGACCTTCCCCTCTCTGTCCCTCTCTCCACTCCTCTCTCCTGGAGTGATCACTTTCTCCTATCCTCCCACCTCACCTTCCCTATCCCTCAGGCAAAGCCACCCTCATCACTGCCACCCACCTTCGCGGTCATCCGACCCATGAAGCGCGTGTCAGTTGAGGCTTTCGCTTCCACCTTCTCGCCCTCCCTCCCCCTTCGGCTGACCCCTACCCTGACACAGCCCTCTCCATGCTCCACTCTGCTATATCTGTTACTCTTGATATCCTTGCCCCTGTCATGAGAATCCGCCTGAAGCCCAAAGCCAAATGTAACTCCTGGTATGACTCGGACCTCGTCACCCTAAAACGCAAGTGCAGGGTGGCAGAGAGGAAATGGCGTGCTTCATGTTCATCCTCTGACAAACTGGGCTGCCACCTGCTCCAAAGGGAATACCGTCTCTCCGTTCTCACCAAGAAGAGAGCCCTTATCCAAGCCCACATCTCTGCGGCATCTAACAATTCGGCCGAACTCTTTAAAATCTGCAAGGAGCTGGCCAACCCTGCCGCAGTCTCCACCTCTCCTGTCCCCTCCCAGGCCCTCTGCACGGCACTGGCCTCTCACTTCATCTCTAAAACTCAGGACATCCTGTCCTCGCTCTCCTCCTTTCACCTCCCTCCCTCCCTTCCCGGCTCTTCGTCTGGCCCTTCTGCAGTCACCCCTCCTCCCTCTTTCTCTGCCTTTCCACTTTTCTCTGTTGACGAGGTTTCCAGACAAGTCCAATCTATGAAAGTCTCGTCTAAACAGGTTCACCCCTGTTCCTCCAAAACTATCAAGGACCACATCGACTCCCTGGCTCCTGCCCTGGCTGACTTTTGCAACCACTCCTTCGCCTCTGGAGTCTTCCCTTCCCCCCTCAAGCACTCCCTTGTGCACCCTCTTCTCAAGAAACCCTCTTCCGACCCCTCCTGCCCGGCTAACTATCGCCCTATCTCCATCACTCCCTTCCTGGGCAAGCTCCTGGAGAAACTGGCCATCTCCCAGCTTAACCTCCATGCTGAATCTGTTGGTAGTCTTCATGACCATCAATCTGGTTTCAGAGCTGCCAGAAGCACGGAAACTGCTCTCCTGAACATCCGTGAAGACCTGCTCTTGAACCTCGATTCCAACACTCCGTGTGTTCTCATTCTGCTCGATCTCTCCTCTGCCTTTGACACTGTCAACCATGCCATCCTGCTCAACCGTCTCTGTGAAAACCTGGGTATCACTGGTCAGGCTCTGGCGTGGCTGACCTCTTTCCTTTCAAATCGACCCTCCCAGGTCCAACTGGGGTCCTTCCTCTCCGACATCTTTTTCTCCACCTGTGGTGTCCCCCAGGGATCTAATCTCTCTCCCTGGCTGTTCAACCAGTATCTGGCACTCCTTGCCCACCGCATCGCCGCTCTCTGCCCTAATTTCCAGTGCTATGCGGACGATACCCAGCTCATTTTCAGGCTACCCTCAGCCTCCCCCTCTCCTTCCCTCATCTCTGACTGTCTGTCTGCTATCCAGGAATGGTGTGCCGCAAATGACCTCTGCCTTAATGCCAGTAAGACTGAGATCCTACTCATCGGTACACCCACTCCCTCCTTCCCTGCAGCTCTCTGGCCTGCCTCCCTTGGCCCCCTCCCTGCAATGCAAAAAACCTTGGGGTCATCTTCGACTCCACACTCTCCTTCTCTCCTCATATTTCTGACGTCGCTAAGAAGTCACACTACCAGCTGCACCTCCTCAGAGGTATTCTTCCCTTCCTCTCCTTCCCCCAGAAGCTCACTGTCTCCCGAGCCCTGGTTCTCTCGAAGCTGGATTACTGTAACAGCCTCTATCTTAATCTGCCTGCCTCCACTCTCCGCCCTCTGCAACTCATCCAGAACAGAACTGCGAG
This sequence comes from Ambystoma mexicanum, assembly GCF_040938575.1. Lineage (NCBI taxonomy): Eukaryota > Metazoa > Chordata > Amphibia > Caudata > Ambystomatidae > Ambystoma > Ambystoma mexicanum. Next base: position 46,247,218 of record NC_090939.1, read on the forward strand.
ACTTGTCCTTGGCCTCAAGCCCAGGGATCGTATCTCTCCAGGACTGAAGTCTCTACACTGGCTCCCAGTGGCTGCGAGGATAAAGTTCAAAACCCTCTGCATTGTCCACAAGGCCTTCTGGGGCCTTGGTCCTAAATACCTTCAACTCTCTCTTCCCAAATATCTCCCTTCCCGAGCCCTTCGCTCATCCGCCTCCAACTCCCTCAGGGTCAGCCGCTTCTCGAAGCAACGATCTGGGGGTAGATCTCTCTCCGCGGCAGGGGCCTCCCTCTGGAACAGCCTTCCTGCCTCCCTGAAACTTGAGGAGAACCATCTCCGGTTCCGGAAGCACCTCAAAACCTTCCTCTTTGCCTCTGCTTTCTCTCTCCCTCTCCCCTGCTGAACAGCTAATATTCCTCACTGAAACTGCACTGATTCTGCAACTGGACCACTCTTAACGGCCTCGGTCCTAGGCCCAGCCACTCTCCACTTGCACTGATGCCCTGGAACCCCTCTGCACTGCGGGACTGTCTCTGTATCCCTACAGCCCCCCCTTTTCCAGCACTTGTTCTGCACTTACCTTGCACTTGCCACCAGTTGGCCCTATTTATTTATTACTTTACGCCACTTACCTTGTACTGCACTTCCCCCCTCCCCTTCCCCTTGCACTTTTCCCCCTCCCCCACCCTTGCACTTGCGCGATCTGAATGACACCTGGCCTAGTAGGATCGTTGTCTGTTTCCCCTTGTTTCCTCCCCTCCCTACCTCGTCGCGCCTTGAAACACCTGTGTATAGGCGCGTTACAAATGCCATATCATATCATATCATATCATATCATATCATATATCATATCAATTCGAAAAGCTGGTATATAGGCCAACAGGCTGTGTCTGAGGCGAATGTAACGATGGCTACCAAAATAAGGCCATTCGAAATGACCACTATATCGCAGTAAAGGTTTGGAGCCAGGGACGTCATTTCACCAAAATGCCAGGGGTAGCGTAAGTGACATCACACGACCCTTGACCTCTGCTGACATCAGAGGAAGTGATGTAATTTCACCCCACCCGAAGTGATATCACAGGAAGTGATGGAACACGACCTTTCACCCCTTGACAAAACATGAAGTTGCATCACATAGCATTGTTCCTAAGTACACCCCGAAAACATGGTTACGATATCACTATAATGTGATATACATTTCATACAAGAATGGATCACCATATGTATCGTTAAGATCAACGTGTATAGGCCCATATTACCAAATTACTGTGAATGCAAGCAGACATCCATGGCCAAATGATAATGATGTGTTATTATTTAGCACTTACGTTTAAGCACTTTATATAGAACACATATGCATACCATATCCCCCAACCTGTGTTGGTACTCGTTTAGTAACTTCAGAAGAATGAAAGGCGGAGTTGAGGTGATTAGGAACAGACTAAATTAGGGAATCACCCCCTGAAGTATGCCTGAAATAAACCTTTAATGAGTCTAGCAATTAGTGTATAGAAGTCCAGCAAGACACACTATTTGTTATTCCTATTCTTTCTTATTTAAGGTCACTGCTGAAAGTGTTAAACTTGTGGATTTTCTTTTTAAAGAGGCCTGAACAAGAAATCCAGCCACTCCAGAAGCAAAGAGACACATGATGCTGTCCACAGCCCAGGAGGTTGCATTTAAAAAAAAACAAGTTTTCCCCTTTTTTTAGGGGTAGCAAGGGAGACCTCAAGGGTCGGTCTTGCGACCCCTGCCAACCCCTAAATGACGTCCCTGTTTGGAGCACAGTGGGATTCCCAGTATCGAGGGGATGCAGAGGGGTGATGTCACTTAGCTGGAGTTAATCCTATTCCTTAATGTTTTCATTTTTGTTAGTGGTAAGAAATGTCCGTCGGATCTTCATGCAAAGGTTTTTTTGATTTCTATTGACGCAAAATAATAAAAAAAGTTTTATAGAAAAAGGAGACAGATGGATAGAAAAGATGAAATCAGGAGTTAAAGACTGACAGGTTTAAAATATCACTGCAAAATAGCACTATACGTGTGCAAATTGTGAGTTAGTCAAGTGCAAAATTGTCTCATTGCACTCTGGAGTTGAACATGCATTCCTGAATTCAAGGGCATGTTTGATCATTTGCATCAGCAACCATTGCATTTCAGTTTTCGAAAGAGTCCAGAAGTCAAACGTCAGGTGCATTCTGTCTCTTTGCAAAAGCATCTGTTACCTGCCAGAGTTATACAAAGTCTCAAGCAGTGATAGGTTGGTTAATAATGCTTGTTTGTGTCAGGAGATGTAGAGCCATGAGAGGCAGTGGGCAAGATGGCAGCCATAAGCAATCAGTTCAATTAAAGACCCCAGGTATGGGTCTATTTAGCTTATTTGCACAGCTATGTTGCTGTTCTCCAAGGTGCCACTAGAGATTACTTCAATGTTTACAAATAATGATTCGTGACAGTGCCCCTTTAAGAGTCACAAACCTACTAACGGAGGTAGTCAGGGGGGCCCCAACAAGACGTTACATAGCTTGGCTGACCCCAGATTTACCTGACATTGGGAGGCAGTCTACAAAATACAGACCTCAAATGCCCCTTCATACTGGCAATAAAAAAAAAAAACACAAACAGATGAATGAAGGAAACGCACCTCTCTCCAGTCACACGGGCGCTTTGAGGTGGGAAGGAACTAATATACCAAATACTGGCACTAATTGATAAGTGCAGAGATACACTTCATTCTCAGGGCAATAGTCTCCTAATTCATAAATGCCAAGTCGCTTTCCTCTAACTACCACTTTTATGTCTGCCCAAAAGAAATAAAAATAGTTAATGAGTGGGCAAAGCGCCTAACAGGCAGTTTCTTTGAGCTCAATCCAACTTTCAATAAATCAATTCAAGATTCCTTTTCTAAAAACACGATTTTGTATTAGTGTTTTTTTGTGATTTATATCTTCATAGCCAGAGGAAAGAGGTATGCAGAGATTTCTTAAACCAGATTGTGGCCACCTGCTCGGTGGGTCCCTTTCATGAATCCAAATTGAACACGATTGTCTTAAATTTAAACAGCACCGCTACACGTGTTTCGCCACCCTTTGTGAATCCCTCAGGAGGGGTTATGAATTGAATAATTAAGCCGGTAAAGAAATCTGTCAAATAACAAAAAATCTGAAAAATAATCGAAATTAGAAATTTTCCTAGGCTCCATAATCACAAACTATTTTTTAGAAAGTACTTTCATTATTGTACAGTGTTTTGGACAATAAATGTTATTCTGACTCACCATCATCTATATCCGTAATGGGGACAGTGCTCACTAGGGAGCCGTGTGATATTTTCAAAATCCGGAACGCATACAATTAATAAGATGTCTCAGTAGATATGTCCTTGCTTAGTAACCTCATTAATTTTAGAAATTTAGAGTTTGAATCTATTTTGTTCACACTGCGTATGAATTCCTACCTTAATTTGAATGGTTACTGGATCTGATAGTCCAGGGATAACCCTTCTGTTTTGCCGCATGGTTTTCAGCATTCCAAAACTGCACCTGTCATTTATTTATGTATTGACGTCATTGCGCATAACGTTCTACATGATGATGTCATCTCTAGTGTCCCCTGCGGCCATTTTGGAAATTGAAAATGAGCTCTGTTTGTTTTTAAGACAAAATCTGTTTGAATATGCCTAAGGCATCTATTTAAAACACTCAGCCATAATTTAAAGGCAGGAATGCTATTATTTATTAAAAGTCACATAGATTATACACATCTTGTGATTTATGGCAAAGATTCTACCCAACAGAATAACTTTTCTATATCTTTGCAAGTTTTTCCCTTTCTCCGTCTGTTGATACTTCTTAAACACTTGTGTAAACACAACTTCAACATTCAAAAAGTGTTCATGCATTGTAAAAAAGGGATAAATAAAACGAAAACTCCTTAAATTGAAAGCCTAAATCAAAATAAGGGATACTTGACCTTTATGGTGTCTCGCAGTTATGAGCAGAACTCGTTGTCCTGATTGAGTCCAGTGTGGCGCGCGTCCATGCATGTGATCCACTCCACTTCTTCCTGCCATGAGCAGAACTCGTTGTCATGGTTGAGTTCAGTGTGGCGCGCGTCCATGCATGTGATCCACTCCACTTCTTCCTGCCATGAGCAGAACTCGTTGTCCTGGTTGAGTCCAGTGTGGCGCGCGTCCATGCATGTCATCCACTCCACTTCTTCCTGCCATGAGCAGAACTCGTTGTCCTGGTTGAGTCCAGTGTGGCGCGCGTCCATGCATGTGATCCACTCCACTTCTTCCTGCCATGAGCAGAACTCGTTGTCCTGGTTGAGTCCAGTGTGGCGCGCGTCCATGCATGTCATCCACTCCACTTCTTCCTGCCATGAGCAGAACTCGTTGTCCTGGTTGAGTCCAGTGTGGCGCGCGTCCATGCATGTCATCCACTCCACTTCTTCCTGCCGCAGTCGTCGCTCTCTCTTGCCTCCTCTTTCTACCATATTGACTGAAGTCAGAGCCATGAGTTTGAGATGCTCCATCGGTCAGTAGATCTGAATACTCCTTTTGATGGTGAACAGCCATCGGATACTTCTGATCCCCATTTTTGATCGCTGTCATATGCTCCATAAACCTGACTTTAAGTTTCCGATTCGTGCTGCCTATGCACCATTTGCTGCAACGGCATTTGATCCCATATATTACAAACTTGGTATTGCAATTGATAAAGCATGTCATGTTTAGCTGTCATCCATGATATGATATGATATGATATGATATGGCATTTATAACGCGCCCATACACAAGTGTTTCAAGGCGCGACGAGGCAAGGGAGGGGGAACAGAGGGAAGACAGAGACAGCGATCTTACTAGGACAAGTGACATTGAGATCGTGATAGTGCGGGGGAGGGGGAGAGCGGAAAGTGCGGGGGTAGGGGGAATCCATGGGGGAATGTTGCTGAGTCCACATTGTCCATCCTTTTCCGCATATGTCCAATGTCTGCATCTGTGGTCGCCTGTTATTGGGGGTACATTCCAGTGTGAATGTAAGGGGCCCAATGCCCACTGCTTTTGACGTTTCTGGTTCCAAAAAGCAAGGACTAGTTATCGTTTTGATTGTCGCAGCTTTTCTAAAGATGATGGATGGTTTATTGAAAGTTGAAATTGAGCTAAAAGAAACCGCCTACTTGGTGCATTTCCCACTCATTAGGTACATATGTTTTACATACCAAATAGTGAGACTGGAATATTAGGCAGGAAGCATTCCTGCATAGATAGACATTGCAGCTTTCCGTTAGGTAATGCATGCTTTCACACACTGCAGTGTAATAAGCATTGCACCCATAGGCTCGCCAGAGGCTTGCAGACAGGTCCACAAGCAAGGAGTGGTGATGTGCGGGTCAGGATTCCCAAATCCGTTTGCCAAACGCGAAGTCCACTCCATGGTTTCACGAAATTTACACCAAGTCCCTTTGAAAACAGTCCCTCTAAATGGAAGCTATTTGTAGAGTCACTGGCTATCCTGAAATCCTGGTGCGGTTGAGGCTCTCATGGACTGGACTTGCAATACCCTGGCATAGAGAGTGAGTTTTTGTGCTGAGGCCCCATTGGCTGTGAAGGCCCCAGCACAGTATTTGGAGGCAGAGAGCTGTTATGTTCAGTCATACATTTAGACGGCTTCCTGCTGCCAAATCTTTGTCATTTGCAGGTGGAGTGCGAGTGTTCAGGGCAACTTTTTCCCTGCACATTTACACTCTGCCATGAAAATGAGTGAACACTACCTACCATGCTCGCATGGCAGGCAGCATATACAATTACAATTAACCGCTGCCTGACCTTGCCGCATGTTAGGCAGAGTTTAATTGTAATTGTAAACTCTGCCTGCCATGTCAACATGGCAGGCAGCATGTACAATGGATCCCTATAGAGTCTGTCTTCATTATGCTGCTGCAAAAAGCTGCCGGGATCCGTAGGGCTCAGCAGCATTTGCATGGGCATGAAAATGCGTGACAGTGAATATGTTTTGGCATGTTTTTTTAAGATGGAGAGGGAGGGTGGCGGCGGAAACGCAAGTTGTGTTCTGCTCCACTTCTCTGCCATACAAATGATTGACAATGGGACATGACGTAACAAACATGCGTACATGCTTATTTTACGCCGCAGCAAACATGAGCTCCTATCTGCTTTACTTATGCAGCGCCCCACTGTCTGTGCTTGAGTTGCTGCTGCTAAAGTCAGTAAAAGACGGAACAATTTGCATTAATTTGCATTGAATAAAATACTCTGGGGCTTAGACTTGAGGTCAGGAAACATGCATTATTCTGGAGCGTGCATTAATGTATATTTCAGTAAGGAGAGTGAGTATACGGACTTCCCCCGGAGCCTGGACTTTGTATCAGATATGCGCATAATATGAATTATAGCAAACCCAGGCGCCACTTCTAGACAGTCAGCAGCCGTCCTCTGTCTTGGCATCATTTGCTTGTAAACAATTAGAGCCAAAGCAGCGCAGTGGTACCGTGTTTCATCTGTTCACAAGACCTGGCGACAAAGTCGTTTATTTTCCATGTCTTTGTTTTGTGCCTCTGTCCCACGACTCAGCAAGAGTTTATTTTTGAAAGCCTAAGCTTCCCAAACATTTGCTCAACAAAATGATCACAGCCTCTGTGCAATGTGTTGAGGTGATGAAGAACTATTTTATGTGCAAAAATGCCTTCCGTGTGTGAAAAAAAAACTTCAGAAGGAACCCACGGCCCTAGTGTGTTAGGTGGGTAACTCTGAGCAGTAGCATGGAGTGCTCTCCCAGCTGCACCCCCCCCCCCCTCCACCTCTAGCGGCATGAATTAGAGAGACCTGCTGATTCGAACACACAGGGTCCAGACCCAGGAGGTGAGTGTCCTGCATTGATTAAGTTTCAGGAACCCAGTGCCCACAACGGTTAGTATGGGGTGGTGGCTCTGGGCAGACTGATGTGGGAAGCCACCCCGTGTGAGGAACAAATACCCCCAAAAAACGCCAAAGGGGTATCCATGAAAAAGGAGGTGAATGTGTTCTTCACACCCCAGAATGATTTTGAGGGGGTTGTGATGACTCAGGGGGAATGAGCTGCCTGCATCACTAGAGGCGCTACTGAGGACATCTTCCAACTTCGAGGTGTTGGGGACCATGATGGACAGCAGCCTACAATCCCTCTCCAGGAAGGGGGCGTGGACAGAGCAGGAAAGCCTAAGTATCCGCTCTGGACCCAAGTCTAGAGGAAATAGGAACACCTGCAGGGGCGTCTAGAATTGAGGGGCTGGCTCCACAGCAACTCCTGAGGCCACCCCAACTACTGAGGTCACACCGACTCCTGAGGCCACACCGACTCCTGAGGCTACACCGACTCCTGAGGCCACACCGATTCCTGAGGCCACACCGATTCCTGAGGACACACCGACTCCTGAGGCTGCACCAACTCCTGAGGCCGCACCAACTCCTGGCCACACCAACTCCTCCACCAACTCCTGAGGCCACACCAACTCCTGAGGCCACACCGACTCCTGAGGCTACACCAACTCCTGAGGCCGCACCAACTCCTGAGGCCGCACCAACTCCTGGCCACACCAACTCCTCCACCAACTCCTGAGGCCACACCAACTCCTGAGGCCACACCGACTCCTGAGGCTGCACCAACTCCTGAGGCCGCACCAACTCCTGGCCACACCAACTCCTCCACCAACTCCTGAGGCCACACCAACTCCTGAGGCCACACCGACTCCTGAGGCTACACCAACTCCTGAGGCCGCACCAACTCCTGGCCACACCAACTCCTCCACCAACTCCTGAGGCCACACCGACTCCTGAGGCTACACCAACTCCTAATGCCACATCAACTCCTGAGGCCACACCGACTCCTGAGGCCACACCAACTCCTGAGGCCACACCAACTCCTGAGGCCGCACCAACTCCTGAGGCCGCACCAACTCCTGAGGCCGCACCAACTCCTGAGGCCGCACCAACTCCTGAGGCCGCACCAACTCCTTGCGACACCAACTCCTCCACCAACTCCTGAGGCCACACCAACTCCTGAGGCCACACCGACTCCTGAGGCCACACCGACTCCTGAGGCTACACCAACTCCTAATGCCACATCAACTCCTGAGGCCACACCGACTCCTGAGGCCACACCAACTCCTGAGGCCACACCGACGCCTGAGGCCGCACCAACTCCTGAGGCCGCACCAACTTCTGGCGACACCAACTCCTCCACCAACTCCTGAGGCCACACCAACTCCTGAGGCCACACCGACTCCTGAGGCCACACCAACTCCTGAGGCCGCACCAACTCCTGAGGCCGCACCAACTCCTGAGGCCGCACCAACTCCTGAGGCCTAGTAGAGAATGAAATCTTCAGAGAAGTGTTCCGTGATGAGTGGCTGCCAAAAACAAGAGCTCAGACCAAATTGGGGTTTCAGTGCCTGTTTGATAGAAAAATAAACTTCTTTGCTTAAGGCAGCTCCCACAAACTTACTATCAACTTCTGGGAGCATTAATATGATGAACAACCTCTCAGAATCTTACTATCGATCTAGTGGTACCTTGGAATGAAGCATGGTCTCTCCAGGGACTTTCATCAGCCCTTGTTGGTCTTAGAAGGTTTTGGAGGTTTACTGTTAGTTTCTGGTGGCATTAATAAGATGTAAAGTCTCTCAGGGGCTTACGGTTAGCCTCTGATGACCTTAGTATGATGCATAGAATCTCAGGGGCTTGCCATCAATCTTGTGTGCCCTTAGAATGATGGAACTTCTCTCAGAGGCTTACTGTGACCCTTGTGTGACCTTAGAATAAAGAACCATCTCAGAGGCTTATGATCAACCTTTTGTCATCTTAGAATCTTTGCACAGTCTCTCAGGTGCTTGCTTTGCCTTGCAGAATACACAATCTCTCAAAGGCTTATGTCACCTTATAATGAAGCACAGTCTCTCAGAGGCTTTATGTCAGCCTCTGGTGTCCTGGATCAATACACGGTCTCCCACAGCCTTACCCCTAGCATGCTGTCCTCATCAACAGCATGGACATGTCTCAGAGACATACCATCTCTTGCCTTTGTGAGATGCTTGATCCATTCTCAGAGGCTTGCACCTAGTCTCGTGGCATTGTCAGCAACTTTAACAGTTCTCAGAGGCTTACATACCCTGTCAGCTATATGTTATGATGTAGGCATTTGGAGAGCACATGTTTGCCATCAAGGCCTCTTGTCACTATCAGTAACCCTCGATCCAACTGATAGCAGAGTGCATATAAGCGCCATGGCCTAGGGTTCTAACTACAATGGACCAGATAGGCTTAAAGTCCCCTAAAAGAAGACAGGTGCTGCTGATCTGCATGGACCCTCAAGCGCAATGCATTCTAAAAAGCTACTGCCGGAAGAGAGAAGGTTCTACCTCCAGTTCTTTTCCATTTGAATTGAATAGGGAAGAGAATCTGTGCTTGACAGAAACAGCTTGAACAGTTTCCAGAGGTATATCTTGCCTCTTGGCTTTGTCAGTGGCATGAGTAGTCCCCAGAGGCATATACCTTGCATATTGGCTTCGTCTTCAGCTTGAACAGCGTTTCAGAGGCATGCATATCCTCTTTGCTTTGTCAGAGTCTTGAACAGTTCTCAGAGGCATACACCTGGCATCTGGGCCCTGACAGCTTATTGGATAGTTCTCAGAGGCATGCATATCCTCTTTGCTTTGTCAGAGTCTTGGACAGTTCTCAGAGGCATACACCTGGCATCTGGGCCCTGACAGCTGATTGGATAGTTCTCAGAGGCACGCATAGCCATTTGGCTTTAACATCGGCTTGAATATTAGCAGCAGAAGTAGTCAGACATCCTCTTGCCCTGGTGTCATCAGACTCCCATCAGCAATGTTTGTGAATCCCCTCCTCTCGTCTTACAGGGGGTCTGCCATTTCTGCATGTTCAGTGGTCAGTCTTTCCCCAGCTCTGGAAGGCCTCTGCCTATTCATTGGCCACTCTCTCCATGTGCAGCCCTCAGCGTGTATGCTGATTGGTGGGGAGTTTCCCTCTCATCATTCAGTCTCATAGTTGATGAGAGGGCCTTCAGTCCATCCTTCTTTCTAATGATTCCCTCTGTCTTGGTCCCGGCCACATAACCTGGGTCGCACAGGACAGGAAGGTTTGGCAGCCATCTTGGAACCCCCATTCATGTGAAACACTGGCTGGTCTCCATTCTCTTTCCTACTTGATGTCTTGGAGTTGCTCTACACAGCGAATTTCGTGGTATCCTCTTGTATTTCATTGCAGACCATCCCGGGAAACACCACTGACCACCATGTAACTCGACACACTCTCATGTGGAAATGGCACTCAAACACCAGGCACCCAAACACCAGGGTTGACATATGTAAGCAGTGGGTTCATTGCAATATCTGATACAGGTATTTGACCACAGATAGGGTGACCAGACGTCCCAGTTTTGCTCGGACTGTCCCGGGATTTGCACCTCGGTCCCGGCATCCCAACAGTTTTTTCACTTTTAAAACCCGTCCCGGGATTGGAGGGATGAGTGGCTACTTTCCAGTTTTTGCCAGAAACCGATGGACAAACGCCAAAATTGGACCAGCGCTGCTCTCCCTGCTCGCTTTTTACTACTCCTTCCTCGTGGCCTCTCTCCTCCAATGAGAGTTCTATGCCTTTGCACACACCCCCGTAATTTGCGCCGTAACAGCCCGACATAGAAGTAGGACTACAGTTTTATCTGAGTCCTACTTGTGTTTTACTCCTTCTTTTTTGTTTATGTCCGTTAAAACTGCAGTCCTGCTTCTATGTCTACCACTCGTCCCGCTTTTTAAATTATTTTTATTTGGTCAAAATGAACACAGGCCCAAGACCCCGCACTTGGCAGCCAAGAAAAGGTCCTTAATATTCAGAGGACTCAGGGTGCAGGTGTTACTTGCCCTCAGCACAGAGACTCCATGGCAGGCAGGCTTTTTCAAATGTGTAAATATTAGTGAACAACTGTGAAAGATAAGACTGTAGAGTATTTCTGTGATTTTGTATAGTGTGCAAATTACAAAAGAACATGCGTGGTTTATCTACAGTATGATTCCAAGCATCCCAGTACATACCTGAACATAAAAGCAACAGGGACACCCCTGCATAGTATACCACATTCCATGACAGCATCCCAGTTCATACCTGAACATAAAAGCAACAGGGACACCCCTGCATAGTACACCACATTCCATGACAGCATCCCAGTACATACCTGAACATAAAAGCAACAGGGACACACCTGCATAGTACAACATAAAAGCAACAGGGACACACCTGCATAGTACACCACATTCCATGACAGCAGCCCAGTACATACCTGAACATAAAAGCAACAAGGACACCCCTGCATAGTACACCACATTCCATGACAGCAGCCCGGTGCATACCTGAACATAAAAGCAACAGCAACACCCCTGCATAGTACACCACATTCCATGACAGCAGCCCAGTACATACCTGAACATAAAAGCAACAGGGACACACCTGCATAGTACACCACATTCCATGACAGCAGCCCAGTACATACCTGAACATAAAAGCAACAAGGACACCCCTGCATAGTACACCACATTCCATGACAGCAGCCCGGTGCATACCTGAACATAAAAGCAACAGCAACACCCCTGCATAGTACACCACATTCCATGACAGCAGCCCAGTACATACCTGAACATAAAAGCAACAGGGACACACCTGCATAGTACAACATAAAAGAAACAGGGACACACCTGCATAATACACCACATTCCATGACAGCAGCCCAGTACATACCTGAACATAAAAGAAACAGGGACACCCTGGCATAGTACACCACATTCCATGACAGCAGCCCAGTACATACCTGAACATAAAAGCAACAGGGACACACCTGCATAGTACAACATAAAAGCAACAGGGACACCCCTGCATAGTAGACCACATTCCATTACAGCATCCCAGTACATACCTGAACATAAAAGCAACAGGGACACCCCTGCATAGTAGACCACATTCCATTACAGCATCCCAGTACATACCTGAACATAAAAGCACACCACATTCCATGACAGCAGCCCAGTACATACCTGAGCATAAAAGCAACAGGGACACCCCTGCATAGAACACCACATTCCATGACAGCAGCCCAGTACATACCTGAACATAAAAGCAAGAGGGACACCCCAGCATAGTACACCACCTTCCATGACAGCAGCCCAGTACATACCTGAACATAAAAGCAAGAGGGACACCCCTGCATAGTACACCACATTCCATGACAACAGCCCAGTGCATACCTGAACATAAAAGCAACAGGGACACCCTGCATAGTACGCTACATTCCATGATAGCAGCCCAGTACATACCTGAACATAAAAGCCACAGGGACACACCTGCATAGTACAACATAAAAGCAACAGGGACACACCTGCATTGTACACCATATTCCATGACAGCAGCCCAGTACATACCTGAACATAAAAGCAACAGGGACACCCCTGCATAGTACACCACATTCCATGACTGCAGCCCAGTACATACCTGAACATAAAAGCAACAGAGACACCCCTGCATAGTACACCGCATCCCATGACAGCAGCCCAGTACATACCTGATATGATATGATATGGCATTTGTAACGCGCCTATACACAAGTGTTTCAAGGCGCGACGAGGCGGGGGGGACAAGGGAGACAGACAACGATCCTACTAGGCCAGGTGTCATTCAGATCGCGTAATGGTAGGGGGACTGGGAAAAAGTGCAGGGGAAGGGTAGAGGGGAAGTGCAGTACATGGTAAGTAGAATACAAGATAAATAATAGGGCCAGCTGGTGCCAAGTGCATGGAACGTGCGGTACATGGTTAATAGAATACGAGATAAATAAAAGGGCCAGCTGGTGGCAAGTGCAAGGAGAGTGCAGTACATGGTTAGTAGAATACAAGATAAATAATAGGGCCAGCTGGTGGCAAGTGCAAGGTAAGTGCCGGGAGAAGGGGCTGTAAGATACAGAGACAGTCCCGTAGTGCAGGTGGTGCCAGGGCGGCAGTGCAGGGAAGAGTGGTTGGGCCAAGGACCGAGATTGGTGAGTGGCCCAGTTGCAGATTTAGTGCAGGTTCAATGATTTTAGCAGGGGAGAGAGGGAGAGAAAGCGGAGGCAAAGAGGAAGGTTTTGAGGTGCTTCCGGAACCGCAGATGGTTGTCCTCAAGTTTCAGGGAGGCAGGAAGGCTGTTCCAGAGGGGGCCCCCTGCTGCGGAGAGAGATCTACCCCCAGCTCGTTGCTTGGAGAAGCGGCTGACCCTGAGGTAGTTGGAGGTGGATGAGCAAAGAGCTCGAGAAGGAAGATATTTAGGAAGAGAGAGTTGAAGGTATTTTGGCCCAAGGCCCAAGAAGGCCTTGTGGACAATGCAGAGGGTTTTGAACTTAATCCTCGCAGCCACTGGGAGCCAGTGCAGAGATTTCAGTCCTGGAGAGATACGGTCCCTGGGCTTGAGGCCAAGGACAAGTCTTGCAGTCCTGTTCTGGATGAGTTGCAAAGGGCGAAGAGTAGAGGCAGGAAGATTTAGATAGAGGCTGTTACAGTAGTCCAGCTTCGAGAGAACCAGGGCTCTGGAGACAGTGAGCTTATGGGGGAAGGAGAGGAAAGGAAGGATACCTCTGAGGAGGTGCAGCTGGTAATGTGACTTCTTAGAGACGTCAGAGATGTGAGGAGAGAAGGAGAGTGTGGAGTCGAAGATGACCCCTGAACATAATAGCAACAGGGACACCCCTGCATAGTACAACATAAAAGCAACAGGGACACCCCTGCATAGTACACCGCATTCCATGACAGCAGCCCAGTACATACCTGAACATAAAAGCAACAGAGACGCCCCTGCATAGTACAACATAAAAGCAACAGGGACACACCTGCATAGTACACCACATTCCATGACAGCAGCCCAGTACATACCTGAACATAAAAGCAACAAGGACACCCCATGCATAGTACACCACATTCCATGACAGCAGCCCAGTACATACCTGAACATAAAAGCAACAGGGACACCCCTGCATAGTACACCACATTCCATGACAGTAGCCCAGTACATACCTGAACATAAAAGCAACAGGGACACCCCTGCATAGTACAACAGAAAAGCAACAGGGACACCCCTGCATAGTACACCACATTCCATGACAGCAGCCCAGTACATATCTGAACATAAAAGCAACAGGGACACCCCTGCATAGTACACTGCGTCCCATGACAGCAGCCCAGTACATACCTGAACATAAAAGCAACAGGGACACCCCTGCATAGTACACTGCATCCCATGACAGCAGCCCAGTACATACCTGAACATAAAAGCAACAGGGACACACCTGCATAGTACACCGCATTCCATGAGTAAACAGTGTGAGTATGAGAGCTCGACAACTAGTGCTCCAGACAAGATTTGGAAGTGAGGGTATTTTACCCTTTTTCTAAAAGTTGGGAGTAAAACACATTTTTAGGGAGTAAAAATATATGTCCAATTCCCAATGAGAGTATTTTATAAGTGACTACAAATCTGTTTTAACTGAGTAACGAAAATGTTTTTGTAATAATTATTTCTTTGCTGCTAGTTATTCATGAACATTAAAATATACAAGGTTACTTCTTCCAATCAGGCAACTATAATAGTAGTTTCTTCCAGCGGTGCTACGTGCACTACTGCTCCGAAAATATCCATGGAGCTTTGAGAGTGAAAGCAGGGGTGCAAGATTCTACATGTCTTTTTCCTATTTTTTGATGGGCGTGTTTTTACTCCCTATTTTTATTTTTCAGTATATTTGCCAATTATTAGGGTGTAAAAGTTGGCGATACACCACTTATCTGTAGGGCTGTCTACAACATTTGTCTGATACATTTTAGAATCCGATAACCCAGTGAATTAATGGGGCCACATGCATTTTCCGTTTGGGCTGTTAGATGGCAGAGCCCTCTATAAGCCAATACTTTTGCATTAGAGTACAGATGGGGAGAAATTACACATGAGGAGTTACACAAAGCTTGAAGGTGTTGTATGGTTATTTGCCCACCCATTGACTGCTCATGGCCATGTTAATCCAAATGGCCATCCCCACCTAGTTCCAGCCCTTCCCCGCCCAAAACACCTCCTGATTGGAACTCTGTCAGCTTGATTTAATCAAGCCTTACCATGAAACTGTGTACTCAACGTTCCTGCCAGTGTTTTTTCAAAGCAACCTTCTGAGAATGAATTACTTAATTGGAGCAGTAAATGCCACTGGTGAAATACACATGTCTAACTAAACCAGGTCAGGCTTCAGCCACTCGATTTATAAGCAGTATGCTTGTGCTTCACTAAATTCCTGTTAAATATAAGCATGTGCAAAGCCAACGGTCTAGGCTTGCGTATGAGTATTAGGCAATTGCAAGGTACTGCTATTGTATTCCCAGGTACTCTCACTATTTTGCAGCTGATACCATCAATGGGCAGTTAATACCACTATGTTACACATCGGTTCCCCGCACAGCGTCTTTTGCACTCCAATGATCGGCATGCTCCTCTGTGGAGTCGGTATCGGTTACCATGGCGCCTGCACAAACAAAGGCAGAAATCGTGTCAGCTGACACGACTCGTACGCGAGAGACGTGCTACTAGACACGCCCCCATGCGGCTTTAAAAAGCCGTCTTTCACAGACTTTTGTTTCTGCTAATTAGCGTATACTCGCTATCACGGTTCCGTCCGTATTGTTGTTTTCCTAACGCTATCCTGGTCTCGACCCTCTGCCTGGCTACTGGATTGTGACTCTTCTCCCTCATTGGATTTGTTTGTTTACCTACAGCTTTCGACCCGGACTGCTCCTGACCTGCTCCTCCCGCTCCTCTGGTCTCCGTTGTACCTTCCTGGCTTTGACGCGGAACGTCTTTGGATTTCTTCTTGTCGCTCCAGCCTTACGTGGCTCCTTCCCGGCTCCTGCTTCAGATGCCGCTCCAGCCTTATGTGGCTCCTTCCCGGCTCCTGCTTCAGCTGCCGCTCCAGCCTTACGTGGCTTCTTCCCGGCTCCTGCTCCAGCTACCTTCTGCTCTCCACTGCGAGCATTCAGCCGAGCTGCACCCGCTACGCCGCTCCCCGTTCTGAGATCCTATAAGAAAGGAGAACGAGTGAGTGTTTACATCTTCCTCTCTGCTCTCATATTGGTGACTCTGTGCTCTCATATTGGTGACTCTGGGAAGCAAGTGGAGTTAGAGACTTGGGAACTTTACCATCCCAGTGCAGCCAAACGCTTTCCTGATTCTGATTCTGCACCAACCCGTCACTAGTGCGTCCCTCGTGCCGCCCGGGTTATTTTCCCATTACTAACATTCCTGTTTATTATTTTATCCTACCGTTGACTCCAAAGGATTCCTTCAACCTCATATTCTACTATTCAGGTCTGTGCTTCCACGTTATATATATATATATATATATATATATATATATATATATATATATATATATACATTAGGGCCCCTTTCACGGTTCCAAACACTTAGTCTCTCCTTATTCTTTGTAGATCCATTCCGGGGAAACTCCATTCCGATACCTATTTAGGTAACCCAATGCCCTTTTTCTGCTGATTTGGTACTTAGAATTTTCAACCATTGTCTAAACTTCTTGTTTTCCTTTTTAGCATTGGTATTGGCGGTGCGAGTTCTCCCCGCTCTTTTGTCCAATTGACATCTCTGTCTGTCCCAATAGAAACAGCAGAGAGGTATGTTGTCGAAAAGAGCCCCTCTTTGAGGAAGCCTGAGTCTTGAACTCGGGGGCTGGAAGTTAAGGCCGAACATTGATTCCTTGCACACCTGTCTTCTCCGGGTCGGCTGACTACTTCCCTGGTCTAACGAAGTGGTGAGTTACACACTACAGGGGTTCCTGGCAAGTGAATTTATGCAGTCTGCGATTCCCAGGGCTATCGCTGCTCTAAACAGTGAGCTGTATTGGTCCGCGAAGACCCCAGAGAATAAATGTAAGGTGTGTATTATTTTCTTTTTTTGGTAAACGCATGGCAGGAGCTTGAAATAATTTCTGGATGGTTCATCCTTTGGCTGTGGATCAAGTGCGACTAGCCAACACACACGTGTCCCCTGCCCTACACTAAATGCAGTTCACTGGGAGAGAGCCATATACTGTACTTGAGAGAGACTCTTGGGGGGGAGGGCCATATACTGTACTTGAGAGAGACTCTTAGGGAGAGAGCCATATACTGTACTTGAGAGAGACTCTTGGGGGGGAGGGCCATATACTGTACTTGAGAGAGACTCTTAGGGAGAGAGCCATATACTGTACTTGAGAGAGACTCTTGGGGAGACAGCCATATACTGTACTTGAGAGAGACTCTTGGGGAGGGAACCATATGCTGTACTTGAGAGAGACTCTTGGGGAGACAGCCATATACTGTACGTGAGAGAGACTCTTGGGGAGAGAACCATATGCTGTACTTGAGAGAGACTCTTGGGGAGGCAGCCATATACTGTACATGAGGGAGACTCTTGGGGAGACAGCCATATACTGCACGTGAGAGAGACTCTTGGGGAGAGAACCATATGCTGTACTTGAGAGAGACTCTTGAGGAGACAGCCATATACTGTACTTGAGAGAGACTCTTGGGGAGACAGCCATATACTGTACTTGAGAGAGACTCTTGGGGAGACAGCCATATACTGTACTTGAGAAAGACTCTTGGGGGGAGGGCCATATACTGTACTTGAGAGAGACTCTTGGGGAGAGAGCCATATGCTGTACTTGAGAGACTCTTGGGGAGACAGTCGTATGCTGTACTTGAGAGAGACTCTTGGGGAGGGAGACATATACTGTACTTGAGAGAGACTCTTGGGGGGGCATATACTGTACTTCAGAGAGACTCTTGGGGGGGAACATATACTGTACTTGAGAGAGGCTCTTGGGGGGGAGGGGCAGGTACTGTACTTGAGAGAGGCTCTTGGGGAGAGAGCCATATGCTGTATTTTAGAGAGGCTCTTGGGGGGATGGCCATATACTGTATTTTAGAGAGGCCCTTGGGGGGGAGGGCCATATACTGTACTTGAGAGAGACTCTTGGGGAGGGCACCATATACTGTACTTGAGAGAGACACTTGGGGAGAGAACCATATACTGTACTTGAGAGAGACTCTTGGGGGGAGGGCTATATACTGTACTTGAGAGGGACCCTTAGGGAGAGAGCCATATACTGTACTTGAGAGAGACTCTTGGGGGGGAAGGCCATATACTGTACTTGAGAGAGACTCTTTGGGAGGGTGATATATACTGTACTTGAGAGAGGCTCTTGGGTAGAGAGCAATATACTGTATTTTAGAGAGGCTCTTGGGGGGGGGGCTATATACGGTACTTGAGAGAGGCTCTTGGGGAGACAGTCATATGCTTTACTTAAGAGAGACTCTTAGGGAGAGAAACATATACTGTACTTGAGAGAGACTCTTAGGGAGAGAGCCATATACTGTACTTGAGAGAGTCACTTAGGGAGAGACCCATATACTGTACTTGAGAGAGACCCTTGGGGGGGAGGGCCATATACTGTACTTGAGAGAGATTCTTGGGGGGAGGGCCATATACTGTACTTGAGAGAGACTCTTGGGGAGGGGGACATATACTGTACTTGAGAGAGACTCTTGGGGGGGACTTATACTGTACTTGAGAGAGGCTCTTGGGGGGAGGGGCATATACTGTACTTGAGAGAGGCTCTTGGGGAGAGAGCCATATGCTGTATTTTAGAGAGGCTCTTGGGGGGATGGCCATATACTGTATTTTAGAGAGGCTCTTGGGGGGGAGGGCCATATACTGTACTTCAGAGAGACTCTTGGGGAGGGCACCATATACTGTACTTGAGAGAGACACTTGGGGAGAGAGCCATATACTGTACTTGAGAGAGACTCTTGGGGGGGGGGGCATATACTGTACTTGAGAGAGACCCTTAGGGAGAGAGCCATATACTGTACTTGAGAGAGACTCTTGGGGGGGAAGGCCATATACTGTACTTGAGAGAGACTCTTGGGGAGGGAGATATATACTGTATTTTAGAGAGGCTCCTGGGGGGGCATATACGGTACTTGAGAGAGGCTCTTGGGGAGAGAGCCATATGCTGTATTTTAGAGAGGCTCTTGGGGGGAGGGCCATATACTGTATTTTAGAGAGGTTCTTGGGGGGGAGGGCAATATACTGTACTTGAGAGATACTCTTGGGGAGGGAGCCATATACTGTACTTGAGAGAGGCTCTTGGGGAGAGAGCCATATACTGTATTTTAGAGAGGCTCTTATGGGGGAGGGCCATATACTGTACTTGAGAGAGACTCTTAGGGAGAGAGCCATATACTGTACTTGAGAGAGACTCTTGGGGGGAGGGCCATATACTGTACTTGAGAGAGACTCATGGGGAGGGAGACATATACTGTACTTGAGAGAGGCTCTTGGGGAGAGAGCCATATACTGTATTTTAGGGAGAGAGCCATATACTGTACTTGAGAGAGACTCTTGGGGGGAAGGCCATATACTGTACTTGAGAGAGACTCTTGGGAGGGAGGGCCAAATACTGTACCTGAGAGAGACTCTAGGGGAGGGAGACATATACTGTACTTGAGAGAGGCTCTTGGGGAGAGAGCCATATACTGTATTTTAGAGAGACTCTTGGGGAGAGAGCCATATACTGTACTTGAGAGAGACTCTTGGGGGGAAGGCCATATACTGTACTTGAGAGAGACTCTTGGGGGGGAGGGCCATATACTGTACCTGAGAGAGACTCTAGGGGAGGGAGACATATACTGTACTTGAGAGAGGCTCTTGGGGAGAGAGCTATATACTGTATTTTAGAGAGGCTCTTGGGGGGGAGGGCCATATACGGTACTTGAGAGAGACTCTTGGGGGGGAGGGCCATATACTGTACTTGAGAGAGACTCTTGGGGAGAGAGCCATATACTGTACTTGAGAGAGACTCTTGGGGAGACAGCCATATAATGTATTTTAGAGAGACTCATGGGGAGGGAGCCATATACTGTACTTGAGAGAGGCTCTTGGGGAGAGAGCCATATACTGTATTTTAGAGAGGCTCTTGGGGGGAGGGCCATATACTGTACTTGAGAGAGACTCTTAGGGAGAGAGCCATATACTGTACTTGAGAGAGACTCTTGGGGGGGAGGGCCATATACTGTACTTGAGAGAGACTCATGGGGAGAGAGCCATATACTGTATTTTAGAGAGACTCTTAGGGAGAGAGCCATATACTGTACTTGAGAGAGACTCTTGGGGGGAAGGCCATATACTGTACTTGAGAGAGACTCTTGGGGGGGAGGGCCATATACTGTACCTGAGAGAGACTCTAGGGGAGGGAGACATATACTGTACTTGAGAGAGGCTCTTGGGGAGAGAGCCATATACTGTATTTTAGAGAGGCTCTTGGGGGGAGGGCCATATACGGTACTTGAGAGAGACTCTTGGGGAGAGAGCCTCTTGGGGAGACAGCCATATAATGTATTTTAGAGAGACTCTTGGGGGGGCATATACGGTACTTGAGAGAGACTCTTGGGGAGGGAGCCATATACTGTACTTGAGAGAGGCTCTTGGGGAGAGAGCCATATACTGTATTTTAGAGAGGCTCTTGGGGGGAGGGCCATATACTGTACTTGAGAGAGACTCTTAGGGAGAGAGCCATATACTGTACTTGAGAGAGACTCTTGGGGGGGAGGGCCATATACTGTACTTGAGAGAGACTCATGGGGAGGGAGACATATACTGTACTTGAGAGAGGCTCTTGGGGAGAGAGCCATATACTGTATTTTAGAGAGGCTCTTGGGGTGGAGGGCCATATACTGTACTTGAGAGAGCCATATACTGTACTGGATAGAGACTCTTGGGGGGGAAGGCCATATACTGTACTTGGGAGAGACTCATGGGGAGGGAGACATATACTGTACTTGAGAGAGGCTCTTGGGGAGAGAGCCATATACTGTATTTTAGAGAGGCTCTTGGGGTGGAGGGCCATATACTGTACTTGAGAGAGCCATATACTGTACTGGATAGAGACTCTTGGGGGGGAAGGGCATATACTGTACTTGGGAGAGACTCTTAGGGGGGAAGGGCCATATACTTTACCTGAGAGAGACTCTAGGGGAGTGAGACATATACTGTACTTGAGAGAGGCTCTTGGGGAGAGAGCCATATACTGTATTTTAGAGAGGCTCTTGGGGGGGAGGCCCATATACGGTACTTGAGAGAGACTCTTAGGGAGAGAGCCATATACTGTACTGGAGAGAGACTCTTGGGGGGGAAGGCCATATACTGTACTTGGGAGAGACTCTTGGGGGGAGGGCCATATACTGTACCTGAGAGAGACTCTTGGGGGGAGGGCCATATACTGTACTTGAGAGAGACTCTTGGGGAGAGAGCCATATACTGTACTTGAGAGAGACTCTTGGGGAGACAGCCATATACTGTATTTTAGAGAGACTCTTGGGGGGGGGCATATACGGTACTTGAGAGAGACTCTTGGGGAGAGAGCCATATACTGTACTTCAGAGAGGCTCTTGGGGGGGAGGCCCATATACGGTACTTGAGAGAGACTCTTGGGGGGAGGGCCATATACTGTACTTGAGAGAGACTCTTGGGGAGAGAGCCATATACTGTACTTGAGAGAGACTCTTGGGGAGACAGCCATATACTGTATTTTAGAGAGACTCTTGGGGGGGGCATATACGGTACTTGAGAGAGACTCTTGGGGAGAGAGCCATATACTGTACTTCAGAGAGGCTCTTGGGGAGAGAGCCATATACTGTATTTTAGAGAGGCTCTTGGGGAGAGAGCCATATACTGTAATTGAGAGAGACTCTCGGGGAGAGCCATATACTGTACTTGAGAGAGGCTCTTGGGGAGAGAGCCATATTCTGTACTTGAGAGAGACTCTTGGGGAGAGAGCCATATACTGCACCTGAGAGAGACTCTTGGGGAGAGAACCATATGCTGTACTTGAGAGACTCTTGAGGAGACAGCCATATACTGTACTTTAGAGAGACTCTTGGGTAGACAGCCATATACTGTACTTGAGAGAGACTCTTGGGGAGACAGCCATATACTGTACTTGAGAGAGACTCTTGGGGGGAGGGCCATGTACTGTACTTGAGAGAGACTCTTGGGGAGAGAGACATATGGTGTACTTGAGAGACTCTTGGGGAGACAGTCGTATGCTGTACTTGAGAGAGAATCTTAGGGAGAGAGCCATATACTGTACTTGAGAGAGACTCTTGGGGGGGGGGGCCATATACTGTACTTGAGAGAGACTCATGGGGAGGGAGACATATACTGTACTTGAGAGAGGCTCTTGGGGAGAGAGCCATATACTGTATTTTAGAGAGGCTCTTGGGGGGGAGGGCCATATACGGTACTTGAGAGAGACTCTTGGGGGGGAGGGCCATATACTGTACTTGAGAGAGACTCTTGGGGAGAGGGACATATACTGTACTTGAGAGAGACTCTTGGGGGGGACTTATACTGTACTTGAGAGAGGCTCTTGGGGGGAGGGGCATATACTGTACTTGAGAGAGGCTCTTGGGGAGAGAGCCATATGCTGTATTTTAGAGAGGCTCTTGGGGGGATGGCCATATACTGTATTTTAGAGAGGCTCTTGGGGGGGAGG
The DNA here is from genome assembly GCF_040938575.1 of Ambystoma mexicanum. Lineage (NCBI taxonomy): Eukaryota > Metazoa > Chordata > Amphibia > Caudata > Ambystomatidae > Ambystoma > Ambystoma mexicanum. The sequence continues at coordinate 46,269,878 of NC_090939.1, forward strand.
GCCATATACTGTACTTGAGAGAGACTCTTGGGGGGGAAGGCCATATACTGTACTTGAGAGAGACTCTTGGGGAGGGAGATATATACTGTATTTTAGAGAGGCTCCTGGGGGGGCATATACGGTACTTGAGAGAGGCTCTTGGGGAGAGAGCCATATGCTGTATTTTAGAGAGGCTCTTGGGGGGAGGGCCATATACTGTATTTTAGAGAGGTTCTTGGGGGGGAGGGCAATATACTGTACTTGAGAGATACTCTTGGGGAGGGAGCCATATACTGTACTTGAGAGAGGCTCTTGGGGAGAGAGCCATATACTGTATTTTAGAGAGGCTCTTATGGGGGAGGGCCATATACTGTACTTGAGAGAGACTCTTAGGGAGAGAGCCATATACTGTACTTGAGAGAGACTCTTGGGGGGAGGGCCATATACTGTACTTGAGAGAGACTCATGGGGAGGGAGACATATACTGTACTTGAGAGAGGCTCTTGGGGAGAGAGCCATATACTGTATTTTAGGGAGAGAGCCATATACTGTACTTGAGAGAGACTCTTGGGGGGAAGGCCATATACTGTACTTGAGAGAGACTCTTGGGAGGGAGGGCCATATACTGTACCTGAGAGAGACTCTAGGGGAGGGAGACATATACTGTACTTGAGAGAGGCTCTTGGGGAGAGAGCCATATACTGTATTTTAGAGAGACTCTTGGGGAGAGAGCCATATACTGTACTTGAGAGAGACTCTTGGGGGGAAGGCCATATACTGTACTTGAGAGAGACTCTTGGGGGGGAGGGCCATATACTGTACCTGAGAGAGACTCTAGGGGAGGGAGACATATACTGTACTTGAGAGAGGCTCTTGGGGAGAGAGCCATATACTGTATTTTAGAGAGGCTCTTGGGGGGGAGGGCCATATACGGTACTTGAGAGAGACTCTTGGGGGGGAGGGCCATATACTGTACTTGAGAGAGACTCTTGGGGAGAGAGCCATATACTGTACTTGAGAGAGACTCTTGGGGAGACAGCCATATAATGTATTTTAGAGAGACTCATGGGGAGGGAGCCATATACTGTACTTGAGAGAGGCTCTTGGGGAGAGAGCCATATACTGTATTTTAGAGAGGCTCTTGGGGGAGGGCCATATACTGTACTTGAGAGAGACTCTTAGGGAGAGAGCCATATACTGTACTTGAGAGAGACTCTTGGGGGGGAGGGCCATATACTGTACTTGAGAGAGACTCATGGGGAGAGAGCCATATACTGTATTTTAGAGAGACTCTTAGGGAGAGAGCCATATACTGTACTTGAGAGAGACTCTTGGGGGGAAGGCCATATACTGTACTTGAGAGAGACTCTTGGTGGGGAGGGCCATATACTGTACCTGAGAGAGACTCTAGGGGAGGGAGACATATACTGTACTTGAGAGAGGCTCTTGGGGAGAGAGCCATATACTGTATTTTAGAGAGGCTCTTGGGGGGAGGGCCATATATGGTACTTGAGAGAGACTCTTGGGGGGAGGGCCATATACTGTACTTGAGAGAGACTCTTGGGGAGAGAGCCTCTTGGGGAGACAGCCATATAATGTATTTTAGAGAGACTCTTGGGGGGGGCATATACGGTACTTGAGAGAGACTCTTGGGGAGGGAGCCATATACTGTACTTGAGAGAGGCTCTTGGGGAGAGAGCCATATACTGTATTTTAGAGAGGCTCTTGGGGGGAGGGCCATATACTGTACTTGAGAGAGACTCTTAGGGAGAGAGCCATATACTGTACTTGAGAGAGACTCTTGGGGGGGAGGGCCATATACTGTACTTGAGAGAGACTCATGGGGAGGGAGACATATACTGTACTTGAGAGAGGCTCTTGGGGAGAGAGCCATATACTGTATTTTAGAGAGGCTCTTGGGGTGGAGGGCCATATACTGTACTTGAGAGAGCCATATACTGTACTGGATAGAGACTCTTGGGGGGGAAGGCCATATACTGTACTTGGGAGAGACTCTTGGGGGGGAGGGCCATATACTTTACCTGAGAGAGACTCTAGGGGAGTGAGACATATACTGTACTTGAGAGAGGCTCTTGGGGAGAGAGCCATATACTGTATTTTAGAGAGGCTCTTGGGGGGGAGGCCCATATACGGTACTTGAGAGAGACTCTTAGGGAGAGAGCCATATACTGTACTGGAGAGAGACTCTTGGGGGGGAAGGCCATATACTGTACTTGGGAGAGACTCTTGGGGGGAGGGCCATATACTGTACCTGAGAGAGACTCTTGGGGGGAGGGCCATATACTGTACTTGAGAGAGACTCTTGGGGAGAGAGCCATATACTGTACTTGAGAGAGACTCTTGGGGAGACAGCCATATACTGTATTTTAGAGAGACTCTTGGGGGGGGCATATACGGTACTTGAGAGAGACTCTTGGGGAGAGAGCCATATACTGTACTTCAGAGAGGCTCTTGGGGGGGAGGCCCATATACGGTACTTGAGAGAGACTCTTGGGGGGAGGGCCATATACTGTACTTGAGAGAGACTCTTGGGGAGAGAGCCATATACTGTACTTGAGAGAGACTCTTGGGGAGACAGCCATATACTGTATTTTAGAGAGACTCTTGGGGGGGGCATATACGGTACTTGAGAGAGACTCTTGGGGAGAGAGCCATATACTGTACTTCAGAGAGGCTCTTGGGGAGAGAGCCATATACTGTAATTGAGAGAGACTCTCGGGGAGAGCCATATACTGTACTTGAGAGAGGCTCTTGGGGAGAGAGCCATATTCTGTACTTGAGAGAGACTCTTGGGGAGAGAGCCATATACTGCACCTGAGAGAGACTCTTGGGGAGAGAACCATATGCTGTACTTGAGAGACTCTTGAGGAGACAGCCATATACTGTACTTTAGAGAGACTCTTGGGTAGACAGCCATATACTGTACTTGAGAGAGACTCTTGGGGAGACAGCCATATACTGTACTTGAGAGAGACTCTTGGGGGGAGGGCCATATACTGTACTTGAGAGAGACTCTTGGGGAGAGAGACATATGGTGTACTTGAGAGACTCTTGGGGAGACAGTCGTATGCTGTACTTGAGAGAGAATCTTAGGGAGAGAGCCATATACTGTACTTGAGAGAGACTCTTGGGGGGGAGGGCCATATACTGTACTTGAGAGAGACTCATGGGGAGGGAGACATATACTGTACTTGAGAGAGGCTCTTGGGGAGAGAGCCATATACTGTATTTTAGAGAGGCTCTTGGGGTGGAGGGCCATATACTGTACTTGAGAGAGCCATATACTGTACTGGATAGAGAATCTTAGGGAGACAGCCATATACTGTATTTTAGAGAGACTCTTGGGGGGGGGGGCATATACGGTACTTGAGAGAGACTCTTGGGGAGAGAGCCATATACTGTACTTCAGAGAGGCTCTTGGGGAGAGAGCCATATACTGTATGTTAGAGAGGCTCTTGGGGAGAGAGCCATATACTGTAATTGAGAGAGACTCTCGGGGAGAGCCATATACTGTACTTGAGAGAGGCTCTTGGGGAGAGAGCCATATTCTGTACTTGAGAGAGACTCTTGGGGAGAGAGCCATATACTGCACCTGAGAGAGACTCTTGGGGAGAGAACCATATGCTGTACTTGAGAGACTCTTGAGGAGACAGCCATATACTGTACTTTAGAGAGACTCTTGGGTAGACAGCCATATACTGTACTTGAGAGAGACTCTTGGGGAGACAGCCATATACTGTACTTGAGAGAGACTCTTGGGGGGAGGGCCATATACTGTACTTGAGAGAGACTCTTGGGGAGAGAGACATATGGTGTACTTGAGAGACTCTTGGGGAGACAGTCGTATGCTGTACTTGAGAGAGAATCTTAGGGAGAGAGCCATATACTGTACTTGAGAGAGACTCTAGTGGGGATGGCCATATACTGTACTTGAGAGAGACTCTTGGGGAGACAGTCATATGCTGTACTTAAGAGAGACTCTTAGGGAGAGAAACATATACTGTACTTGAGAGAGACTCTTAGGGAGAGAGCCATATACTGTACTTGAGAGAGTCACTTAGGGAGAGGCTCATATACTGTACTTGAGAGAGACCCTTGGGGGGGAGGGCCATATACTGTACTTGAGAGAGACTCTTGGGGAGGGAGACATATTTGGGAGAGACTCTTGGGGGGGAGGGAAACATATACTGTACTTGAGAGAGGCTCTTGGGGGGGGGGGTATATACTGTACTTGAGAGAGGCTCTTGGGGAGAGAGCCATATACTGTACTTGAGAGACTCTTGGGGGGGGAACATATACTGTACTTGAGAGAGGCTCTTGGGGGGGGAGGGGCATATACTGTACTTGAGAGAGGCTCTTGGGGAGAGAGCCATATACTGTATTTTAGAGAGGCTCTTGGGGGGAGAGGGCCATATACGGTACTTGAGAGAGACTCTTGGGGGGAGGGCCATATACTGTACTTGAGAGAGACTCTTGGGGAGACAGCCATATACTGTATTTTAGAGAGACTCTTGGGGGGGAGGGCCATATACGGTACTTGAGAGAGACTCTTGGGGAGAGAGCCATATACTGTACTTCAGAGAGGCTCTTGGGGAGAGAGCCATATACTGTATTTTAGAGAGGCTCTTGTGGGGAGGGCCATATACTGTACTTGAGAGAGACTCTCGGGGAGAGCCATATACTGTACTTGAGAGAGGCTCTTGGGGAGAGAGCCATATACTGTACTTGAGAGAGACTCTTGGGGAGAGAGCCATATACTGTACTTCAGACAGGCTCTTGGGGAGAGAGCCTAATACTGTATTTTAGAGAGGCTCTTGCGGGGGGAGGGCCATATACGGTACTTGAGAGAGACTCTTGGGGAGAGAGCCATATTCTGTACTTCAGAGAGGCTCTTGGGGAGAGAGCCACATACTGTATTTTAGAGAGGCTCTTGGGGAGAGAGCCATATACTGTATTTTAGATAGGCTCTTGCAGAGAGAGCCATGTCCTGTATTTTAGAGAGGCTCTTGGGGGGGAGGGTCATATACTGTACTTGAGAGAGACTCTTGGGGAGAGTCATATACTGTACTTGAGAGAGACTCTTGAAGATATCAATCTTTCTTCTCACCAGAAATTGATATTTTACTAACACTTATCACCACCATTTTGCTTCTAATCTCCCCAAGATGCAACCGTTCAAAGCCTTCCTGATGCCCAGCATTCATAAGCAAGGATATGATATGATATGATATTTTATTTGTATCGCACTGGTACCTAAGTATTTCAGAGAGCGACTCGGCAACGGAGGGGAACAGGGGAGAACACAAAACAACAACGATCCTACTAGGCCCAGTGACATTGAGAACGTGCAAGTGCATGGGAAAGGGAAAAGGGAAAAAGTGCATGGAAGAGGGAGAGTGGAAAGTGCAGAGCAGATAAATAAATAATAAATAAAAATAAATAGAAAATGGAGGCAATAAACAGTGGTAGTGCAGCCAGCAAGTGGCAAGTGCTGTGTTTATGGCAGCAGACTGGGTAAGTCTGATAAGTGCAGAGAAGAAAAAGGGGGGGCTGTATGTGTACAGATACAGTACACCAGTGCAAGGGGTGGCCAGGAGGCAGTGCAGGAGGGCGGCAGGGTGAGCAGGTACCTGGGCCCAGGGGAAAGAGGGTGGCCGGGTGCAAAGTGCCAAGAGCGAGCCAGTCAGCAGGGGAGAAGGGGAGAGAAGGCAGAAGCAAAGAGGAAAGTCTTGAGGTGCTTCCGGAATCAGAGAGAGTTCTCCTCAAGTATTAGAGTGTCAGCGAGTGTCAGGGAGGCTGTTTCAGATGTCAGAGGGCTTGATTTCCTGTAGTGGGGAGAGAGTGGGGGTGTTTAAAGACAGCGGGAGGCACTGTTCAGTGCATTACCGAACAATCGACATAAGGGTCTATTTATTAGCAGTTATTTATTTGACAGTGGTGATGAGCATGACATTTTGAAGTTTGAACACTTTGCACTAGTTCTCCTGTTCATGTCTAACGTGGAGAAGTGGAGTGATGGCGGTCCAGGCCACATGTTCATTGCAGCCGCCTTCTGTCTAATGATCACTGGAAGATACGTTTTCACACGGCCAATTGTCCTGCAGCAAATGTTTTGGGAAAGTACTTCCTCACAAAACATGTCAATGCAGTGCATTGGCTCACCCTTGTGCATGGTTTTGTGGACATGCTCCAAACAGACCTTCTGCTGAACCCAGGCCATGTGAATCAGCTTCTTAGGAATTGCTCTGCTTTCGGGGTGTGTTCCCCTGCACAGCGCGTCTATTTGACGCGCTCATCCTCCGGTTCAGCTATTACCATATAATGCAAAGTTTTGGGTCTGGAGGGTTCCAGCAGAGTCCATACCCAATGAAGCCGCAGGGTCTCCATGAATGCCCTCGCTGAGGAATGGTTTTCATTGGTCAGAATTATCCAGAGATGTTGGGTGTCTTGGGCATGAAACATTTGTGCCTGAGGCACCAGCGCCCCCTAAACCAATTTCTCCCTGAAGAAGGCTGGCTCCATTATTCCTTCAAAGATGGCCTCGGTCCTGTGCAGTGTTTGGTGGGCCACTCAGATATGGACCTCCATGGTCAGTGTCCACCAGATGTTTTGGTTTCTGCTTCCTAGGGCCATGTCTATTCTTCAAAAACACAACTCTGTAGGAAAGGTCAAGAACACTGGATGTTTTCAACAGTGATTGGCATGTCTGTGAAGTCCTGTCTCTAGCATGCACCACCCACTTGTCATGTTGCGGCATGATTCAGAGATTAGAACCTCTCAAATCCCATCATGCATTACTTGATGTAATTGATTCTGACTGTGGCGCATTATAAATAAAGCTTCCACTTTTATGGTATTTATTTCGCCGCCATTTCCGTCTGTATTTATCCATATTTATTTTTGGGTCTTTTTGTCTGTATTTATATTTATTTTTTGTCATATAAAAAGATAATTCACATCCAATATTTTTCTGCATTCATTCAAATAAAATGCATTTATTAAAGCACACATGCAGCCATATAGGTACGAAAGGCTAGATCCATGTTTACATAACAAACGGTTGCTCCTGTGACTACAGCTGCCTTAAGATATATGCTGTCAGCATCTGAAGAATTGTAATGCTATTTTTATGCAATTTTTACACTCTCCATAGTGCCAATGCGATGTGATTGCACTGCGGTGTATGAGTGACATCACAGAGAACCAGACAGAAAGACCTGTTTTTCCGTTTTTTGTCTCCATTTTTATAAATAGTTACAGACAGAAAGTAGATTCATTTCCGTCTGTATTTACGTGTAAAAATCAGTAAAAATGGAAAACTGGAAGCCTTCATTATAAATGATCAATTACAATCACTGCACTATTCATTAACATTGCACAAAAAATACATTTTCTCCCCCTCCATGTTGAACCACCACTACCTCATCAGTCTACCTGTGCAGTTCTTATCGTGGATGATACAAGTTGTGCTGTTTGCTACAATCTGCTATCCCAATTCTCCATTAATTACCTCTCACACTGTAAAGTTAATGTTTTTCTCCATCGTAAAATATGACCTAAATTCAACACTGGTACTTGGAATGAATTCGGAGTAAGAATCTGACACAGGGGTTGTTCACATTTCTTTAAGCCTTTTATTAAAGTAGGGGAAGGCTTGGAGAATGAACTGTCCCGCCCCAAAACTGTAAGGGGGATCCCTGCCTCAACGAAACTAAAGGAAGTCAGTGTCAGAATATCCAAAAAAATAAAGAGTTTTCTGTTCCGTGTCCAAAACCCTATCCTAACCTTTACAAGCTAAACCTAAGAAAATGTGCAAAGGGTTAAAAGGCTTTCAACTGGCCTTCAAAGTGTTCTTTAATGTTTCAAAGTGAAGTTCCAGAAAAAGGTGCACAAATGAATAAATGATTACGGTTCCATAAGGTTTCACAGATCTCAAAGATGTGGGTGGGGGCTCCCCTTTTTCTTCGTTGGTGTCCTCGGTTTCTTCTCAATTTAGGATTATCAGTTCTTCTGGAAAAGGTGCTCCTCTCTCCCAATGGTTGCCCTTTCCCCTTGTATTTTATATATACCAGAAGTTGATTTCCCCGGTCTCTTAATCTTCTGACCACCAGATCGAGAGTTTCTTTATTCAACTCTTCTGATTCAACGTCTGTTGATCCACGGGGTTTCACAACTCTAAGAACGACGAGCGAAGGTTTTCCCTTCCCTTGAAGTTCCTGCTTTTCCTCAGCTTTCAATCACAGTTCTTTTCCTTTGCAAAGGATAATTTTCCTATCAAGCGGGTATGGCGTCCTTCCCCTAGACTCACACACTCAAGGGTTCTTCCCTATCCCTTGATTGACTTATCTCATCATAGTTCAATCACTTCTCCAGTCCAGGGGGAATTAATCCCATCCCCTAGGTGTTCACACACATTCAAGAGGGTGTCTTGAATGTCTTAATTTATGATTGGACGAGTGTGGATGACTCCCAATCCTCTTGCCTGGTCTACTCTCCTTCCAGGACTTTGCAGCATTCAACTTTCCTTCTGGGTGCGGGCCTCCAAACTCTCAATCCGTTGCGCCTATCTACTCTCCTGCCGGGGCTTACTTTCAATGTTCTCTTCTCTTTGGGGTGCAGGACTCCAGACTTGCAGTGGACTGCCTGGTACACTCTCTTGCCAGAACTTATTCTCAATTTTCTCTCTTTCTTTGGGTTGCAGGTCTCCAAACTCGCAGCCGGTTTCCTTGTCTATTCTCCTGCCAGGACTTATTCTCAGTATTCTCTCTTTCTTTGGGTGCAGGTCTCCAGACTCGCAGCAGGCTGCCTGGTACACTCTCCTGCCAGGACTTATTGTCAATATTCTCTCTTTCTTTGGGTGCAGGTCTCCAGTCTCGCAACAGGCTGCCTGGATAACTCTAATGCCAGGTCTTATTCTCAGTATTTTCTCTTTCTTTGTGTATGGGTCTCCAGACTCACAAAAGGCTCCCTTGTCTATTCTCCTGCCAGGACGTATTCTTTATTTCTTTGGGTGAGGGTCTCCAGACTCATAATGTGCTGCCTGGTATACTCTCCTGCCCGGTCTTATTCTCAGTATTCTCTCTTTCTCTGGGTGCAGGTCTCCAGACTCACAAATGGCTGCCTGGTCTACCCTCATGCCAAGACTTATTCTCAGCATTCTCTCTGTCTTTGGGTGTGGATCTCACAACAGGCTGCCTTGTCTATTCTTCTGCCAGGACTTACTTTCATATAACCGTTTAGTTCTGTCCTACGTTGTGTCTGTGACCCTCTTTGCTTTGCCTCTCTCTCAAAGGCACCCAGCATCCTAGCTCCCCTGTTCCGGTTCACCCGGTAAGTCTATATTCTGTTGCTGTGCGGCACAAAAAAAACGCAAAGCGCCCCAGTGTCCCACATCCCTTCTCTCGGCTCACCGGTATTGCTTGGCTGCTTCAGCATCCTCCGCACCTCTCCCTCTCTCCAGCGGGTCGTCTTTCCTTCGGTTGCCATCTCCTCGCCCTCCAGTGCTCGACGTGCAGAGACCGCCCTTCATCAGTCTTCCTTGCTGTCGGTGTGCATGCAACAAACTCTCCCCCTCTTGATGTCTCAAGACAGTGCCGGTAAAAGTGCTTCTGCTTCCTGCTGCAGCTGCTCTGCTTTTGGTCTCCCGACCCATGTCGGCAAAAGTAGGACTCCCTCTTTCTTGCAGTGATGGGATTTTAAATGTTCCGGCACCACCTGGATGTTTCCAACCAGTAGAGCTGCTTCGGATTCAAGGACCTTAGTGCTCTGCATTACTCCCCTGCTCCTCCTCGTCTCAGTGTTTTGGCACAAGTTGTCAAAAGGAGGTCTGCTGTCAGTAGGAGGGGCTTGAACTGATTCAACATCAAGATAGGCCATCAAAATGTGTGCACTCAGTGGGATGTCATACCCCACATTGTCCTCCCTCGGACAACCACCTCCAGGGTTGGGATCAGGTAGCGACTGCCCTTCATTGGCCATATGTGAAGAGAGTTTCACCAGAGAAGGAGTGATGACATCGCTGGATTCAGCACGTACTGTACAACATCATATCTTCTGTGTTAAACTACAGTACAGACTGGCTTACATTGCATTAGGCCATTACCTACCCTGCACTCACCTGTATGGTATATTACTCAACTTTTTGGCTTCTAACCTATGACTTGAGGACAGCAGGGCTTTATTTATTTATTTATTTATTTAGATTTGTAGAGCGCACATCAGCCCTTGGGCATCATGGCGCTTGTTACATATATATCTTAGTTACATACATAGCTTAGTTACATATACAAGGTGAGGCATAATCTTACAGTAGGTCTGCTATTTTTACATATTTACATATGATGTATACATATTTACAGATATAGGTACAGTTTACTGCGCAAGGAGTTGGGTCTTGAGTTTCCTGCGGAATGCCAGGAGTGAGTTTTCTGCTCTGATGTCTGTGGGTAGTGCATTCCAGAGCTTTGCAGCAATATATGGGAAGCCTAAGCCACAGGCTTTGGCTCTGTTAATACGTGGGATGTGGAGTTGGTTGGAGTATTGTGTCCTGGTGGGGCGTGTGGAGGAGGGCTTGAAGATGGTCTCAGATAGGTATGAAGGTGCGGAATGTGTGAGGCATTTGTGTGTGAGGGTGAGGATTTTGAAAGTGATGCGTTTTTTGACCGGGAGCCAGTGAGCTGCCTGTCGGGCCTGGGAGAACTGTTCCCTTCTTGGGATGCTGAGGGCTGCCCGGAGAGCATTGTTTTGCGTGACTTGAAGCCTATTTAAGTTTTTTTCGGATGTACCTGCCAGAAGGGCATTACAATAGTCTAGTTTAGCACCAATGGTTGCTCTGGCTATTGATAGGCAATTGGGTTTTGATAGGTAGGGTTTAATGGCGTTTATTAGTTTGGTGGTGTGTGCATAAGTGTCATGATCCCTGCTTCCAAGGGGTCAGGACTTGCCCCACGACCTTGGAAGCAGGCCCATGACTCTGATCCCAGGAACCAGCCAGTCCCTATAGGGACCCTCTGGACCTTGTCCTGGCGCCAGTGGCGCCAGGCTCATGATGGTGACTGGTCCCGGCACAGGAAGCGCCGGGCTCATATTAGATAAGAGTGCTTGGTGGACCTACCTGTAGCAGACCATGCTGCTTACTTACCAGCTAACTGGTCTCCTGATCCTTCTCTGCCTGGAACTACTTTTTCTGTCTGGGTGGAGCATGAGCCACTCCCTGGAAGCAGAACACAGGAACTCTTCTAGAAATCTGGAACTCTTTTCTTACCTGGGTGGGGCCGTGGAAGGAGACGCCTAAGCACTACAGAAGGCTATTTAAACCACACCCGATTGGTTTCACGTGCTTCGCGTTATTCTGCATCTGCAGCAGGACGCTCACCGTGTCAGCTCCAGGAAACCTCCAGCTCCAGATCCTGTGAACACGAAATAACCTGCTGGAATCCAATCTTCAGTCTTCTTCAGTCTTCTGCAGCTCCTGCAAAACAAAGGCACAGGTTAGGCTAAAGTAAAGGCAGCGAATCTACTTACCTAATCCAACGGCAGCATCCAAGGCGCCTTTTTCTGCCTTTCTCTTCCGGCATCCGACATCTGCAAAGAGAGAGAACATCGGTCAGTAATATTCAACTACAAGTTCTGCTTACCTGTGTTACGCCCGTTCCAACTCAGCTCGCGCTGCATTCCGGCACCTGCAAGGCAAGATACATCGGTTAGTAACGCTTAGTTACAAGACTGCTTACCCGTCGCTTTCAATCTGTTCGCGCTGCACCGCAGCACCTGCAAAGACAAAAGAGACATTACGGAGCATTCTCCAGCGCTAGTGCAGTCTTTCTACTTACGTGCCATTAGAAGGATAATCTTCATCGTCACAGCATCTGAAAAAGGAAAGACATAGACTTTACAGACTTAAGACTTTTGAAGGAGAAGAGAGCAATGCAAAAGGAACTTTAATACTTACAAGGCACGCTCGTGCATTAACGGCGTCTTCGCTCTCAGCAAATCCTCTGCTATCAAGAGGCAGAGCTCGCATCCAGTGAAGCAACTGGATCCAGCGCCCCTGCACAAGACGCAGGATGGAGAGCCCGGCATTTACCTATATAAGGTAAGCGCAATATCAACCCAGTTCCACGGGGAAAGAAAGGGCGAGAGGGGCTAGGAACTTTCCGAATCTTCCAAACACTAATACCTTGGTTTACCCTTGCAGACATCTCACTCTTCAGCTTAAACTGTCGGTGGGAAGGGGGCCCAGTCCGGGAGCAAAACGAACCCTGCGCCTAACACTGAAGACAGTATCCTCGCCAGATCAAGACCGGCGCCTCCGGGGGAAATAGGTGAGCGTTACAGAACGCGAAGCCTTACCACAAAATTCCCGCCCAGGCGCAATGGAAACCTCAGACACAGACCAGTTGGCCCAATTACTCGGGGAGTTGAGGGCGGAAGTACACGCTGCACGTCAGGAAACAAATGCCCTAAGGAGGGAGTTAGTGGTCTCCAAAGAGCGAACAGACGATTTGGCTAGACAATTGCTGCAAGCCCAAGCTGGACAAATTCCTCTACCAACCCCAAGTGGGGGCCACGCTCCTCCAGCTTCCTCGAATCCAGTACAAATCAATCTACCAGGAAATATACCTTTGGCTCCGCCCGAACGCTTTTCAGGTGATTCAAAAAGGTTTGCTGTGTTCTTCAATCAATGTCGCTTGCACTTTTTGTGCAGACCCGCCGCTTTTCCAACGGACCAGGCTAAAGTGGCCTTCGTGCTCTCTTATCTCAGTGGCAGTGCCGCAGATTGGTCTGTTCCTTTAGTGTCTCAAGATGACCCCATTCTCCATAACTTCCAGGACTTCCAAGCCAGTATGGAGAAACTGTTCGCAAGGCACTATCAGGGACAGGCCTTGGACAATGAACTTCTTTCGCTACGACAGGGCAATCAAGATCTTCTGACTTATATTGCATCATTTAACAGACTAGTGGTGGAAACCAGATGGCCGGAGGATAAGAGGATTACACTGTTTTTGCATGGGGAATTAAAAGACGTTCTGGCTCAAGTGGTAAATCCTCCACAAGACTGTTCCGAATATATCGATCTGGTAGTGCAATTGGATCATCGACTTCAGAATCGGAAAGCCGATCGATCCAGATTTGAAACCCGACTTTTTTCAAGGCCACAAAGTTCTACGAAAGGAACTGATTCCGTGGAACCCATGCAAATAGGGGGTGTAAAAGGACCTTTAACCCAAAAGGAGAGGGAAAGGAGGAGACAACTGCAATTATGCCTCTATTGCGGAAACTCAGGGCACTTTCTTCGAGATTGTCCAGTGAAGCCCAAGAAGAAGATAGTAGGGGCGTCTGATAAAGGTACCGAGAATTCTGAGCCGGGAAACGACCTCGCCCGGCAAGTGTAGAGGTCCGCTTGCCGAGCGTTAAAACCAGTTCTTTGACCTCGCATTTCATCATGCCCATGGTCCTCGTGAGTCCTGAACAACCTAATCGTATGCATGCCATTAAAGCATACATTGACAGTGGCGCAATCGGGAATTACTTGGACTGTGAGCTGGCCGCCAGGATGAATCTGTCTCTTTGTCCAAAGACGGTGAAAGACGTCATTACCACCGTGGATGGGACGGAAATAGCTTCCGGACCCGTAACTCACACCACCATGGAAGTAACGTTAGTAAGCCAAGATGGGCATCAAGAGAAGATTGTGTTTGATGTGATCAAGGCCCCTCAGTTTCAAGTCATCTTGGGAGTTCCTTGGTTGGAGAAACACAATCCTCAAATTGATTGGCGAGCAAAGACAATACGGTTTCCAGAATGCGCTTCTACCTGCTACCCTCAGCTCTCCACCAAACTAGCTGCAACTGTTTCTGAGAGTCCGCAACTGCCTCCTGAATACCAGGAATTCCAAGATGTCTTTCGGAAAGACCAAGCTAATTCTTTGCCTCCTCACAGATCATACGACTGTCAGATAGACCTGATTCCCGGATCCACTCCTCCGTGCAGTCGGATTTATGCCCTTACTGAACCTGAAAATCTCCACCTAAGGCAATATTTGGACCAGTACCTGGCTAACGGATTCATCCGTCCTTCGAAGTCCCCGGCCTCCTCAGCTCTGTTCTTCGTGCCAAAAAAGGAGGGAGACTTAAGAACGTGTATAGACTACCGTGCCCTGAACCAGATTACAATTAAGAACAGGTATCCATTGCCATTGATCCCAGAACTACTTGACCAAGTCAAAAACGCCTGCATATATACTAAGTTAGACCTCAGAGGAGCCTACCATTTGGTGCGAATAAAAGAGGGCGATGAATGGAAGACGGCCTTTCGTACCAAGTATGGACTGTTCGAGTATCAAGTGATGCCCTTCGGGTTGTGTAACGCACCGGCCGCATTCCAGTTCTTTATGAATGACGTGCTCCGTGAACTCATTGATGTGTGTGTAGTTGTATACATTGACGACATTCTGGTTTATTCGTCCTCTGAGGCAGAACACCGAAAACATGTAACCGCAGTACTGGAGAGGCTCCGCAAACACAAACTTTTTGCAAAATTAGAGAAGTGCGTCTTTCATGTTACGGAGGTCGAATTTCTGGGATTTATTTTGTCACCTAACGGAGTTCACATGGACTCGAGGAAAGTAGATGCAATAATCAAGTGGCCCTCACCATCATCTGTAAAAGGGGTTCAAAGTATGTTGGGCTTCGCCAACTTCTATCGCAGGTTTATTCCAGACTTTTCTCGGGTAGTCCAACCCATCACAGCTCTCCTCAGAAAAAACAAACGTTTTGAATGGTCTACCGAGGCAGAACAAGCCTTTCAGGAGCTAAAGACTAAATTTACCTCTGCCCCGATTTTAAAACATCCCCGCCCGGAACTACCTTACATCGTCGAGACCGATGCCTCCAGCCTTGCTATGGGAGCAGTGCTTTCACAAAGAGATCCAGAAACCAACCAGTTGCACCCCGTGGCGTTTTGGTCTCGTAAATTATCAGCCCCAGAAATCAATTACACCATTACCGACAAGGAACTGTTGGCTATTAAGTCCGCCTTTAAGGCCTGGCGGCATTATCTCTGAGGAGCCCGACACACAGTCACTGTCATTACTGACCATCGTAATCTACAGTATCTTAAATCAGCCAAAGCTCAATCCTCCAGACAACTTCGCTGGGCATTATTTTTTGCCGAATTTGATTTTATAATCACCTACCGACCAGGCAATAAGAATGGTAAAGCGGATGCCCTCTCTCGAATCGGAGTAGAGGAACACATGGTTAACCCTGAGCTCGTACCTATTATTCCTGAACAAAGAATCCTGGGTTTGATCAGCATGCAATCCATTGAAGAAATTGAAACCCAGGTTAAACAACTTGTAACTCCAACGGACATACAAAAATGGCAGCTTCGGGGGGAAGACTTCACAGTAAAGAACGACTTATTATACTTCAAGGAACGACTTTATCTACCCTGTACCAGCTTACAAAATCAAGTCATCTCTTGTTATCACGACTCCTTAATGGAAGGACACCCGGGTATGGCCAAGACCTCGGAAAAGGTCAAGCGTCACTTTTGGTGGCCATCTTGGAGAAAAGACATCAGAAACTTTGTCATGTCCTGTGGAGTGTGCGCCCAGAACAAGAGTCCTAAGGAAAAACCAGCAGGCCTCTTACAACCACTTGAAATCCCACCTCATCCCTGGCATACCCTTTCCATGGACTTTATCACCGACTTACCTCCCTGTTCCGGATACAATACAATCCTGGTAATCGTAGACTTATTTTCAAAAATGGCACATTTCATCCCACTAAAGGGGTTACCGTCAGCAGCAATCCTGGCTCGAGAATTTCTTGAAAACATCGTTCGGTTGCACGGCTTTCCTTCAGTTTTAATCTCAGACAGAGGAAGTCAATTCATCTCCCACTTCTGGTGGAGTTGCTGTCGGTTAGCTCAAATTGATGTGAGGCTTTCCACCAGTCACCACCCACAAACCGATGGTCAGACCGAAAGGACCAATCAGACTTTGGAACAGTACCTACGCTGCATGCTGCAACAGACAGGAGGAACTTGGAAGGACATCCTTTGGATAGCCGAGTACGCTTACAATAACTCAGTCCACTCTGGAACCGGAAAGACCCCGTTTTTTCTTTTGTATGGTAATCATCCTCGAACCTCTAACCTGGATCCACCTCAGGATCTTGGAACACCAGCAGTTGACCACCTACATTCAACCATCACCCAAGCCTTCAAGGAAGCTACTAGCCACCTTCAAAGGGCCAAGGAACAATACAAGAAAGGGGCAGATCAACATCGAAAGGAAGCCCCTCAATACCAAATTGGAGATCAAGTCTGGTTATCTACCAAATATTTACCCCTAAAGGGACCACGCACCTTTAACCCAAGATACCTGGGACCCTACTCTGTTACTGCCATAATACATCCAGTAGCGGTCAAGTTGGATTTACCCCCTCGCATGAAAATGCACCCAGTCTTCCATGTTTCACTACTAAAACCAGTTCAACCGGAAACCCGATTGACTAAATCTCCTGAACCTATCCTAGTTGACGGAGAACTTGAGTTTGAAATCAAAAATATCCTGGATTCCAAGATCTCCAAATCAAAACTACACTACCTGATTGACTGGAAAGGCTACGGCCCCCAAGAAAGATCTTGGGAACCTGCAGAACATGTACATGCACCCCGACTAATCAAGAAATTTCATCGGACATTTCCTAACAAACCAAGACCTCCGGAGAAGACAACCTTGGGAGGGGCCTTGAGGGGGGGTGCTGTCATGATCCCTGCTTCCAAGGGGTCAGGACTTGCCCCACGACCTTGGAAGCAGGCCCATGACTCTGATCCCAGGAACCAGCCAGTCCCTATAGGGACCCTCTGGACCTTGTCCTGGCGCCAGTGGCGCCAGGCTCATGATGGTGACTGGTCCCGGCACAGGAAGCGCCGGGCTCATATTAGATAAGAGTGCTTGGTGGACCTACCTGTAGCAGACCATGCTGCTTACTTACCAGCTAACTGGTCTCCTGATCCTTCTCTGCCTGGAACTACTTTTTCTGTCTGGGTGGAGCAGGAGCCACTCCCTGGAAGCAGAACACAGGAACTCTTCTAGAAATCTGGAACTCTTTTCTTACCTGGGTGGGGCCGTGGAAGGAGACGCCTAAGCACTACAGAAGGCTATTTAAACCACAACCGATTGGTTTCACGTGCTTCGCGTTATTCTGCATCTGCAGCAGGACGCTCACCGTGTCAGCTCCAGGAAACCTCCAGCTCCAGATCCTGTGAACACGAAATAACCTGCTGGAATCCAATCTTCAGTCTTCTTCAGTCTTCTGCAGCTCCTGCAAAACAAAGGCACAGGTTAGGCTAAAGTAAAGGCAGTGAATCTACTTACCTAATCCAACGGCAGCATCCAAGGCGCCTTTTTCTGCCTTTCTCTTCCGGCATCCGACATCTGCAATGAGAGAGAACATCGGTCAGTAATATTCAACTACAAGTTCTGCTTACCTGTGTTACGCCCGTTCCAACTCAGCTCGCGCTGCATTCCGGCACCTGTAAGGCAAGATACATCGGTTAGTAACGCTTAGTTACAAGACTGCTTACCCGTCGCTTTCAATCTGTTCGCGCTGCACCGCAGCACCTGCAAAGACAAAAGAGACATTACGGAGCATTCTCCAGCGCTAGTGCAGTCTTTCTACTTACGTGCCATTAGAAGGATAATCTTCATCGTCACAGCATCTGAAAAAGGAAAGACATAGACTTTACAGACTTAAGACTTTTGAAGGAGAAGAGAGCAATGCAAAAGGAACTTTAATACTTACAAGGCACGCTCGTGCATTAACGGTGTCTTCGCTCTCAGCAAATCCTCTGCTATCAAGAGGCAGAGCTCGCATCCAGTGAAGCAACTGGATCCAGCGCCCCTGCACAAGACGCAGGATGGAGAGCCCGGCATTTACCTATATAAGGTAAGCGCAATATCAACCCAGTTCCACGGGGAAAAAAAGGGCGAGAGGGGCTAGGAACTTTCCGAATCTTCCAAACACTAATACCTGGGTTTACCCTTGCAGACATCTCACTCTTCAGCTTAAACTGTCGGTGGGAAGGGGGCCCAGTCCGGGAGCAAAACGAACCCTGCGCCTAACACTGAAGACAGTATCCTCGCCAGATCAAGACCGGCGCCTCCGGGGGAACCAGGTGAGCGTTACAATAAGAGGATGTGATGGCGCTAACCTGTCTGGTCATGGTTAGTGAGGAGTCTAGGTATGCTCCTAGCGTCTTGACTGCTGTAGAAACGGGGATCGTGGTGTTGTCAATGGTAAAGTTGGCATATCATTTGTCAAGTTTGGTTAGGGTGTTCTTTTGGCCCAGTATCATGATCTCTGTCTTTTCCCCATTTAGGCAGAGGCCATTAACTGCCATCCAAGCCTGGATGGTGGTGTAGATCAAGTGGAGTGCCTTGGCGTCTTTCTGGTATGAACCAGAGAGTGGTAGAAGCACTTGGGTATTGTCAGCGTAGTTCATATACGCGATACCAAGAGAGTCCAATTTGTCGAAGAGGGACTTTGTGAACAGGTTGTATAATGTGGGCGCTGTGCAGGATTCTTGAGGGACTCCGCAGTGGATTGCGCTGGGTTTAGCGTTTGCTATATCTGAGAATACCTTCATGGCTCTTCCTTCTACGAAAGAAGTGACCCAGAGAGCTGCTTCTTTGGAAGTTAGCTGAGTGTGTGAGGTGTGATGTGAGAGTCTTGTGGTCAACCAGTTCGAAGGCGGCTGAGAGATCTAGGAGCAGCAGCAGGGCAGGCTTGCCTTTTCCATGATTTGGGTGATCTGGTTCTTTAAGTCCACCAAGGCTGTCTCAGTGCCATGCCCTTTTCGGAAACCCAATTGTCTGGTTCCTAGGATGGAGTGGGTTTCAAGAAAATGTTGGATTTGGCAGTGGGCAGCTTTATCCAGTAATTTCAGGAGGAAAGGCACCGTGGTTATTGGTCTGTAGTTGTTGGGTTGTAGAGGGTCGAGGGTAGGTTTTTTGAGGAGTGGGCAGACCCAGGCCTATTTGAGACTCTTTCAGCTGTGATACAGTTCTTTCCTCGAGAAATAAATCAATTATCTTACAGAGGCTTCTCAGAGTACAGTAAAGAAAACATAAAGAGAACATTAGTGTTCAGAGCCACACAAGAGAGTTGATTTCTAGTTTTCAGTACAGCCTCTGCCCCTATAGCACACACATTGACACATACTTTTCTTGATACTAAGTTATCCTTTTATGAATGTGTGCTTCCACACTGGTGTGCTGGATGTCCAAGATTATTTCTAATACAAACATTTTGAAGACGAAAATGTTGAATTCTTAGTGTTTGGATTCGAAATAGGAACCCGACAGCTAAATGGACTTTGTAGACCCTGCTCCCCCCGCCCCCTTACTTACCTTTTGGTGGCACACTTCGCTATGTGCTGCAGAGTCCTTGCAGCGCCAGTTCTCTTCACTTACGTGGATGGGAACTCGTGCTGCAGGGTCCTTTTCTTTTTTTCTCTTGAAAACGTTGTTGTTTTGGATGCGGGGACACCCCTTATTCCATTATAGCGAACAAGGGTCCAGGGGACACTCCCACAAGCCCTGCTTCCCTTGTTCGCTATAATGAAAACCGAATGGTTGAAATGTTCGGCATTTTCGGCTGTACGTAATTTTGGTACAGCCGAAATCCGATCATTATAACCATTTTTTTTTAATTATATTGTCGTGCAATACCTGGTGTGCTAACTCAATGAACGTCACGTGGATGAGCTTATGCACATGAGCAAGCATTGTGTATTTTGTTAACAGCGCACCCAGTGCAAAGTCTTTTCTTTCGGATTGGCACTCATCTTTCGACCAATGATTGGAGTCATTGTTTAGTACCAGGAACTGGAAATAACATCAAGGTTAGGAAGTTCATGAAAGAATGTGGCCAACGAAAGGGTCCTTTAAAAGCCCTATGCGGCAGAAGGATATTGTCCAGCGGCACTCTAATGTCTGGAGTTGAGGTTGCGGCAGAAGGATGCGGTCCAGCAGCACTCTAATGTCTGGAGTTGAGGTTGCGGCAGAAGGATATTGTCCAGCGGCACTCTAATGTCTGGAGTTGAGGTTGCAGCAGAAGGATATTGTCCAGCGGCACTCTAATGTCTGGAGCTGAGGTTGCAGCAGAAGGATATTGTCCAGCGGCACTCTAATGTCTGGAGTTGAGGTTGCAGCAGAAGGATATTGTCCAGCGGCACTCTAATGTCTGGAGTTGAGGTTGCGGCAGAAGGATGGGGTCCAGCGGCACTCTAATGTCTGGAGTTGAGGTTGCGGCAGAAGGATGCGGTCCAGCGGCACTCTAATGTCTGGAGTTGAGGTTGCGGCAGAAGGATGTGGTCCAGCGGCACTCTAATGTCTGGAGTTGAGGTTGCAGCAGAAGGATGTGGTCCAGCGGCACTCTAATGTCTGGAGTTGAGGTTGCAGCAGAAGGATGCGGTCCAGCAGCACTCTAATGTCTGGAGTTGAGGTTGCGGCAGAAGGATATTGTCCAGCGGCACTCTAATGTCTGGAGTTGAGGTTGCGGCAGAAGGATGCGGTCCAGCAGCACTCTAATGTCTGGAGTTGAGGTTGCAGCAGAAGGATATTGTCCAGCGGCACTCTAATGTCTGGAGTTGAGGTTGCAGCAGAAGGATATTGTCCAGCGGCACTCTAATGTCTGGAGTTGAGGTTGCGGCAGAAGGATGGGGTCCAGCGGCACTCTAATGTCTGGAGTTGAGGTTGCGGCAGAAGGATGCGGTCCAGCGGCACTCTAATGTCTGGAGTTGAGGTTGCGGCAGAAGGATGTGGTCCAGCGGCACTCTAATGTCTGGAGTTGAGGTTGCAGCAGAAGGATGCGGTCCAGCAGCACTCTAATTTCTGGAGTTGAGGTTGCGGCAGAAGGATATTGTCCAGCGGCACTCTAATGTCTGGAATTGAGGTGGCGGCAGAAGGATGTGGTCCAGCGGCACTCTAATGTCTGGAGTTGAGGTTGCAACAGAAGGATGTGGTCCAGCGGCACTCTAATGTCTGGAGTTGAGGTTGCGGCAGAAGGATGTGGTCCAGCGGCACTCTAATGTCTGGAGTTGAGGTTGCGGCAGAAGGATGTGGTCCAGCAGCACTCTAATGTCTGGAGTTGAGGTTGCGGCAGAAGGATGCGGTCCAGCGGCACTCAGTTGAGGTTTTTCATTGAGGACAGGCTAGATCACAGTGTTTAAGGTTGGATGTCTCACTAATCAGGGCCTCTTGGCTTGTGAGTACCATGTAGACCGGAATCTCCAATGTAAAATGTGTGAATCCACACCTGGCAAGAGGCTGGAAGCTGCGCAACCTCAGCACGGTGCCTTGGACTATGCCAGAGGTACACAAAGGAATGCGGAAAAAGGCAGTATTGCAAGACCACCATACCTGAGACCACACATTGCGCAGACCAGTCATGCATGACGTTTGCCCCAGCCTTAGGAATTAAACAGCGCAGCACTGGCAGGGATGTCTGAACTCCAATGCAAAATGACTTCATCCCTCCCCCCCCCCCCACCCCTGGGTGAACATGTGATTCATGAAACACATTTACGGGAGAGCATTCTTCTGCTGTCCAAACAGGTGCAACAATGTACATGTCAAATGTGTAATTGAAACTCAGAGCACTAGTGGAGAGAGTCAAACCCACTACCAAGCCTCTGATTGGGAAGCACATGCAAGTACATTTTAGCTACAGAAAGCACAGTAGCTTACTTTGCGTCAGGCGCCATCTTGGCTGTGGCATTCAGTGTCTACACTGCTGGACAGTAGATAATGTGAGATGCGTGCACATGGGAAGTACATGTTGCATACAGCGCCATACAGTGGAGCGAGTGGAGAGGTGCTGCTAGTTTTCTTGTAGATGTATCAGCAATGGGGGTACATACATGTGTGGGAAGTGGTTTAGGATTCAGGGTACTGTATTGCGTAAAAGGGCATATACATGTCGGCCGAAATGACAAATGTTAGTGACTGGTCCTGACAGCGATTTATCCTGTATTAGCCCAGGCTCTAGCCTAAATGTGAGAATACAATATGTAATATTGTGTTCTTAGTAAGCTGGAGAATTGTTTACAGTGGGAACAGTCTTTGCTCAGGATTTCATCCTTGGGACAGACTCATAATTACGTCATCCATGTGCTATGTTCTGTGCCCAAGGCTGCCACTTGTGTGCTGAGTGGAGGTGGCACTGAATGATCACAGAAGTATGCTTTGCCCTGCAATGGGTATCATGAGCCAGTTTGTGCAGGGCTTGACCTCATTTTTAGCACCTTAGTTGCACCCATAACGCCAGAACTATTGAGGTAGGAGTACAGACAGGAGGGGGTGGGATGTGAGGAAGTAGACAGCCTGTGGATGTTGTTTGGCTTTTTACCCACCCATTGATGTCCATGGCTATGCTAATTCCTGGGACCCTTCCCACCCTTTATCCACCCTTCCTCACCCAAAACACACCTTCTTGGCATCCTTCATAGTTCACTCTTTCATACAGTTGCATCAAACTATGGGCTGTTATGGGTCTGCCATTGTTATTACTAAGCGGTCTTCTGAAAGTTAATGGGATTCATTACAAGCATGCTGGTCCGGAAACAAGGTGCTGGTAACAACGTATACTGGACCCTTTTCCAGAACGGCATACTCAGAGTCTGCCGGCAGGGGCAGTGAACTACTGCAAGGCCTGACCTACTGGTAGTTCAGGCCTCTACAGGCAGATAATTCACTGAATAACTGGCACTGTTGACAACGGTTCTGGTGCCTCAGTGGTTCCCATCCCATTGAGCCCTATGGGTCTCCATGGGAACAGGAAATTACCGTTACTCCGCCGCCAGTAATATCGGCGGCAGAAACGGTGAGCGGAGATTGCTGATAATATCATAATGACCTCCAATGTCTTAATTGAAGCTGTAAATCAGTTACAAGTGTGACATCAGATGCTTGAGTCATAAGCAATATGTGTATCCTCACATCTGCTCCTTGCATCGATTTCCTCTTAAAACAAGCATTGCCAAAGCCAACAGTTTTGACTCTTATATAGGAATTGGGTATTTACCAGGTGCTGTCACCATATGCCCAGATACGCACACCATTGGCTAGCTGTTGCCATCTTATGGGCAAATAATAACACTATGGCAGTGCCCGGCAAATGCCTATCACGTGCCTACACAAAAGCCAGAAGTGATGGCTGTTCTACTGCTTGGTCTCAGGCGCTGCCTGGCCCAAGAGAAGTACTTCTGTACACCGTCCAGAAGGAGGCGCTGTATTGCACATGTAAGTCACTGGCGCAGAAGCCCTGACTCCTTAGAGCCGAGAGGAAAAGCAGCGGGCGCTGGGGCTCGTCACAGGCAGCCTTGGGCTTTCCATCAGCCATCCGGGGCAATTAAGAGGGGCGCTCAATGATGTGTCTGCTGGGCACCCTTTCCCCCCCCACCCTCCAACTCTTGGATCTTAATTAATCAAGTTTGCATCTGGTTCCAAGGCCAGGATGTGTTTCCACTTAAACCCTGGAACCGCAGAACAAAGGGTCCGCTTCGATCAGTTAATAGTGGCTATCGTTTTTCATACTCTTTTTTCCCTCCAAGCCATAAATATTTTAATATCAAAGCTCTGCGTATGTATCTATTTCTCTTAAGTACATGCGGCTGATGGCTCCCTGGTCCCCCCACTCAGCTCCTCCCACTCCTTGCCAGCAAGGCCTCGTGCGTGAGGGGAGCTGAGGCCGTCTAGCGCCTGCCGCCGTGGTCCAGGAGGCGCTGTGGGCCGCTGGCCGTCCCGGCCCACACCCTGTCGCCACCCCAGAGGTCGTCCTCTGTGGGTGACCCCTGAAAACAGGCGGTGGCACTGCCCACAGGAGGTGTGAACTCTGCGAGGGTACTCACTCACACATATTATTTTAGTTCAATGCCCAACCTAATGGCATCCTGTCTGCGGCGCGCCCCATCACAGATGAGCTAAGACAGGTGGTCTTCACCGATGCAATATTGTGGCCACTTTTTGGAAGTTACCTCTTCATTGGGTTGGAGGAAATCTAGTTTTGGAATTGGAAAAGGAGTTGTTTTATATCAATTTTACTTGGAAGGGTCTGGAGTGTCAGTTGGTGACCCCCACTCTTCCTAATACTCATTTAATTACTTCCCCATCTACAGAGCTCTCAGGTTTCCTGTGGCCATGCATAAAAAGGCCGCATGGGCCTGTTTTTGCTTGGAATTCTGGGACATGTAGGTTCACTGAATTTCCAATGGGAAAGTAAAAAACTGCAATTCCCAGAATCCCAAGAGGGAAACTACAGGACTGGATGGCTTAACATGTGGCTGTGGTGAAATGAGTACTTGGTGTTCCAGCTATTGGGGGTCGATGTAGTGTGAGAAACGTTAAGTTCTGCAGCCATTCCAATCTTAGCCTCTCTCTGGGTGGGCTCCAACCTGAGTAACCCATATATGATTCAATTGTTGAAGAGGGGGTGATCCATCCCAGGCCTCTGTCTGGCAGTGACCGCCCCCGTGGATGGAGTTGGGGGAAAGTTGCTTTGCTTCACCACCCTCCTGCTAGCAGAGGGTGGGGGTCTGATTGAGGGGACTGAGCCCCATAGCTTGCCCTTCTAGGCCTACATCTTCGCGGTGTGGTGGGTGGGGCACAGGGCGATGGGCCAGAGTATTGCCTACAATCACAGCCTTGTCTACCCCTGAAGCAACATCTCAGCCAGACATGGCACACCTCTCATGCCAACCTTCCTTGCTGTTCTCCTGCCTGCGCCCCACTAGGGTGCAGACCACGTGATTTCAGAGAGATAGGCTTGCTCAAAGTATGTGTGAGGTTGTATAGTTTTCTGGGGATGAAGGAGGGGCTTGTTTCTTTATTAATTTTATAATTAACTCTTCATCCACCGTTTTATGTTTTTGTGCAGAATACCCACACTGTACTTCCAAGAACACTGCACAGTTATACACAATGGTCATACAATGTACTGTACATGTTGTACAAGTACAACTTGCAATTAGGATTACCTAAGCAGGGGTCTGCACCCTTCGACTCTCCAGATGTTTTGGACTACAACTCCCAGGATTCCTCCAAATTGACCCTGTTGGCTAGGGCTGATGGGCTATGTAGTCCAAACGGCATGGAGTGGCAAAGGTTGCAGAATCATGATCTAATGTTTAATTCAGACCCCGAAGCAAAGGTGAATTTCAGAGTCTAGCCCCTCAGTGCCTCCTGCAGCCAGTGGCTAATATGGCAGGTCTGGCACTGTCATCAGATGCTTGGACAGCAGAAGGTGTGCACAAACGCAGGTCTGAAAATCAGCCGGGGTCTTAAAAGCAACTGAAATGGTAGAGGCGCCCAGGGCAAGGCAGTAGAAATGGAGCGCTTTACGGAAAGGCACCCTCTGCTCCTCAAACATGAATAGACATTGTTATTCGACTAGGGGAAGAAACTGCGGTTCTAGCATTCCACGTTCAGCTTTTTTGTATTCAAGATTACACGTTCTATCCTTTTGCTTTCAAGATTTTGAAATCTAGAACGTAGTGAGACTAGTTTGGGGCTAACAAAGGGACCACGTGATAGCAGTATTAGTTCTCATTAAAATCCTCGAATAGCAGTTCGATTTTCTATGGGGTAACAAACATCAGGTCAGCAATGGAGTGGCAGGCCTGCCAGCAACGACCTGGCATAGACATGTATCCATAACCCCCCCAGTATCTGCAATGGGAAGGGGCTGCTTATGAAAATACGCAGCACCTGAGCTCCTCGGTGGCGTCGGGAGCTTCACTATTTAACCACAAGAGAGCCAGCTTTGCATTTAAGGGAGGAAAAGCTTTCACCAGACGGGGGTAGGCTCCCCAGCTGCCACTCCACTCCCCACCTAGTACTGGAGTCCATAACACAACCAAAGACTTGTATCTAGTACAATATTACTGGACGAGGCACTGTAGCAGCGCCTGGAGGCCTGTAGAGCACTACACGCGTGTTTTCAGTCCATTAGCCAGCCAGCGCTAGGGCTGGAGCGTCATCTCTCCAAATAAAACTCTCTGCTCACTTGCCTTACAACTCTCCAAACAAAACCCCCTGCTCCCTTGCCTTACAACTCTCCAAACAAAACTCCCTGCTCACTTACCTTACTACTCTCCAAACAAAACTCCCTGCTCACTTGCCTTACTACTCTCCAAATAAAACTCCCTGCTCACTTACCTTACTACTCTCCAAACAAAACTCCCTGCTCATTTGCCTTACTACTCTCCAAACAAAACTCTCTGCTCATTTGCCTTACTACTCTCCAAACAAAACTCCCTGCTCACTTACCTTACTACTCTCCAAACAAAACTCCCTGCTCACTTTCCTTACTACTCTCCAAATAAAACTCCCTGCTCAGCAGCGCCTGGAGGCCTGTAGAGCACTACACGCGTGTTTTCAGTCCATTAGCCAGCCAGCGCTAGGGCTGGAGCGTCATCTCTCCAAATAAAACTCTCTGCTCACTTGCCTTACAACTCTCCAAACAAAACCCCCTGCTCCCTTGCCTTACAACTCTCCAAACAAAACTCCCTGCTCACTTACCTTACTACTCTCCAAACAAAACTCCCTGCTCACTTGCCTTACTACTCTCCAAATAAAACTCCCTGCTCACTTACCTTACTACTCTCCAAACAAAACTCCCTGCTCATTTGCCTTACTACTCTCCAAACAAAACTCTCTGCTCATTTGCCTTACTACTCTCCAAACAAAACTCCCTGCTCACTTACCTTACTACTCTCCAAACAAAACTCCCTGCTCACTTTCCTTACTACTCTCCAAATAAAACTCCCTGCTCAGCAGAGCCTGGAGGCCTGTAGAGCACTACACACGTGTCTCCAGTCCATTAGCCAGCCAGCGCTAGGGCTGGAGCGTCATGTCTCCAAATAAAACTCCCTGCTCACTTGTCTTACTACTCTCCAAATAAAACTCCCTGTTCACTTGTCTTACTACTCTCCAAATAAAACTCCCTGCTTACTTGCCTTACTACTCTCCAAATAAAACTCCCTACTCACTTGTCTTACTACTCTGCAAATAAAACTCCCTCCTCACTTGCCTTACGAATCTCCAAATAAAACTCCCTACTCACTTGTGTTACTACCCTGGGTCCTCGTATTGATCACACATTTCAAAAGAACACTTCTCACGTTGAAACACTTTAATCAGGTTAATGGAATGGGGTTTACTGGGGAGATGGCTTAATCTCCATTGACACTGGGCAAAGGTCGGTATTTGCAGGAAAACAATGAAAAAATTACTTTAAAAAACTTTTTTTATTAGTTTTGACAAATAGTCAACAAAATACATTAATAGGTAACTTTGTATCCAACAATCTAACAATGATACTAATGTATACAGTGAGTTACTAGTGAGTACAATTCCTAGAGATCATACATATCCAACACGGGTAAAATAATGGAATTATCAACACTAGACTGCTACCAACTTTCAAAACTCAATTACCATAGATGCAACTATATTTTAAAAAGGAATTTGAAAGCTTTTCTTTAACCCTCCCATGGATGGATTGGGGGGTGTCCAGGGTAACAGGAGAGGACGTGCAATGCACAGCAAGGGGGATACCCCCTGAGCACTTTGGTGCCTGGCACATGGAGGTGGGTGATGTCCCTCCACCTAGTCCAATTGGGAACGAATAGGGAAAGCCCTGAGCATAACTGGTGAACAGCCGTGCACAGCATGCATGTGGCACACACAATCAGTGGAGAAACGCGCACACGCGGTAGTGATATTCCAACCACTTTGTGTGGATGAGTGGGTGAATGGGAAATGCGCTCCTGAACTGTAACAGTGAGCCTCACGTGGTTAGTTTAGTTTTATAGTAGTTGTAGAACGCAAAATTAATCTTATCACTAGGAGGTAGAGTATTGGGGTGGGAAGATTATTACAGCAACTGGTGAGTTTTTAAATATTTCCGGAAAGGCAAATGGTCCTGTCCCGATACTTACCAGCAGGGAGTTTCCAAATGCCACCTCTTGAGCTGACAAAGATTGGCCCGCAGTGCGATGGGCGCATTTTACGAGGGGTGAAGAGGTAGGTTTGTCCGAGCGGAGTGAGAGATTAGGGCAGTATTCGATAAATGTATTTATTTAGGCTTCAAACAATTGGCTAGAAGATCTTGTGACCAAATCATTAAGTCTTGACATTGATGTGTTCCATAACAGGCAGAGGGTGCAATTGCATTTGAGCAGGCGATCGATTGGTGGGCCATGCTAGGTATTTTAAGAAGGACCTTGGTGAGGGACCTTTGAATTCTCTGTAGTTTTAAGAAGGACTTTGGTGAGGGACCTTTTAATTCTCTGTAGATTTAAGAAGGACCTTGGTGAGGGACCTTTGAATTCTCTGTAGTTTTAAGAAGGATCTTGGTGAGAGATCTTTGAATTCTCTGTAGTTTTAAGAAGGACCTTGGTGAGGGACTTTTGAATTCTCTGTAGTTTTAAGAAGGGCTTTGGTGAGGGACCTTTGAATCCTCTGTAGTCTTCAGTAGGACCTTGGCGAGGGACTTCTGAATCCTCTGTAGTCTTTAGTAGGACCTTGGCGAGGGACTTCTGAATCCTCAGTAGTCTTCAGTAGGACTTTGGCGAGGGCTTTCTGAATCCTCAGTAGTCTTAAGTAGGACCTTGGTGAGGGACTTCTGAATCCTCTGTAGTCTTATGTAGGACCTTGGTGAGGGACTTCTGAAACCTCTGTAGTCTTCAGTAGGACCTTTGTGAGGGACTTCTGAATCCTCTGTAGTCTTCAGTAGGACCTTGACGAGGGACTTCTGAATCCTCTGTAGTCTTAAGTAGGACTTTGGCGAGGGACTTCTGAATTCTCTGTAGTCTTAGGTAAGACCTTGGCGAGGGACTTCTGAATCCTCTGTAGTCTTCAGTAGGACTTTGGCGAGGGACTTCTGAATCATCTGCAGTCTTCATTAGGACTTTGGCGAAGGACTTCTGAATCCTCTGTAGTCTAAAGTTGGACCTTGACGAGGGACTTCTGAATCCTCTGTAGTCTTTAGTAGGACCTTGACGAGGGACTTCTGAATCCTCTGTAGTCTTTAGTAGGACCTTGACGAGGGACTTCTGAATCCTCTGTAGTCTTAAGTAGGACTTTGGCGAAGGACTTCTGAATCATCTGCAGTCTTCATTAGGACTTTGGCGAAGGACTTCTGAATCCTCTGTAGTCTTAGGTAAGACCTTGGCGAGGGACTTCTAAATCCTCTGTAGTCTTCATTAGGACGTTGGCGAAGGACTTCTGAATCATCTGCAGTCTTCATTAGGACATTGGCGAAGGACTTCTGAATCCTCTGTAGTCTAAAGTTGGACCTTGACGAGGAACTTCTGAATCCTCTGTAGTCTTTAGTAGGACCTTGGCGAGGGACTTCTGAATCCTCTGTAGTCTTCAGTAGGACTTTGGCGAGGGACTTCTGAATCCTCTGTAGTCTTCAGTAGGACCTTGGCGAGGGACTTCTGAATCCTCAGTAGTCTTCAGTAGGACTTTGGTGAGGGACTTCTGAATCCTCAGTAGTCTTCAGTAGGACTTTGGCGAGGGCTTTCTGAATCCTCAGTAGTCTTAAGTAGGACCTTGGTGAGGGACTTCTGAATCCTCTGTAGTCTTATGTAGGACCTTGGTGAGGGACTTCTGAAACCTCTGTAGTCTTCAGTAGGACCTTTGTGAGGGACTTCTGAATCCTCTGTAGTCTTCAGTAGGACCTTGACAAGGGACTTCTGAATCCTCTGTAGTCTTAAGTAGGACTTTGGCGAGGGACTTCTGAATTCTCTGTAGTCTTAGGTAAGACCTTGGCGAGGGACTTCTGAATCCTCTGTAGTCTTCAGTAGGACTTTGGCGAGGGACTTCTGAATCATCTGCAGTCTTCATTAGGACTTTGGCGAAGGACTTCTGAATCCTCTGTAGTCTAAAGTTGGACCTTGACGAGGGACTTCTGAATCCTCTGTAGTCTTTAGTAGGACCTTGACGAGGGACTTCTGAATCCTCTGTAGTCTTAAGTAGGACTTTGGCGAAGGACTTCTGAATCATCTGCAGTCTTCATTAGGACTTTGGCGAAGGACTTCTGAATCCTCTGTAGTCTTAGGTAAGACCTTGGCGAGGGACTTCTGAATCCTCTGTAGTCTTCATTAGGACTTTGGCGAAGGACTTCTGAATCATCTGCAGTCTTCATTAGGACTTTGGCGAAGGACTTCTGAATCCTCTGTAGTCTAAAGTTGGACCTTGACGAGGGACTTCTGAATCCTCTGTAGTCTTTAGTAGGACCTTGGCGAGGGACTTCTGAATCCTCTGTAGTCTTCAGTAGGACTTTGGCGAGGGACTTCTGAATCCTCTGTAGTCTTCAGTAGGACCTTGGCGAGGGACTTCTGAATCCTCTGTAGTCTTAAGTAGGACTTTGGCGAGGGACTTCTGAATCCTCTGTAGTCTTTAGTAGGACCTTGACGAGGGACTTCTGAATCCTCTGTAGTCTTCAGTTGGACCTTGACGAGGGACTTCTGAATCCTCTGTAGTCTTTAGTAGGACCTTGACGAGGGACTTCTGAATCCTCTGTAGTCTTAAGTAGGACCTTTGTGAGGGACTTCTGAATCCTCTGTAGTCTTCAGTAGGACCTTGACGAGGGACTTCTGAATCCTCTGTAGTCTTATGTAGGACCTTGGTGAGGGACTTCTGAAACCTCTGTAGTCTTCAGTAGGACCTTTGTGAGGGACTTCTGAATCCTCTGTAGTCTTCAGTTGGACCTTGACGAGGGACTTCTGAATCCTCTGTAGTCTTCAGTAGGACCTTGACGAGGGACTTCTGAATCCTCTGTAGTCTTCATTAGGACTTTGGCGAGGGACTTCTGAATCCTCTGTAGTCTTAGGTAAGACCTTGGCGAGGGACTTCTGAATCCTCTGTAGTCTTCATTAGGACTTTGGCGAAGGACTTCTGAATCATCTGCAGTCTTCATTAGGACTTTGGCGAAGGACTTCTGAATCCTCTGTAGACTAAAGTTGGACCTTGACGAGGGACTTCTGAATCCTCTGTAGTCTTTAGTAGGACCTTGGCGAGGGACTTCTGAATCCTCTGTAGTCTTCAGTAGGACTTTGGCGAGGGACTTCTGAATCCTCTGTAGTCTTCAGTAGGACCTTGGCGAGGGACTTCTGAATCCTCTGTAGTCTTAAGTAGGACTTTGGCGAGGGACTTCTGAATCCTCTGTAGTCTTTAGTAGGACCTTGACGAGGGACTTCTGAATCCTCTGTAGTCTTCAGTTGGACCTTGACGAGGGACTTCTGAATCCTCTGTAGTCTTTAGTAGGACCTTGACG
This sequence comes from Ambystoma mexicanum, assembly GCF_040938575.1. Taxonomy (NCBI): domain Eukaryota; kingdom Metazoa; phylum Chordata; class Amphibia; order Caudata; family Ambystomatidae; genus Ambystoma; species Ambystoma mexicanum. The sequence continues at coordinate 46,301,236 of NC_090939.1, forward strand.
AGGGACTTCTGAATCCTCTGTAGTCTTAAGTAGGACCTTTGTGAGGGACTTCTGAATCCTCTGTAGTCTTCAGTAGGACCTTGACGAGGGACTTCTGAATCCTCTGTAGTCTTATGTAGGACCTTGGTGAGGGACTTCTGAAACCTCTGTAGTCTTCAGTAGGACCTTTGTGAGGGACTTCTGAATCCTCTGTAGTCTTCAGTTGGACCTTGACGAGGGACTTCTGAATCCTCTGTAGTCTTCAGTAGGACCTTGACGAGGGACTTCTGAATCCTCTGTAGTCTTCATTAGGACTTTGGCGAGGGACTTCTGAATCCTCTGTAGTCTTTAGTAGGACCTTGGCGAGGGACTTCTGAATCCTCTGTAGTCTTTAGTAGGACCTTGGCGAGGGACTTCTGAATCCTCTGTAGTCTTCAGTAGGACCTTGGCGAGGGACTTCTGAATCCTCTGTAGTCTTAAGTAGGACTTTGGCGAGGGACTTCTGAATCCTCTGTAGTCTTTAGTAGGACCTTGACGAGGGACTTCTGAATCCTCTGTAGTCTTCAGTTGGACCTTGACGAGGGACTTCTGAATCCTCTGTAGTCTTTAGTAGGACCTTGACGAGGGACTTCTGAATCCTCTGTAGTCTTCAGTTGGACCTTGACGAGGGACTTCTGAATCCTCTGTAGTCTTTAGTAGGACCTTGACGAGGGACTTCTGAATCCTCTGTAGTCTTAAGTAGGACCTTTGTGAGGGACTTCTGAATCCTCTGTAGTCTTCAGTAGGACCTTGACGAGGGACTTCTGAATCCTCTGTAGTCTTATGTAGGACCTTGGTGAGGGACTTCTGAAACCTCTGTAGTCTTCAGTAGGACCTTTGTGAGGGACTTCTGAATCCTCTGTAGTCTTCAGTTGGACCTTGACGAGGGACTTCTGAATCCTCTGTAGTCTTCAGTAGGACCTTGACGAGGGACTTCTGAATCCTCTGTAGTCTTAAGTAGGACCTTTGTGAGGGACTTCTGAATCCTCTGTAGTCTTCAGTAGGACCTTGACGAGGGACTTCTGAATCCTCTGTAGTCTTATGTAGGACCTTGGTGAGGGACTTCTGAAACCTCTGTAGTCTTCAGTAGGACCTTTGTGAGGGACTTCTGAATCCTCTGTAGTCTTCAGTTGGACCTTGACGAGGGACTTCTGAATCCTCTGTAGTCTTCAGTAGGACCTTGACGAGGGACTTCTGAATCCTCTGTAGTCTTCATTAGGACTTTGGCGAGGGACTTCTGAATCCTCTGTAGTCTTAGGTAAGACCTTGGCGAGGGACTTCTGAATCCTCTGTAGTCTTCATTAGGACTTTGGCGAAGGACTTCTGAATCATCTGCAGTCTTCATTAGGACTTTGGCGAAGGACTTCTGAATCCTCTGTAGTCTAAAGTTGGACCTTGACGAGGGACTTCTGAATCCTCTGTAGTCTTTAGTAGGACCTTGGCGAGGGACTTCTGAATCCTCTGTAGTCTTCAGTAGGACTTTGGCGAGGGACTTCTGAATCCTCTGTAGTCTTCAGTAGGACCTTGGCGAGGGACTTCTGAATCCTCAGTAGTCTTCAGTAGGACTTTGGTGAGGGACTTCTGAATCCTCAGTAGTCTTCAGTAGGACTTTGGCGAGGGCTTTCTGAATCCTCAGTAGTCTTAAGTAGGACCTTGGTGAGGGACTTCTGAATCCTCTGTAGTCTTATGTAGGACCTTGGTGAGGGACTTCTGAAACCTCTGTAGTCTTCAGTAGGACCTTTGTGAGGGACTTCTGAATCCTCTGTAGTCTTCAGTAGGACCTTGACGAGGGACTTCTGAATCCTCTGTAGTCTTAAGTAGGACTTTGGCGAGGGACTTCTGAATTCTCTGTAGTCTTAGGTAAGACCTTGGCGAGGGACTTCTGAATCCTCTGTAGTCTTCAGTAGGACTTTGGCGAGGGACTTCTGAATCATCTGCAGTCTTCATTAGGACTTTGGCGAAGGACTTCTGAATCCTCTGTAGTCTAAAGTTGGACCTTGACGAGGGACTTCTGAATCCTCTGTAGTCTTTAGTAGGACCTTGACGAGGGACTTCTGAATCCTCTGTAGTCTTAAGTAGGACTTTGGCGAAGGACTTCTGAATCATCTGCAGTCTTCATTAGGACTTTGGCGAAGGACTTCTGAATCCTCTGTAGTCTTAGGTAAGACCTTGGCGAGGGACTTCTGAATCCTCTGTAGTCTTCATTAGGACTTTGGCGAAGGACTTCTGAATCATCTGCAGTCTTCATTAGGACTTTGGCGAAGGACTTCTGAATCCTCTGTAGTCTAAAGTTGGACCTTGACGAGGGACTTCTGAATCCTCTGTAGTCTTTAGTAGGACCTTGGCGAGGGACTTCTGAATCCTCTGTAGTCTTCAGTAGGACTTTGGCGAGGGACTTCTGAATCCTCTGTAGTCTTCAGTAGGACCTTGGCGAGGGACTTCTGAATCCTCTGTAGTCTTAAGTAGGACTTTGGCGAGGGACTTCTGAATCCTCTGTAGTCTTTAGTAGGACCTTGACGAGGGACTTCTGAATCCTCTGTAGTCTTCAGTTGGACCTTGACGAGGGACTTCTGAATCCTCTGTAGTCTTTAGTAGGACCTTGACAATGGGACTTCTGAATCCTCTGTAGTCTTAAGTAGGACCTTTGTGAGGGACTTCTGAATCCTCTGTAGTCTTCAGTAGGACCTTGACGAGGGACTTCTGAATCCTCTGTAGTCTTATGTAGGACCTTGGTGAGGGACTTCTGAAACCTCTGTAGTCTTCAGTAGGACCTTTGTGAGGGACTTCTGAATCCTCTGTAGTCTTCAGTTGGACCTTGACGAGGGACTTCTGAATCCTCTGTAGTCTTCAGTAGGACCTTGACGAGGGACTTCTGAATCCTCTGTAGTCTTCATTAGGACTTTGGCGAGGGACTTCTGAATCCTCTGTAGTCTTAGGTAAGACCTTGGCGAGGGACTTCTGAATCCTCTGTAGTCTTCATTAGGACTTTGGCGAAGGACTTCTGAATCATCTGCAGTCTTCATTAGGACTTTGGCGAAGGACTTCTGAATCCTCTGTAGTCTAAAGTTGGACCTTGACGAGGGACTTCTGAATCCTCTGTAGTCTTTAGTAGGACCTTGGCGAGGGACTTCTGAATCCTCTGTAGTCTTCAGTAGGACTTTGGCGAGGGACTTCTGAATCCTCTGTAGTCTTCAGTAGGACCTTGGCGAGGGACTTCTGAATCCTCTGTAGTCTTAAGTAGGACTTTGGCGAGGGACTTCTGAATCCTCTGTAGTCTTTAGTAGGACCTTGACGAGGGACTTCTGAATCCTCTGTAGTCTTCAGTTGGACCTTGACGAGGGACTTCTGAATCCTCTGTAGTCTTTAGTAGGACCTTGACGAGGGACTTCTGAATCCTCTGTAGTCTTTAGTAGGACCTTGACGAGGGACTTCTGAATCCTCTGTAGTCTTCAGTTGGACCTTGACGAGGGACTTCTGAATCCTCTGTAGTCTTTAGTAGGACCTTGACGAGGGACTTCTGAATCCTCTGTAGTCTTAAGTAGGACCTTTGTGAGGGACTTCTGAATCCTCTGTAGTCTTCAGTAGGACCTTGACGAGGGACTTCTGAATCCTCTGTAGTCTTATGTAGGACCTTGGTGAGGGACTTCTGAAACCTCTGTAGTCTTCAGTAGGACCTTTGTGAGGGACTTCTGAATCCTCTGTAGTCTTCAGTTGGACCTTGACGAGGGACTTCTGAATCCTCTGTAGTCTTCAGTAGGACCTTGACGAGGGACTTCTGAATCCTCTGTAGTCTTCATTAGGACTTTGGCGAGGGACTTCTGAATCCTCTGTAGTCTTAGGTAAGACCTTGGCGAGGGACTTCTGAATCCTCTGTAGTCTTCATTAGGACTTTGGCGAAGGACTTCTGAATCATCTGCAGTCTTCATTAGGACTTTGGCGAAGGACTTCTGAATCCTCTGTAGACTAAAGTTGGACCTTGACGAGGGACTTCTGAATCCTCTGTAGTCTTTAGTAGGACCTTGGCGAGGGACTTCTGAATCCTCTGTAGTCTTCAGTAGGACTTTGGCGAGGGACTTCTGAATCCTCTGTAGTCTTCAGTAGGACCTTGGCGAGGGACTTCTGAATCCTCTGTAGTCTTAAGTAGGACTTTGGCGAGGGACTTCTGAATCCTCTGTAGTCTTTAGTAGGACCTTGACGAGGGACTTCTGAATCCTCTGTAGTCTTCAGTTGGACCTTGACGAGGGACTTCTGAATCCTCTGTAGTCTTTAGTAGGACCTTGACGAGGGACTTCTGAATCCTCTGTAGTCTTAAGTAGGACCTTTGTGAGGGACTTCTGAATCCTCTGTAGTCTTCAGTAGGACCTTGACGAGGGACTTCTGAATCCTCTGTAGTCTTATGTAGGACCTTGGTGAGGGACTTCTGAAACCTCTGTAGTCTTCAGTAGGACCTTTGTGAGGGACTTCTGAATCCTCTGTAGTCTTCAGTTGGACCTTGACGAGGGACTTCTGAATCCTCTGTAGTCTTCAGTAGGACCTTGACGAGGGACTTCTGAATCCTCTGTAGTCTTCATTAGGACTTTGGCGAGGGACTTCTGAATCCTCTGTAGTCTTTAGTAGGACCTTGGCGAGGGACTTCTGAATCCTCTGTAGTCTTTAGTAGGACCTTGGCGAGGGACTTCTGAATCCTCTGTAGTCTTCAGTAGGACCTTGGCGAGGGACTTCTGAATCCTCTGTAGTCTTAAGTAGGACTTTGGCGAGGGACTTCTGAATCCTCTGTAGTCTTTAGTAGGACCTTGACGAGGGACTTCTGAATCCTCTGTAGTCTTCAGTTGGACCTTGACGAGGGACTTCTGAATCCTCTGTAGTCTTTAGTAGGACCTTGACGAGGGACTTCTGAATCCTCTGTAGTCTTAAGTAGGACCTTTGTGAGGGACTTCTGAATCCTCTGTAGTCTTCAGTAGGACCTTGACGAGGGACTTCTGAATCCTCTGTAGTCTTATGTAGGACCTTGGTGAGGGACTTCTGAAACCTCTGTAGTCTTCAGTAGGACCTTTGTGAGGGACTTCTGAATCCTCTGTAGTCTTCAGTTGGACCTTGACGAGGGACTTCTGAATCCTCTGTAGTCTTCAGTAGGACCTTGACGAGGGACTTCTGAATCCTCTGTAGTCTTAAGTAGGACCTTTGTGAGGGACTTCTGAATCCTCTGTAGTCTTCAGTAGGACCTTGACGAGGGACTTCTGAATCCTCTGTAGTCTTATGTAGGACCTTGGTGAGGGACTTCTGAAACCTCTGTAGTCTTCAGTAGGACCTTTGTGAGGGACTTCTGAATCCTCTGTAGTCTTCAGTTGGACCTTGACGAGGGACTTCTGAATCCTCTGTAGTCTTCAGTAGGACCTTGACGAGGGACTTCTGAATCCTCTGTAGTCTTCATTAGGACTTTGGCGAGGGACTTCTGAATCCTCTGTAGTCTTAGGTAAGACCTTGGCGAGGGACTTCTGAATCCTCTGTAGTCTTCATTAGGACTTTGGCGAAGGACTTCTGAATCATCTGCAGTCTTCATTAGGACTTTGGCGAAGGACTTCTGAATCCTCTGTAGTCTAAAGTTGGACCTTGACGAGGGACTTCTGAATCCTCTGTAGTCTTTAGTAGGACCTTGGCGAGGGACTTCTGAATCCTCTGTAGTCTTCAGTAGGACTTTGGCGAGGGACTTCTGAATCCTCTGTAGTCTTCAGTAGGACCTTGGCGAGGGACTTCTGAATCCTCAGTAGTCTTCAGTAGGACTTTGGTGAGGGACTTCTGAATCCTCAGTAGTCTTCAGTAGGACTTTGGCGAGGGCTTTCTGAATCCTCAGTAGTCTTAAGTAGGACCTTGGTGAGGGACTTCTGAATCCTCTGTAGTCTTATGTAGGACCTTGGTGAGGGACTTCTGAAACCTCTGTAGTCTTCAGTAGGACCTTTGTGAGGGACTTCTGAATCCTCTGTAGTCTTCAGTAGGACCTTGACGAGGGACTTCTGAATCCTCTGTAGTCTTAAGTAGGACTTTGGCGAGGGACTTCTGAATTCTCTGTAGTCTTAGGTAAGACCTTGGCGAGGGACTTCTGAATCCTCTGTAGTCTTCAGTAGGACTTTGGCGAGGGACTTCTGAATCATCTGCAGTCTTCATTAGGACTTTGGCGAAGGACTTCTGAATCCTCTGTAGTCTAAAGTTGGACCTTGACGAGGGACTTCTGAATCCTCTGTAGTCTTTAGTAGGACCTTGACGAGGGACTTCTGAATCCTCTGTAGTCTTAAGTAGGACTTTGGCGAAGGACTTCTGAATCATCTGCAGTCTTCATTAGGACTTTGGCGAAGGACTTCTGAATCCTCTGTAGTCTTAGGTAAGACCTTGGCGAGGGACTTCTGAATCCTCTGTAGTCTTCATTAGGACTTTGGCGAAGGACTTCTGAATCATCTGCAGTCTTCATTAGGACTTTGGCGAAGGACTTCTGAATCCTCTGTAGTCTAAAGTTGGACCTTGACGAGGGACTTCTGAATCCTCTGTAGTCTTTAGTAGGACCTTGGCGAGGGACTTCTGAATCCTCTGTAGTCTTCAGTAGGACTTTGGCAAGGGACTTCTGAATCCTCTGTAGTCTTCAGTAGGACCTTGGCGAGGGACTTCTGAATCCTCTGTAGTCTTAAGTAGGACTTTGGCGAGGGACTTCTGAATCCTCTGTAGTCTTTAGTAGGACCTTGACGAGGGACTTCTGAATCCTCTGTAGTCTTCAGTTGGACCTTGACGAGGGACTTCTGAATCCTCTGTAGTCTTTAGTAGGACCTTGACAATGGGACTTCTGAATCCTCTGTAGTCTTAAGTAGGACCTTTGTGAGGGACTTCTGAATCCTCTGTAGTCTTCAGTAGGACCTTGACGAGGGACTTCTGAATCCTCTGTAGTCTTATGTAGGACCTTGGTGAGGGACTTCTGAAACCTCTGTAGTCTTCAGTAGGACCTTTGTGAGGGACTTCTGAATCCTCTGTAGTCTTCAGTTGGACCTTGACGAGGGACTTCTGAATCCTCTGTAGTCTTCAGTAGGACCTTGACGAGGGACTTCTGAATCCTCTGTAGTCTTCATTAGGACTTTGGCGAGGGACTTCTGAATCCTCTGTAGTCTTAGGTAAGACCTTGGCGAGGGACTTCTGAATCCTCTGTAGTCTTCATTAGGACTTTGGCGAAGGACTTCTGAATCATCTGCAGTCTTCATTAGGACTTTGGCGAAGGACTTCTGAATCCTCTGTAGTCTAAAGTTGGACCTTGACGAGGGACTTCTGAATCCTCTGTAGTCTTTAGTAGGACCTTGGCGAGGGACTTCTGAATCCTCTGTAGTCTTCAGTAGGACTTTGGCGAGGGACTTCTGAATCCTCTGTAGTCTTCAGTAGGACCTTGGCGAGGGACTTCTGAATCCTCTGTAGTCTTAAGTAGGACTTTGGCGAGGGACTTCTGAATCCTCTGTAGTCTTTAGTAGGACCTTGACGAGGGACTTCTGAATCCTCTGTAGTCTTCAGTTGGACCTTGACGAGGGACTTCTGAATCCTCTGTAGTCTTTAGTAGGACCTTGACGAGGGACTTCTGAATCCTCTGTAGTCTTAAGTAGGACCTTTGTGAGGGACTTCTGAATCCTCTGTAGTCTTCAGTAGGACCTTGACGAGGGACTTCTGAATCCTCTGTAGTCTTATGTAGGACCTTGGTGAGGGACTTCTGAAACCTCTGTAGTCTTCAGTAGGACCTTTGTGAGGGACTTCTGAATCCTCTGTAGTCTTCAGTTGGACCTTGACGAGGGACTTCTGAATCCTCTGTAGTCTTCAGTAGGACCTTGACGAGGGACTTCTGAATCCTCTGTAGTCTTCATTAGGACTTTGGCGAGGGACTTCTGAATCCTCTGTAGTCTTTAGTAGGACCTTGGCGAGGGACTTCTGAATCCTCTGTAGTCTTTAGTAGGACCTTGGCGAGGGACTTCTGAATCCTCTGTAGTCTTCAGTAGGACCTTGGCGAGGGACTTCTGAATCCTCTGTAGTCTTAAGTAGGACTTTGGCGAGGGACTTCTGAATCCTCTGTAGTCTTTAGTAGGACCTTGACGAGGGACTTCTGAATCCTCTGTAGTCTTCAGTTGGACCTTGACGAGGGACTTCTGAATCCTCTGTAGTCTTTAGTAGGACCTTGACGAGGGACTTCTGAATCCTCTGTAGTCTTAAGTAGGACCTTTGTGAGGGACTTCTGAATCCTCTGTAGTCTTCAGTAGGACCTTGACGAGGGACTTCTGAATCCTCTGTAGTCTTATGTAGGACCTTGGTGAGGGACTTCTGAAACCTCTGTAGTCTTCAGTAGGACCTTTGTGAGGGACTTCTGAATCCTCTGTAGTCTTCAGTTGGACCTTGACGAGGGACTTCTGAATCCTCTGTAGTCTTCAGTAGGACCTTGACGAGGGACTTCTGAATCCTCTGTAGTCTTCATTAGGACTTTGGCGAGGGACTTCTGAATCCTCTGTAGTCTTTAGTAGGACCTTGGCGAGGGACTTCTGAATCCTCTGTAGTCTTTAGTAGGACCTTGACGAGGGACTTCTGAATCCTCTGTAGTCTTAAGTAGGACCTTTGTGAGGGACTTCTGAATCCTCTGTAGTCTTCAGTAGGACCTTGACGAGGGACTTCTGAATCCTCTGTAGTCTTATGTAGGACCTTGGTGAGGGACTTCTGAAACCTCTGTAGTCTTCAGTAGGACCTTTGTGAGGGACTTCTGAATCCTCTGTAGTCTTCAGTTGGACCTTGACGAGGGACTTCTGAATCCTCTGTAGTCTTCAGTAGGACCTTGACGAGGGACTTCTGAATCCTCTGTAGTCTTCATTAGGACTTTGGCGAGGGACTTCTGAATCCTCTGTAGTCTTTAGTAGGACCTTGACGAGAGACTTCTGAATCCTCTGTAGTCTTAAGTAGGACCTTTGTGAGGGACTTCTGAATCCTCTGTAGTCTTCAGTAGGACCTTGACGAGGGACTTCTGAATCCTCTGTAGTCTTATGTAGGACCTTGGTGAGGGACTTCTGAAACCTCTGTAGTCTTCAGTAGGACCTTTGTGAGGGACTTCTGAATCCTCTGTAGTCTTCAGTTGGACCTTGACGAGGGACTTCTGAATCCTCTGTAGTCTTCAGTAGGACCTTGACGAGGGACTTCTGAATCCTCTGTAGTCTTCATTAGGACTTTGGCGAAGGACTTCTGAATCATCTGCAGTCTTCATTAGGACTTTGACGAAGGACTTCTGAATCCTCTGTAGTCTAAAGTTGGACCTTGACGAGGGACTTCTGAATCCTCTGTAGTCTTTAGTAGGACCTTGGCGAGGGACTTCTGAATCCTCTGTAGTCTTCAGTAGGACTTTGGCGAGGGACTTCTGAATCCTCTGTAGTCTTCAGTAGGACCTTGGCGAGGGACTTCTGAATCCTCTGTAGTCTTAAGTAGGACTTTGGCGAGGGACTTCTGAATCCTCTGTAGTCTTTAGTAGGACCTTGACGAGGGACTTCTGAATCCTCTGTAGTCTTCAGTTGGACCTTGACGAGGGACTTCTGAATCCTCTGTAGTCTTTAGTAGGACCTTGACAATGGGACTTCTGAATCCTCTGTAGTCTTAAGTAGGACCTTTGTGAGGGACTTCTGAATCCTCTGTAGTCTTCAGTAGGACCTTGACGAGGGACTTCTGAATCCTCTGTAGTCTTATGTAGGACCTTGGTGAGGGACTTCTGAAACCTCTGTAGTCTTCAGTAGGACCTTTGTGAGGGACTTCTGAATCCTCTGTAGTCTTCAGTTGGACCTTGACGAGGGACTTCTGAATCCTCTGTAGTCTTCAGTAGGACCTTGACGAGGGACTTCTGAATCCTCTGTAGTCTTCATTAGGACTTTGGCGAGGGACTTCTGAATCCTCTGTAGTCTTAGGTAAGACCTTGGCGAGGGACTTCTGAATCCTCTGTAGTCTTCATTAGGACTTTGGCGAAGGACTTCTGAATCATCTGCAGTCTTCATTAGGACTTTGGCGAAGGACTTCTGAATCCTCTGTAGTCTAAAGTTGGACCTTGACGAGGGACTTCTGAATCCTCTGTAGTCTTTAGTAGGACCTTGGCGAGGGACTTCTGAATCCTCTGTAGTCTTCAGTAGGACTTTGGCGAGGGACTTCTGAATCCTCTGTAGTCTTCAGTAGGACCTTGGCGAGGGACTTCTGAATCCTCTGTAGTCTTAAGTAGGACTTTGGCGAGGGACTTCTGAATCCTCTGTAGTCTTTAGTAGGACCTTGACGAGGGACTTCTGAATCCTCTGTAGTCTTCAGTTGGACCTTGACGAGGGACTTCTGAATCCTCTGTAGTCTTTAGTAGGACCTTGACGAGGGACTTCTGAATCCTCTGTAGTCTTAAGTAGGACCTTTGTGAGGGACTTCTGAATCCTCTGTAGTCTTCAGTAGGACCTTGACGAGGGACTTCTGAATCCTCTGTAGTCTTATGTAGGACCTTGGTGAGGGACTTCTGAAACCTCTGTAGTCTTCAGTAGGACCTTTGTGAGGGACTTCTGAATCCTCTGTAGTCTTCAGTTGGACCTTGACGAGGGACTTCTGAATCCTCTGTAGTCTTCAGTAGGACCTTGACGAGGGACTTCTGAATCCTCTGTAGTCTTCATTAGGACTTTGGCGAGGGACTTCTGAATCCTCTGTAGTCTTTAGTAGGACCTTGGCGAGGGACTTCTGAATCCTCTGTAGTCTTTAGTAGGACCTTGGCGAGGGACTTCTGAATCCTCTGTAGTCTTCAGTAGGACCTTGGCGAGGGACTTCTGAATCCTCTGTAGTCTTAAGTAGGACTTTGGCGAGGGACTTCTGAATCCTCTGTAGTCTTTAGTAGGACCTTGACGAGGGACTTCTGAATCCTCTGTAGTCTTCAGTTGGACCTTGACGAGGGACTTCTGAATCCTCTGTAGTCTTTAGTAGGACCTTGACGAGGGACTTCTGAATCCTCTGTAGTCTTAAGTAGGACCTTTGTGAGGGACTTCTGAATCCTCTGTAGTCTTCAGTAGGACCTTGACGAGGGACTTCTGAATCCTCTGTAGTCTTATGTAGGACCTTGGTGAGGGACTTCTGAAACCTCTGTAGTCTTCAGTAGGACCTTTGTGAGGGACTTCTGAATCCTCTGTAGTCTTCAGTTGGACCTTGACGAGGGACTTCTGAATCCTCTGTAGTCTTCAGTAGGACCTTGACGAGGGACTTCTGAATCCTCTGTAGTCTTCATTAGGACTTTGGCGAGGGACTTCTGAATCCTCTGTAGTCTTTAGTAGGACCTTGGCGAGGGACTTCTGAATCCTCTGTAGTCTTTAGTAGGACCTTGACGAGGGACTTCTGAATCCTCTGTAGTCTTAAGTAGGACCTTTGTGAGGGACTTCTGAATCCTCTGTAGTCTTCAGTAGGACCTTGACGAGGGACTTCTGAATCCTCTGTAGTCTTATGTAGGACCTTGGTGAGGGACTTCTGAAACCTCTGTAGTCTTCAGTAGGACCTTTGTGAGGGACTTCTGAATCCTCTGTAGTCTTCAGTTGGACCTTGACGAGGGACTTCTGAATCCTCTGTAGTCTTCAGTAGGACCTTGACGAGGGACTTCTGAATCCTCTGTAGTCTTCATTAGGACTTTGGCGAGGGACTTCTGAATCCTCTGTAGTCTTTAGTAGGACCTTGACGAGAGACTTCTGAATCCTCTGTAGTCTTAAGTAGGACCTTTGTGAGGGACTTCTGAATCCTCTGTAGTCTTCAGTAGGACCTTGACGAGGGACTTCTGAATCCTCTGTAGTCTTATGTAGGACCTTGGTGAGGGACTTCTGAAACCTCTGTAGTCTTCAGTAGGACCTTTGTGAGGGACTTCTGAATCCTCTGTAGTCTTCAGTTGGACCTTGACGAGGGACTTCTGAATCCTCTGTAGTCTTCAGTAGGACCTTGACAAGGGACTTCTGAATCCTCTGTAGTCTTCATTAGGACTTTGGCGAGGGACTTCTGAATCCTCTGTAGTCTTTAGTAGGACCTTGGCGAGGGACTTCTGAATCCTCTGTAGTCTTTAGTAGGTCCTTGGCGAGGGACTTCTGAATCCTCTGTAGTCTTCAGTAGGACCTTGGCGAGGGACTTCTGAATCCTCTGTAGTCTTAAGTAGGACTTTGGCGAGGGACTTCTGAATCCTCTGTAGTCTTTAGTAGGACCTTGACGAGGGACTTCTGAATCCTCTGTAGTCTTCAGTTGGACCTTGACGAGGGACTTCTGAATCCTCTGTAGTCTTTAGTAGGACCTTGACGAGGGACTTCTGAATCCTCTGTAGTCTTAAGTAGGACCTTTGTGAGGGACTTCTGAATCCTCTGTAGTCTTCAGTAGGACCTTGACGAGGGACTTCTGAATCCTCTGTAGTCTTATGTAGGACCTTGGTGAGGGACTTCTGAAACCTCTGTAGTCTTCAGTAGGACCTTTGTGAGGGACTTCTGAATCCTCTGTAGTCTTCAGTTGGACCTTGACGAGGGACTTCTGAATCCTCTGTAGTCTTCAGTAGGACCTTGACGAGGGACTTCTGAATCCTCTGTAGTCTTCATTAGGACTTTGGCGAGGGACTTCTGAATCCTCTGTAGTCTTTAGTAGGACCTTGGCGAGGGACTTCTGAATCCTCCGTAGTCTTTAGTAGGACCTTGACGAGGGACTTCTGAATCCTCTGTAGTCTTAAGTAGGACCTTTGTGAGGGACTTCTGAATCCTCTGTAGTCTTCAGTAGGACCTTGACGAGGGACTTCTGAATCCTCTGTAGTCTTATGTAGGACCTTGGTGAGGGACTTCTGAAACCTCTGTAGTCTTCAGTAGGACCTTTGTGAGGGACTTCTGAATCCTCTGTAGTCTTCAGTTGGACCTTGACGAGGGACTTCTGAATCCTCTGTAGTCTTCAGTAGGACCTTGACGAGGGACTTCTGAATCCTCTGTAGTCTTCATTAGGACTTTGGCGAGGGACTTCTGAATCCTCTGTAGTCTTTAGTAGGACCTTGACGAGGGACTTCTGAATCCTCTGTAGTCTTAAGTAGGACCTTTGTGAGGGACTTCTGAATCCTCTGTAGTCTTCAGTAGGACCTTGACGAGGGACTTCTGAATCCTCTGTAGTCTTATGTAGGACCTTGGTGAGGGACTTCTGAAACCTCTGTAGTCTTCAGTAGGACCTTTGTGAGGGACTTCTGAATCCTCTGTAGTCTTCAGTTGGACCTTGACGAGGGACTTCTGAATCCTCTGTAGTCTTCAGTAGGACCTTGACGAGGGACTTCTGAATCCTCTGTAGTCTTCATTAGGACCTTGGCGAGGGACTTCTGAATCCTCTGTAGTCTTTAGTAGGACCTTGGCGAGGGACTTCTGAATCCTCTGTAGTCTTTAGTAGGACTTTGGCAAAGGACCTCTGAATTCTCTACAGTCTGAGAATTAAACACTTGGGTAGACAGAGGTCTATATCATTATCATACTTTATTTTGTCAGTTTCCATAAACGTGCTTACAACAAAACAATTCTCTTTCAATAAAATACAAATTGCAGGCAAAACATAAACTAGAAAAATACATTTAAAACGATGGAGCTCCATTGCGATTAAGGTACTGCTTGGAGAAAAACATTACATGAGAACCCACTCGTGCTCAACAGTACACATAGTTATATGCACAACTTCATAAAATAGCATTTGCCGATGATAATCGATACAATACAAGTACTCATTGCAACCCAGTTCATTGTATTTAAACATTCCATATGGTGAAATATGTGTACATGCTGGCGTAGAATCCATGAAGTGAAGCCTAACGCAAAGCATTGGGTGCGACGCCTCGTGTTTAAGAGCTGATTGTGGCTCTCTAGCGATCGCAATTATGACTGGTGGGATTGCTGCACTAGATTAATGATTGAAGGAGAAATGCCAGAGCATCATTGGTTTTCCTCAAGACATGCTTTCCTGGCAATGCAAGCGCGCAAGATATCATTAGACTCAGGTAACGGAAATGTAGCATCGATGGCTCTTCTGCAATTGTGACGGCTGTTGTGGGAGGTCGTGTGTTACTTTCAATGAACCTGGGCTTAAGGATATACTTTGCTGAGCTATCAAACAAGGGGCAGAACAACAGAAAGGAGCGTCTGACTTCCTTGTGTTCAACAGGCGAAAAGGTAGGTATACACTACTAGACTACAAGGCGTGCATGATAAATATGCCTAATTTAATACAACTGCCGGCGCTCTGGGGAAATCCTGCGCTAAGGGCCAGATAACAAACTGGAACAAATAACTAAGGAAAGCATGACCAGCTCATCAAAGCACGATTAAAGTCTTCTTTTTACACATGATGATTAGTCAACGGAAAAGGTACCAAATAAAAAAGTTGACAGGCCCCGTCGCCGTCCCTGTCTCCCTCATTCACTTCTCATCCGCTTCTTTTCTATACCTTCTCTTTGTCCGCACATCTCCTTCCCCGCTCCACTCTTGTGAGCAGCAGGATGACTGCACTGCATCTGATCCAGCAGCATCATCACAGGCAGAAGGTATCACCATGGCAGCAGCGCCGCAGGGACAGCAGCCTGGCAAAAACAGAGAGAAGATGGGGTCTCCAGAGCTCACGGCTCAGACCGAGGAACAAGGTGTCGGAGGCTCCACCGCATCCACACGCGGCCATGCAGGTGTCAGCGAGGGTGCACTCGGTGGCGGTGGTGGCAGTGCAGTGCATGGTGGTGATTGCATCGATGCGACTGAGAGGACCCGCAAGGAGCTGCACTGCAGCCAAGTCCTGGTACTAGTCGTCCCTCACCTTGCCACCTCAAATACCAGCACCATTCATTGCAAACATAGGCGTCCCCAGAGAGGAGCAAAGGGGGGTAATTGCCTGCCCCCCTTAATTGCTGCTTTGCCCCCCTAATTGGTGGCCTGGCCACCGACTGGCAGAGAACACTTACAGCAGTTAATCGTGCGTGTTTACAGGCCATTCGTTTGCTGAGCCTGTTCTTTCTTCTCGGCTGAAGCAGAGACCATGGGGGTAGATGGACCATGCATACCATTAGGGTGGGGCCATCACTGTTAAAAGCCAACTTCCCACCTGTTGGGCTCACTGTTGTTTGCTTGAAGCTGTTTACAAATTAGTATGCAACAGTATGGGGGCAGACATTTCCCAGACCCTCTCCCTTAATATGAGTACGCGTAATTTGACACCACCTATGTTTTATGCGGAACTGTAAAAAGCCATAAGATTTACAGCCGGCTTTGAACATACAAAAACTCAGCAACAGTAACTCAACCTGCTGAGCTACGCTGGTAGCTTTGTACTTTAGGACGTGCTACTCTACCTTCAAAAAGTTCATCATAGGCTATGGGTGCCTGATTGCGCTCAAAATTACTCCATCACCAACAGGGCAGCTCATGTGCGTGACTTTAAACCCAACCGTGTTTCATCGGCAGTCACATTGACACTGCGCACAGTCTCATTTAGAACGTACAAGCATAAACTGAAAACAGTCAACATCACTACCAGCGAAAGTGAGGCTCATGACCCCCTTGCTAGAGAGCTAAGGGGCACTTGCCCCTTTCTCCACCTTGGCTCCTTTGGGTGCTATCTCATCTGTTAAACGGACTGTCTTAGACTGCCTATCGTTTGGAGCTGTGCAAGGAGTGATATCTCTTCTAATAAAATGGACTGTTTATGACTACATACAGTGAAACCTGTGAAGTGAAGCTGGCGAATTGTGAATTGTGCTAACGTGTGGAAAACTTTCATTCGAGCAGCACTGCACTGCGAGCGAGGGACGCTCTTGCAGTGCTGGAACTTGGTTCCTGGAGGGGGCTGGTCCTGTAAAGGGCACGTGACTGCTCACGTGACTCGGCTCGAGTTTTTTACCGGAATACAGCCGCCCGAGCGGCGTAAAGCCCTCTGGAGTTAAGCCCTACAGCTGTTGTGTGGCTGTTTGGTGGCGTGACTGGCTGGGAGACTGCGGAGGTTACCCTCTTTGATCCCCGCCGTGTGTGCGCTGACCCATGAACATCCATCGTTAATTACGAAAGGACTGTTTGACTGGTTGCTGTACTGATGTTAATATACTGAGAGCGAGAATATAATATTGCTCTGTGACACAGGGGAATAATCTCTAGAAAAATCGAACTTTGGTGAGTGTAATCCCCCTCCTTTTTTTTTTTATATATTTATTTTCTAGTGCCCCTGTTGCTTTCTAGCAAAATGGCATTAACCTTGAAAACTGGAATGCCACCCCAGGAGAAAATTAAAGCTTGTGTTGCTACGGCCATCCAAACCCCGAAATCTTCCACACGTTGCATTCAGCTGGTACGCGCGTCTAAATCTGCTTCTAACATAAGGTCTTGTACCCCCATAGCGGATATACGTAATTTCTGTGAATGGGGCACTAAAATGGGTGGGGGGGTTGAAAAATTGCAAGCCTCTGTATCTAATAAGGGGCTATGTTCCAACAATGTCGAAGAAAAGGAAATAAACAGGGAGGTAGTTGATCTGGGAGATACACCCATTGATTCCTTAGTGGCCGCTGGTGCTTTGGCCATTATTGAGAACCAAGTGGAATCAAGAGGTGAGATGAGTGAAGGTGAAACTGATGACGGTGGCGAGTGTATTCCTTCTGATCACGAGGAAGTGGTTGATTTGGTGACTGGAACTAGGGAGAGTTCTCACAACCTATCCAAATCCCCAATGATGTTTTCTCCGTCGCCTAAAGAATCGTCTGTGTTGTCTTGCTCCTTTATGAACCCTACTCCACGGCGCAAGCAAACTGCCCCAAATTTAAGCAATCATCCCTCTCAAGGGACGTTCATTGTAGGTGTAGAGACTTCTCTACAAACAATGAACGCAGCCTTATTTTCTCTAACACGCCTATATGATTCTCTAGAATCAAAAATGAATGAGCAACAGGTGCTACTAGTTAAATTATTACAGAATCAAACAAAAAATACTAAACCTCTATGCGGCTGTCTTAAAAACAAATGTGAATGCGACCCATGTGTGAATGAAATGTGTGAAAAGATAGGGGGCAAAAAGTATGCTGAAAATGTACAAACTTCTGATGTACTTCTAATTGATTGCTCACAGAATCAACAAATTGTATTACAACACCAGACAGGGAAAGCAAAAATACCTGTACAATCTAATGGAATGGTGGGAAAAACTGATATAAAAGTGACAGAAAATGAGTGTGAGATGTCTAAACCTAGTTTTGAGTCAAGAAACAACAAAAAGGAGAATTGTATTGCTGGACAGAGATGTTCTAAGAAAAGCAAGTCAAAATTGAAGCATACTAATACTTTACCCCCTTCCTCTTGCGAGGTCTGTCAACCACTTAAAGATGCTGAAACTGTAAAAGACCCTGTTTCAGATAGTAAGGGGTCGACCTATCCTATATTTGAGAAACAACCTAAAAAAGCACACATTCTGATACCAAATGCTGAAAAAAAATCCAAAAATGTTAAATCCATTCCTAATTCAAAGATTACTGGAATTAGACAATTCATACAATCATTATCTAAACCAAACTCTGCAATCACCTTGGCTCGAAAAAACATTGCTAACAAATATCGTGATATGCTACTGTTCAAAGCTAGTCAACCCAAAATGGCCAAAACAGCGTCCTTGACGTACGAACCTTTGGACAGTCTGGTTTTGATGAGCGAACAGGTTAATAAAAATGTCTCCATGCAGAAAACAGTGGCACCAGCTCCTTTGATGAATGACATAGATTCCCAAGAGGATGACTCGATAACCAAACCAAAATCTGTAGAAATGAAATCTTGCGGAGAACTCTTGCCAGAAGAGCCTGCAAAATTGAAGAGTGTAGACACATTAGTATTGAAAGAATGGAAAGAAGACATAGAGAAATCGATTCAAAGAATTGTTTCCATGGTAAATAACACAAATACTAAGGTCTCTATGGAAAAAAACATGTTGAACACAATGGGTGCTTCTGCCTATATCAATAAACCAGCAAATCAAAAAGATCTTAAGTCGAATTCACTTATAAAAGGGGCCTTGAGAACTCCAATGAAAACTGTGACAGCACACCACTTAATCTTGCAGTGCCGCTCGCATCCGTTCCATGCATTTAATCTTAATAGACAATCAGTCATGAATATCCTTGCAGATGTACCGGCTCTAGAAGGTATATGCTCAGCAGATTTTGAGCAAATAGAGTTCCTACATCCAACTGATCTTTCTGTCGTAAAGCTGTGGATGAAGTCAGGCTTTATAAAAAATGCATTATGGCAAGCAAGATTAGATGTATATGAATTGGGCTTCATCCTGATAAATGACACATTGACTGATCCTCCACAAATATCTGCAATCAGAAATCAATATCAATCCAAATCCGGTGTAGATGTGCAATATCATTCTAGAAAGTGTCAATCAGAGACAGTCTTTGATAATGAAAGAGTACAAAATGATATAGAGGAGAGACCATGTAGAAACTAACTATGCCAGCAATCAATCTCTCTCTCTCTCTATCATCATGGAACACGAGAGGGTTCAATCACTTGATAGAAAGCAAAGACAGCATATTGGAAAAATTTGACATCTTGGCTTTCCAAGAGATATGGCTAGAATATGCGCCTATCTGGGATAATCACACGATAATCTTAAATCCAGCAATTGTACCTGCCAAGGGTAGACCCATGGCTGGTCTAATGGTAGCAATAAAAATCAATCCGTACATTCAATTAGAATCATGGGTTTCCCCCAATAGCTTTTTGCAGTTGGTGAGGATAATAATTGACTTCAAAGTTATAGGATTGATAAACATTTACTGGAACCATGCAGCCATCACTGATTATGAATTTTTCACGGCCCTTGAGAATCTTTTGAATATAATCTATCTAGATCCTACATGTGATCATGTTATTGTAACGGGGGATCTTAATATAACATTTCATGCGCGAGGGGGGAAATGCATATCCACAGCTGCCCAAAAATGGAATGCTTTAATGGAAGAACGTCTCCTATGCAAGTTAAACGGTGCCATAAGGGGGGATATTCCCCAACACATCACCTGGCACCGAGGTGCGCAATCAGCCATGATCGACTATACATTTGTAGACGAGCAATTGTTCAAGAGCATAACGAATTTTTCTATTTTCCCCCAACACGTTAGTGATCACGATATTCAATGCATGAGATGGTCATGGTCCGTCCTTGAGAAGCACTATGAAAAATCCCTAGCAACGAATATATCATTGAATTATGGGATGACTAGATTCAAATGGTGTCCAAAATCCTTACACATGCTAAATTATAACTTGATCACGAGTGAGCTGAAGAGAGTGAAGAATTGTCAAACAGATACTCAGTCCTATGTGGAAGAAATGCAAATGTTTGTTGTTAAAAGAAACAATACAAAAACAAATGGTATCAAGTTTATGCACACATATGATCATGAAGTTGCAATTCGGAAGGCACAATATAGAAAAGATAGAAGGCATGTGATGAATTCAAACCATTGTGATAGGAGTAAAATACTCAGAGCTTTAAAATGTAAATATAAAAACTGGCTGAGATCGAAACATGCGATCTTATATCAGAAAGATGCGGAAAACATGCTAGACAAATTAAAATCTAAGAACTCATCCAGAATTTGGTCCTTATTGAACTATAAGCAGTATAAACAGCAATTTATACATCAATTAAATCCAATACCTCAGGAAGTATGGGCGTCCTTCTATAAATCCCTGTATGCTGACACAAATTTTAAAGGGGAAATCGCGGAACCTGCCAAATCTCACGTTAAGGACCTCTCCTTTGACATCGATGACATATTGTTTCAGATCTCTAAGCTGTCAATCTCTCGTGCGCCAGGGCCAGATGGTCTGTCGAACTTTATGATAAAGCAGCATCCTATGGCGTGGGCCAAAATTTTTCTAACTATTTTCTTGAAAATAATACGGACGCGAAATTTACCTTGCTCTTGGAAAAAAGCAATAACCATACCTATTTATAAAAAAGGGGATCATGAAAAACCAGCCAATTACAGGCCCATTTCTTTATTAGATATTCCAAGCAAAATCTTTGCAAGACTGCTGTTGAGAGATCTGAATATATGGCTGAATGAGGGACAGTTGAGAGACCCTTATCAAACGGGATTTAGGCCGGGTATGGGAACGGCAATTAACCTGCACATATTAGAAAAATCATAAAAAAAAAAACTACATATTATTAGAAGTTGGGCTGGAAGTGATGTCTCTTTTGCTAAATACCACCTCCAACTACGCATTATTTGAAGCTGAACCCGGAGTGATGTCTGTTTTAGTGGGTGTGTACGTTTTGGCCGTGGCACAATTGTTTGCGGCCTAATTGACCGGGGACACCCCTGCAAGCCTTGCTACCCATGTTTGGTAGTGATTACCCAAATTTGTTGTTTCGAAACGACCAAATGGTACTGGCCGAATTCGGCCAGTTGTACCATTCGGATAATTTGAAACAACCAATTTGGGTAATACCGTTTTAGTTACAAGCACACCTGGGTCTTATTATGCGTTTGCTGGAAATTCAGAAGTAAATCCACAAAATTACTGCCAAGCTCGATTACTGTTACCGCCACTGGGTCCAGCTGATTTACAGCAGGATTACAAGTGGGGGCAGGGCGGTGTTCTCCCCCATTTGTGGAGTCCTTAGGACTCCATGGGGATGTCAGCAGAATTACGTCAGGCGGTAATTCTGCCGATTGTTATGATTTTCGGTGGTATAAAGGAGGATTCACCTCTAGCTTTCTGATAGAGATAAATCCAACACTATACCACCAAACAGGGGCGTTGCTAGGGGGGGGCTAAGGGGGCTATAGCCCCTGATCTTTTGGTTGTAGCCCCGGATAGAATCTCAGGAGCTACAGCCAAAAGACTAGCTAGCCCCCAGTCCCAACAGTTCCGACATCAACTTAGCCCCGGGTCGTTTCCAGACCTAACAACTCCCCTGCCACCAAACTTGTAGTAAGGTGCTGCATTAATGTGTCGGTATTGGAATTATTGCTGCATTACTGCCATTTTCCCAGCACTGCCGTACTTGGGTATACACGCATTTCGCCGACCTATTTTTGGTCGTGGTACTTTTCATCGTACATTTTACATCGCCAGAAACCCCGTTTTAAAATTTTTACATTTTTTTATTTTGGGGGGTGTTTTGTTGGGGTTGGGGTATTATAATAATAGTAAGGGGGGGTCTGGGGCAGGGCGAACGCCCCCCAGAATAAAAAAAAAAACAAAAACAGGGTTTCTGGCGATGTAAAATCTGGCGATGAAAAGTACCGCGACCAAAAATAGGTCGGCGAAATCACGTAGAACCCGTGCTTGTAATGAGGCCTGTGTCTCTTGCTGAGTACTTGTAATGAGGCCTGTGTCTCTTGCTGAGTACTTGTAATGAGGCCCGTGTCTCTTGCTGAATGCATACGATTAAATGAAGTAGGGGTGTTGTTTTCCCCTTAGATGTATTCTGTCTCCTGCTTGTTGGCACATCATGCGTAAACTGCACGCCTTCATCAAGCGACAACTAAGTGTGCAGGTGGCTATCACACCTATAACCCAGCGGGAAGATCACAGACATCTCAAATTAGAGCAAGTCAGGTGTGAGATGATAAACAGTTATCATCACACAGCATTCTATGACTTATAAACCAGTCTTTATATATCTGAAACGAAAACTAAAATGACAGTACAATAATGCTGAAGGAAGTGTCCAGAAAGCAAACACTTGAACTTCTAAGCCAAGGTGGTCCAACTCTACACCTCGAGGACAGGATCCATGTCGAGTTTTCAGGATACCCCTCATTAATATTCATGAGATAAATTTGCATTCAATGATCACACTTTTTTTTGTCCTTTTATTGTGCATTTAGTTTATAAATGATTTTACACGTATGCACATTTCTCTTCATGAATATTAATGAGTGGTATCCTGAAAACCCGTCAGGATCCCAGCCCTCGCGGCCTGTAGTTGGAAGCCGTACAGGACACATCTCAAGAGCTTTTTTCCTGAATATTATTACGCATTGGAAGCAGCAGTGGGTCAGTGGCACATAGTTATTTGTCCATATTGTTGGTAAATTTCCAGGACTAAAAAAGGACAAATGTGTCTCAGTGACATTTAATTATGTGGTCACTCTAGTCGGCCCCTTCCCCTCCCTTCCGCTGACTTACAACTAAATATATGTTATAACAATCACTATGCACATAAAAAAGCAAGATGAAACCTTTAAAGGTAGTCTGGGGGTAGAAGGGCCTGGCTAACAAATGATAATAGTCACTGCTGGATAGACCGCTATACTGGATGTACTGCTGCCCAAGCCTCCACCAGAGAAAATGAGGTTCAGTGCAGCACAGTCAGCATGAGTGCCTGGGCAGTAGAGGTAAACTCGTCCCTCATACAAAATAGGGACAGAAATTGAAACTACACCTTCCTACCCGCTCTCCCCCTACTCTCACTGACCCAACTCACCTCTATTGTAATTTGAGTATTTGGTAACAATTTTGTTTCCATGCAGCTAACTACCTACACCCAAGACCTAGCCTCCTAAGTGTTTATGCTTGAACGATGCCTGAGTATTTTCTCTCCCGAAGTGGACCTCAGGTTCTGGGACAGGTTGGAGTTTCCGTAGGTATTCGGTGCCCTGAGCATAGTATTATTACCTGAGGGTTAGCTAAGCCCAAAGATGGCGCTTTACTCAGGAGTCAGAATAGGGATTGCAGTCCTAGGGTAGTCTGACCAATTTGTTTTCAAACCAAGGATCTCTAGCTGCATTATTTCAGCCTAATTAAGCACTCATCTCTAACATCTGAGTGTAACCTAAAGTGACATATTAGAATTCTGGCAGGGTGAATTGGCCCTTGGATTCTCCCGAGGCCGGCCAGTTCATTACCTTGAAGTTTCCTCCTTCTCTTTCTCATCAAGCAAACTATGTAACTCAGTGCCCAGGTGGCTCCGCACAGTGGACGATCGCCTAGTCTTCGGAAAATCTATCAAAAACCTGGCTATTCACAAACTGCAAAATACAAGCTAACACCCTGAAAGACCGGACTAAGGAGCACTTTCACCCTGTAACTACCCCAGGTTGGAACTCGCAAGACGCAACAGAACCGCTCAGATAAACCAGCAGTGTCCCGCTACTCCCTAAGTGAGGAGCCACTTGGATTCTAAAAACATAATAGCCTTCACAAATCTGGCACACGACTTATCAGAGCACCACCCCCCACATTCGGGACCAAATGCAGACTGAACCGTCTGCCTCACTGACATGTGCAAAACTCCTGTACACAACATCACGTTGCGGATCGGAACCCAGTCTGGTCATTGTTTCCCCAACCTTTTCTCCCCATCACACATAAGACTCTGACACCACCCCGCAATCACCATAAAACAGAACCCAGAACAGTAACAAAACCTCATTAAGATGACTAGGAACAAAACTTGGAAGTCTACCGATTCAGTATAACTCTAAAATTCTAAAAATTCTAATGAGACTCCTCAGGAGTGCCCAAGCACCTGCCACTTCTCTAACCTTTCAGTCTACTAGCACCTTTAAATTACACATAACGACTATAAGGCACACGGCAGATGTATGCCTGCTAGCACCCCCATCCCAACTGCAGGGACCCTGCGGAGCAGCTCAGAGATAATAGTACAGCCTGCTGTAGCTCTATCACACACTCTGTTCTTCCAGGGTCTCTCGCAGTGACCTAGTGCTGTCATCCCATGAAGATAGAAAACATACTCAGGTGTCAATGCCACAAATAGCACAGAACCACACCAGCACGTAATACTCTGCTTCTACCGGCCACCACTCATGAACACTACAGTACCCGCCTCAGTCTTATAACCAACCCTGCTTTTGTTTTAGCAAAACCATATGACACATGGCCACCACAAATGTTAGGGATGCACTACACAACAGCACTTTATATTACATTACTATTAATTTAGATCATTGTAGCACTTATTACAGCACTTAGATGAGGGAGATATCTGCAATGAAAATCTTGATTATTATTATTATTATTATTATTATTATTATTATTTAACTTGAAATAATGGAGAACAGCTGGATTGAACATTGTTACTGTTTATCGGTTTAAAGCACTGAGTGGGAACTTTAGGGAAGACCATTGGCTGTCATTTGTCTTTGCAATATGTACGTTTAGAGGGGTGCCATTCAAGGTGGTGTAGGTTGGGCCTTGGAGACACCTGATGAAAGGGAAGAGTGGGGGGGTGATTGCAGTGTATAGGAGGTAGTCCCCACCCCTCAAATGGAGTGTATAGCAAGTAGACCCCAACCCCGTCAAACTGAATGCAAATAACTTGTCGGGTTCATCAATAGCTCCAGTAGTGCGAAAATCAGAAATGTAGTGCCTTGTAGGTCAAACAAGCACATTATAGGGTGACATACATTTTTGGGGTCAGAATGCCTTACGCAGTGAAGGGCATCTCAGGGAGCACACATTTATTATGGATACCAACAATCTAGGCTGAAAAGTGAACAGAAAAGGAGTTCTGATTAAAAACAGATTGGTCAGCCATTTTGATTGGTTCAGATAGATCCTAAGATGGTTGCCCGAACACAAAATTTTTGAATTTTACAAAGTCATGAGGATGTAATTCAATAATGACCTCATAGCAGTTAATGGAAAGTTCAGTAGAGGAGAACATACTGTCTGGACCTCTTGGCAGCAATTTTGATAGTGACATGCCTGGTATACTGCAAAGGTAATAATTAGAGTAGGCAGTTGTTGAGTTCAGGGGCAGTCCACACAGCTGATGCCCATATTTAGACCTCTTTGACAGGAAGGCATGGTGTTGCCTGCCAAAGGAACCTTGAGAAGGCTGCCAAGAGTGTTCTTTCTCTAGGCATCAAAGGATTCATATTAAAGGTCAAGAGCATCTCACATAAATTTAATTTGTTTGCATGCATAGTTGTGACATAGGAACCTGATGAGAGGCAGTCAAGGCAACCGACCCTGGACTAGAGAGGGGTTTGTCTTAAGTTATCAAGTTCAATTAAAATGTGTTGTGTATTAAATGATTAAATTACATCAGCCTTGAAACTATATATAAGGAACTAATGCTGAGAGAGCACTCAGAGTGCTGTTGGTTTTCTGGTGTTTGCTGTTTTGAATCCTGTGTCCTGAGAAGTATTAAAAGATGACTTCAGTATCCAGCCTGAGTGTCTTGGTGTCTACCTGCTTGATTTCCAGCCTGCCTTCCATGATCCAGGGATGCCAGAAGCCCAGAGAGGGCATTGGGCCCTGCTCTTCAGCAGAGTGTTCATTTTTCATTCCTTTATTTTAAACCAAGAGCAGTAATAAATGATGATAACATGTGTTCAGTGAAGAACACACAGTGCAAACCTTGCAGACTAAAGGTCTTCAGAGTTTTTTTTTTTAATGTCTTTTTGCAACTGTTGAACATGAGTTCACAGTGTATATTAACTTGATTTACAGATGTTTTTATATTAAACCTACTCTGTCTCCTTTTTAACCAGCGTGTTAAAGGAAATGTGTACTGGCCTGTTAAACCCTAATTTGATGGGTCACAACTAAACCCTAATTTGATGGGTCACAACTCCACCCCCCCCCCCGTTCTATTTGTGTCCCCTGGTTTGCCCCCCTGATATTGATTTCTAGAGACACCACTGACTGCAACCACTGAAACACTGAGATTAAAAGTAAAAACTAAGGTTTGGAAAAGCAAGCGAGTGACTTACACATTCCAGTTGGGGCCAAGTCAGTCTTTAAATGACACAAAGAATGATGACATGAGTACCACTAGGGAGCATATGGCCCTTTGGGTATCCTGCATGCAATGGATGGGGATGCAGAAGAACTCTGAGACCAAATAACCAAACCAACTCAAGAAGATGGCAAAGGTGCTGTTTTATTAACAATTATCTAAAACAGGGAGTTACAACAGACATCAATGGACGTTCGCTCAAGCTCTCAGTTTATTTCTCATAAAAACAGCCTGATATACAAAAAATATATCAGACGCAACATCATACTACATGGAAAATAAGAAAAACCTAAGAGGTATTGTGATAGGTTCAATGGGAACATCTAAGTATACTTTCTATAAGGGGTGGGATTGTGATTGTCTGTCTACTGTCAGGTAGACAACTTATGCCTACCTCTAAAACATGTCATCTTCAACACTTTTAAGAACACAGTATATTGTTGGCTCTCAAACTATAAGGCCCCTCGTTATATGACCCTCTATAATTGGTTGGCATGCTTGTACCATGTCTAGAACAATCGGCTCACTTAACAGCACATAAACTCAGACCCAGGTGCAAGGAGGTGGACTTGACTTTAGCCCCCCACTCAATTAGCTCATCATCTCTCATCACCCATCCCTTGTGTCATGAAGATTGTCTTTGAACTTGGCCTTGCAAAGTATTCTTGTCTCTGGGAATATATGGGAGTGCGAGCACGCACTATCGTTGTTGTAGGACTCCACGCTCAACTCTATTTCCATCCTTGGATCACGTTACAGGAGACCACGATTTGGTCCATTTTTCAGCATTTAAATGTCTTAAATGAATAAAGCTTGGCACGCTTAGTGTTCTTTCTTTGGACCTTAACAAGGGATGATTCAGCTTCTCACGTTCACTGCCTTCTGGAATAGTTAACCGGCCTTGGCTACCTCAGTTTGACTACATGCCAGACAGCCTCACCATTCGTTTCCACAATCTCAGCTTATTCTTGCTGCAACACAGTTCTCTGCCTTTCCTCTCCATGTGCCTGGGCTTACTAAAGTCATGACACCATTGTCCAGTTTCTATACAATGGCGGCTTCGCCTGCAGTCTATTGACTACATATAGCCAGCTTCTAAGATTACTTAATCTACTTGCGTTTCAGCATCTGCACAGTTATTGAACCACTTGCATTTTCTGCAGTGATTTGCACACGTGCAGCCTTCTTTTCGCAAATGAAAGTTTGCTCAATTCTTAACTTCGTCATTTGCTCCTGTAAGATCCTTGCATTTTCTTTCAGTCAGTATTCTCAGGGCGTCGCGCTCGTCTTTCGTGACGTCACCAGCTCCTCTCCTTTTCATATTCCTTCAGGGAGTTCCTCCCTAAGATTGTCATGATATGATATGATAGGTTATTTATAAGGCGCTTAATACCCAGAGGTTTCTAAGCGCAGAACCGGGGATCAAACCTGCAGTGCTCCGTGTCACCTTGTTTGCAAGGCGAGCATGTTTCCCCTGAGCTATCCTCCGAGTCTTCTCTTCAGGGATACATTTGATAAGGTTTTCTCAGTGGGTACCTTCTTTCGAATACTCGCTGTGGTACGGTCACAACTGCTGGTGGTAAGCATGGCACAATCTCAGGCTACCACCATATAGGAGGTAGGGGAGTGGAATTTCCTGCAGAGGCACGCAGCTGGTCCTCTACACTAGGTTGCAGACCTGTGAATAATGTGTGCTGCCATTTTATATTTCAATGTACAAACATCATTAATCAAACTGTTTCATTGTTTAGGAAATGTAACCAGAAAACACAACCTCAATCACACGAGGCAACACCAGCCTCGTGTGGCACCACAATAGGCATCTTGGCATAAAGGGAAACAGGACGGGCTCCAGCAGTGGCCCCAATATGAACTCAGTATCAGCAGCACCAACACAAGACCCTTTCTGCCCCATCCCACTGGACCCTATCGGCAACTTCTCTTGTTGGGACCAACACTCCACTCAACAGCTTTCATAAGCAGAATTGAGACTCCATCCTCGCCCTCCTAGCCCGCCTGGCAGGGGATTCTGAATTATGTTTAGGGACAATGGTGGTCATTATGAGTTTGCCGGTATCCCGCAGGTAATTCTGGTGGGATACCGACAAACTGATCCTACCGTTTCCACCGCGTGATACCCGGGTATTACTGGGATACTGCAGGGGGGCGAAAAGGCAACTAAATCCCCATTCCATGGAGTCCTTCGGACTCCATGGAGGTAACTGTGGCATTGTTTTTGCCGGTAGGGCTCCGATTTACTGGTAACTCAGGGCTGAAGGTAAATCAGTGCCTTCACCGGAAAACACGTGTTTCTCCAGTTGGGAAAGATTGCCGGTGCCAGAATTACCAGCAATTTTACCAGCAATTCTTTCCAGACCGGGGAAACTGTAATGAAGCCCAATGAATTGTTGTTTTTGTTTTCAATAAATAGGTAAAGAGAGAGCAGTACTTGAGTGTCAGAGAGAGCGCACATCAATGTCTCCACAATCATCATGGAGGACAGGAGAAGAGGGGGGAAGAGGTGCAACGGGGATGAGGTAGAGGAAGATGAGTAAGAACATGGAAGGAGGAGAATCTTAATTCATGAAGTAGTAGTGTGAAGTGCCTGCATATGGCCCACACTATGGAACCACAACCCCACCTGACACACACACACGCACACACACAGGTTTGCACGTTTCAACATGGCAATATTGTTTCTCCATCTGTCTCTTCTGCACCTCCACAATTCCTCTTTCGGTTTTAGAAAGACTAAGGACGTCCAAAGTCACTTATAGCTGAAACACTTACCCACCACATATTTAGAAGTTAAAGTGCATGTGAATTACCAGGAACTGAGGTCCACTACTTGAAATGTTTAGCTGTTTATAGTTCCACTCATTTTCCATTTTACTTTGATCTTTGACAACCATTTTCTACAGTCCTAGAAATGTTCTTTGTTTACAGCTAAAACAAACCTCTGTATTGTACTTGATTGCCTCTTCATTTATTTTAATATTTATAACGAGCCACATGCCTGTGGGCCTCAGAGCGCACATGGAAGACCAACGGGGGTCAGGAGCAGAGGCTGATCAGGAGGGTGAAAGGAAAAACTGCGTTCAACCTGGTTTGAGGTTAAACAAGTGGGTTTTTATTTTCTTCTTGAATAGCGCCAGGTTGTCAGCCAGGCGTATATGCCCAGGGAGTGAATTCCATTGTAGTGGTGCCTGAGTATCAAAGGAGGTCCCTCCAAAGCGCTACAGCTTGTGTCTGGGCTGAGCAAATGTAGGATAAGCGGAGGAGCGGAGCTGTCTCCCTCCTACATGGAGTTTCACTCGAGCACTAAGACATATTGGGCAGGTATTGGAGTGACCTTGGAATGACAGTGTCAGGATCTTGTGAGTGATCCATTGCTGGATAGGCAACCAATGCAGGGCCCGTCTAGCATCTGAGATGTGTGCTCTCGATGCCACCATTAGAAGCTCGGTTTTATTACAATTCAAGGCAAGAGAATTGCTTGCCATCCAAGCTTGGATGGCGTTATACATTTTGTTTATGGCGGCCAACTCCTGTTCATACTTCCCGCTGAGCTCAAGGACGATCTGTGTGTTGTTGGTTTTGAGCCAAGTGCTTGACTTGGGCTCAAGAAGAGGGGGTGGGGTGGGAGGTACGCGGTAAAACAATGGAAAGCAATGCAGAGGTTGTGTTGCAAAGGCACACTTTGGGGAGTACGATGTCAAAGTGGAGGCCCACATAGGGTATAGATACTACTCTTCTTAAAAGGCAGAGCAGAAACATATTGGCTTAAAGAAGGAGCTTATTTGCTGGTGCTCTGCAGCATGTGGGTATTAATGCACATGCCTGTTAGGTTTGTGTTGAGCCCAAGGTGTGCACAGATCTTCTTCACATCAACACAACTTCTCTGCAACCCCCTTTGGGTCTTTTTCAGCATCCCCCAGAAGCTGTGGAGAAGAGGGCAGATTTGACGCAATCGCTGCGCTCCACTACAAGCTCTGCACCGCCGCCCCCTCTCTTGGATGTACATGCCTTTTGAGAACAGAGGGCAGTGACCCACTCGATTTCTTTACACTGGAACTACAATACATTGGAAGAGTCTGTACTTCTTTGTAAAGCACATGTACACAGTGGACATGATAATGAAAGAAACCACCTACATGGGCTTTGCGTCCATGAAACCTCGACAAGAGGACTCAATGGGAAGCCTTCCAGGAAGACCCCCTTATTTGGACCCTTCTAATCAACTAGGTCTGTTGGGCCTCTGCCTAGAGCCCAGACCGGTCTGGATGAGATGAAAGTGGTTGCAGCTGAGCCAGGGAAAGGTCGATTGCAGGCAACTGTCTCCCTCTCTTCATCTGCCCCCATTCCTGTCCACTGCATCTAGCTCTGCAGCCCAGGCCCAGCCTAGTCCTGGCCAAGGCCGGGCTGCCATTGTGGAGGCCCTCCTGAACTCCTGCTTGCTCCCTTGCAGCTCACCATGACTAGGCCCTGCCATGACCTGCAGGTCGAAGATGCAGTGGGTTCAGAATGAGGCTAGTGCTGGACTCCATGAACGGGACCATACCACAGGCACTCGCAGGCCCCCCATTGGCCTTCCATTGGCTGGATGTTAAGAATGTCATGATTTTCAGAATCCTCTGCCTTGTGCGTAACTATTTCAATACCCGAGCTGTATGATTCAGTGACACCCTTCCCCACCCAAAATCCTCAAGCTCCTCCATCCAGAGTCTGCTGACCATCCCCAGAGTACATTGGCCTACTCTGGGTGGCCGTGGCTTCGCCATTTGGGGACATAAACAATGGAACACTCCCGCTACCCTCTTCAGGCTGGAGCCGAACCATATGTGCTTCAAGGCACTTCTGGGACTTCTGTTCTTTTTTCAGGTAAGGATTGGCTGCCTCGTGTCTTCCCAACTGTGATCATCAACATCAGAAGGTAATTTGGTCTGCCGTGTGTGCTAAAGAAGTCATCCCACTCACTCACGGCTTCACACATATTTCTTTCTCCTACCTACTCTCACGTCACCACTCACAGGTACCCTAAGCCCGCCTACCTGGTGCCTTCCTGCTTGCCACTCTTTTTCCCTACTTAAGGAGCCCTGCAGCCTCTTTTCCTTTGCAGATGGGGAGCAGGTGCAAGTGAATCTAGGTCACCTGGCCTAAGCCCTGCCCACCTGGTGCCTTCCTGCCTGCCACTCTTTTTCCCCACTTAGCAAGCCCTGCCCACCTGGTGCATTCCTGCTTGCCGCTCTTTTTCCCTACACAAGGAGCCCTCCAGCCTCTTTTCCTTTGCATTCTGTACTCATGGTGGCCCTGAATCATGCTGTTCCCATCTTCATCTTGTATCCTGGCTTGCAACATTATGTGTTACTACTGACTTCTGCAATAGTATTTGCTCTCCCCTCTTTCTTCTCCACTGTTTTTGACTGCTTACTCTCTGTTTACTCCTCCTCTTCCATTCTCCCTTTTCCTGTCTCCTCCCCTCCTCCCCTCCTCCCCTCATCCCCTCCTCCCTTCCTCCCTTCCTCCCCTTACATTCTTCTATGCACTTATTCTATCAGAAGTGTTCCTGGATCTAGTATGATAGCAACCTTGCCCTTACCTCCCCCCTCCCCTTACTTGTAATTTTTACCTCCAGCACTATCTGAAATGTCGCCAGGCCTAGTACAATAGTCACTTGTTTCGTTCCTCCCCTCCCTTTCTGCACCCCCCTCCCTCACCTTTTGTTTTCTCCGGCTCTGCCAGAAATGTCGTCAGGCCTAGTACGGTAGTCGCCTGTCTGTTTCCATTTCCTTCCCACTCTGCCCCTCCCTTCCTTATCTATGTCTTAGCTCTTGCACTATCTGAAATGTCGTCAGGACGAGTACGATAGTTACTTTCACATCCTTACTGTTCATGGCCTGTAAGAAGGTAATTGTATTTTCCCTTGTTCCCTCCCTTGCCTTGAAACACATTGTGTATAGGCGCTATATAAATAAACTATCATATCATAACAACACACACTTCCACATTCACACTTTTTGTTCCACTTCTTCTGCACCCTCTCTCCACTCTGTTCAGATCGCCACTTGCAGCTGTGCTCTCTGCTAACCACTCTTCTCCACTCAATTGTCCACTCACGTCTCTTCACTTACATGTGCACCTGTACATCTCCACTCTCCAGTCACATCCTCACCCATGGCTAAACTCAGATCTCCACTCACAGTCCCACTCACACAAGCTCCACTTCTCTGATCATCCCTCCACTCACACCTCCACTCATGTCTCCTTCTGCATCAATCATGAAAAGGACTCCATTCACAGCCACACACTACCCTTGAGGACTGCACATCAACTCCCCTCATATCGCCACACCCCAAATGATATGGCTGCTATAGAAAAGTTGTTTAACACTTCTAGAACTATAGGAAAGTTGGTCTGGAGGTTTTTGTTCTGCATTTACAACACAGTGCTTGCATTCACCTCCACCCAAACAAGCACACCCATTCTCCTGTACTGCAAACACACACAAACAAACACACATTTTCTCCTCCACCCAAACACACATACACCTTCAACTCCACCCAAACAAGCACACCCATTCACCTGTACCGCAAACACACAAACACACACACACTTTCTCCTCCACCCCAAACACACTAACTCATTCACCTCCTCCCCAGCCGCACACACTCAGGCATCTCCACCACAAACGCAATCACTCATTCACCTCCATCCTAAACGCACTCATTCATTCACCTACTCCCCAAACACACTCACTCATTCACCTCCATCCCAAACCCACTCACTCAGTCACTTCCACTCCTAAGGCACTCACTCATTCACCCCACCCCAAACTCACTCACTCTTTCACCTCCATCCTAAATGCACTCACTTAATCACCTTTACTTTACTTTATTACATTTGTACTGCACAGTCATAGACCCGTGGGCGTGAGGTCAGAGACAAGACTAACAAAACAGAAACAGACACAAAGTTGTCCCGAGAAATCATGGAGACAGAAAGATGAGAAGCAGGGAGAGAGGACTAGTTAAAAAGGAAGATTTTGAGCCCTTTTTTAAAAATGCTCAGAGACAATGAACGAGCTCCTCAGATGAGTTGGCAGAGTATTCCAGAGCCTACGGGGCGCACAGAAAAAGGCACCCAATTGTGCTTTCTTAGTTTAAGATCTAGGCTGGTAGACGAGATTTTGGTTATTAGACCACAGGTTTCTATGACAAGGCTTTTCCCCAATATACCTCTGTAAATATGGGGGCATAGTTCCCATACAACATTTAAAGGTGATGACCAGAAGTCTGAAGGAGATACGAGCCTCCACAGGGAGCCAGTGCAATGCCCATCGTGCTTCGGTCACATGGGAAAGAAATGAGAGGCCAGTACGACTCTAACCGCTCCATTCTGGACTACTTGAAGTCTGCTAATGGTGACTTTGCTAGCCCCCGCCAGTAGACTGCAGCAATAGTCTAATTTAGCGCCTATAATGGCTCATGCATTCGCCTCTGCATTCTGTTGGGAGATGAAAGGTCTCAGATGAGCCAGCAATTTGATGTAGTAGGAGGCGGATGCAACCGTGCTACCCACATAGGCCTTCATGTTTAGCGACTGATCCAGTACCACTCCCAAGATTTTTACTTTTGGGAGGGTGGGGATTTGAACGTCCCCCAACTGAAAGCGCTTATAAGCCGGGTCAATTTTCGCTAGCATGCCCTCAGAACACACTACCATGAGTTCAGTCTTTCCCCGGTTAAGGGCCAGATTGTTTTGCATCATCCAATGCTCGATGATGGAGAATATACGGTTGAGTTTGATTTCATCCAGATCATGCTGACCAGTGAGTGGGATGACACACTGTGAATCATTTGCACAGTTAGAAAAGAGTATACCCTCATGAGCGAAGAAGGGAGCCATAAAGTTGTTATAGATACAGGTTAATAGGCTAGCTCCTGGCGGAACTCCAAAAAGCACCGGAATGGCAGGTGCCTCATTAGCACACACCCTACTAATTCTGTAATTGGTAGCAGCCTGGGAACAATTAGCTACAGACATGAGCCTCCTCCCCAAACACACTCACTCATTCACCTCCTTCCCAAATGCACTCTCTCCTTCGCCTCCACCCCAAACGCACTCACTCATTCACCTCCACCC
This sequence comes from Ambystoma mexicanum, assembly GCF_040938575.1. NCBI lineage: Eukaryota > Metazoa > Chordata > Amphibia > Caudata > Ambystomatidae > Ambystoma > Ambystoma mexicanum. The sequence continues at coordinate 46,335,193 of NC_090939.1, forward strand.
CAAACGCACTCACTCATTCACCTCCAATCCAAACACATTCATTCATTCACCTCCATCCCACACACACTCATTCACCCCATCCCAAACGCACTCACTCATTCACCTCCATCCCAAATGCACTCACTCATTCTCCTCTATCCCAAACACACACAGTCATTCACCTCCACCCCAAAGGCACTCACCCATTCACCTCCACCCCAAAGGCACACACTTATTCACCTCCACCCCAAAGCACTCTCATTCACCGCCAACCCACACGCTCTCATTCACCTCCATCCCAAATGCACTCACTCATTCACCTGCACTCCAAACACACTCACTCATTCACCTCCACCCCACATGCACTCACTCACCTCCATCCCAAATACACGCACTCATTCACCTGCACTCCAAACCTACTCACTCATTCACCACCAACCCACACACACTCATTCACCTCCATCCCAAATTCACTCACTCATTCACCTGCATCCAAAACACACTCACTCATTCACCTCATCCCCAAATGTACTCACTCATTCCCCTCCACCACAAAGGCACTAACTCATTCACCTCCACCCCAAAGGCACACACTCAATTGTCTCCACCCCAAACACACACACCCATGCACTCTTTCTTCTCCACCCCAAATGCATTTACTCATTCACCTTTTACCCAAACATACTCATTCCTTCACCTCCATCGCAAACTCATTTACCTCCATCCCAAACACATTCACTCACTCACCTCCAACACAAGCACATTCACTCATTCACCTCCATCCCACATGCACTCACTCATTCACCTCCGTCCCAAATGCACTCATTCACCTCCATCCCAAACACACTCACTCATTTACCTCCATCCCCAATGCACTCATTCACCTCCACCCCAAATGCACTCACTCTTTCACCTCCTCCCCAAATGCACTCAAATATGCACCCCCTTCAACACGCACTCATTCACCTCCATCCCACACACACTCACTCATCACCTCCTCACCCAAACGCACTCATTAAACTCCTGACCCAAATGCACCCACTCATTCACCTCCATCCCAAACTCATTAATTTCTATCCCAAACACATTCACTCATTCACCTCCATCCCAAACACACTCATTTAACTCCACCCCAAATGCACTCACTCATTCACCTCCATCCCAAACGCACTCACCCATTCACCTGCATCACAAACTCATTCATCTCCATCCCAAACACACTCACTCATTCACCTGCAGCCCCAACACACTCACTCATTCACCTCCATCCCAAATTCATTCACCTCCATCCCAAACACATTCATTCATTCACCTCCATCCCAAACGCACTCATTTAACTCCACCCCAAATGCACTCACTCATTCACTGCCATCCCAAATGCACTCACTCATTCACCTCCATCCCAAACACTCACTCATTCACCTGCATCCCAAACACTCTCTCATTCACCTACACCCCACACGCACTCACTCATTCGCCTCCATCCCAAACACACTCACTCATTCACCTCCACCCCAAATGCACTCACTCATTCTCCTCTATCCCAAACACACACAGTCATTCACCTCCACCCCAAAGGCACTCACCCATTCACCTCCACCCCAAAGGCACGCACTTATTCACCTCCACCCCAAAGCACTCTCATTCACCGCCAACCCACACGCTCTCATTCACCTCCATCCCAAATGCACTCACTCATTCACCTCCAACCCAAATGCATGCACTCATTCAACTCCGCCCCAAAGGCACTCACTCATTCACCTACACCCCAAATGCACTCACTCATTCACCTTCACCCCACACACACTCACTCACCTTCATCCCAAATACACTCACTCATTCACCTGCACTCCAAACCCACTCACTCATTCACCACCAACCCACACGCACTCATTTACCTCCATCCCAAATGCACTCACTCATTCACCTGCACTCTGGACGCACTCACTCATTCACCTGCATCCAAAACACACTCACTCATTCACCTCATCCCCAAATGTACTCACTCATTCCCCTCCACCACAAAGGCACTCACTCATTCACCTCCACCCCACACGCACTCACTCACCTCCATCCCAAATACACTCACTCATTCACCTAGCCAGTAGTTACCAATCTTAACTCCGTTTTTAAGCTGAAGGAAATTCTTTACTTTTTATAACTCTAAATAAGAGCTCTTATGTGGGGGTTTATTATTCGAAATATAACAAATGCGAACTTCAAATGTTTTAAATGTTTGACATATTTTCGCCAGTCAACATTGATTCGCCTTTGTCGCCTTTTGGCCAGTAAACATAGTCCATCTGTTTTAATTGCCCTTTCTTCCTGGTGCAAAGAAAAGATAATTGTGCTTTAGGAAGTTGTCTGTTGCCATTGTGCTTACAACACGTGAGTGAATAGTGGATTAGGTCTGTTGGGGGGCCACTTGGACTCACCCCACCGAGTTAAACCCACGAGCTGGACTGTGCAGTTGTGAAATTTCACATCAATGACGCATCAAAATAACCAAGTACAGCGAGGTGTGGCAGTGGTAAGATAGTTCAGCAGGTTAACCTTCCTGCAGTAAAGGAACGAGTGCTCCCCCTGCATGTCGCGTGTTCAAACTCCACCGGGGCTGGCTCAGCGTTAGAAATCGCTCCAGGTCGAGGCAGCGCTCCATTGAGTAGGACTAAAGAACTAGCTACGTGCGAGCTGTTAGAGTGAGTTGCTGCATTTTATTGGCTGGTATAGCTGTAGGTCCTGGAATGACTATGACACATATCAGTGACAAAACAATATGGCGATAACCCTGCATTGACAATGGCTGAATTGTTTCTTGGCACTGAAATGATGGGTGTTTTGATGGATCTGGTACATTCCATTATGAGGACATCGCGCCTCACACCCTGTGGGGTGAGGGGGGTGGGATGAAGAGGGTCCCGCTGGCAAAGCCTGGATTCGAAATCGGGGCAGCAGAACCAATGGTAAGAGTCTTACTCACTAAGCCACTGGGCATCGGATTGGAAAACTTGTGAATGTGCCTGTTAATGTCTGCATAAAAAATTCAAGTACAACTTGTTTACGTTTAAAAGACGTGCACCTTTTATAATTTGATTGCAAATAGGAAACACTCCTCCTTTCTTTGGTTAGTTTCCAATTATTAATGAGCTATTAGCTAATGTCATGATATGAAAATGTTTATTTATTGGGTGGTTGAGAAAAATCTCCTTAGTCATACTCGCCTGCCTTCCCCCGGGAACCCCCTCCTAAACCGCTTCTCCTCCATACCATGTTCCTACCACCTCCTTTACATGGCCACCCTGAAATTCCCCTTTTACATTCTTCCTGGCACGCCCCTCCAAATCAAAAGAATTCCACACAAAAACTGCCATACTTGTCCTCCTTCAAATGCACTGAAACAGCCGCCGTGAGTTGCGAGAGACCTCATTTTGAAGGCCATAGTTGGATTTGATCCTGTGACCTGCAAGTTACAAAAAGATCTCTGCAGAAAGGTGAGGAAAGGTCCCGGGAGGATAGCTCAGCGGCAACGTGCTCGCCTTGCAAGCAAGACGAACCGAAGCAACACAGGTTCATCCCCGAGTCCGCGCTTAGAAACCTCTGGGTATTTAAGCACGTTATAAATACGCAACTAAGACACAAAAAAAACAATCACGCAACTAAAAAGCTATTCCTGTAACAGCGCCTCGATGCCCGTGGGCTGTGTGAGTGCTTTGAAAATGCAAACAATTATAAAAAATAATAACCATTGGCCTCCCCCAGTCACTGCAAACCTTTATGCATGCTTGCACCGGCTCAAGCAAATGTCAAACTCCTGATACTCAGTGAGTCCAACCTGGTGCGATTTCTCAAATTTATAAGGAAACGGAGAGGGAAAAAAATGTATCACTCTGGTTTAACAGTTAAAATGTTGTGCGCAAGAGGTGAAAATATCAGGGGAGCTCAATCAAAAGAAACAATGACAGTTGGTCTAAGAGAAGAGGACAATTTTTAAGTGGTACTCATTTCATCAACTTCAGAAAGGTGAAAGTGTGACTATTCCCTGCTCAAATACGAACCTGTGATCTCTGGTTCTAACACAGATACCTACAGCAGGTCTGTTAACCGACTGAGCTAACTAAATGTGCTCTTTGGACCGGAAGAGTACCTCTAACATTCCTTTCTGTTGTTGAAATCACCCCCAACCTCTCCGTCTGCCGTAGCCTTCCCTTGAGGGTGAAGGACTGTAGAGCAATTCGTGGAGGTTCAAGGGCTGTCACAATGGCCCTCAAACCCCTCCAACCTCCTTCAAATGCTGTGACAAAAATTCAAAGGGCTTGTGAACCACCTTTGGGGAAGTTTGCTAAAGACTTCCTGATTTCAAAGGGTTTGTGGAGGTTAAAGGTAGCCCCAAGACAAAAGGAAACTGCATTCGGCTTAAAATGCAGAAATACTGTCCTGGAATTTGAAAGCACACTTTTGACTTGCAGACTGATAGACCAGCATGGAAAGTTCCACACTGCCAAATACACAACAGTGTTTTCAGAAACATCAAGACTAAAATTAAGTGTGCCATGTGCAAGGCTGAAAGAAATTAAGCCTATTTTACACTGCAGGCTATGGAGACACTGAAACGCATTCTTCCCAAATAGGAAAACTGCCACAAAAATGGAGACAGTTGCATCTGGATTGAAAAAAACTGTTTACCAGTGAAACTCCAGTGCCTGAGTCAGTTTAATATGAAGTATAATTTAAAGATGGGCATGGCATAGCACAGGATAAAAACGAATTGTGTGTGGTGTAAGATCTGTATGCAGGCCTCTTGTATAAAGAAAGAAAGGGTGCCATTTAAAGTATGGCTTTCTGTTCATTAGAGCTGACTTTAACACTGAGGTTCAAAGCCCAGGAACTGCACACCTTCCCCCATCAGATGCAAGGCTCCAGCTCTGCTTCCCTGTTCATTTAGAAATCTTGTTGAAGCTTACAGGTTGAGATAGGAGCCAGTACTCATGAATGACCAAGGAGTTTATTGGGGTAAAGTAAAAACAGCTGTGTAAACACAGAGCCAGCCCTTTATTGGTGGAACTTTCTAAAATACTTGGAATTAAAACTCAAATTTGTGATTCCTCTCAGTGACTTGATGACATTTGACTGGCACCAGATGGTGTTACATGAGAGAGTGGGTGGAGTTGTCTTCATCTGCATCAGGAGATAATCAGACCCATGGCCCAGCCTTTTACTTGGCAAGAATGTTAATGGGTTTTATACCAGCCCAGGTCAACAAAAAGAAACAGATGGCTGGACCTACATCTAAGTGTACTGTTTATGAAACTAACAATATGTATAATTAAGAGATGGCCATAGGTTTATATGGACAATCATATTTTGTTCATTATGTCAGGAAGCATAAATCACACAATAATGGTTCAGGCATCATTAAAAGTCTTCTGAACATACCTATCTGTATCATTGATTGGGTGACAGACCAAGTTAATCCTTAGCATTGTTACTAAATAATAATTTAATTAACTGCCTTATAGCCAACTAACACAGGGTGATTTTGTTGAAATTCTAAATCAACATTGCTTCCAGTGTGGATAAAAATGTAGTCTGTTAAAGTAATTGGGTACTCTTCTTTCTCATTGCCATCCCCATAATTACCTAAAGAAAAGGGGTGAACTTGTCAAAACAAAATTCTTAACTGTTCACCATTCCTCAGACCCTGCCTTAAAGCAGAGCAGTGCTGAATGTAAACTGAATATCTGAGTTGTTGTGCAAGGACAATAAAGTGTCTTGCCAAAATGATATAAAGTGATGTCCCTGATTGAAAAGCACACCCTCTACTGAGAGTGGGAAAGTGACTCCTGATAGAAAAGAGATTCATCATGACATTGTGGTGAAGGCAGAAGGGTTCTATATAAATAGAAAGTGTTTTGTTTTTTAAAAGTCTGCTGTGCTCCAACACTGCTAGCATTGCCTAGTGTACAGGGAGAATAAAGATACAGAGCACTGCATGTGTGAAATTACTTTTGCAAATAGAAAAGTGTTGTCTATTATTTAAATTAAACTGCATGAAAAGTATAGTGCCAAGCATATGATCTGGTCATGTTTCAAGGTGCAACATGTTATTAAAAGTTAACCTCATGGAACGTATTTTGTCCAATTAAATTGTTCTGTCAAGTCCAGGGTGCTGCACGATTTTGTGAATTAAGAGTATTTTATGAGTGAGCCGTGTATTTGAAGTACCCTGTATACCTGTGTTTCTATGTGACTGGGTGGAAATAACCAAAGAAGGAAAACTGTATATGTTGTGGGCTAAAGAGACTGTGATCTGTGTTATCCTAACCCGACTAGTGTTTGCAATTTGCGTGAACGGGGAATGGTTAGGAAAGAAAAGCATTTGGGCCACAAAGTGCGGTGGCGTGATTTGTGATTTTGTAGATATTCAATGTCGTATCCATTAATACATATTTATTGCCGTGAGGGATCTACATGGTTATATGAGTCCAAGGCAGGGCTAGATTAAATTACATCCCAGATATATTGATGTGTCACTTTGGATGGGGGAGGGGGTGGAACGCTAACATTGTTGTCCATACGTATACCCAACAGGTTCCATGAACTTAACCCTTATTGGCTAACGTAATGTGTGCTTTATTGTGACCCTATAACACTTCGAAAATAGTGTTGAGAAAAATGTAATTAAGCTAATTCTCCCTAAAGCTACAAAATTTCCCCCATCACTCCTGAAATGGGTGGAGAATATTGACAGTGAGGACGTCGGTAATTGTGGTAAAGGTATTTTAGCAATAATATTTTGTAAACGTTGTTTCAATGAACCCACATCACTGGTAAACACAATTCATATATAAATGTGTGACTATGAAAAGCTTATATATTTGTGTGGACTGTATTGGAATTTACTGTGTGTCTATATTGTCATGTGTGCTGTCTTGCAGTCTCTTGGTCCCACTCTCCTGGGCAGTCCCTGCTCTCACCTCTGTCTGCGAACAGAGTGCAGTTCTGTGCTATGAAGGTAAACACAGCTCTACTGGGTCATCATGTCCTCATAAAATAGTTCAACCTGTAAATCATTTCACAGTGATCCTTTCTGCCTAAATAGTGTCGACCTTTGCCAACATGTCTCCTGCCTTGATTTGTAGAGTGTTTCTTTTTCTACATTATTCTGTAGCCTGGAACTTATTTGGGGGTGATTTAATTAACATCCTAGCTGGGGTCCAACAGTATTTTTGGGTGAGTGGAAGGGCTGGACAAAGGGTCATACCATGCCGAGGGAGGCAGTTCAGGGGCAGTAATGCCCTCTGTGGAGACTGTGGAGGGGCCATGTTCAGTAATACTCTGTCTGGAGAAGGCCTTGGGAGGGGAGTAGGGTGTGGGCAGCCTGGGGAGCGCTAGAAGGCTAGAGCACTCTGGCGCTCCTTGTGTTGCCACGCAGAGAGGCAGTCACCAGTCAACTGTAGACTGCTCCCATTGGTGCTCGAACAAGACTGATTTGCATAAAGCTGGTCCCCTTGTGAGTGGCCTGCGAGGGCTAAAATACAATGGCATGGAAGCCTCCCATTGGTTAAGAGCAATTACAAACCTGATAGCCATCGCTTTTTAGTCTTATCTACAAGGTGGTGCTTCAGCACCACCTAGAAGCCGAAACTATTACATTAGACTCCACATAGGAGGGAGATGGAATGGAAGAAGAAGCATTCGGCCTTAGGGGGTTGTTTGCCCATTTACTAGCCTTGGAATGCTAACTCTGATAGCCATTACCACAAACTATCTGCCTCTCCCTGCCCAAAACACAAGCCTGTGTGTTCTCTTTGAGCTAGCTTTAGCAGTTAGTGATCAAGGTTTCTGCTGTACGGGGTTTAATAGTGTCATTTCTAAGCAGTCGTCTGCATTATGTAAATGAGCTACTGGTTTAATAACCAAGTGTGCCTTCAATCACTTGATTTATAAGCAATATGGGTGTCCTTGCATCTGTTCCTTGCAGTGACGTCCTTAAGAAACACGCACTGACAAAGCCAACAATGGTGGCTCACATATAGGCATTAGGCTTTTGCGAGGCACTCACATCTCAGATAATATTCCCAGCCTTTCACACCATTTTCCAGCTGTTGGCACCTAATGACCGTGGACAGTGATGTGGGCACGGTCAGTGGTCAGTGATGCAGGCAGGGTCAGTGGGCAGTGATGCGGGCAGCGTCAGTGGGCAGTGATGCGGGCAGGGTCAGTGGGTAATAATGCAGGCAGAGTCAGTGGGCAGTGATGCAGGCAGGGTCAGTGGGCAGTGATGCGGGCAGGGTCAGTGGGCAGTGATGCAGGAAGGGTCAGCGGCCCATGATGCGGGCAGAGTCAGTGGGCAGTGATGCGGGCAGAGTCAGTGTGCAGTGATGCGGGCAGGGTCAGTGAGCAGTGATGCGGGCAGAGTCAGTGGGAAGTAATGCAGGCAGAGTCAGTGGGCAGTGATGCGGGCAGGGTCAGTGGGCAGTGATGCGGGCAGAGTCAGTGGGCAGTGATGCGGGCAGGGTCAGTGAGCAGTGATGCGGGCAGAGTCAGTGGGCAGTAATGCAGGCAGAGTCAGTGGGCAGTGTTGTGGGCAGGGCCAGTGGGCAGTGATGCAGGCAGAGTCAGTGATGCAGGTAGGGTCAGTGGGCAGTGATGCAGGCAGAATCATTGGACAGTGATGCTGGCAAGGTCAGTGGGCAATGATGCAGACAGAGTCAGTGATGCAGCCAGGGTCAGTGGGCAGTGATGCAGGCAGTGTCAGTGGGCAGTGATGCGGGCAGGGTCAGTGGGCAGTGATGCAGGCAGGGTCAGTGGGCAGTGGGCAGTCATGCGGGCAGGGTCAGTGATGCGGGCTGGGTCAGTGGGCAGTGATGCGGGCAGAGTCAGTGGAAAGTGATGCAGGCAGGGTCAGTGGGCAGTGATCTGGGCAGGGTCAGTGGGCAGTGATGCAGGCAGAGTCCGTTGACAGTGATGCGGGCAGAGTCAGTGGGCAGTGATGCAGGCAGGGTCAGTGGGAAGTGATGCGGGCAGGGTCCGTTGGCAGTGATGCGGGCAGAGTAAGTGGGCAGTGATGCGGGCAGTGTCAGTGGGCAGTGATGCAGGCAGGGTCAGTGGCCAGTGATGCAGGCAGGGTCAGTGAGCAGTGATGCCGGCAGAGTCAGTGGGCAGTGATGCTGGCAGAGTCAGTGGGCAGTGATGCGGGCAGAGTCAGTGGGCAGTGTTGCGGGCAGGGATGCAGGCAGAGTCAGTGATGCAGGCAGGGTCAGTGGGCAGTGATGTAGGCAGAGTCATTGGGCAGTGATGCAGGCAGGGTCAGTGGGCAGTGATGCAGGCAGAGTCAGTGATGCAGCCAGAGTCAGTGGGCAGTGATGCGGGCAGGGTCAGTGGGCAGTGATGCCAGCAGGGTCAGTGGGCATTCATGTGGGCAGGGTCAGTGGGCAGTGATGTTGCCAGAGTCAGTGGGAAGTGATGCGGGCTGGGTCAGTGGGCAGTGATGCGGGCAGAGTCAGTGGACAGTGATGCGGGCAGAGTCAGTGGACAGTGATGCGGGCAGGGTCAGTGGACAGTGATGCGGGCAGGGTCAGTGATGCAGGCAGAGTCAGTGGACAGTGAAGCGGGCAGGGTCAGTGATGCGGGCAGGGTCAGTGGGCAGAGTCAGTGGGCAGTGGTGCAGGCAGGGTCAGTGGGCAGTGATGCGGGCAGAGTCAGTGGGCAGTGATGTGGGCAGAGTCCGTTGGCAGTGATGCGGGGAGAGTCAGTGGGCAGTGATGCGGGCAGGGTCAGTGGGCAGTGATGCGGGCAGGGTCAGTGAGCAGTGATGCGGGTAGAGTCAGTGGGAAGTGATGCAGGCAGAGTCAGTGGGCAGTGTTGTGGGCAGGGTAAGTGGGCAGTGATGCAGGCAGAGTCAGTGATGCAGGCAGGGTCAGTGGGCAGCGATGCAGGCAGAGTCATTGGGCAGTGATGCAGGCAGGGTCAGTGGGAAATGATGCAGGCAGAATCAGTGATGCGGACAGGATCAGTGGGCAGTGATGCGTGCAGAGTCAGTGGGCAGTGATGCGGGCAGGGTCAGTGGGTAGTGATGCAGGCAGGGTCAGTGGACAGTCATGCGGGCAGGGACAGTTGGCAGTGAAGTTGCCAGAGTCAGTGGGTAGTGGGGCAGTGTCAGTGATACGGGCAGAGTCAGTGGACAGTGATGCGGGCAGGGTCAGTGATGTGGGCAGTGATGTTGCCAGAGTAAGTGGGCAGCGATGCGGGCAGGGTCAGTGAGCAGTGATGCAGGCAGAGCCAGTGGGCAGTGATCCTGGCAGGGTCACTGGGCAGTGATGCAGGCAAAGTCAGTGGGCAGTGATGCAGGCAGAGTCAGTGGGCAGTGATGCAGACAGGGTGTGTGGGCAGTGAGGCAGGCAGAGTCAGTGGACAGTGATGCGGGCAGAGGGTCAGTGAGCAGGGATGCAGGCAGAGACAGAGGGCAGTGATATAGGTACGGTCAGTGATGCGGGCAGGGGCAGTGGGCAGTGATGCAGGAAGGGTCAGTGGCCAGTGATGCGGGCAGAGTCAGTGGGCAGTGATCCGGGCAGAGTCTGTGGGCAGTGATGCGGGCAGAGTCAATGTGCAGTGATGCGGGCAGGGTCAGTGAGCAGTGATGTGGGCAGAGTCAGTGGGAAGTAATGCAGGCAGAGTCAGTGGGCAGTGATGCGGGCAGAGTCAGTGGGCAGTAATGCAGGCAGAGTCAGTGGGCAGTGTTGTGGGCAGGGCCAGTGGGCAGTGATGCAGGCAGAGTCAGTGATGCAGGCAGGGTCAGTGGGCAGTGATGCAGGCAGAATCATTGGGCAGTGATGCTGGCAAGGTCAGTGGGCAGTGATGCAGGCAGAGTCAGTAATGCAGGCAGGGTCAGTGGGCAGTGATGCAGGCAGGGTCAGTGGGCAGTGATGCGGGCAGGGTCAGTGGGCAGTGATGCAGGCAGGGTCAGTGGGCAGTCATGCGGGCAGGGTCAGTGATGCGGGCTGGGTCAGTGAGCAGTGATGCGGGCAGAGTCAGTGGAAAGTGATGCAGGCAGAGTCAGTGGGCAGTGATGCAGGCAGGGTCAGTGGGCAGTGGGGCAGGGTCAGTGATGCGGGCAGAGTCAGTGGACAGTGATTCGGGCAGGGTCAGTGGGCTGTGATGTTGGCAGGGTCAGTGGGCAGTGATGCAGGCAGAGTCCGTTGGCAATGATGCAGGCAGAGTCAGTGGGCAGTGATGCAGGCAGAGTCAGCGGGTAGTGATGCAGGCAGGGTCAGTGGGGAGTGATGCGGGCAGAGTCCTTTGGAAGTGATGCGGGCAGAGTCAGTGGGCAGTGATGCGGGCAGAGTAAGTGGCCAGTGATGCAGGCAGGGTCAGTGAGCAGTGATGCCGGCAGAGGCAGTGGGCAGGGTCAGTGGGCAGTGATGCAGGCAGGGTCAGTGGGCAGTGATGCAGGCAGAGTCATTGGGCAGTGATGCAGGCAGGGTCAGTGGGCAATGATGCAGGCAGAGTCAGTGATGCGGGCAGGGTCAGTGGGCAGTGATGCAAGCAGAGTCAGTGATGCAGGCAGAGTCAGTGGGCAGTGATGTGGGCAGGGTCAGTGGGCAGTGATGCCAGCAGGGTCAGTGGGCATTCATGTGGGCAGGGTCAGTGGGCAGTGATGTTGCCAGAGTCAGTGGGAAGTGATGCGGGCTGGGTCAGTGGGCAGAGTCAGTGGACAGTGATGCGGGCAGGGTCAGTGAGCAGTGATGCGGGCAGGGTCAGTGAGCAGTGATGCGGGCAGGGTCAGTGGGCAGTGGGGCAGGGTCAGTGATGTGGGCAGAGTCAGTGGACAGTGATGCGGACAGGGTCAGTGATGCGGGCAGGGTCAGTGGGCAGAGTCAGTGGGCAGTCGTGCAGGCAGGGTCAGTGGGTAGTGGTGCGGGCAGAGTCAGTGGGCAGTGATGTGGGCAGAGTCCGTTGGCAGTGATGCAGGCAGAATCAGTGGGCAGTGATGCAGGCAGGGTCAGTGGGCAGTGATGCAGGCAGGGTCAGTGAGCAGTGATGCGGGCAGAGTCAGTGGGAAGTGATGCAGGCAGAGTCCGTGGGCAGTGTTGTGGGCAGGGTCAGTGGGCAGTGATGCATGCAGAGTCAGTGATGCGGGCAGGGTCAGTGGGCAGTGATGCAGGCAGAGTCATTGGGCAGTGATGCAGGCAGGGTCAGTGGGTAGTGATGCAGGCAGGGTCAGTGGACAGTCATGCGGGCAGGGACAGTTGGCAGTGAAGTTGCCAGAGTCAGTGGGCAGTGATGCAGGCTGGGTTTGTGGACAGTGATGTAGGCAGAGTCAATGGGCAGTGATGTTGCCAGAGTCAGTGGGCGTGATGCGGGCTGGGTCAGTGGGCAGTGATGCAGGCAGAGTCAGTGGGCAGTGATGCGAGCAGGGTCAGTGGGAAGTGATGTGGGCAGGGTCAGTGGGTAGTGGGGCAGGGTCAGTGATACGGGCAGAGTCAGTGGACAGTGATGCGGGCAGGGTCAGTGATGCGGGCAGGGTCAGTGGGCAGAGTCAATGGGCAGTGATGCAGGCATGGTCAGTGGGCAGTCATGCGGGCAGGGTCAGTGATGTTGCCAGAGTAAGTGGGCAGCGATGCGGGCAGGGTCAGTGAGCAGTGATGCAGGCAGAGCCAGTGGGCAGTGATCCTGGCAGGGTCACTGGGCAGTGATGCAGGCAAAGTCAGTGGGCAGTGATGCAGGCAGAGTCAGTGGGCAGTGATGCAGACAGGGTGTGTGGGCAGTGAGACAGGCAGAGTCAGTGGACAGTGATGCGGGCAGAGGGTCAATGAGCAGGGATGCAGGCAGAGACAGAGGGCAGTGATATAGGTACGGTCAGTGATGTGGGCAGGGTCAGTGGGCAGTGATGCAGGAAGGGTCAGTGGCCAGTGATGCGGGCAGAGTCAGTGGGCAGTGATCCGGGCAGAGTCTGTTGGCAGTGATGTGGGCAGAGTCGGTGGGAAGTAATGCAGGCAGAGTCAGTGGGCATTGATGCGGGCAGTGTCAGTGGGCAGTGATGCGGGCAGAGTCAGTGGGCAGTGATGCGGGCAGGGTCAGTGAGCAGTGATGCGGGCAGAGACAGTGGGCAGTAATGCAGGCAGAGTCAGTGGGCAGTGTTGAGGGCAGGGCCAGTGGGCAGTGATTCAGGCAGAGTCAGTGATGCAGGCAGGGTCAGTGGGCAGTGATGCAGGCAGAATCATTGGGCAGTGATGCTGGCAAGGTCAGTGGGCAATCATGCAGGCAGAGTCAGTGATGCAGGCAGGGTCAGTGGGCAGTAAAGCGGGCAGAGTCAGTGGAAAGTGATGCAGGCAGGATCAGTGGGCAGTGATGCAGGCAGGGTCAGTGGGCAGTGGGGCAGGGTCAGTGATGCGGGCAGAGTCAGTGGACAGTGATTCGGGCGGGGTCAGTGGGCAGCGATGTGGGCAGGGTCAGTGGGCAGTGATGCAGGCAGAGTCCGTTGGCAGTGATGCAGGCAGAGTCAGTGGGCAGTGATGCAGGCAGAGTCAGCGGGTAGTGATGCAGGCAGGGTCAGTGGGGAGTGATGCGGGCAGAGTCCTTTGGCAGTGATGCGGGCAGAGTCAGTGGGCAGTGTCGTTGGGCAGTGATGCGGGCAGAGTCAGTGGCCAGTGATGCAGGCAGGGTCAGTGAGCAGTGATGCAGGCAGAGTCAGTGGGCAGTGATGCGGGCAGAGTCAGTGGGCAGTGTTGTGGGCAGGGTCAGTGGGCAGTGATGCAGGCAGAGTCAGTGATGCGGGCAGGGTCAGTGGGCAGTGATGCAGGCAGAGTCAATGTGCAGTGATGCGGGCAGGGTCAGTGAGCAGTGATGCAGGCAGAGTCAGTGGGCAGTGATGCAGGCAGGGTCAGTGGGCAGTGATGCGGGCAGGGTCAGTGGGCAGTGATGCAGGCAGGGTCAGTGGGCAGTGATGCAGGCAGGGTCAGTGGGCAGTCATGCGGGCAGGGTCAGTGATGCAGGCTGGGTCAGTGGGCAGTGATGCGGGCAGAGTCAGTGGAAAGTGATGCAGGCAGGATCAGTGGGCAGTGGGGCAGGGTCAGTGATGCGGGCAGAGTCAGTGGACAGTGATTCGGGCAGGGTCAGTGGGCAGTGATGTGGGCAGGGTCAGTGGGCAGTGATGCAGGCAGAGTCCGTTGGCAGTGATGCAGGTAGAGTCAGTGGGCAGTGATGCAGGCAGAGTCAGTGGGTAGTGATGCAGGCAGGGTCAGTGGGGAGTGATGCGGGCAGAGTCCTTTGGCAGTGATGCGGGAAGAGTCAGTGGGCAGTGTCATTGGGCAGTGATGCGGGCAGAGTCAGTGGCCAGTGATGCAGGCAGGGTCAGTGAGCAGTGATGCAGGCAGAGTCAATGGGCAGTGATGCGGGCAGAGTCAGTGGGCAGTGTTGTGGGCAGGGTCAGTGGGCAGTGATGCAGGCAGAGTCAGTGATGCGAAGAGGGTCAGTGGGCAGTGATGCAGGCAGAGTCATTGGGCAGTGATGCAGGTAGGGTCAGTGGGCAATGATGCAGGCAGAGTAAGTGATGCAGACAGGGTCAGTGGGCAGTGATGCAGGCAGAGTCAGTGGGCAGTGATGCAAGCAGAGTCAGTGATGCAGGCAGAGTCAGTGGGCAGTGATGCGGGCAGGGTCAGTGGGCAGTGATGCCAGAAGGGTCAGTGGGCATTCATGTAGGCAGGGTCAGTGGGCAGTGATGTTGCCAGAGTCAGTGGGAAGTGATGCGGGCTGGGTCAGTGGGCAGTGATGCGGGCAGAATCAGTGGGCAGTGATGTGGGCAGAGTCAGTGGGCAGTGATGTGGGCAGAGTCAGTGGGCAGTGATGCAGGCAGTGTCAGTGAGCAGTGATGCGGGCAGAGTCAGTAGGAAGTGATGCAGGCAGAGTCAGTGGGCAGTGTTGTGGGCAGGGTCAGTGGGCAGTGATGCAGGCAGAGTCAGTGATGCAGGCAGGGTCAGTGGGCGGTGATGCAGGCAGAGTCATTGGGCAGTGATGCAGGCAGGGTCAGTGGGCAATGATGCAGGCAGAATCAGTGATGCGGACAGGGTCACTGGGCAGTGATGCGGGCAGAGTCAGTGGGCAGTGATGCGGGCAGGGTCAGTGGGCAGTGATGCGGGCAGAGTCCGTGGGCAGTGTTGTGGGCAGGGTCAGTGGGCAGTGATGCATGCAGAGTCAGTGATGCGGGCAGGGTCAGTGGGCAGTGATGCAGGCAGAGTCATTGGGCAGTGATGCAGGCAGGGTCAGTGGGTAGTGATGCAGGCAGGGTCAGTGGACAGTCATGCGGGCAGGGACAGTTGGCAGTGAAGTTGCCAGAGTCAGTGGGCAGTGATGCAGGCTGGGTCAGTGGACAGTGATGTAGGCAGAGTCAATGGGCAGTGATGTTGCCAGAGTCAGTGGGCGTGATGCGGGCTGGGTCAGTGATGCAGGCAGAGTCAGTGGGCAGTGATGCAGGCAGAGTCAGTGGGAAGTGATGTGGGCAGGGTCAGTGGGTAGTTGGGCAGGGTCAGTGATACGGGCAGAGTCAGTGGACAGTGATGCGGGCAGGGTCAGTGATGCGGGCAGGGTCAGTGGGCAGAGTCAATGGGCAGTGATGCAGGCATGGTCAGTGGGCAGTCATGCGGGCAGGGTCAGTGATGTTGCCAGAGTAAGTGGGCAGCGATGCGGGCAGGGTCAGTGAGCAGTGATGCAGGCAGAGCCAGTGGGCAGTGATCCTGGCAGGGTCACTGGGCAGTGATGCAGGCAAAGTCAGTGGGCAGTGATGCAGGCAGAGTCAGTGGGCAGTGATGCAGACAGGGTGTGTGGGCAGTGAGACAGGCAGAGTCAGTGGACAGTGATGCGGGCAGAGGGTCAATGAGCAGGGATGCAGGCAGAGACAGAGGGCAGTGATATAGGTACGGTCAGTGATGTGGGCAGGGTCAGTGGGCAGTGATGCAGGAAGGGTCAGTGGCCAGTGATGCGGGCAGAGTCAGTGGGCAGTGATCCGGGCAGAGTCTGTTGGCAGTGATGTGGGCAGAGTCGGTGGGAAGTAATGCAGGCAGAGTCAGTGGGCATTGATGCGGGCAGTGTCAGTGGGCAGTGATGCGGGCAGAGTCAGTGGGCAGTGATGCGGGCAGGATCAGTGAGCAGTGATGCGGGCAGAGACAGTGGGCAGTAATGCAGGCAGAGTCAGTGGGCAGTGTTGTGGGCAGGGCCAGTGGGCAGTGATGCAGGCAGAGTCAGTGATGCAGGCAGGGTCAGTGGGCAGTGATGCAGGCAGAATCATTGGGCAGTGATGCTGGCAAGGTCAGTGGGCAATCATGCAGGCAGAGTCAGTGATGCAGGCAGGGTCAGTGGGCAGTAAAGCGGGCAGAGTCAGTGGAAAGTGATGCAGGCAGGATCAGTGGGCAGTGATGCAGGCAGGGTCAGTGGGCAGTGGGGCAGGGTCAGTGATGCGGGCAGAGTCAGTGGACAGTGATTTGGGCGGGGTCAGTGGGCAGTGATGTGGGCAGGGTCAGTGGGCAGTTATGCAGGCAGAGTCTGTTGGCAGTGATGCAGGCAGAGTCAGTGGGCAGTGATGCAGGCAGAGTCAGCGGGTAGTGATGCAGGCAGGGTCAGTGGGGAGTGATGCGGGCAGAGTCCTTTGGCAGTGATGCGGGCAGAGTCAGTGGGCAGTGTCATTGGGCAGTGATGCGGGCAGAGTCAGTGGCCAGTGATGCAGGCAGGGTCAGTGAGCAGTGATGCAGGCAGAGTCAGTGGGCAGTGATGCGGGCAGAGTCAGTGGGCAGTGTTGTGGGCAGGGTCAGTGGGCAGTGATGCAGGCAGAGTCAGTGATGCGGGCAGGGTCAGTGGGCAGTGATGCAGGCAGAGTCAATGTGCAGTGATGCGGGCAGGGTCAGTGAGCAGTGATGCAGGCAGAGTCAGTGGGCAGGGATGCAGGCAGGGTCAGTGGGCAGTGATGCGGGCAGGGTCAGTGGGCAGTGATGCAGGCAGGGTCAGTGATGCAGGCAGGGTCAGTGGGCAGTCATGCGGGCAGGGTCAGTGATGCAGGCTGGGTCAGTGGGCAGTGATGCGGGCAGAGTCAGTGGAAAGTGATGCAGGCAGGATCAGTGGGCAGTGGGGCAGGGTCAGTGATGCGGGCAGAGTCAGTGGACAGTGATTCGGGCAGGGTCAGTGGGCAGTGATGTGGGCAGGGTCAGTGGGCAGTGATGCAGGCAGAGTCCGTTGGCAGTGATGCAGGTAGAGTCAGTGGGCAGTGATGCAGGCAGAGTCAGTGGGTAGTGATGCAGGCAGGGTCAGTGGGGAGTGATGCGGGCAGAGTCCTTTGGCAGTGATGCGGGAAGAGTCAGTGGGCAGTGTCATTGGGCAGTGATGCGGGCAGAGTCAGTGGCCAGTGATGCAGGCAGGGTCAGTGAGCAGTGATGCGGGCAGAGTCAGTGGGCAGTGTTGTGGGCAGGGTCAGTGGGCAGTGATGCAGGCAGAGTCAGTGATGCGAAGAGGGTCAGTGGGCAGTGATGCAGGCAGAGTCATTGGGCAGTGATGCAGGCAGGGTCAGTGGGCAATGATGCAGGCAGAGTAAGTGATGCAGACAGGGTCAGTGGGCAGTGATGCAGGCAGAGTCAGTGGGCAGTGATGCAAGCAGAGTCAGTGATGCAGGCAGAGTCAGTGGGCAGTGATGCGGGCAGGGTCAGTGGGCAGTGATGCCAGAAGGGTCAGTGGGCATTCATGTAGGCAGGGTCAGTGGGCAGTGATGTTGCCAGAGTCAGTGGGAAGTGATGCGGGCTGGGTCAGTGGGCAGTGATGCGGGCAGAATCAGTGGGCAGTGATGCAGGCAGGGTTAGTGGGCAGTGATGTGGGCAGAGTCAGTGGGCAGTGATGCAGGCAGTGTCAGTGAGCAGTGATGCGGGCAGAGTCAGTAGGAAGTGATGCAGGCAGAGTCAGTGGGCAGTGTTGTGGGCAGGGTCAGTGGGCAGTGATGCAGGCAGAGTCAGTGATGCAGGCAGGGTCAGTGGGCGGTGATGCAGGCAGAGTCATTGGGCAGTGATGCAGGCAGGGTCAGTGGGCAATGATGCAGGCAGAATCAGTGATGCGGACAGGGTCACTGGGCAGTGATGCGGGCAGAGTCAGTGGGCAGTGATGCGGGCAGGGTCAGTGGGTAGTGATGCGGGCAGGGTCAGTGGACAGTCATGTGGGCAGGGACAGTTGGCAGTGAAGTTGCCAGAGTCAGTGGGCAGTGATGCGGGCTGGGTCAGTGGACAGTGATGCAGGCAGAATCAGTGGGCAGTGATGTTGTCAGAGTCAGTGGGCAGTGATGCGGGCTGGGTCAGTGGGCAGTGATGCAGGCAGAGTCATTGGGCAGTGATACGAGCAGGGTCAGTGGGCAGTGATGTGGGCAGGGTCAATGGGTAGTGGGGCAGGGTCAGTGATACGGGCAGAGTCAGTGGACAGTGATGCGGGCAGGGTCAGTGGGCAGAGTCAGTGGGCAGTGATGCAGGCAGGGTCAGTGGGCAGTCATGCGGGCAGGGTCAGTGATGTTGCCAGAGTAAGTGGGCAGCGATGCGGGCAGGGTCAGTGAGCAGTGATGCAGGCAGAGCCAGTGGGCAGTGATCCTGGCAGGGTCCTTGGGCAGTGATGCAGGCAAAGTCAGTGGGCAGTGATGCAGGCAGAGTCAGTGGGCAGTGATGCAGACAGGGTGTGTGGGCAGTGAGGCAGGCAGTGTCAGTGGACAGTGATGCGGGCAGAGGGTCAGTGAGCAGGGATGCAGGCAGAGACAGAGGGCAGTGATATAGGTACGGTCAGTGATGCGGGCAGGGTCACTGGGCAGTGATGCAGGCAAAGTCAGTGGGCAGTGATGCAAGCAGAGTCAGTGGGCAGTGATGCCGACAGGGTGTGTGGGCAGTGAGTCAGGCAGAGTCAGTGGACATTGATGCGGGCAGAGGGTCAGTGAGCAGGGATGCAGGCAGAGACAGAGGACAGTGATATAGGTACGGTCAGTGATGCGGGCAGAGTCAGTGGGCAGTGATCCGGGAAGAGTCTGTTGGCAGTGATGCGGGCAGAGTCAATGTGCAGTGATGTGGGCAGAGTCAGTGGGAAGTAATGTAGGCAGAGTCAGTGGGCAGTGATGCGGGCAGTCAGTGGGCAGTGATGCGGGCAGTCAGTGGGCAGTGATGCGGGCAGAGTCTGTTGGCAGTGATGCGGGCAGAGTCAATGTGCAGTGATGCGGGCAGGGTCAGTGAGCAGTGATGTGGGCAGAGTCAGTGGGAAGTAATGTAAGCAGAGTCAGTGGGCAGTGATGCGGGCAGAATCAGTGGGCAGTGATGCGGGCAGTCAGTGGGCAGTGATGCGGGCAGAGTCAGTGGGCAGTGATGCGGGCAGGGTCAGTGAGCAGTGGTGCGGGCAGAGTCAGTGGGCAGTGTTGTGGGCAGGGCCAGTGGGCAGTGATGCAGGCAGAGTCAGTGATGCAGGCAGGGTCAGTGGGCAGTGATGCAGGCAGAATCATTGGGCAGTGATGCTGGCAACGTCAGTGGGCAATGATGCAGACAGTCAGTGATGCAAGCAAGGTCAGTGGGCAGTGATGCAGGCAGAGTCAGTGGGCAGTGATGCAGGCAGGGTCACTGGGCAGTGATGCGGGCATGGTCAGTGGGCAGTGATGCAGGCAGGGTCAGTGATGCAGGCTGGGTCAGTGGGCAGTGATGCGGGCAGAGTCAGTGGAAAGTGATCCAGGCAGGATCAGTGGGCAGTGATGCAGGCAGGGTCAGTGGGGCAGTGTCAGTGATGCGGGCAGAGTCAGTGGACAGTGATTCGGGCAGGGTCAGTGGGCAGTGATGTGGGCAGGGTCAGTGGGCAGTGATGCAGGCAGAGTCCGTTGGCAGTGATGCAGGTAGAGTCAGTGGGCAGTGATGCAGGCAGAGTCAGCGGGTAGTGATGCAGGCAGAGTCAGTGGGGAGTGATGCGGGCAGAGTCCTTTGGCAGTGATGCGGGCAGATTCAGTGGGCAGTGTCATTGGGCAGTAATGCGGGCAGAGTCAGTGGCCAGTGATGCAGGCAGGGTCAGTGAGCAGTGATGCAGGCAGAGTCAGTGGGCAGTGATGCGGGCAGAGTCAGTGGGCAGTGTTGTGGGCAGGGTCAGTGGGCAGTGATGCAGGCAGAGTCATTGGGCAGTGATGCAGACAGCGTCAGTGGGCAATGAGCAGGCAGAGTCAGTGATGCGGGCAGGGTCAGTGGGCAGTGATGCAGGCAGAGTCTGTGGGCAGTGACGCAAGCAGAGTCAGTGATGCAGGCAGAGTCAGTGGGCAGTGATGTGCGCAGGGTCAGTGGGCAGTGATGCCAGCAGGGTCAGTGGGCATTCATGTGGGCAGGGTCAGTGGGCAGTGATGCAGGCAGAGTCAGTGGGCAGTGATGCAAGCAGAGTCAGTGATGCAGGCAGAGTCAGTGGGCAGTGATGTGGGCAGGGTCAGTGGGCAGTGATGCCAGCAGGGTCAGTGGGCATTCATGTGGGCAGGGTCAGTGGGCAGTGATGTTGCCAGAGTCAGTGGGAAGTGATGCGGGCTGGGTCAGTGGGCAGTGATGCGGGCAGAGTCAGTGGACAGTGATGCGGGCAGGGTCAGTGGGCAGTGATGCGGGCAGGGTCAGTGGGCAGTGGGGCAGGGTCAGTGATGCGGGCAGAGTCAGTGGACAGTGATGCGGGCAGGGTCAGTGATGCGGGCAGGGTCAGTGGGCAGTCAGTGGTGCAGGCAGGGTCAGTGGGCAGTGGTGCGGGCAGAGTCAGTGGGCAGTGATGTGGGCAGAGTCCATTGGCAGTGATGCAGGCAGAATTAGTGGGCAGTGTTGTGGGCAGGGTCAGTGGGCAGTGATGCAGGCAGAGTCATTGGGCAGTGATGCAAGCAGGGTCAGTGGGCAATGATGCATGCAGAATCAGTGATGCAGACAGGGTCAGTGGGCAGTGATGCGAGCAGGGTCAGTGGGTAGTGATGCAGGCAGGGTTGGTGGACAGTCATGCGGGCAGGGACAGTTGGCAGTGAAGTTGCCAGAGTCAGTGGGCAGTGATGCGGGCTGGGTCAGTGGACAGTGATGCAGGCAGAGTCAGTGGGCAGTGATGTGAGCAAGGTCAATGGGCAGTGTTGTGGGCAGTGATGCAGGCAGAGTCAGTGATGCAGGCAGAGTCATCGGGCAGTGATGCAGGCAGGGTATGTGCGCAATGATGCAGGCAGAGTCAGTGGACAGTGATGCGGGCAGGGTCAGTGGGCAGTGATGCGGGCAGAGTCATAGGGCAGTGATGCAGGGAGGGTCAGTGAGCAGTGATGCAGGCAGAGCCAGTGGGCAGTGATACGGACAGAGTCAGTGGACAGTGATGCGGGCAGAGTTAGTGGGCAGTGATGCAGGCAGGGTCAGTGGATAGTGATGCAGGCAGGGTCAGTGATGTGCCAGTGTGGGCAGTCAGGGGCAGCGCCGCCTTCTTTGGCAAAGGCTGGGGAGACATACCAGCCACTCGCCTGGTAGATGGAGTCAGGGTTTTCAGGACTGCTGCCCTCTGCCCCAGCCGGGCCCCGCTCAGACGGTCCACAAGGCAGAGCACTTCTGTTTGGTTTAGGCCGCATACCTGCAGAGCTGTTCAGCTCGACTGCTCTTGTTCGGGGCTTCTTGGCAAGGCAGCTACTCCAAGGGGTTCTCGCTTCACCTGCCTTCACAGGCCAGTCCAAGCCACATCCGAGCAGGCTCGGCTGGGGAGGGGAGTCTGAGCCACGGAGTTCTCGCTGGTTCTGTGTGCCAGGACACCCGCTGGGGCGACTGAACGGGCTGGGCACCTGGGGAGCAAGCCACAGACAGTGATCGATGGGCCGGCAGTGGTAGCCAGACAGCTATGTTTAGGGGGCGGGCTGGGCCGGGGGCTCCCTGGCCTCTTCTTCTGTGGGTCTTGGCCAGAGGTTTAGATCGGGGCGGCCTCGGACCAGTTTTGGGTGGATTTTAGCCATCCTCTGATTGTGTGTAAGAGGGGAGACACCTCTCACCTGATTGTAGGGGCAATAGTCACTCTATCGCCTGTTGCTGCTTTGGGAGCGAGTGGCTCGACGCGGACAATCCACGTGTCCGTTGTTTGTGAGGAGTACTCTTACTCAGCTCCACACTACTAGC
Organism: Ambystoma mexicanum; assembly: GCF_040938575.1. Lineage (NCBI taxonomy): Eukaryota > Metazoa > Chordata > Amphibia > Caudata > Ambystomatidae > Ambystoma > Ambystoma mexicanum. The sequence goes on from NC_090939.1 coordinate 46,357,299, forward strand.
AGAATACCAGAGGTCAGTCAGAAAGGTGCCACATGTGTGATGCGCTGCCATCGATGGGTCTCCTTGACCTGCAATGCTAGAAAGGGTTCATCCGCGTGACGTCAGCTCCCAGAATGCCTTGCCTGTAGCTCCTTAGGAGGGGTATCCGGAAGGGAGTGGGGCCTGGCTCCTGGGAGAGGTGTCTAAGCTTCCCGGCAGAGAAAAAAGAGCACCCAGGCATATGCTGTGTGCGACAGTTCCACACCAGGTGCAAAGCATATGGTTCTGCCCTGCAGGTCACGTGGAAACCAAGCAACAATCATAAGTGACCCGTTTTGGAAATTTTAACGGAACTTGCTCATCTGGCACTAAACCAGACCTGGACATCATATTTATGTTCAAGCAAAGCTCTGTCACCAAACGAGGTTCTGCTGTTAAAGTGTTCTGCGCCTGGGTGCCAGTCTTTGTAAAGGTAGCCCGTGGCTGTCGGAGTGCGTTGGGTTCCAGCAGGCTGTTTCAGGAAGGCACATGCCACGCTGCTGTACCTGCCATGTTGCATAGTCACGTCAGAGCCGGTGCGATGCCAGTAGACAGAGCGCAGCAAAGTACACATGCATTTTGGAAATAAGGCCTGTTCAGCAGAGCCCTCTTTCCAACCGAGAAAACCACCATCATTTTGCACAGCAAAAATCAAAGGCGCTCAGCAATGCCCACTGTAGCAGATGGCATCCGGTAACTCTTGCAAAATCTGAGTCCTCAGCCCCATCACTTCACATACTAAGACGTCCTAGACCATGTTCTGTTACGTTTCCTACACCACGACCGCCCTCTAAGAAAAGCCTCAACCCTCCATCAATGGCCGTTTGGCTCCCCCTCCAGACCCCTACTGGTTCTTCCAACACTTCACGCCTACTTTGACCCTCTGGTTCCCTTTATGCCGCTCAAGTAATAATAAAAATGGTTCAGCATTTATATAGTGTTACCAACCCTCAGGTATCTGAGCACTGCTTATTATTACCCACGTGTGTGGTACTCATTTATTGATCTCGGATGGATGAAAGGCTGAGTTGCTTACCCCTGCCGGGATTCGAACCTGCATCAGCCGGCTCTGCACAGCTGTCAAAGCGAGTGCTCTACTTGCTGTGCTATCAGACCGGTTCATTTCTCTCCCCGGGGATTCCAGCTACCCATAAACCTGGAATCATCTTGCAAATGTACGACTGCTGTTGCACCTCGGACCTAACTATCCCCATGCAACCCCTGCTGCCCCCCCCCCCTCATACTAGGGGGGTTCTATTTGCCATTCCGCAGTTTACTGTTAAATTAAGATGCAGGTGACCCTCCACCTCACTTTATCTTTCCAAGGCCTCCTCAGAAATGCAACTACACAGTGTACAGACAGATAATATCAGTAGTAGACATAGTAAAAAGACGGAGGTTCACAGTGGTGCACGAACGTCTTTTTTAACAACTTTGTGTGCTTACAAGCAGTCACCTGGGGTCATGTTAAGAGCGTTTAACATAATTGCTGTCGATGTAGAGCTTGTTTAAGTGATTATGGTGAGTTAAGGGGTGAGTATGGGTGGGGGGGCATCGTGGGTTGGGGAAGGTAAGCCTGGTGTATGATGGGTGAGTGCAGGTGTGTGGTATGGTGGTTGGGATTGGTCAGGAATGAGGTAGGGAGTAGGAGGGTGAAGGTAGGTATGTGTAGGGTAGGTTGGGTGGGGATAGGCAGGCATAAGGTAGGAAGTAGGAGGGTGAAGGTAGGTATGTGTGGGGTGGGTTGGGTGGGGCTAGGCAGGCATAAGGTAGGGAGTAGGAGGGTGAAGGTAGGTATGTGTAGGGTAGGTTCGTGGGGATAGGCAGGCATGAGGTAGGGAGTAGGAGGGTGAAGGTAGGTAGGTGTGGGGTAGGTTGGGTGGGGATTGGCAGGCATGAGGTAGGGAGTAGGAGGGTGAAGTAGGTAGGTGTGGGGTAGGTTGGGTGGGGATAGGCAGGCATAAGGTAGGGAGTAGGAGGGTGAAGGTAGGTATGTGTGGGGTAGGTTGGGTGGGGATAGGCAGGCATAAGGTAGGGAGTAGGAGGGTGAAGGTAGGTAGGTGTAGGGCAGGTTGGGAGGGGATTGGCAGGCATGAGGTAGGGAGTATCAGGGTGAAGGTAGGTAGGTGTGGGGCAGGTTGGGTGGGGATAGGAAGGCATGAGGTAGGGAGTAGGAGGGTGAAGGTAGGTAGGTGTAGGGTAGGCTGGGTGGGGATTGGCAGCAATGAGGTAGGGAGTATCAGGGTGAAGGTAGGTAGGTGTGGGGTAGGTTGGTGGGGATAGGCAGGCATGAGGTAGGGAGTAGGAGGGTGAAGGTAGGTATGTGTGGGGTAGGTTGGGTGGGGATAGGCAGGCATAAGGTAGGGAGTAGGAGGGTGAAGGTAGGTAGGTGTAGGGTAGGTTTGGTGGGAATTGGCAGGCATGAGGTAGGGAGTAGGAGGGTGAAGGTAGGTAGGTGTGGGGTAGGTTGGGTGGGGATAGGCAGGCATAAGGTAGGGAGTAGGAGGGTGAAGGTAGGTATGTGTGGGGTAGGTTGGTTGGGGATAGGCAGGCATGAGGTAGGGAGTAGCAGGGTGAAGGTAGGTATGTGTGGGGTAGGTTGGGTGGGAATTGGCAGGCATAAGGTAGGGAGTAGGAGAGTGAAGGTAGGTATGTGTGGGGTAGGTTGGGTGGGGATTGGCAGGCATAAGGTAGGGAGTAGGAGGGTGAAGGTAGGTATGTGTGGGGTAGGTTGGGTGGGGATAGGCAGGCATAAGGTAGGGAGTAGGAGGGTGTAGGTAGGTGTAGGGTAGGTTTGGTGGGAATTGGCAGGCATAAGGTAGGGAGTAGGAGGGTGAAGGTAGGTATGTGTGGGGTAGGTTGCGTGGGGATAGGCAGGCATGAGGTAGGGAGTAGGAGGGTGAAGGTAGGTATGTGTGGAGTAGGTTGGGTGGGGATAGGCAGGCATAAGGTAGGGAGTAGGAGGGTGAAGGTAGGTAGGTGTAGGGTAGGTTTGGTGGGAATTGGCAGGCATGAGGTAGGGAGTAGCAGGGTGAAGGTAGGTATGTGTGGGGTAGGTTGGGTGGGGATTGGCAGGCATAAGGTAGGGAGTAGGAGGGTGAAGGTAGGTATGTGTGGGGTAGGTTGGGTGGGGATTGGCAGGCATAAGGTAGGGAGTAGGAGGGTGAAGGTAGGTATGTGTGGGGTAGGTTGGGTGGGGATAGGCAGGCATAAGGTAGGGAGTAGGAGGGTGAAGGTAGGTATGTGTGGGTTAGGTTGGGTTGGGATAGGCAGGCATGAGGTAGGGAGTAGGAGGGTGAAGGTAGATATGTGTAGGGTAGGTTGGGTGGGGATAGGTAGGCATAAGGTAGGGAGTAGGATGGTGAAGGTAGGTATGTGTGGGGTAGGTTGGGTGGGGATTGGCAGGCATAAGGTAGGGAGTAGGAGGGTGAAGGTAAGTATGTGTGGGGTAGGTTGGGTGGGGATTGGCAGGCATAAGGAGGAGTAGCAGGGTGAAGGTAGGTATGTGTGGGGTAGGTTGGGTGGGGATTGGCAGGCATAAGGTAGGGAGTAGGAGGGTGAAGGTAGGTATGTGTGGGGTAGGTTGGGTGGGGATAGGCAGGCATAAGGTAGGGAATAGGAGGGTGAAGGTAGGTATGTGTGGGTTAGGTTGGGTTGGGATAGGCAGGCATGAGGTAGGGAGTAGGAGGGTGAAGGTAGATATGTGTAGGGTAGGTTGGGTGGGGATAGGTAGGCATAAGGTAGGGAGTAGGAGGGTGAAGGTAGGTATGTGTGGGGTAGGTTGGGTGGGGATTGGCAGGCATAAGGTAGGGAGTAGGAGGGTGAAGGTAGGTATGTGTGGGGTAGGTTGGGTGGGGATTGGCAGGCATAAGGAGGAGTAGCAGGGTGAAGGTAGGTATGTGTGGGGTAGGTTGATTGGGGATTGGGAGGCATAAGGTAGGGAGTAGGAGGGTGAAGGTAGGTATGTGTGGGGTAGGTTGGGTGGGGATTGGCAGGCATAAGGTAGGGAGTAGGAGGGTGAAGGTAGGTATGTGTGGGGTAGGTTGGGTGGGGATTGGCAGGCATAAGGTAGGGAGTAGGAGGGTGAAGGTAGGTATGTGTGGGGTAGGTTGGGTGGGGATAGGCAGGCATAAGGTAGGGAGTAGGAGGGTGAAGGTAGGTAGGTGTGGGGTAGGTTGGGTGGGGATTGGCAGGCATGAGGTAGGGAGTAGGAGGGTGAAGTAGGTAGGTGTGGGGTAGGTTGGGTGGGGATAGGCAGGCATAAGGTAGGGAGTAGGAGGGTGAAGGTAGGTATGTGTGGGGTAGGTTGGGTGGGCATAGGCAGGCATAAGGTAGGGAGTAGGAGGGTGAAGGTAGGTAGGTGTAGGGTAGGCTGGGTGGGGATTGGCAGGCATGAGGTAGGGAGTATCAGGGTGAAGGTAGGTAGGTGTGGGGCAGGTTTGGTGGGGATAGGAAGGCATGAGGTAGGGAGTAGGAGGGTGAAGGTAGGTAGGTGTAGGGTAGGCTGGGTGGGGATTGACAGGCATGAGGTAGGGAGTATCAGGGTGAAGGTAGGTAGGTGTGGGGTAGGTTGGGTGGGGATAGGCAGGCATGAGGTAGGGAGTAGGAGGGTGAAGGTAGGTATGTGTGGGGTAGGTTGGTGGGAATTGGCAGGCATAAGGTAGGGAGTAGGAGGGTGAAGGTAGGTATGTGTGGGGTAGGTTGGGTGGGGATTGGCAGGCATAAGGTAGGGAGTAGCAGGGTGAAGGTAGGTATGTGTGGGGTAGGTTGGGTGGGGATAGGCAGGCATAAGGTAGGGAGTAGGAGGGTGAAGGTAGGTAGGTGTAGGGTAGGTTTGGTGGGAATTGGCAGGCATAAGGTAGGGAGTAGGAGGGTGAAGGTAGGTATGTGTGGGGTCGGTTGGGTGGGGATTGGCAGGCATAAGGTAGGGAGTAGGAGGGTGAAGGTAGGTATGTGTGAGGTAGGTTGGGTGGGGATAGGCAGGCATAAGGTAGGGAGTAGGAGGGTGAAGGTAGGTATGTGTGGGTTAGGTTGGGTTGGGATAGGCAGGCATGAGGTAGGGAGTAGGAGGGTGAAGGTAGATATGTGTAGGGTAGGTTGGGTGGGGATAGGCAGGCATAAGGTAGGGAGTAGGAGGGTGAAGGTAGGTATGTGTGGGGCAGGTTGGGTGGGGATAGGAAGGCATGAGGTAGGGAGTAGGAGGGTGAAGGTAGGTAGGTGTAGGGCAGGCTGGGTGGGGATTGGCAGGCATGAGGTAGGGAGTATCAGGGTGAAGGTAGGTAGGTGTGGGGTAGGTTGGGTGGGGATAGGCAAGCATGAGGTAGGGAGTAGGAGGGTGAAGGTAGGTATGTGTGGGGTAGGTTGGGTGGGGATAGGCAGGCATAAGGTAGGGAGTAGGAGGGTGAAGGTAGGTAGGTGTAGGGTAGGTTTGGTGGGAATTGGCAGGCATGAGGTAGGGAGTATCAGGGTGAAGGTAGGTAGGTGTGGGGTAGGTTGGGTGGGGATAGGCAGGCATGAGGTAGGGAGTAGGAGGGTGAAGGTAGGTATGTGTGGGGTAGGTTGGGTGGGGATAGGCAGGCATAAGGTAGGGAATAGGAGGGTGAAGGTAGGTATGTGGGGGGTGGGTTGGGTGGGGATAGGCAGGCATAAGGTAGGGAGTAGGAGGGTAAAGGTAGGTATGTGTGGGGTAGGTTGGGTGGGGATAGGCAGGCATGAGGTAGGGAGTAGCAGGGTGAAGGTAGGTATGTGTGGGGTAGGTTGGGTGGGAATTGTGAGGCATAAGGTAGGGAGTAGGAGGGTGAAGGTAGGTATGTGTGGGGTAGGTTGGGTGGGGATTGGCAGGCATAAGGTAGGGAGTAGGAGGGTGAAGGTAGGTATGTGTGGGGTAGGTTGGGTGGGGATAGGCAGGCATAAGGTAGGGAGTAGGAGGGTGAAGGTAGGTATGTGTGGGTTAGGTTGGGTTGGGATAGGCAGGCATGAGGTAGGGAGTAGGAGGGTGAAGGCAGATATGTGTAGGGTAGGTTGGGTGGGGATAGGTAGGCATAAGGTAGGGAGAAGGAGGGTGAAGGTAGGTATGTGTGGGGTAGGTTGGGTGGGGATTGGCAGGCATAAGGTAGGGAGTAGGAGGGTGAAGGTAGGTATGTGTGTGGTAGGTTGGGTGGGGATTGGCAGGCATAAGGAGGAGTAGCAGGGTGAAGGTAGGTATGTGTGGGGTAGGTTGGGTGGGGATTGGGAGGCATAAGGTAAGGAGTAGGAGGGTGAAGGTAGGTATGTGTGGGGTAGGTTGGGTGGGGATTGGCAGGCATAAGGTAGGGAATAGGAGGGTGAAGGTAGGTATGTGTGGGGTAGGTTGGGTGAAGATTGGCAGGCATAAGGTAGGGAGTAGGAGGGTGAAGGTAGGTATGTGTGGGGTAGGTTGGGTGGGGATAGGCAGGCATAAGGTAGGGAGTAGGAGGGTGAAGGTAGGTATGTGTGGGGCAGGTTGGGTGGGAATAGGCAGGCATGAGGTAGGGAGTAGGAGGGTGAAGGTAGGTATGTGTGGGGTAGGTTGGGTGGGGATAGGCAGGCATAAGGTAGGGAGTAGGAGGGTGAAGGTATGTAGGTGTAGGGTAGGCTGGGTGGGGATTGGCAGGCATGAGGTAGGGAGTATCAGGGTGAAGGTAGGTAGGTGTGGGGCAGGTTGGGTGGGGATAGGAAGTCATGAGGTAGGGAGTAGGAGGGTGAAGGTAGGTAGGTGTAGGGTAGGCTGGGTGGGGATTGGCAGGCATGAGGTAGGGAGTATCAGGGTGAAGGTAGGTAGGTGTGGGGTAGGTTGGGTGGGGATAGGCAGGCATGAGGTAGGGAGTAGGAGGGTGAAGGTAGGTATGTGTGGGGTAGGTTGGGTGGGGATAGGCAGGCATAAGGTAGGGAGTAGGAGGGTGAAGGTAGGTAGGTGTAGGGTAGGTTTGGTGGGAATTGGCAGGCATGAGGTAGGGAGTAGCAGGGTGAAGGTAGGTATGTGTGGGGTAGGTTGGGTGGGAATTGGCAGGCATAAGGTAGGGAGTAGGAGGGTGAAGGTAGGTATGTGTGGGGTAGGTTGGGTGGGGATTGGCAGGCATAAGGTAGGGAGTAGCAGGGTGGAGGTAGGTATGTGTGGGGTAGGTTGGGTGGGGATAGGCAGGCATAAGGTAGGGAGTAGGAGGGTGAAGGTAGGTAGGTGTAGGGTAGGTTTGGTGGGAATTGGCAGGCATAAGGTAGGGAGTAGGAGGGTGAAGGTAGGTATGTGTGGGGTAGGTTGGGTGGGGATTGGCAGGCATAAGGTAGGGAGTAGGAGGGTGAAGGTAGGTATGTGTGGGGTAGGTTGGGTGGGGATAGGCAGGCATAAGGTAGGGAGTAGGAGGGTGAAGGTAGGTATGTGTGGGTTAGGTTGGGTTGGGATAGGCATGCATGAGGTAGGGAGTAGGAGGGTGAAGGTAGATATGTGTAGGGTAGGTTGGGTGGGGATAGGCAGGCATAAGGTAGGGAGTAGGAGGGTGAAGATAGGTATGTGTGGGGCAGGTTGGGTGGGGATAGGAAGGCATGAGGTAGGGAGAAGGAGGGTGAAGGTAGGTAGGTGTAGGGCAGGCTGGGTGGGGATTGGCAGGCATGAGGTAGGGAGTATCAGGTAGAAGGTAGGTAGGTGTGGGGTAGGTTGGGTGGGGATAGGCAGGCATGAGGTAGGGAGTAGGAGGGTGAAGGTAGGTAGGTGTGGGGTAGGTTGGGTGGGGATAGGCAGGCATGAGGTAGGGAGTAGGAGGGTGAAGGTAGGTATGTGTAGGGTAGGTTGGGTGGGGATAGGCAGGCATAAGGTAGGGAATAGGAGGGTGAAGGTAGGTATGTGGGGGGTGGGTTGGGTGGGGATAGGCAGGCATAAGGTAGGGAGTAGGAGGGTAAAGGTAGGTATGTGTGTGGTAGGTTGGGTGGGGATAGGCAGGCATGAGGTAGGGAGTATCAGGGTGAAGGTAGGTATGTGTGGGGTAGGTTGGGTGGCAATTGGCAGGCATAAGGTAGGGAGTAGGAGGGTGAAGGTAGGTATGTGTGGGGTAGGTTGGGTGGGGATTGGCAGGCATAAGGTAGGGAGTAGATGGGTGAAGGTAGGTATGTGTGGGGTAGGTTGGGTGGGGATTGGCAGGCATAAGGAGGAGTAGCAGGGTGAAGGTAGGTATGTGTGGGGTAGGTTGGGTGGGGATTGGGAGGCATAAGGTAGGGAGTAGGAGGGTGAAGGTAGGTATGTGTGGGGTAGGTTGGGTGGGGATTGGCAGGCATAAGGTAGGGAGTAGGAGGGTGAAGGTAGGTATGTGTGGGGTAGGTTGGGTGAAGATTGGCAGGCATAAGGTAGGGAGTAGGAGGGTGAAGGTAGGTATGTGTGGGGTAGGTTGGGTGGGGATAGGCAGGCATAAGGTAGGGAGTAGGAGGGTGAAGGTAGGTATGTGTGGGGTAGGTTGGGTGGGAATAGGCAGGCATGAGGTAGGGAGTAGGAGGGTGAAGGTAGGTATGTGTGGGGTAGGTTGGGTGGGGATAGGAAGGCATGAGGTAGGGAGTAGGAGGGTGAAGGTAGGTATGTGTGGGGTAGGTTGGGTGGGGATAGGCAGGTATAAGGTAGGGAGTAGGAGGGTGAAGGTAGGTATGTGTGGGGTAGGTTGGGTGGGTATAGGCAGGCATGAGGTAGGGAGTATGAGGGTGAAGGTAGGTATGTGTGGGTTAGGTTGGGTGGGGATAGGCAGGCATAAGGTAGGGAGTAGGAGGGTGAAGGTAGGTATGTGTGAGGTAGGTTGGGTGGGGATAGGCAGGCATGAGGTAGGGCTAGGCGGGTGAAGGTAGGTATGTGTGGGGCAGGTTGGGTGGGGATTGGCAGGCATAAGGTAGGGAGTAGGACGATGAAGGTAGGTAGGTGTAGGGCAGGCTGGGTGGGGATTGGCAGGCATGAGGTAGGGAGTAGGAGGGTGAAGGTAGGTATGTGTGGGGTAGGTTGGGTGGGGATAGGCAGGCATAAGGTAGGGAATAGGAGGGTGAAGGTAGGTATGTGGGGGGTGGGTTGGGTGGGGATAGGCAGGCATAAGGTAGGGAGTAGGAGGGTAAAGGTAGGTATGTGTGGGGTAGGTTGGGTGGGGATAGGCAGGCATGAGGTAGGGAGTAGCAGGGTGAAGGTAGGTATGTGTGGGGTAGGTTGGGTGGGAATTGGCAGGCATAAGGTAGGGAGTAGGAGGGTGAAGGTAGGTATGTGTGGGGTAGGTTGGGTGGGGATTGGCAGGCATAAGGTAGGGAGTAGGAGGGTGAAGGTAGGTATGTGTGGGGTAGGTTGGGTGGGGATAGGCAGGCATAAGGTAGGGAGTAGGAGGGTGAAGGTAGGTATGTGTGGGTTAGGTTGGGTTGGGATAGGCAGGCATGAGGTAGGGAGTAGGAGGGTGAAGGTAGATATGTGTAGGGTAGGTTGGGTGGGGATAGGTAGGCATATGGTAGGGAGTAGGAGGGTGAAGGTAGGTATGTGTGGGGTAGGTTGGGTGGGGATTGGCAGGCATAAAGTAGGGAGTAGGAGGGTGAAGGTAGGTATGTGTGGGGTAGGTTGGGTGGGGATTGGCAGGTATAAGGTAGGGAGTAGGAGGGTGAAGGTAGGTATGTGTGGGGTAGGTTGGGTGGGGATAGGCAGGCATGAGGTAGGGAGTATGAGGGTGAAGGTAGGTATGTGTGGGTTAGGTTGGGTGGGGATAGGCAGGCATAAGGTAGGGAGTAGGAGGGTGAAGGTAGGTATGTGTGAGGTAGGTTGGGTGGGGATAGGCAGGCATGAGGTAGGGCTAGGCGGGTGAAGGTAGGTATGTGTGGGGCAGGTTGGGTGGGGATTGGCAGGCATAAGGTAGGGAGTAGGACGGTGAAGGTAGGTATGTGTGGGGTAGGTTGGGTGGGGATAGGCAGGCATAAGGTAGGGAGTAGGAGGGTGAAGGTAGGTATGTGTGGGGTAGGTTGGGTGGGGATAGGCAGGCATGAGGTAGGGAGTAGGAGGGTGAAGGTAGGTATGTGTGGGTTAGGTTGGGTGGGGATAGGCAGGCATAAGGTAGGGAGCAGGAGGGTGAAGGTAGGTATGTGTGAGGTAGGTTGGGTGGGGATAGGCAGACATGAGGTAGGGCTAGGCGGGTGAAGGTAGGTATGTGTGGGGCAGGTTGGGTGGGGATTGGCAGGCATAAGGTAGGGAGTAGGACGGTGAAGGTAGGTATGTGTGGGGTAGGTTGGGTGGGGATAGGCAGGCATAAGGTAGGGAGTAGGAGGGTGAAGGTAGGTATGTGTGGGGTAGGTTGGGTGGGGATAGGCAGGCATAAGGTAGGGGGTAGGAGGGTGAAGGTAGGTATGTGTGGGGTAGGTTGGGTGGGGATAGGCAGGCATAAGGTAGGGAATAGGAGGGTGAAGGTAGGTATGTGTGGGGTGGGTTGGGTGGGGATAGGCAGGCATAAGGTAGGGAGTAGGAGGGTAAAGGTAGGTATGTGTGGGGTAGGTTGGGTGGGGATAGGCAGGCATAAGGTAGGGAGTAGGAGGGTGAAGGTAGGTATGTGTGGGGTAGGTTGGGTGGGGATAGGCAGGCATAAGGTCGCGAATAGGAGGGTGAAGGTAGGTATGTGTGGGGTGGGTTGGGTGGGGATAGACAGGCATAAGGTAGGGAGTAGGAGGGTGAAGGTAGGTATGTGTGGGGTAGGTTGGGTGGGGATAGGCAGGCATGAGGTAGGGCTAGGAGGGTGAAGGTAGGTATGTGTGGGGTAGATTGGGTGGTGATAGGCGGCAGCAGAGCTTTTTCTGCTGGGTCTGCCAGCCCCAACTTTTTAATGGAGGAAATCCAAGCCAAAACACAAATGAAACTACAATTCCTAGAATTCAAGACTTGCTTGACCAAAAACGCAGCACTTGACATAGTTCTGCCATATGTGACATGGGTCCCGTCGCAGCTACGGCCACTCAGAAGCGGTGGAGCACTAGCGTGGCCTGCGGAAATGGTGGAAACCGATGGAGCCGTTTCAGTAAAGGTCCCTTGCAATCTCCTTAATGAATCCGGATCATTTCTTGTTATTACTCATATGATATGGCATTTGTAACGCGCCTATACACAAGTGTTTCAAGGCGTGATAGGCAAACAGTAGTTTTTAACTACTGACTACTGCCTACATGCTGTCACTGGGGTCACCTCCTCGAACCAGTCCCGCTGGCCGGAGCCTGTAGGCCCATGTTGATAATGGCGACACAAACTCAAACTACAAGTCCCACAATCAAAGGGGTGGTTGAATAAAAAGCCAGGCCTAGCTACTGGTGGACCTTAGTCTGGTGGCTCCAGACTCCTCCCAATGAGTGGCCAGAATATACTGGCCTGGAATGGAGGGATCGGGACAATCCCAGCTTCCTCTACTGGGAGTGTGAGTGTGAGTGATGAAAGAGAGCTAGAGCATGATTCTGGAGGGTTAGGACACGGACTATCAAGTTAATAGACCTGTCTACTGGACTATTAAAAAGCTTCTTATCAAGAGAACATATGCAATAATAGGTGGTTTGGATACCTTTCTGTCTAAAAGTGTTACTGGACACATTTATAGTAGTACCTTGGTCAATCACCCATTATTCATAGCTAAAATATCTCCTGTCACGGTATATTCTGTCCTAAAACTAACACGTGTCATGTCACCCGACTCCCACTCTGATGTGCCAGACCAGACAGCTATCAATCCCAGCCCCGAGGTTACCGCAGGGGCAGGACCTTTACACCCCTCACCTCACAAATGCCTCAAAGTGGGACAATGTAAACACACGTGTACACTGAACCACGTGATGTCAAACCTCCGGCCAAGTCAACAGCCAATCCCGTGGAGCCAGCCCCTACAGACATATATGTGCACCTCCTTTCTAACCAATGAAACTGTAGCTTGTAGCCTGTATAGAAATCATCACTGATGACCCTGTAACCCTTTAAAACATATTGGGCCTCATTACACGGTAGGTGTTAAGGGAAAAACGATGCCAGTAAAGGATTATCGGCATCGCTAACCGCACCTGCCAATTACGACCCGCCTACCCGCTATTAGAGGCACCGGTAAGTAAGGTGCCTCTAATAGCGGCACGGTCACGGGCGCGCGACCCTTCATGGTGGCAATAGCGGCATGGCGGAAATATATAGGAGTCGATTACAAGACATGCGAACATGCTAATAGCGGCATGGAGCAGTCCCAAAAAGCCCATACCGGCATGGCGGAAATTCCTGGCATCGTGAACCACCCATGAAGGGCCATGTGCAGTGTTCCCAACCACCACAGTTCCCACAATCAGCACAGGTGGAGGCAATGGAGACTGGGCCAGCACAAAAGGAGCACACCACACCCCTTCCCACACCCATTCACACACCAAAATGATTCCAATACTAGCAGCATTACATGGGCTGGAGGACATGATTGCATTGCAACAGCAACAACAACAGGCAGCACAGAGGAGACACAGGAGGAGGAGGAGGAGGGTGAGACAGGCACAGCAAGCCCCATCAGTGCATCTAGTTGTACCACAGAGGCAGCCACGAATCCCCAGGATCAGAGCCAGTCCATTCAACCTAACCCCTGAGCAGATATACAACCTGTACCGTCTGGCCCGGGATACCATCACCACCATTGTGGACATGGTACACAACGACATTGCCAGCCTCATAGACAACCGTACTGCCATCCCCCCTCTACTGAAGGTGGTAACTGTGCTCCACTTCCTGGCCACAGGCACCTACCAGCATACGGTAAGGCAGATGCATGGCATATCACAACCAGTATTCTCACGCACGCTGAACCAGGTGCTCAATGCCCTCCTGAAGCACACAAGTGAACACATATCCCTGCCACGGACTGCCCAGGAGATCTCTAACACCAAGGTTGGCTTCCATTCACTGGCAGGCATCCCAAGTTGCATCGGGCCATCGACTGTACCCATGTGGATTGGTTGTCCCACATGCCAATGAGGCAGTGTACCGAAACAGAAAGCAATACCACTCCATCAACGTCCAAATGGTATGTGACTCCAACAAGATCGTCACATATTGTTGTGCCCGCTATCCCGGATCAACCCATGATTCAATGGTCCTGCGGAACTCAACGATACCACACTACATGGAGCGACATGCTGGACAACGTTTGTGGCTACTTGGTGAGTAGCATGGCAAGCACTTGGCATTGTGATGTGGGCAGTACATTTGGGGGAGAGAAGCATACTCCAACCGGGTGTGATTGGGGGGGGGGAGAAGCATACTCCAACCGGGTGTGATTGGTGGGGGGGAGAAGCATACTCCAACTGGGTGTGATTGGGGGGGGGGGAGAAGCATACTCCAACCGGGTGTGATTGGGGGGGGGAGAGAAGCATACTCCAACCAGGTGTGATTGGGGGGGGGAGAGAAGCATACTCCAACCGGGTGTGATTGGGGGGGGGGGGAGAAGCATACTCCAACCGGGTGTGATTGTGGGGGGGAAAGCATACTCCAACCGGGTGTCATTAGTTGTCAGGGTCAACTATGCCCATACAGAATCACACCACTGTCCCCCGAGGCAGCCCACACTGGACCTGACACATGGAAACCACATGCAAGTAGTAAGCTGCACAACAAAGAAATGAACCCATTACCCCAATCATGCCATATCCATCAACATGCACATTGCACATCAGACCATAACCCCTATAACACAGCTACATGCAGCCAATATGGACAATGGAAATGTCCGCTGAACAGCATCACAACGGAAATGCGACCTTGAGTGCATACAAAGGGATTACCTCTATCCATTAGACTGATTCACACCCGTACACCACTGCTGAAGTGCCGCATGACAGCATGGGACATCAACTTCGCAATGGCAGTTCACTAGCAGTGTGGTCCAAACGGTGCCTGCACCAAAATACACGAATGACTGGACGCATCAACTGTCGTAGGCATGCACGGTGCATGTTCACTTGCAAGGACTACATCACCATCCCACATTGCAGTTACTTTGATTACCTCCATGCATGCAGGAATTTGTGGATGTCATTCACAATGCTAAATTGATTTGTGTGATATGTACAGGTTCCACTTGATGTAATCACTTACACATACCCATTGTTGCACCCATGCAGGTGATGCTGGCTATCCCCTGATGAGGTGGCTCCTTACCCCTGTACGGAACCCTCAGAACAGGCATGAAGAGGAATACAATTGTGCATGTACCCGTGTGGCAATTGAGCAGACCTTTGGCCTTTTGAAGACACGGTTCCGGTGCCTCAGCAGGTCGGGTTGGGCATTCCTGTACGGGCATGAGAAGGTGGCCAAGATCACCATGGCATGTGTCATGCTGCACAATATGTGCATCAGACGGAATGTGACACTGCCCCCTGACATTGAACTGCAACCACTTGGTGAGGATTATGATGGGGATGAGGAGGGACAAGATGGGGCTGCACGTCATGCAGGTGGCGATTCCCAGGAGGGACGTGCTGTGCACCAGCATCTGATAGACCAATATTTCTAATACACATGGATGAAGAGTGTTCAATGGATGTGGGTATTTGGGCCCTGGGTTTTGTGGTGAAATGCACACTGTGCCCTGTCCACCAGTAAAGCACACATATACAAAGAAAATTATCCACTCCTGTGATTTGTCATGTCACCAGTGTGTATTAAGTATTGTAAGTAAAAGAAGTGCATGGACCCAACAACACAAACACCCTTTCCCCTCACCCCCCCACAACACTCCCAAAAACCCTTTCCAACCTCGCCCCACAACACTCCCAAAATCCCTTTACCCCCTGCCCCCACAACACTCCCAAAACCCCTTTCCCCCTCCGCCCACAACACTCCCAAACATGGCTTGCACATCAGTGCTGCATAGCTGTACACGTGTCAGCAACATCTGGCTGGCCCTAGTTCCCACCCCCTCTGCCACCATTGGGGGGTTGTGAGGTTGTGTGCCGCATAGCCCGCAAGGACCTGCGCAGGGGGCTGGTCTGCCTTGAGCCGGCAGAGGAGAAGGTGCATAGTTGGTCCTGTGCCGGTGGGGGGTTCTGCCTGTCCATCGCTTCTGCTATGCGTGTGAGGACCTGCCTCACAAGTGACATTTCCTCACATAGCTGGTTGGTGCTGGCTTCTATGGCTTGTCTGATGCCCCTTGCATGCTCCCTGCACTCCTCGCTTGCCAGGGCAGCCTCGCCCACATGCTGGCCAACCAGCGCAGTGATGTCCTCCTGCCGCTGTCTGATGATGGCCATGTTATGGCCTCTGTGTCTGCGTTGTGCGGTGGGTGCCGCACCTTGTGGTATTTGCCCAGCATCAGGTGATGTCACCGGTGGACTCCAGCACCCTGCCACAAATTCATCCCCAGACTGCTCATGGCTGCTGGAACGTGATGTGGGGCGTGGGCTCGGTTGTTTTGACTGCATGCGGGCTGGGTGTATGGTGTTGAATGGGCGAGTTACAAGTGTCCTCCACATCGGACATGGGTGCCGTGGCAGCTGCCTCGCCGAAGGAGCTATTAGCAGCGGAGAGTGTCCCTTCTGCGGGAGGATCATGCGTGGGGGGATTGTTGGAGTGGGTGTTGCAATTGCGTCTGGCGGATTTACACGTCTTGGTGACGTGGGTGGATTTGTGGTTTTGGTCCTCTGCGGGAGTGCACTCTTTCCAGTGCCCCTCGACGTGCTGGCCATGGTGCCTGCTTCCATTCCACTGGCCTGTTTCTTAGCAGGTGGGGCCTGCGTCGCAATGTCCTGCTCATCGCTGTCAGTTTGTGAGCCTGTGGGGGACAAAGAGAGGGATGGCATTGGTGATGGGTCAACGTGCTTTATGCAGATGCTGTTGTTCCTGCTGTTCTATGCATTTGGACTTCATGTTTGGCCATACAGGTCGTTAGACAGTTGGGTGGTTCATTCATGCATGAGTCTGGGTGACACGTGTCTGTGGTGCTGCATGCATGTGTTTGTGTCGGGATGTGCACCGCATATGGGCAGGATTGTGTGCATAAATGTTTTATAGCCCCATTCATGAGATGATTTCAGGGTCACATTTGGGGGATTACCTCACGTTTCACAGTGCATTGTTTTGTGTGGACACTCACCTCCATCTGACGATGTCGGCATAGCGCGCTCCATTTCGCCTACTCCCTTGATTAATTTGACCCCAATGGTGCTTTCACAGGTCTCCTCCCACTCCTGCAGTTTTATTGGGGATCCTCCACCGCCTCCTGTGCCCATGGCCAGGCTCCGGTTGGCAGCCAGGATGCTGCGTACACAGAGGCGTAGATCATCCCACCGCTTCTGTACATCCTTCACAGTGCGGAGGGTGGAGGCCACCGCACTGACTTTATGGGCCACCTCTGCCCAGATCTCCTTCTTGATTAGGTGTGGGACGCTGCATGTCATTGGCAAACACGACCTCTGCGTTGGCAGCAAGCGTGTCGGATAGCATTATGAGCTCTTCATTTGAAAAGTGCTCCTTGCACTGCCGCGCAGCTCCTTTTTTATGGCCTTAGGCATTCTGAGTGGGTCTGGGGGTGATTTTGGAAAGCTCTGGTGTGGCTGCAGGTCCTGGGGGCAGAGGATGGCAATGGATTGTGTTTTTAAAGATGGCCGCCGTGCTCTTTCCCGTTCCTGTGCGATGACGCTACTTTCGGTTCTGCTTATTTACGGTCACCGCCATTAGCGGTCACCGTTTTTGGCGGTAACCGCTAATGCCGTGTTGTAGGACGGAAGAAGTGCAATCAGCACTTTCCTCGGTGCTGCTAAGGGACTTTTCGGGGCCTTTTACGGTATGGCGGTAGGGTCCTTATCGACATGGCGCTAAGCTCGTGCCCGCGTACTCGTGATGCCACGCAATTAGCAGGCTGCTTCCTACACGGACACGTTATTAGCGCCATGCCAGTAAGGACCATTACTTACCGCCTACCGTGTAATGAGGCCCATTGTATTTGTATTGTTTGCCAGAGCGCTCTCGAGGCAGCAGAGTTCTCTGAATGCTGAATTTTTATATAAAGCTTTGATAACTTGCAACCCAATCTCTTGGGCTCATTCCCTACTGGGATGTGTCCTTTATTCTGAGTTTTGTTGATGGAGTGGGAAGTGAGCGCCTTCACTTGGTGACCCCAAGGGCGTGATCGGAGGGTGCACCGAGAGACACACCTGTGTCGTGCGTCGATATCCGGGACACCCCCAGCAAAACCATTGCCTCTTGAGGCTGACCAGTGCGCACACAAAAGAGAGGTTCTAAGGGTCCTGGTCATTGCAAATACCCGACTGTTCGCCGGGGGGGGGGGTCACGCTTGGTTGAGATGTGGCCCCGATTGTGGATAGACCGTGAATGGAGGCTCTCCGGTCACCTCGGACACGTGAGTATTTGTTGCGTGAATCTCAAAGAAGAGGAATTAAAAAAGGTAATGGGTGTAAGGATAACGCTGAGAAACTAGTGGGGAGTCAGATTTAGGGTCTAGTGCATGTGTCAGTGTAACTGGTAGGTTTTTTCTTCTCTGTTCTTCTCTGTTCTTTATATGGACATTAGGTTGTGAATACAGAAGTAACGGAATACGGAAAGAGTACGGTAACCTAACTCTGATAGGGGGTGGAAGGCGGCGCCGTGTAGCATTGTCTCGACCAGTGCAGGAAATAAGTAGAGATAAAATAGAAAAAATGTTGGGAGTCTTGCGTAAGTTACTAGACTCGGGAGATTTTAGCAAATTATTTTTCTTGTGGGCATAACTCTTTTAGAGGTTAGCCTGAAGGGGCTCAGGGGCTCAGGGGCTCAGGGAGTCTGTTTTTGTTCATGTGGAGTCGAGAAGGTGTAAGTGAAAAAAAGTTTTTAACTAGTAATATTGCACAGTGGTTATTAAGGTGTTACAAAGCTAGACAAAAGTTTTTTTCAATTACATTTTTGACACACACTACATACACAAGTGCATTTGAAGGTAAGAAGGGGAGCCATGGGGAGAGACACATCATTACCTCATATTTACCAGCACCTCTCCATGTATAGTGAGAAAATACAAAAATATCATGATCAGTGGCTCACCGAGATAAAGGGAGTGGGATCATCCCAAGTGGGGCCAGAAGGAAGGTCATTTGATAAGCAAATATTAGATCTTGTGACAACCCACCTGCTAGCAAAGTATCGGGGAAAGCAGCTCCAAAACAGACGTGAAGTATTAGATCTTTGGGGAATGTACGAAGACACATCCCCCGTTAATGGTACAGTGAAAGAGGTATCATCAGAAGTGGTGTCAGCCCCAACAGGGGTGGAAGAGAAACGGCAGAGGGAAAAACGGTAAAAGCAGGGGACGAAGAACTTACTAGACTATATCCACTGTTAACTAGGCCCGCTGCGGGGTACAGTGACCCATCTTATTTACCTATACCAAGTGCACCTTCCACCCATGCAGCCACAGGCCCGCCTCCCTACGATCCTAGAGGGTTGTGTGGACCTACGAACGCCCCTCCAGTAAACCTTGAACGCCGCACTGGTGATTTAGAGGGGCAACTCGCCTCAACACAGATGGAATTGACACAATTAAGAGCTTTATGCGACAGAGGCCAAATGTTGCCCGGGGGAGGGGAAGCACCATCACGATCAGCAGGCGGGCCAACACCATCTCCACTCCCGTCAGGGAATGCATCTAGTAAACCGGAAGATGAATGGAAATGTGGGGAGTTTTTCTTCCATCTTAACAATACCCCTATAAAAATAGTACGGGTAGAACAAGAAAGAAGTCAAGCAGGAGAGGAAGTGGAGAACCGGACAGGGAAATATAGGAGGTTTGGAGTGATCTAGATGACTATGAGGAAGGGGCAGCAGCGGCAGGAATACCCTTGCCACTACGAGAGGAGCCGGAAGATGGGGTGGTACGACAAAGATGGCAGGGGAGGTGAAGAAGTAGGTTGGGAAATATGTCACTGAGTAAAGCAAAAGGAGTAAAAAAGAAAGGAATAAAGCAAAGCTGCAAATGCCTCTCATCCACAAGGGAGCAGGGAGACCCCATTACATACCATGGGCACAGATGGACAAGAATAATCTGCTGAAGTTATTGCCCCCACTCTCGGGAGGGGCGGGAAAATGGATACGTGCATTTGAAAAGAACACTGCAGGGCTACCGCTGGCTATAGGGGACGTAAAGAGCTTGTTAGTACCCTTGGTGGGAGATCAAGCAGATGGGGTGTGTGTGAAGGCAGGTTTGCCGGGAGTAACAACAATTTGTGATCACCATGATGGGTCGGCCTTTAACAATGTAAGGGCCCAAGTGTGGGATGCACTGCGGAGAACCTTACCTGATACCCCAGATTTACACTTGGTAATGCAATGCACCATGGGGGAGGAGGAAGAGGCTGCGCAGTACATTCTTCGGGTGCAGGACCTGTGGTTTTGAAACGGGCAAGTCTTGGGACCAATCAACCTCCCTTTTTTACTTTATCATAAAGTGAGGCCTCCCAAAGGAGGTACAGAAGGCCGTGGATACAATTGCTGGGATAGAAGCCAAAGGGTGGCCTAAAATTCAGAGCATTATAGTACACCACTGTAGAAGGATCAAAGAAAGAGAAAAAGAAATCGTGCACAGGAGGTTGGCAGATGAAGCTAAGCTTGTACAGAATAAATTGGTTAAGGTCGCTGCGATTAACGCAGCCCTACCCACTGAGAAACAGGGAGACGGGGAAGAGGTGTCAGGAGGCTCACTGACAAGGATGGCAGCAACCTGGTCTGCAGACGGACAGGAACAATGAGCTGGCGATGAACAATATGAGGGCCGCCAATGGCAGGGAAGGCCTACAAGAGGACGAAGTGGGTACAGGGGGCAACAAGGAGGTTTCGGGGGTCAGGGAGGTAGGGTCTTTGGAGGACAAGGGGCTCAGGTAGGGGGCCAAGGGTCATGCTGGAATTGTGGGAGATGGGGACATTTTTCCACAGGAATGCCGCGCCCGACCCACGGGATACTATCAAGGCTCCTCACCCCCTGGAAATGAACAATATTTTGGTCAACCCCATCCGGGTAGCCCCTATGGATTACCAATGGGTGGTCATGGGCAACAAGAGCAATATTATAATAATCACCAACAAGGGACACAACAAATTCAACAGAGACCACAATCGCCACAGCAGGGTATGCAGCCCCAGGTAGCATGCCAAAACACTATGGGAAACGGCAACCCAAATATCTCCGCTACATCCGCCAATGGTGCGCCTGCACCATTCCGCAGAGCGGCAGTAATAGCAGACAGTGTTTTTCTGTCCAAGAACAAACACATACCCAGATTAGGACAGCCCACAGAAAGTACTTACGTGTCCAGTCCTATCAACTACCCTACGTCCAGAAGAGGAACCACTGGGCGGAGATAGGAAACAACCAGTTCATCTTCATGGTGGACTCAGGAGTGGAAAAATCGTGCCTTATGGAAGGACGGTTTCCTCTCTCGGGATGAAATTTGGAAATGCACGTATTTTCTGGGGCAATTTTGAAGGTTCCTTACACAAAAGATTTGGATATAACGGTGGGAAGAAAAACAGTGCAGCCACCCCTGCTATACCACAAAGATTCACCCATTAATTTGCTGGGGAGCAATGTAGCGCAGACTCAATAACATTGCTGAACCTACTAGCAACAAAAGGGTACAAGGTGGATAAGGGAAAACTACAATACTGCCTAGCGCCTAGCAGAAGTACTGTATCTAGGGCAGTTAATTTCAAAAGATGGTAAAAAGATTGTACCAGAAAGAGCAGCAGAAATACGTCACACCCTAATGCCCAAAACTGTGAAAGACATGCAAAAGTTCCTCGGCATATGCAATTACTGCCGTGCCTGGATACTAGTCTATGCTGCATGCACATGCCCTCTTCCCAAGCACTGAAACAAGCTCAAAAGGACAGCGCCTCCATAAAATGGACACAAGAGATGATCACACAATTCCTTCAACTACAAGATCTCATCACAACAGGACCCGTCCTAGCGACCCCAGACTATGAACAGGAGTTTTATTTATACTCACATTGCAATGGAACACTAATTACAGCAGTATTGACACAAACAACATAATTAGGCCACAAGCCATTGGCCTATTCCAGCAGCACATTAGATTCGGCGATACAAGGGCACTCCGCGTGCAAACAAGTCCTCGCTGATGCAGCCTTCGTGATAGAGAAAAGCACCACCATAGTGATGGGCTGCTCTGTAATACTGTTTGTTGAACACTCTCTGTTTGCCATACTAGAGAGGTCAAAGTCCACACTGACCACACAGAGAGCACAGCATGAAAATCATGGTTTACACATTTGGTAAACTGAATGCAAACTTATGCAAACTACAAGTTCACAAAGGTTTACGAGTGTTTGAAACCTTTTTGTAAACGTTTGGTTTACATTGTGTTTACACATAAGCAAACCATGTAGTTATGCAAGTCCATTTGGACGTAATGTTCCAGAGATTTGTAAACACCAAGTTTGCCATGGTTTACAAATCATGAATACTTTGTAAACCTAATGTACACTTAAAGTTCATGCACAATTGAACATTTCGTTTACAAAGAAAAACATATTTGCAAACCTAGTGTACACCTCAAATGTGTCAATGTTCATAAACATTTAGTTTACAGCACTTACTGTTATTTGTAAAGCTAGTGTACACCTCAAAACTGTCATTATAAGTAAACATTTAGTTTACACAATTTGTAATGTTTGTAAACCTTTGTTCTTTCTTTAGAGTGCACTTTTACTTTACTAAATAGTAATGTTGTATACTCCTTAAAATACAATGTTTTTAATGTTGTGTTTTATGAGTTTACTAATGAAACTCGTAAATACAGACCTGGGACCTCATTACGAGTCACCCGGTATGAAAATAACGGTGGCGGTAAACCTGCTGCCACCGTTGTTTCCATACCGGGTGATCTCGAGTCCTGCTGGCGGTTGTGTCATTCCCACCAGATCTGACCTGGCGGTTTTAACACCACCCGCCTGCAGGCGGACGTGTAAACACTGGCACCATCACAAGATGGTGCTGGTGTTTCCATGGTCCCCATTCCCATTGAGTCCTGCTGGACTCAATGGGAATGGTGATTTACCGAATTCCGCCTCCGGAATTCCCGGGTCACCGGGGTAGTAATGCCCCTGTAATCCCGGGAATCACAGAGGCGGAATGGTAATACGAGTCCGGCGGTAACCGAGCCAGAAAAACCGGCAGGTTACCGCTGGACTCGTAATGAGGCCGCTGGAATCTACTGCAGTAGTTGTTCTCCCTTCTCTGTAGTGACTTAGAAAAGGCACATATGATTTGAAGCTTGATTGTGCATCACTATCAGCAGACCTAAAAAAAGGTTATACAAATATTTAAAGCCTCTCAGCCGTGGGATTGCATACCAACATTACACTGCAGACATCACATAAGATGCAGATCCATACAAAAACATGTAAAGAAAATAGCAGGGTTCGAAATTGCAAGGAATCATTTATCTCCCGGTTATAGCCATGGAGAACTGGTTACCTCAAAACCAAGAGCTCTCAGGAGCTACTTCTGACACAAGGCAAGTGGTGCTAGGCAAACACGGTTATGTCATATTAACTGGGTAGGTTTGGGTATGTGTATAAAAAGAGAATTATGGACACACTTCATTTAAAGCATATTGGAGAAAATATACATGGACAAAAAGAGTTTGTGTGTTACGCAAATATTACATTTGCTGTGCTCTATGCAGTAGCTCCTGGTTCCCCCAGCGTAGCTCCTGCCTAAATGGCGATGCCCCGATACACAGAAGCAGAATTTTGGCCTTTGTCAAAAAATCCTGATTTGGACCCCTGAAATTATAACCACCAATTTATCTCCAGGACGTTAGATTCTTGCTACACCACACCTACATCACCCACATGTCTTATGAATTGTTGGTTAATTATCCAGTTATGGCTCCCTACTTGTCTTTTTTAATCTAAATTCGCCAGTCGCTCAAATGTCATAAATGTCCTCAGTGTGCCAGAATATCAAAAATAACTTTCACAGGGCAAATGAATGTAAGCAACAGCTACAAATCAGGTTCATGGGTTTCAAATTTAAAGAAACTGTTTTATGCCGACCATTAGGCATATAGTGGCCACTGGCAAATGTAATTAAAAACAATTTAAAAAATAAAAAAACACAGGTGAAGCCATATGAGGTCCTACAGCACATAGAAGTGAACTGTAGGTGAAGCTAATTTATGCAATATTGGAAACCCACAATAAAAGCATTTTGAAAAAGAAGGTCCTACATTTACACATGTCCAGCATATGCTTCTCCTAGCCTGCTAAAAAGTCCTGGTGTACACCTCAACCCTGCTTTGATGCAGAGCACCAGCTCTCACCTCCAAGAGGTTTCATCAAAATCACAATTTTAATCTCAGACAGTATCCAACATGATTTCACATCCTTTGATTGGAGTAGGGAAATCTGACTAAAATGCAAGCAACTTACAAGGCACATGCTTTCAAAACAGAATAATGGCAATTACAATGTGTGTGACTGGTCAAGTAGTTGTAGAAATTAAGCCTTCCAGGTATTGGGGCATGTTGAATGTGGTCATTAGAAATATAGAAACACACCTATGGGCAGTTAGACACATCTGCTTTGCCAATTCCCTGCTGCAGCAACAATATTGTCATCCTAGCTTCTACGTCAGCCACTGATTACTTGACAGAGTTCATAAAATAGTAATATTCACCACTTACAAAGTGTATAGTATATGATTTCTTTTTCGGAATAATGTCTCCTTTTGGAAAGCACCATAATTTGTGGCATAAATGGCATTAGAGAGAGTGATTTGGCCAAGATCTGAGTTTTGTCAAGTGGGGGACTTAATAAAGTCTGCTAAATCTCCAGTTTTTTTAGACGTCACTTACACCTTCAGAACCAGGTGTCCACAACAATGTGTTTCCCCATACCCACTTTGTAAAGTTTGACTCCCCATTGTAAAGGTTTTACTTCTCTGGGCCCTCATCATGGAACTATGGTTCCCTTAGCCACTTGGTGAAGCCCTGTATCCCCTTATGAACGTGGGTATGAAATTAACATGGTGTTAATGACCACATACACATGCATAACTCAAATCCTAAAAAAGCAAAAGGAGGACCATTAGCTAACTGTGACTTACTGCTTATAATGAAAAGGAAGGAAGAAAGAGAGGGAGAAAGAGAAAAAGAGAGAAAGAACAAGGGAGAGAGAGAAAGACAACCATTAGCAGAGAGTGGCAGACCGCTTATAGCGAGCACCTCCTCCATGGCAGATTGTAAGAAAGTAGGCAAACCATTAGCGAGCGCCTCCACAGTGCCTCTGATTCAAAGAAAGGAAGAAGATGACCATTAGAATAGTGTGATACTGCTTAGAGATAGATATTTACTTAGGATCCAAAGGAATGGAGGGAGGACAGAGAATCCCATGCTGGAGACGAGAGAGATTTGCACAAGGAGGGCACAAACAAGACCAAGCTTTAACTGCTGGTCTAAAAATGTCCACAATCTGGGACATTGGTGCAGTTTACATCGCTAAGCCTAAATGCCTATGCATTGCTAGACATTGAGCAGTCTTGTATTACAGTAGCCGTTTATTACTTTGCATGTGTGTGAAATCTAAAATCGTCTTTCCCGGTCGGCCCCCAGGGGGCGCACGGATGAGTCCTTCTTCCGTGTGAGCTCCCGTCCTGAGGTCCAAAAAAGTGGAATGAGCCCCCGCTTTTGGACACCCCGGGGAAGAAATTCGCAACACTGATGTGTGAAGGTCTCCGCTAAACACAGGAAAAAACCCGGATGAAATTGGCCCTGGCTTCCCATTAATATCGTCGTGGGACTCTCGAACGAAAACAAAACTAGATTTTGTTTCGAACGCGGCCTGAAGACGAGATCGCCGGGAATAGCAGCTGAGCTGCTAATCCTCAGAACGAACATTGAATGCTGTACCCGTGTGTCCGCCCAATAGTATTACCGAACACCGGGAACTGGTGGAGTAAGGAAACAAGTGCAGAGGGGAGGTGAGAGAGCTCCGGAGGCTCCTAGCGCCCACACCGCAGCAGCCGCAGCATTTCTCCCGACGCCCTGTACCGCCGTGACATGCGGCTCTAGGAGGAAACGAAGATACAGATCCTTCCCTGCATTTGAGAGAGGAGCCCCGCTACGAGACCAGTGTGCCTCTCCTGGCGGATCGAACCAAAGGGCGATTGCGCCGGACTGCGGGCGCTGCCCAGGAGACACG